>NC_058086.1:148770348-149970348 GCF_014858855.1 Bufo gargarizans | reverse complement strand
CCACAGACAGGATCAGTTTTTTGGGGGTTATTGTTCTGAGGGATCAGAGGAAGGGCAAAATAATCAGTGATTTCAACGCAAACTTACGGCTGACACCCTCTCCACTCTGTCGGGGGCCTCTACTTGTATAAGTGTTTAATAGAACAGGTTCTGTAGACATTTATGTGGAATCAGCTGACGATGGTGCAAAAGGAGTGCTTTTCTTCTTGACGCTAACATCGACCTAAAAGTCTAAGTTCATACTTGAGTTATTTCGTCAGTTTTTGCCCCGTAACTGCCCAAATAAGTGAAGTGTGCAGTGATTCTAAGAGCAACACCTGTCATCTACATGTTATACTGACTCACAGTATTATTTCACTACCACAGCAGACTCCCTATGTGTGTTACTGCAAGGTACAGTGTTCTACACCACTATAAAGGCTCTCTGCAGCTAGTAAATAGCTGTTTTTTACACGATTCGCCACAAATAAATTTCAGAAAATTGGGTGAACCGGCCAAATTGAATTTGTTCATTTCTAGTTTCATCATTTGATTGTTGAATTCTACTGTCCCTATGTACTAAGAGGTACTGGGACTAAAGAATTATAATAATTGTGCTCAGAAAACGTTTTTGATCTCTATATTTCACAATTTCACGCAATTCTGAGCTAGACAAAGACCCTGATTCTCCTCCCTTTAGAATGTTATTGACAAGTGATTGTAGGAAGCCTTGTCAATTGAGCTAGGACATTGAACCCCTCTTCTTTTTCGTCTGAACAGTGGAACACTTATAGAGTAGTGAATGTCTTAGTAGTGAATTCATTAGATCCAAGACAATTCACCCATTTGTATCCATATAGGATGGTCAATCAGGGAGATCCAACTGGCTGTCCTTTCCTTCGTACACCCTTGGTGTAGAAGTGTACCCGATGCCACTTTCACATAACTTATACATCTTGACACCATATCTATAATGTTTAGTTGGATAGTACTGCTTGAATGCCAGTCGGTGGTAAAGTGCATAAAGATTTCATGAAATGTGACTTTTCTCAAAATTTTCTATTACGGTATGAGATATGGGGCCTCAGTTTATAAAGTCTGCCTCAACCAGTTTGATTGTCTATGCTAAAAGGGAGATATCATTGAAATGTGGAACTAGAAATCTCTTTAAAATTTAGTAAAATGACTTGGCCATCACAGATGCAAAAATTGGCATATGGGATGTGTAAACCAGTAGGATCTCAGCAGATCATTTTTGTTTATTTCCATATTGAAAATTAGGGCAAGGATTTTTATTTTTTTCTGGCTCATTAGTTTGCTTCAAAAATTTGAGTATTTGCTTAAGATCATGTTGGATTGTTTGGCAAATATTGCTGGCCGTATGAAGTTGTCCGATGTTCTCTAAAAGTTCCTCAGTTATGAAAAGTTTTAAAAAATCAAGTGGGGAAAATTTTCAGTTTGAACATTAATGTCAGGTTGCTCTAAAAATGCTAGATTTTTTATGTCATATGAGGCACATTGTGTTTGATGCTGACTATGTAAGTCAGCACTGGTAGTTCCATGCATAGATTCACCACTGTCGCAACTTTGTGCCGCATGGTTTGTAAATGGTACATAACTGCTGATACTCGCCAAGCATTCCTTACTACTATCAACTAAACTGTGCTGCCTTCTCTGGATTTTTGTAGTGTATATGGATGTCACAATTTTTTTGCACATTCTTCTGTACCTTCTTTTATTGGCCCAAAGACCCTTATGCCACGTACGGTAAGAAGGCAACGGTATTAAAGAAAGTCCATGCTGGTCAAGTTACAGCTCAGGCTTGTAGGAAGGGGCTAGGTCAAAAATGTGGCATAGGGGGGGTTGTTAATAATTTTTTTGCCTCAGGCAGCACAAAGGCGATATGCTTCCCTGCCCCTATCCACAAAGCACTGAGCAAAGGGGGGCCCAATCTGAACCCTTGCACCGGGACCCATGAGCCTTGAGCTATGCCACTGGTTGTCCCTTTTTTTTTTTTTTTTTAATAAATGAGTTTTTGTGTCATCCTACTGTGTTCGTTTATTGCACCAAGAAGTGTCAGAACAGTGCAGGTTATCTATCGCCTGCACCCCCCTACATACACTCTCTACATTTCTCCGGAGGGTTGGCTACCCCTTAAGCTGAGGATTTATCGACAGTCAGAACTCTAGGAAAACTGGGTGGCAACCCCTGTGGATGCAATAATAATGCCTATATTCCTGGCCACCATCTTCCCTAGACACCTATATTAAGCCTTCCTTGTGTTGCTGAAGAAGATAAAATGAGGTGTATTATATAAACTAAATAGGCAAGTTTTTCATCCATTCACTGTGTGGCAACCTATATGGGTGTTGTAATATTGTCTGTATTCATTGCCACTCAACTTTACTTTCCCACACACAGATACGACTAATATACAGTAAGCTGGAAAAAAAACTGTTTGCCTCAAAGACTTACCGGTACTTGGGATATATGCTCATTATTATATTATATAGGAGTAATATAGAATAATGCAGGACCTGCAACGCTATATATATCACAAATGACCTTAAAGCTACCAGAAAACACCAGCAGCAGCAGCTACACCCTGGTGACTCTGCTCTGCGTATCTGCCAATGCCCAGGCACCCTGAGGAATGTGGAACAAAGAAGAAGCTGAGCATATGAGGCGAGGTGCTCCTAGAGTCAGGGTCATAAATATCAGTTAGGCTTCATGCACACGCCCGTATGCGTTTTGCGGTCCACAAATTGCGGATCCGCAAAAAAAACGGATAACATCCTTATGCCATCCTTGTTTTTGCGGATCAGCAACAAAAAAACGGAACAGACACGGAAACAAACAACGTTTGTGTGCATGTAGTCTTACTGACAACTTTTACACTGAAGCTCCACACAGAAGGACTGTGTTGTAGGACATTTCTGGTGTGATAGGAAGGGTTTAGACTGACCCTGGCTGAAACCCTTCTGACTCCTGCTATTTCACTTTGATGTTGTCAAGGACTGTGGTGCTCTTCTGCTGAACTCTTCTTCTGGACTAAAGTCCAGACTCTGCATCAGGACGAAACAGCATCAGGACATTGTTTGTTTGAAGCAAACATCAGTACACAAACCGCCCTATAGCAGTAGCTGTGAATGCTTTGGCAGCAGTTGTCTACTAAGGCCCTTCTCCTCTTTCTCTAATGCTGCCAGACCTTAAAGTGGTTATCCAGCAACAAGGTGAAAAAAATCTAAATAAATCATTCATTTTCTCTGTGAACTACCTCCCCCCCTTCTTTCTGACACCCTAGCACCCAAGGTGCGTGCCCTCATGTGCCTTTTTTAAATATGGCCCTGGCTGCTTGTGAAAATTGTATTTTTCTTCGGCACACACCACACTTTGAGATGAGTTGGCCATCTGGACCTGCACCCCTGCAACCTAGGAATTGCAGAAAGAGTTAATGAGAATGGAGTTGCACCTGGTTATTGTCGAAGTGTCACAGTGGGCAGTGGCGGAAAACTCCCCACCATATAGCATAGGAAAACAGGGAAGCAGTTAGGCCTGGACACCAGGAAAAGGGAGCAGGTCACCTCCTAATGCCGTCCTAATCCTGGCTCTCACTCCTAACCGTATGAGCAGACCCAGATGGTAGGTGGGCTCATATACAGGAACCTCAGACCCTGAGTCGGCCTGAAGATCCCTGCAATGAGGTTAGGAGCAGGAGACAACCTGTTCATCCCAGACGCAGAAAAACAGGAGTTTCCACTGACCTAGCTAAAAGGAAAGGGACAGCCAGTGAACAGCCACTGGATCGGCAGGTAAGAGCCCAGAAACAACATGCGCTTACCTGCTGCGGCCACAACAACCACTGGACCCCATGCAGAAAGGAAGCATAGCGGCCCCAGGCAGAGCTGCTCACCGACTTGTGATTATCCCTCCAGGGAACCCAGAAACCCCCTTCCGGAGGGACAACAGATAGACAGTGTCTAGCAACCATGCTGGAATTCAACACCAAACAAACCAGACATGGAACACCGAACTAGACAAACACACACCCAAAACACCAACCACACCAAACAATACAACAAATGAGGATGGGAAAAGGACAGAGGGAACAAAGGGGAGACATCATGGTGACATTGATGTCTAGCTAGGAGGCCCTCCCACTGGACAGATGGTATATCCAGGAAAAGAGCAACACTCCAGCTAACACAAAGGCTGGAGGGCAACTGACCTCGTACTCACAACACCAGGATATAAAAAGCCAGGCGGTCACACCCAGGACATACCTAGATCCCCACCAGCCAGATAGTTAACCCCTCTCTCTAGCACCGAACAGGGAAGCAAGATAAAAGGGGAAGGCACCTATATGCTGCAACAAACACATGTTGCCGCTGGCAAAGCATGCACGGCAACCGTGTCACGGCAAACAGAACAGAGTCTGAGTGAGGACAGCCACCATTAACTGCTGCCACTGCTAGCAGTGTCACAACTATCACATCCCTCCTCCCTGGTCGCCCCCTGGGGTTGTGTCAATTAAAAAGGTGTCACAAACAGGATCACCTTACTGTGTCTTGCTGTGCACAGTCTGCACCTGACTGTGTCCCACTGAGATCCCTAAAAGAGCCTTTATTGTGCTAAAAGTTAATATTGTGTAGAGTTGCCGACCTCTCTGTGCTGCAGAGCGTTATTGCGGGTACTGACACTCACGCCGCTTGCTGTAACTGAATTGAGGCCTGCTCCAGTGAGCAGGCCAGTCCACAAGGGGTAAACCATTTGGATTGACTCTGCAGCACAATTGCATAGTATTTGTAGTCAAATTGTGAAGTGCCACCCCGTCACATGCAAGAGAATTGCTGAAAAAGCGACAGTCTGCCCCACCTATCAATTGTGAGGTGGCTGTGTGCATCGCTCCCAAAAACGCCACATTAGCCAAACCCTGTTATTAACCAAGAAGATTCACAGAATCTTAAAGATGCTTACCGAGGACAGGTTCAGAGCAGCTTGTTGGATTAGAGTCCATCACCCAGAAAGTTGTGAACGAAGGGGAAGGAATGACAGGAACTTGCTGCAAAGGAGTGCTGTACTCAGCTATCTCCGGAGCTCCCATAGATATGAATGGAGCGGCTGTGCGCATGCCTGACTATCTGCTCCATTTATTTTGGGGGCTCCATGGGGGACAGGGCCCCCATTCTTGTGCTCGGTGGACGCCCCAGAGGTAGGACCCCCATCGATCTAATAGTTATCCCCTATCCTGTGTATTGAGAATAACATAACATACCGGAATATCCCTTTACGTTTGTATCTCAGATGTTATCAAGCTGAAGATGGAGAAGAACAGAAAGAAATAACTTATTTTTCAGAACAGTAACAGACGCTGTGCCCCCATAACAGTGACTGCAACAGTAATGCCCATGACAGTAGCAGTTATGCTGCTCCCATGAGTTACGGTCATAATATCAACCAACAATGTTGCCATGAATATGAGCTATTATGCTCTCAGCTGCAGTTTACCCATTAATAACAGCCATAATGCTCTCATGATTAATAACCACAGTGCTTCATCAGTTACTGTCTTAGTGACTGCCATATTGTCCTCTAAAAACTTCCCGCCAGAATTCCTCAACCAGTACTAGTCACAGTGCCCTGTGCCACCAGCACCTTTATACTCTACATCATTGATGCTAGGGAAATACAGTGGTGGTGTAACTTGAATGTCCTGGGTCTTCAATGCAAAAACTGAAAGGAAGCCCTCTACCTATCCTGAGCTATTTGTAATACTAGTGTCTTTGTATGTGGCCAGGGCCAGCGTTAGGGGGGAGCAAACAGGGCAATTTCCCAGGGCCCCCATCCCTAAATGGGGCCCCCTGCTGAGCTGCCCAGACACACGTGGAAAAGAGCTGGTGGCCGCACCTGAGAAGAGCAGAGACAGCACAGCAAGGAGCGCTGGTCCCCGGTCTCCCGCCCACTGTAGCCCGCAGGGTCCTTATGCTGTAGTGGGGAGCTGGGTGCTGCGTCCACAGCAGTCAGGCAGACCTTGGCCCCGCCCCCTTCACTTCTCCCACCAAGGCCCTGCACTGTGAATGTGATGGACTCCTCTGGCCTGCTCCCCTGGTTTACTGGTGGGTTCAGAAGGTCACCCTCTAATGACCGGACATATTTGCTGCTGGCCCCTCTCTCCTCTCTTTGCTGCAATAAATGACAAGGGCTGCTTGCTGGCAGACATAACCTGATAGGAACAGGAGGGGAGGCAGCCTGCAGAGAATATACAGGGACTGTCCTCTGCACCCCCCTTCTCCCTGACTGTAGCTGTTTTTTTTTTTAACTATTTGCTGCCTGGAACACAATTGTCTAAAAATAATTTAATATTTATAATGTATCTAATGCTTGCCTATCTCACAAATATCTTTATTTCTGCATCCTCTATCTATCCATATATCTTTATCATCTGTATTTCTCATATCTATCTATCTATCTATCTATCTATCTATCTATCTATCTATCTATCTATCTATCTATCTATAAGATGGAAGAAGCCAGCAGCACACCATTAAGATCAAAAAAACACATGCGGTTTATTCACCCAGTGTCATGTAGCAGCGACGTTTCAACCGCTTGTTGCGGTCTTTCTCAAGCTATGGTTGATACGTCGCTGCTACATAACACTGGGTGAATAAACCGCACGTGTTTTTTTTATCTTAATGGTGTGCTGCTGGCTTCTTCCGTCTTATTGAATGGGACCGTGGTGCTGGTTCATACTGGCCTGATTTTACACACAACCGAGAAAGTGTGCTGCATCTTCATTTTCCATTTTTATCTATCTATCTATCTATCCCTCTCATATCTATCTATCTACAGTATCTACTTAGAAAATAAAATTTCACGCTGCTCCCAAAAGTTGTTCAATGCAACCTTTCAGTCCTCTTACCAGGACTTTTCTCAAGCGTTACAAAAATACTGAGTGACAAAAGTCCTGGTAAGAGGACTGAAACGTTGCATTGAACAACTTTTGGGAGCAGCGTGGAACTTTCTATAAGGCCCCATGCACACGGCCGTGTTTCACGGCCGTGTGCGGGCCGTGGAACCGCGGCCTGGATCCCTCCTGAGAGCAGGAGCGCACGGCGTCACTGGTTGCTATGACGCCGTGCGCTCCCTGCTGCCGTCACAGTACAGTAATACACTGGTATGATCTATACCAGTGTATTGCTGTATTGCGGCGGCAGCAGGGAGCGCACGGCGTCATAGCAACCAGTGACGCCGTGCGCTCCTGCTCTCAGGAGGGATCCAGGCCGCGGTTCCACGGCCCGCACACGGCCGTGAAACACGGCCGTGTGCATGGGGCCTAACTTGGATGCTGGATCACTTCCACAGCTGCTGGCACAGCGTCATTCACATTGCCCCTGCTGGGCCGCTTGTGTTTTATTTTTTGGGGATATCTATCTATCTATCTCATATCTATCTGTCTGTATATAAAAAATTATGGAAGTAGAGCAGCATTCTCACTTCAGTGAAACAAGTGATTTCCTTTATTCACCCAACACTTAATGCCCTTGAGTGTTTGGGTGAAAAAAAGAAATCAATTTTTTTTTATCTTTACTTGCATTCCCCCCCCCCCCCCCCCCCCAGATTTCTTTTTATTCATTATTTACTTTTTTACTTTGAATGCAGAAAACACATTACCTCCATGTCCCTGCTGTCTCTATATACAGGGCACTGGTAACAGTGACTATTTTCAGGTGTTTCTGATTATTTAAGAGAGTTAAACAAGGCTCCTGGGCAAACTTGCTAAGGGAAGCACACTTAGGGCTAATGCACACAACCGTGTGTCAGCCATGCCGTGAGTTGGGGGCCACAATTTGCGGTCCCCAATGCGCGGACAACATCCGCGCGGATGCCGCAGACGGATCCAGACCCCTTGACCTTGAATGGGTCTGTGATCCGTCAGCACTTAAAAAAAACTGAACATATTCTATTTTTTTGTGGTGCGGAGGCACAGAGAGAAACCTCACAGAAGCACTCCGTAGTGCTTCCGTGGGGTTCCGTGCCTCCGTTCCACACTGCTCCTTCTTTATTGCGGACCCATTCAAGTCAATGGGTCTGCATCCATGATATGGTGAGCACACAGTCGGTGCCCATAAATTTCAGATAAACAACGGCCGTCTGCACGAGCCCTTTAGGCTGAGTTCACACTTCAGTTTTTTTTCCATCAATTATTGTGAGCCAAAACCAGATGCATGTCAGAAATACAGAACAGGTGCAGATCTTTCCATTATACCTTATGTCTGTGGAGGCTTCACTACTGGTTTGGGCTCACAATAACTGATGGAAATAACTGACCAAATAACTGAAGTGTGAACTGGGCCTTACCTGCGTCCTGACTCTCTCGGATCCAGTGCTCCCCAACCTTTGCTTAGGTCCCTGGATGTCATCTTCCATTTTGACGCTGCCTGCAACCAATCAAGGGCCACGGCGGTGAGTTCTCAACTTGCGTGCAGTGAATAAATGTGACTGTTGATACGGTACTTCAGAATTTGGGACCCCACTTTTAATTTCGACCACGGACACATTTTGTCTAAAACCGGCCCTGTATGTGGCTGTGGGTATTTTGCCACCCCCCCCCCTCCCCAGGAAGAATCGCCTGGTTGATTCTGCACCACCTACAGGTAGGCCCCTGGTGTCAGCTACACTGCATTTATTCTCACTTTAAGGCCTCATGCACACGGCCGTTGTTTGAGCCGTTTTTGCGGCTCGAATGCGGATCCATTCACTTCAGTGGGGCCGCAAAAGATGTGGCAAGCACTCCGTGGGCTGTCCGCATCTGTTGCTCCATTCCGTGGCCCCGCAAAAAAAAAATAGAACATGTCCTATTCTTGTCAGTTTTGCGGACAAGAATAGGCATTTCTACAATGGGCCGCCCGTTCCGTTCCACAAATTGCGGAAGGCACACAGGCGGCTTCCGTTTTTTTGCGGATCCGCGGTTTGCAGACCACAAAAAACGGAACGGTCATGTGCATGAGGCCTAAGGCTAGGAAAGGTGCCATTGAAAGTTCAGGCTTGATGGGGTAAGAACATGGGAGGAGATGTATCATCTCTCTACACCAGTTTTCTGGTTCAGTTGCAAGTGGCGTTTCTATGGCACCCTCACCATTTTACGTGAAGGCGCATGGGGAGGAGGTTGGACTAAATGAAAACAGGAAGCTACGGCAGCTCAAAGTTGCTGTAGACATCAGTTTATGTGCACGGACTGCCGAATGATGCGCCTAATTTATAGCTGGGCATGAGCCCCACTGCAAATTGGTTAATTTTCTACCAGTGGTTTGATATCCATTGTTAATTCACTTTTTCTATATGATGTTCGTTATCCAAAAGATAATGGGAATGCAATTTAGTTTTTGTTCCCTACTCAGCAGGTAGAGGATGGCCCCTCCCAGTGAGTTAGGAGCAAGTGACTCTGGTCTAATCACGCTAGGTCAGTGGAAGGATCTGCTATGCCTATGTAGAAGTAAGATCTGCTGTAAGAAACCTTCCTCCCTGCATGACATTAAACTATGATCACCCTATGAGAGGGAAAGAACTACTTCGTGGGACCAAAGTGAAGTATATAGCAACAGGCTTATTGTTAGTGGAAAGGGTACATCACCTCACTCAGGTGCCCACCACATTTTTACCATGGATTAGCTACTTGTTGGAGGATCTACACCCTGCTGTGGGAATTTTAGTACACACTGATGCAAGGCCTAGATCAGGAATCAGCAACCTCTGGCACTCCAGTTGTTTTGAAACTACAACTCCCAGCATGTTCCATTCACTTCTATGGCAGATACAAGAACACCCAAGCAAGTGTGCATGTTGGGAGTTGCAGTTTCACAGCAGCTGGAGTGACAAAGGTTGCTGACCCCTGGCCTAGATCGTGAGGGAACCCTGCCTTGCACCACTAAACCTCACAAAACCAGGGGTGTAACCATAATTCATAGGGCCCCATAGCAGAATATGATGGGACCCCCCACACTTACTGTAGGAAAATTAAAACAGCGGCATTAGTAGCAATTATTAAAACTACGTGTAACAGCTCTATATATCAGAAAACACACATTATATCAAAAAGACACCATATTGTTTTTCCTGGCAAAAAGTTGCAACATTCTTCCAGCTAATTGGGCCCTTCAACCTCTGGGTCCCATAGCCAGTGCTATGGCTGCTATGGGTATAGTTACACCCATGCTCACAACATCAAGGACACCCCACCTAACAGTAGGCAGGAGGCCCAAAGAGTTATGGAGTGGCCCGAGGGAAGAAATGGTGAATCCCCCCCCCCCACCCCCCATTTACTGCTGCACGGCCCCAGAGAGTGCTGGAGTGAGGACAGCCACTGTGAACCACTACTACTTCTATCAGTGCCACTATCATTCCCATCCTCCTGATATCGCTCTCCCCAGCAGGCTGACTGCGGCACATAGCACATGCCAGTATTGATACATCTCCCCCATGGTAGTTTTCAAGTGAGGTTATCTAGAATGACCAAAGAAACTAAGGGAAGGAGGATACATGGACATGAAAAAAAGAACATACATTTCTGGTGGTCACCTAATATATTCAGAATTTTAGATGCTGTACTTAACCATAGTTATCCATTAAACAATTTGGCATATGGTATTGTACATATGTGTGATCTGTGAAGCAGTCCATAACATACTGAACTTCCAGCATTTCTCTTTAACTTCCTTGAGAACATTAGGTCAGCCATACCCAAGACCCCTACATTCCTGGCATATCTCATTGCCATAAAGCTATAGACACCTGCGTAGCAAATTTTAAATTCCCCTCTCATATCTTAAAGCTTATTATACAAGCTGTGTACCTTTGTACAGCCCTGTAATTACCTCATCATTTGATAGTCTTTTCTAAAAAGGTGCTAACTAATTTTACTAATAACACAACAGAGGACCTGTCATACCCCAGATACGTATCACAAAACAGGGCTCTATGCTCATAGAACTGGCTAAATCCTTTTGTTCTTTTAATAAAGTGGTATTTCTTTACCACAGCAGCTCTCAGGTTACAGTGTAATACAGAAGTAAAAGGATCTTTTAGGTTCTACTTCTGGGCTACCATTCATTCCAACATGACAGATGGTAATTGTAAAAAAATGATGGCTTAAGGGGGGATAGGGGATAACTATTAGATTGGTGGGAGTTCTACATCTAAGATCCCCATGATCTTGAGAACCGGGGTCCTGTACCCCATGGAGCCCCTTAAAATGATGGGCTGGCAGGTCAGGCATGCGTGTGGCTGCTCCTTTCATTTCTAGGGGAGTTTTGGACATAGCTGAATAATATACTCAGCTATCCCTGGAACTCCCATGTAAATAAATGAAGAGGCTACACGCATACTCAACCAGCCACTCCATTCATTTCAAGGGGCCTCCATTGGGTACGGGGTCCTTGTTCTCGTGATTGGTAGGGGTCCAAGTGGTATGACACCATTGATCTAATAGTTATCCCCTATCCTGGCTGAGCAGCCTGACAGGAACATTCACCATTGTGTAGTATATGCAAGTGCCAGAGCATAGTGTGTCATGAGGCCCCATCCCATCACCCCCTAGGTAGCTCACATTCTAGAACAGGTTGCTGGTGGCCATTTTAAATCATTCTTATAGAAAATCCTTTAAATGGGTATTTTCATCTAAGACATTTATGGAATAACTATAATTGAGGGTTCCATCTCTGGGACATCTGCATACCAGGGGAATGAAGGTTCATTGACTCCTTGTTCGGCTCTCCAGAGAGTGGAAAACACATGCTTGTCTATCATTAGTTTCAAACTGGGTGCACAGTCCCTCATTCTCATGAGAGGTGAAGCCCCCAGTGGTCTGACCCCCACCAATCAGACACGTCCCTTATCTTGTGGATTGGGGATAAGTTGTCGCAATGGAACAACCCCAATAAGTTTTATTGCAGCCTTTGAGAGTGTTAAAATCTGATAAAGTGGCCCTCAGGCAAGAAAAGTTGTGCAACCCTGATATAAATTATTAATATATTTGTCATGGCTAACATGAAAGGAACATTGTTGCTTTTAATTTGCTACACTAATGCGGGATTGATCTAAATGCATATACTGTATCATTAGCTTCTCTCCAAACTCTCCTATAGGATAGAGCTAGTGTCACTACCAGAGCTTTGAGACGTTCTCACAGCTCTGTTTCTCCACCCCTGTGATGATGTCACTACTAGAGCTTGGAGGAGTTCCCTCTGCCCTGTTTCTCCGCCCCTGTGATGAGGTCTTTATTTTCTGTTTCCTTCCTCCCAGCTGTCTCTCCTGTGTTTGATTTCGCTGCCTTTAAATCACCCCTCCTCCTTTGTAGAGGTGCGGATTATACTTTTCATTTGAGCTGTATCTCTCGCTTGAGTAACTTCACCTGTGTGATATCTTTTCACTGGATCTGTGTTCGGCTGAAGCAAGTACTTCGGATATTGTCTGCTGATTTCGGATCTGTTTTCACTGCAGCCGCAACTCCTTCAGTTAAGTGTTCAGACATTGTGTGTTTTTGTTTCTTTGCTGACTGGATCCGAGGCGACCCCGGTTCCGTCCATATACTGAGCAGGGCACCGGTGGCCGTGCCCCTTCCACTATTGTAGGGGTTTCAGTGGTCATCAGCCTAAGGTACGCGGGCATGTCTCGATCCACCATATGGATCCGGACATGTGCATAGCAGCTTAGGGAGAGCTTTTAGGGTCTGACAGGGGTCACCCTTTATCCTCCCTAGTTTGGGTCCAGTCAGTCGCTATTCACTGTGTGTTGCTCACTTACAGCCGTGACAGCTAGATTCAATGGCTACTGCAACTTAAAAATTAGGAGCTGTTCACATGGCATTTAACAGCAGAACTGGGTGCACCTTCTACACCAAAAAGCCGCTGGTGGCTACGCAAAATTCACCACCCATTGTTTTCAATGAGAAACTGTGGTTTATAGCTGCAACCATGCTAAGAAAGGACATGTCCTTTCTTGGTGCGGTCGTACGTTGTAGCATTCCATTAAAAACAAGGTGGATTCCACGTGGCTGCCGGAAGCTTATTGGAATCTACCCAAAATTCCACTGTCAACAGCCACCGTCTGAATGGCCCTTACAGCTGAACATTGCATTGACCTATTCAAGACACATGATAATTTCATTACATTCAAATACAGTATAGCTTTTCTGAATATTGTTGGGAAAACAAAAGTGTATTGTTAAGGATGACATCAATATAAAATGCATGACCCAGTCCTCTGTAAATATAATATAATACTGTATTGTAGAAAGACTTGCCCTTGTTTGGCCATCGACTGATTGTATCTGTGAATCTAATAAAAATCCCGTTTTGTGATTTAGACATAAAGCAGCTGTACATTAGCTTGGCTTTCCTTCTAGTGGAGCAAATTTTCAGTTTCCTTTTTTATTCCATATTTAAATATCCTGGCTAAGGTAATAAGGCTTCTTGGTAGCCCTCTGGTACCTAGCACATCCTGGACCCATACCCTGCCATCCTCCCAAGCCTTGGTACTGAATACTGCACTCCTCAACATTCAAACTGTGACATCAAGAAGGAAAAGGATTTGCTAATTTGCTTTGTTTTTCTTTCTTTGCAGTATGCACATTAAGGTATGTCTGTCTCCACCTATACCTGGACATCCTACTCGTGGTCTAATATTGTGCAAACACCTTTTGATGGTTTGTGTGGACACTGTGTGCTGACCATGGCTTTGGATGTGATGTCCAATTTCACTTGCAGTACTGAATGGACAGCTATGAGCTTTTCTTCTAATCAGATGAATTGTCCATGCAGATTTACACCTCTGTGCCCCAAGAAATTTAATATATGGGTATAAATTGATTCTACTCAAATCAAAAGTGCTTTTGATGCAATTTTTGAGGTTTCATGAGGCTTTTATACACTTGCCACAGACTGGAGCTAGGTGCTTGAAAATATGATTGTTTGCAGTTATTAGTGACACCTGCTACTTCCTTGATTTTCTAACCTTATGGTTTGCTCTTCTTGGTGTTGTAGTTGTAATGGTCGCGTACACACACACACACACACACACACAGGGGGGAAGGAAGTGACCACTGCGCTCCACCCTTACCCCATGCCCTGCCTACTTGCCTCGCGAGTCCAAATGACAGGGGACAACTGGACGGCAATCCCTAGCTTGAACTAAGTGCAGGGATGACAGACAGACAAACAACAGAACGTGAACGGACCGAGTCAATACCAGGAAAGCTACAAATACAAATGGAGCGAGCAGAGAATAGTCAGGAGAAGCCGGGGTCATAAATACCAGGAGAGTTGTGAAGTACCAAAGGAGTAAGCAGAGGATCGTCAGGAGGAGGCCGGAGTCAGAATACCAGAAGAGCAGCAAAGTACACAAGGAGCAGGCAGAGGGTCGTCAGGAAACAGCAGGAGGTAAGTACGCCAGGAAATACAACATCACAGGTGGAACCTAAATTAACAGGCAACCTGTGGCCAGCAGGCTGCCTGTATTTATAGTGGGGAGTGAGGGTCATGTGACATGGCTAGCGTCACATGACTGACAGACCAACCAGTCGAGCACCGAGTGATCAGCTCGGCGCTCAAGGCAGACTTAGGAGCAGGGAACCTCCCAGCTAGCAAAGCCGCCCTGGGAACGAGGTCAAGCACAGATCCTCACTCCCGAAGCTAAGCAGCAGGTCTGCGGCTAATGGGAGACTGAGTGCACCTTCGGAACCCCGTTACAGTACCCCCCCCCTTTTACGAGGGGCCACCGGACCCAATACTTCAGGCGATGGCCTTTCAGGGTGTTCTAAATGAAATTTTCGAACAAGTCTAGGAGCATGAACCTCCCTGGCAGGTACCCAAGATCTCTCTTCAGGTCCATACCCCTTCCAGTGAATCAGGTACTGCAAGGAATTACGCACCTTCCTGACATCCACTATTTTAGACACCACATACTCGACAGCATCATTAACAAGAACCGGTGGAGGCGAGGCTTTCGATGGGACTACCGGTTCAACATATTTTTTAAGTAGAGATTTATGGAACACATTATGAATGTGGAATGACTCGGGCAGCTCCAACCTAAATGATACCGGGTTAATCACCTCCGTGATCTTATATGGTCCAATAAAACGAGGAGCAAACTTTTTAGAATCTACATTAAAGGGACATTGACAGGCCCAATAACCATAATTAGCTATATATATGCATGCACAGGTCTTCTAATGTGCATTAAAAACATATAAGTATAACCCCTGTCCACCTTATGAATACAGTAAACTCATGTTTTATAACCTGAAGTAATCGCTTTTCTTTCTGCCCAAGGGGCGGAGTTTCAGCTCCACTTGCGCCCAGCCAGCATCAGCCCAACCGCCGTTTTGAAGCGCTGCCCAGATCATAAATATTCACTTCGCTGGGCGGCTTCTGCTGTCCCCGACCTTCCGAGATCTGGCGCATGCCCAATAGAAAGCTATGGATGCCGGGCGCATGCGCAAAAGTTGAAAGCGAGTCCGATGCCCATAGCTTTCTATTGGGCATACGCCGGATCTCGGAAGGTTGGGGACAGCGGAAGCTGCCCAGCGAAGTGAATATTGATGAGCTGGGCGGCGCTTCAAAACAGCGGTTGGGCTGATGCTGGCTTGGCGCAAGTGGAGCTGAAACCCCGCCCCTTGGGCAGAAAGAAAAGCGATTACTTTAGGTTAAAAAACATAATTTTACTGTATTCATAATGTGGACAGGGGTTATACTTATATGTTTTTAACCCCTTAAGGACCAGGCTCATTTTCACCTTAAGGACCAGGCCATTTTTTGCAAATCTGACCAGTGTCACTTTAAGTGCTCATAACTTTAAAACGCTTTGACTTACTCATGCCTTTCTGAGATAGTTTTTTCGTCACATATTGTACTTCATGAATGTTGAAAAATTAGCAAATTTCAAAGTTTCAGTTTCTCTACTTCTGTAATACATAGTAATACCCCCAAAAATTGTGATGACTTTACAATCCCCATATGTCTACTTCATGTTTGTAGCACTTTGGGAATGATATTTTATTTTTTGGGGATGTTACAAGGCTTAGAAGTTTAGAAGCAAATTTTGAAATTTTTGAGAAATCTTCATTTATGGACCAGTTCAGGTTTGAAGTCATATTGTGAGGCTTAGATAATAGAAACCTCAAAAAAATGACCCCATTCTAGAAACTACACCCCTCAAGGTATTCAAAACTGTTTTTTCAAACTTTATTAACCCTTTAGGTCTCCCACAAGAGTTAATGGCAGATGGAGAAACAATTTTGAAGTTTCTATTTTTTGGAAAATTTTCCAATATAATCAATTTTTTCCAGGAGTAAAACAATGGTTAACTGCCAAACAACACTCAAAATGGGTTGCCCTGATTCTGTAGTTTGCAAAAACACCCCATATGTGGTCGTAAACTACTGTTTGGCCGAACGGTAGCACATAGAAGGAGGGGAACACCATTATGGGTTTTGGAAGGCAGATTTTGCAGGACTGGTTTTGTTTATACCATGTCCCATTTGAAGCCCGCTGTTGCACCCCTAGAATAGAAATTTCAAAAAAGTGACTCCATCTAAGAAAGTACACCCCTCAAGGCATTCAAAACTGGGTTTACAAACTTTGTTAACCCTTTAGGTGTTCCACAAGAGTTAATGGCAGATGGAGAAACAATTTTGAAATTTCTATTTTTTGGAAAATTTTCCAATATAATCAATTTTTTCCAGGGGTACAACAAGGGTTAACTGCCAAACAACACTCAAAATGGGTTGCCCTGATTCTGTAGTTTGCAAAAACACCCCATATGTGGTCGTAAACTACTGTTTGGCTGAACGGTAGCACATAGAAGGAGGGGAACACCATATGGGTTTTGGAAGGCAGATTTTGCAGGACTGGTTTTGTTTATACCATGTCCCATTTGAAGCCCCCTGTTGCACCCCTAGAATAGAAATTTCAAAAAAGTGACTCCATCTAAGAAAGTACACCCCTCAAGGTATTCAAAACTGGGTTTAAAAACTTTGTTAACCCTTTAGGTGTTCCACAAGAGTTAAAGGCAGATGGAGAAACAATTTTGAAATTTCTATTTTTTTGAAAATTTTCCAATATAATCAATTTTTTTTTCAGGAGTAAAACAAGGGTTAACTGCCAAACAACACTCAAAATGGGTTGCCCTGATTCTGTAGTTTGCAGAAACACCCCATATGTGGTAGTAAACTACTATTTGGCTAAATGACAGGACATAGAAGAAGGGGAACGTCATATGGTTTTTGGAAGGCAGATTTTGCTGGACTGGTTTATTTACACCATGTACCCCTCCAAGCCCCCTGATGCACCCCGAGAGTAGAAACTCCATAAAAGTGACCCCATCTAGGAAACTACGGGATAAGGTGGTTGTTGTTTTGGGACTATTTTTGGGGTAAATTTGATTTTTGGTTGCTCTATATTACTCTTTTTTGAGGCAATGTAACAAAAAAATTAAATTCTAAAATTGTTTCTACATTTGCTATTTAGTTTTGTGGAACACCTAAAGGGTTAACATAGTTTGTAAAGTAACTTTTGAATACCTTGAGGGGTGTAGTTTCTTAGATGGGGTCACTTTTTTGGAGTTTCTAGTCTAGGCTACATCAGGGGGGGCTTCTAATGGGACATGGTGTCAAAAAAACTGTCCATCAAAATCTGCCTTCCAGAAACCGTATGGAGTTCCCTTCGTTCTATGCCCTGCCGTGCGGCTATATAGCTATTTACGACCACATATGGGGTGTTTCTGCAAACTAAAGAATCGGGGCAATAAATATTTAGTTTTGTTTGGCTGTTAACCCTTGCTTTATTACCGGCAAAATGGATTCAAATTGAAATTTTGCCCAAAAATGGGTGTTTTGGCACAGTTTTTAATTTATATTTTTAACACCGTTCATCCGAGGCGTTTGGTCAAAGGTTATTATTATAGCGACGACTTTTACGCACGCGACAATGCCCAATATGTATGGCTCTCAGACTTTGGAGACACTAAGCAGGCATCCTAAAACTGCGGCCCTCCAGATGTTGTAAAACTACAATTCCCACCATGCCCTGCTGATGGCTGTAGGTTGTCTGGGCATGCTGAGAGTTATAGTTTTACAACATCTGGAGGGCCGCAGTTTGAGGATGCCTGCACTAAAACTAATATTTTTTGGGGAAAGAAAAATTGTTTCTGTGTCTCCAAAGTCTGAGAGCCATAGTGTTTTATGTTCTCTAGTGAACTGTTGGGGATTATACAAATTTAGTACTCCATGGAAGTGTGATACTCCCTGAAGCAATCGATAATGCAGAGGCCCGGATGATCGGGGCATGTGTCACATTGAGTAGTGGTGTCCTTCCGTATCCCCCTCTTGTGACACACTCTGCACTCTTTTTGGGTTCTTCCTTTCTTTCCAGTATGGGGGACCACACCTGGAAAGTGTTGGCCAGGGACGATCCGGGCGCCTCCAGTTCCCGAGGTACTCCGGCCTGCTCTTTCCTGGTCCGAAAAGATCAGGTCCTTGAGGACTGCCTCATAGAATTGGAGGAATGTCCCTGTGCTGCCAGCGCTTCGGGATAGTACAAAAGAGTTGTACATGGCAACCTGCACCAAGTAGACCGCAACTTTTTTGTACCATGCCCGGGTTTTGCGCATGGCGTTATATGGCGTGAGGACTTGATCAGAGAGATCAACTCCTCCCATATACCGATTGTAGGCGACGATACAATCGGGCTTGAGGACCGTTGCCGTGGTACCTCGCACAGAGACTGGGGTGGTGCGGTTACCGTGGATTGTGGACAGCATAAGGACATCCCTCTTGTCCTTATACCTGACCAGCAACAGGTTTCCACTGGTAAGGGCACGGGTCTCACCCCTGGGGATAGGTACCTGGAGGGGGTAGGCAGGGAGGCCGCGTTGATTTTTCCGCACGGTCCCACAAGCGAACGTGGATCTGGCGGCAAGGGACCTGAACAAGGGAATGCTGGTATAAAAGTTATCCACGTACAAGTGGTAACCCTTATCCAGCAGTGGGTACATAAGGTCCCACACGAGTTTCCCGCTAACACCCAGAGTGGGGGGACATTCTGGGGGTTGAATACGGGAATCTCGCCCCTTGTACACACGAAATTTGTAAGTGTACCCTGAGGTACTCTCACAAATTTTGTATAGCTTCACGCCATACCTCGCCCGCTTTGTGGGAATATATTGGCGGAAACTGAGTCTCCCCTTGAACGCAACGAGAGACTCATCAACCGCGACCTCCCTTCCAGGTACGTAGGCCTGCTGAAATGTGGCCCCAAAGTGATCGATGACCGGCCGTATCTTAAAAAGCCGGTCATAGGCAGGATCACCTCGGGGTGGACATGCTGCATTATCGGAATAATGCAGACATTTCCGGATGGCCTCAAACCGGGAACGTGTCATGACCATACTGTACAGTGGGGTCTGGTACAGGATGTCCCCACTCCAGTATTGCATGACACTGGGTTTTTGGACTAGACCCATATGCAGCACGAGGCCCCAAAATGTCCTCATTTCGGCTGCACTTACCGGCGTCCAGCCACCGGGTCTAGCCAAAACTGAGCCTGGGTTTTGAGCGACGAACTGTTGGGCGTACAGATTCGTCTGCTCCACCATCAAATTCACCAGTGGGTTACTGAAAAAAAAACTAAAAATAGTCTATTTCAGTAAACCCCACTGTGGGAATCTGGATTCCAGGATTGCCAGCGAAATCCGGAATCTCAGGCTCAAAGTCCACTGGGGGACACCAGCTAAGTTCATCGGCAGGGGGCTGGTAGGGGAGGGGCAAGTGGCAGGGGGGGGGGGTCTGGGTTAGTGTTAGATGGATAGATGGAAGTTTGGGATAAAAGTACTTTTTTTTTTTTTCTCTAACTAACTTTTCCCTTCTTTCCCTGCCTAACGGTGCCTCTCCCTCACTGACCCTAACCTACCTGGGTGGCGATGGGTGCAGGAGGGTGATGGATGCCGATTAGGGGGACACAGGAGCTGGTGCTGGACGATGCTGCACGGTCAGGGTGCTGGACAGGAAGAGGAGGGGAGAGAGGAGCGCAGGAAGTTTGAATCTCGCGCCTCTCTCCCCTGCACCAATCAGCACCCTGGAGAGCGGCGTTCAGCACCAGGGCCAGCACCGCCTCCTCAAATCCTCGGACTGCGATTGGTGGTGTATAATTACACCACCGATCGCAGTCTTTTTCCGGTTCATCAGGTCACAGGACACCTGAATGGACCGGAAACGCAGAAAACCGCAGGTCTGAATTGACCTGCGGTTTTCTGCGATCGCCGATACGGGGGGTCAAATGACCCCCCCCCCCCTGCGTTGTTACGGGATGCCGGCTGAATGATTTCAGCCGGCGTCCCGTTCTGATTAACCCCCGCGGCGCCGGAATGCCGATTTTAAGTCAGGACGTACCGGTACGTCCTGTGTCCTTAAGAAATCGGGAAATAGGGCGTACCGGTACGTCCTATGTCCTTAAGGGGTTAATGCACATTAGAAGACCTGTGCATACATATGTACAGCTAATTATGGTTATTGGGCCTGTCAGTGTCCCTTTAAGAGAGAGATTCTTGGAGGACAACCATACCTTATCCCCAATCTGAAAATTCACTCCCCTTGAATGTCTCCTATCGACCTTGAGTTTCTGAGAACTTTGAGCCTTTTCTAAGTTCGATTGAACCCGGGCCCAAACTGTGCAAAGTTCAGAGGAGAGCCTATCCGCCTCAGGGTTAGAGGAGGAGGCTGATGACCCAGAATGAAAACGGGGATGGAAACCGAGGTTACAAAAGAAAGGTGAAACCCCAGCAGAAGAATTGACACGGTTATTCAAAGCAAATTCAGCCAATGGAAGAAATTTCACCCATAATTGCTGGTCATCAGCCACATACAACCTAAAGAATTGTTCCACAGACTGATTAAGGCGTTCAGTCTGCCCATTACTCTCAGGGTGGTAGGCAGAAGAAAAAGACAATTAAATTTGACATTTTTTACAGAAGGCCCTCCAGAATTTAATCACAAATGGCACACCCCTGTCAGAAACAATATTTTCTGGGATACTATGCAATCGAACAATTTCCTTAAATTTCCTAAAAAAAATAGACGCCAGGGTTTTGGCATTCAGAAGTTTAGCCAGGGGAATGAAATGGACCATCGACCACTACCCAAACTACAGTCTTACCCTCCGCCGGCGGTAGGTCAGTTATAAAGTCCATCGAGATATGGGACCAGGGTCTACTGGGAATGGGTAGGGGTTGTAGGTTACCAGCAGGGCGAGTCCTAGGTGTCTTGGACCTGGCACAAACCTCACAGGCTGACACGTAGGACTTGACATCCCTAGTTAGAGTGGGCCACCAATAAGATCTAGAAACCAGATCCTTAGTGCCCTCAACACCCGGATGTCCACAAAAGGCAGAATCGTGACACTCACCCAACAGCTGGAGATGAAATTGTACGGGAACAAACAACTTATCTGTTGGAGTGGATACCGGTGACAGATGTTGTTCAGACCTAATGCGAGCCGAGATATCCTGGGTTAGAGCTGCTATGAAGATTTTTGCTAGTAGGATGGATTCAGGTGGTACCTCAGTAGGTTGAAAAGCATGGAAGCTCCGAGATAATGCGTCCGCCTTCACATTTTTACTTCCCGGCCTGAACGTAATGGAAAAATCAGTAAAAATCAGAGCCCATCTGGCTTGACGGGGATTCAACCTCTTAGCAGACTCAAGAAAAATAAGATTTTTATGGTCAGTGACAACAGTTACACAATGCCTTGACCGCTCCAGAAAATGCCTCCACTCCTCAAATGCCCATTTAATGGCCAGCAGTTCCCTATTCCCTATGTCGTGGTTTCTCTCCGTGGGAGAGAATTTCCTGGAGACGAAGGCACATGGTCTCAGTTAAGTGAGGCTAGCAGGACCTTGTGAAAGGACTGCTCCTGCGCCGTCCTAGGACGCATCCACCTCCACAATAAAAGGTCTCTCCTGATCAGGCTGGATCAGAATGGGAGCGCTACTGAATGCCTTTTTTAATTTTTCAAATGAAGAAATGGCCTCAATAGACCAATTCTCCAAATCCGCCCCTTTCTTAGTAAGGTCGGTCAACGGTTTAGCAATTACGGAAAAATTCATAATAAATTTACGATAATAATTGGCGAAACCTAAGAATCGTTGTAACACCTTTAAGGATGAAGGTCTTACCCATTCCTTAATTGCTAGCACCTTACCAGGATCCATCTTGAAGGCGTGAGGAGTCAGAACATGCCCTAGAAACAGAATCTCCTGTACACCAAAGACACATTTCTCTTGCTTAGCGGATAGCTGATTCTCCCTCAACACCTCTAATACTTGTTTAACATGAGACACATGGGATTCGAAGTCAGGAGAGAATATCAAAATGTCGTCAAGATTGACAATAACAAATTTACCTAAGAACTCCCTAAGAATGTCGTTCATGAAGTTTTGGAACACAGCTGGGGCATTGCTGAGCCCAAAAGGCATCACCTGATATTCAAAGTGTCCTACCGGAGTATTGAACGCCATCTTCCATTTGTCTTCCTCCTTGATTCAGATTAGATTGTATGCCCCTTTCAGGTCAATTTTAGAAAACCAGGTTGCCCCCAGAACCTGGTTAAATAAATCCGGAATCAATGGGAGGGAGTATCTATTCTGGACAGTGATTTTGTTTATTCTCTGGTAATCGATACATGGCCTAAGACCACCATCTTTTTTCTTAACGAAGAAAAAACCCACCCCCATAGGA
Organism: Bufo gargarizans; assembly: GCF_014858855.1. Lineage (NCBI taxonomy): Eukaryota > Metazoa > Chordata > Amphibia > Anura > Bufonidae > Bufo > Bufo gargarizans. The sequence continues at coordinate 149,947,583 of NC_058086.1, read as the reverse complement.
GAGACAGAAGGTCTAATATGTCCTTTACTAAGGCTCTCCTTAATATAATCTTCCATGGCCTTGCGTTCGGGCTTAGAAAGATTATAAATTCCCCCTTTAGGAAACTTGGCCCCCTCTACTAGCTCTATAGTACAATCATAAGGTCTGGGGGGGGGGTTTGAACCTCCGGGGTTGGTGATGAGAATACATCAGAATACTCCCTAACAACAGTGGGTAAAGTATCTGACTTTACTGAGACCCCAGCCTGTACCATGGACAAGCATGAGTCACACTTAGGCCCCCATCTCACCAAATCCCCATTGGACCAATCTATAGTGGGGTTATGTAGTCGGAGCCAAGGCAACCCTAATACCACCTCAGCTGGTAGGTTCTCCAGGACAAAAAGGGAACATCTCTCTGAGTGACACACACCCATGGTTAGAGAAATCTCTGAGGTACATGAGCTCACCTTACAACCATTAAAAGGAGTAGCATCAATAGCCATGACATGGATAGGAGTTGGTAAAGCAAACATTGGAATACCCAATCTTACAGCATACTCAGAGTCAATAAAGCTGGCCACTGAGCCAGAATCGATAAAGGCCTTACCCGGCCATTTATCTACTCCCAGAGAAATCGTAATGGGTACCAAAAGCTTATATTTAGAAAAATCAGGGTGAACCTGGTCTTTAGGTTGCCTTGCCTTAGGAGACTTGACAGAGAGGACCTTCTTAGGACACTGGTTGATCCAATGGTCAGGATCTCCACAGTAAAAGCATTCTCCACGTCTGCGGCGAAGATTCCCAATCCTGCATGGGTTCCTCGGTGGAGACCTCAGCATTGTCTCTGGGATAGGCCTCTAGCTGGACCACCATCTGGGAAGAAAACTGTTGTTCCTGTCGTCTCTCTCTAACCCGTCGGTCAAGTCGGACAACAAGGATCATCATCTCCTCTAAGGTCTCTGGAGGTTGATAACTGATCAGCAGATCCTTTAAATTATCAGAAAGACCTGACCTGAACTGACTCTTCCATCCTGGTTTGTTCCACCCTGAGGGGACACACCACCTTCTGAATTGGGTGCAATAATCCTCCGCAGGTAGATTGCCCTGAACCAGTGTCTTTAGAGCCGTCTCGGCTACTAGAGCCCTGTCTGGTTCATCATAGAGGGTACTTAGGGCCTGAAAGAACCCCTCCACAGAAGATAAACAACTTGAGCCAGCAGGTAAAGAGAACGCCCAGTCCTGGGGATCACCTTGTAGTCGGGAAATGATAATGCCCACGCGTTGACTCTCGGGGCCAGAGGACACGGGGCGCAAATGGAAGTAAAGTTTGCAACTCTCCTTAAAGGAGAGAAACTTCCTCTGGTCTCCAGAAAAGGGTTCTGGGAGCCTAATCTGGGGCTCAAAATGCGGAGTGGAGGCCTGAGGAGTGGAAGAACCTTGCCCTAACTCAAAAGAACTGAGTTTCTCCCCTAACTCCTGCACCATTTGCGTCAGATTAGATACATGGTCAGTCAGGATCACCAGAGGATTCATAATACAGTGGTTATTGGGCCTGTTAATCTGTAACGGTCATGTACACACACACACGGGGGAGGGAAGTGACCACTGCGCTCCACCCTTACCCCTGGCCCTGCCTACTTGCCTCGCGAGTCCTAATGACAGGGGACAACTGGACAGCAATCCCTAGCTTGAACTAAGTGCAGGGATGACAGACAAACAACAGAACGTGAACAGGCCGAGTCAATACCAGGAAAGCTACAAAGTACACAAGGAGCAGGCAGAGGATCGTCAGGAAACAGCAGGAGGTAAGTACGCCAGGAAATACAACATCACAGGTGGAACCTAAATTAACAGGCAACCTGTGGCCAGCAGTGGGGAGTGAGGGTCATGTGACGTGGCCAGCGTCACATGACCGACAGACCATCCAGTCGAGCACCGAGTGATCAGCTCAGCGCTCAAGGCAGACTTAGGAGCAGGGAACCTCCCAGCTAGCAAAGCCGCCCTGGGAACGAGGTCAAGCACAGATCCTCATTCCCGAAACTAAGCAGCAGGTCTGCGGCTAATGGAAAACTGAGTGCACCTTCGGAACCCTGTTACAGTAGTTTCAGTGTTGAGGAGGTGTATATACAGATAAATACCCAATTGTATATACAACAAATAGACCCACATTTACTAATGTGAGTGCACCTAGACTTTGTTGTAAAATACAACACAAATTTGCACATTTGTTTTTTAGAGAAATTCTCTTCATTTAGCTCACAAAGGCTTACCAGGTAATGGGAGTCAGGCCCATCACTAACGGACAGGCAAAACTAGCAATTGCTCGGGGCCCCGAGCTGGCCCGGGGCCCCAAGCCCCGGTGCTTGTTTTGCTTCCTTTAAGGCTGCAGCCGCCTGAGCGCTCTATAGAGAGCCTCAGGCGGCTGCAGCACTCCTGGTTACCACGGCGGCCGGCGGCGAGCTGCGTCTGCCCGGAGAGAGAGGACAGACTCGGGGCACTTCAGGAACCTAAAGTCTTCAGGAACCTAAAGCTCGTGTATTGTTTCCACGGGAAAGCTTATAGTGATGCACAAGAACGTCCTAGTAGCCGGTTGTAAATTGAGCTGAGGTTTCACATGTAACCATTCCACAATGGGAAAAAAATAAAAACAATTGGGATAATAGAATTCTAACCGGGGCGATACAAGGAGTGACGCGAGATGAAAGCTACGATATTTTATGAAGCGCTGTAGTGGAGCGGCCAGACGAGTCCGTGACGAATCCGCTGAGGTGAAATCCCGGTCGCCCCGCCGACGTGATCCCCCTGCAAACGAGGAGAGCAGAGAGGTGCTGCTGCAGCGGGAGGTCAGTGACTACCGGGGTGCAGAGGAGGCCGCCACATGTGTGTATCCCCATGTGCAATGCTGTGTCCTACCGCCTAGAAGGCAGCATGAGGCTTGTCGGGGGGGGGGGGGGCCATGTCTATTTTGCTTGGGGCCCCCAAATTCCTTAAAACGGCCCTGATGGGAGTCAGTAGGCACCTAGTGAGAAAGGGGCATCGCCTAAGATTGAACATACTGCCATAAACTAAGCCAACCAATAGCACAAAGGTTTCCAGCCTTATGGAATCTAAACTAGTTAAAGGGGTTATATCACTTCAGTAAATTACCTTTATCATGTAGAGAAAGTTAATACTGTAAGGCACTTACTAATATATTATGATTGCTTATTTTGCCTTCTTTGCTGGTTTGATTCATTTTTCGTCACATAATACGCTGCTCGTTTCCAGTGGTTATGCAACGTGATCATGCTTGCACACTATAGGAAAAAGCTCCAGTCTCCCTGGTGGCCAGGATCGTGCATAGGCACGTGTATGCAGTAGCTCCCGTCCCAACCACCTCGTATCTGCGCTACTTTGGTGGTAGTAACCCCTGGAAATCAACCACATATAATGCAGTGGAAAAATGAATCAAGCTAGCAAAGGAGGCAATATGGACAATCACAATACCTAGTGCCCCACTGCCTAGTATTAACCTTATCTACATGATAAATGCGGTTTGCTGAAGTGAGACAACCCCTTTAAGATAATCACACAGGTTTGAACCATTCTTCCTTTTAAATCAATTGTGTACAGATCACCATATTTCTTATGATAGCTGTGAGAGCGCTAATAATTTTCCATAACTGATTGGAAACATGAACAAATATTTTCACTGCTTTAAAGTGAGGTGAATGGATCTCAGCTACAGTACCAGCCACCGTCACATAGACAGATGATCTACTGTGTCTGAAAAAGCTATGAAAGGTGCAGTACCTAAGATTGAAAAAAAACAAACATAAATCTATTTTTTTTGCCTTAACAGTAGATGCCTGGCACTGTTTGCCAAAGTCAAAGGGATTATATGGGATTTAGTAATAATGCAAAAAAACTATTTACCTTATGGCTCATGCTCTCCTCATTCCTTCTCTCAATGTTAGATATAACGAGGTGAGGCTGTAAATATAGGAAGGAATGCACATGCAAAACAGCTTTGGAGAGGAAGAATAGACTATGCACAAGTGTGGAGAGTAAGCACAGCATGGCAAACTCTGCAAATGGAGTGGAATCACAAACTTCTCAGCATCAATGTCAGTACAAGTAGGAGAAGAACCCCGATGAGCAGCTCACGAAGGAAAAGGTTTCCACTGCCTTTCCGTCATGAGCAGCAAAGGGTAACCAGTCCTGAATCTGTGGTGAAATATGAAAGCTAGTGAAGACAGCAGCATCCCAGAAACACATTAAACATCATCCAGTATGCATTAATAGAAGGGATATAGATGCAGTGTCTCACTCTGTGTCAGTAGTGGGGCCCTGTATGTTTAAGGATATTTGCAGAATGTAATTCTGTTTATCTATATTGCTGTAATTCCTTCTAACAGGCTGGTGCTCTCTTGCATATAATTCCATCCAATCACACCTTGGTGGTTCTAGCACAAAATATATAACAGGGGCAAAGGCAGGAAGTAAAAAAAGTCAGTTAAGTGCAGCAGTTGAGAATATGGCCCATTACCTGCCTGCTTTTTGCTTGTCGGCCAATGTGAGAATACTGGAATATCTTAGTCTGTAGAGAATTCGAATATTCTTCATTATTTAATTTATTTTTTCTTATGCGAAAAATTGGCACTGTAATATCCGCGTTAATCGAGTAAGGGCGGGTTATAGGCAACTTTCCTATTGGGTTGGCTTGCTAGAATTCGCAAATATTTAGAATATAGCGTAACCGTAATAACAAATATTCTTTTTTTTTTTTTAACAGTACATGAGGTGACTCATTATCCCTCCCTTCTCCTAGCCTGATGTCACGGAAGGTGTACAGAAAACTAGAAGACACAAAATGAAGATCTGACTGACTGGATCCAAAACTAAGGAACCAAAGGGAGAGCCCTGCAACAGACCTGGCTCTCTCCCTAACTGCTCAGCCTATGCAAAAATCTCAATGGCAGATGATCACATATCCTCGTTCCTCGACTGTATAACACCTGAACTCCATATAATAGTGAGGGGACACAACCACCGGCTCCCTACACTTGGTACAGAGGGAGTCAGGGTCACCTGGGATCCAGCAAACAGAAAAACACAAATGAATGAACAAAACTTATCTGTAGAAGACTCAGTAGTAGCATCCATTATGCACACACTCCAGGAAGTTGCATAAACCGCAAAATGATGCAGTATGGGAAGGGATTTAAAGGGATGCAATCAGTGCAACTACATGACAGCTGAGAGAGGCTAATGAGATGAGAAAACGAAAGCAAAACAAAGGAACCTCAAGGAGGAGGTTCCTAAGAACGTCTGTCAGAGCTTCTCAGATGTCTGGTGGTGACAGTACCCCTCCTTCTACGAGTGGACTCCGGACACTCAGAGCCCACCTTCTCAGGATGGCACCTATGGAAAGCCCTGATGAGACGAGTGGCCTTAATGTCCGTCACTGGGACCCACATCCTCTCCTCAGGACCATAACCCTCCCAATGAACGAGGTACTGGAGAGAACCGCGGACAACACGAGAATCCACAATCCTAGAGACCTGAAATTCAAGATTACCATCAACCAGAATCAGAGGAGGAGGCAAAGACGAGGGTACAATGGGTTGGACATAAGGTTTTAATAAGGACTTATGAAAAACATTATGGATCTTCCAAGTCTGAGGAAGATCAAGACGGTAGGCAACAGGATTGATGACGGACAAGATTTTGTAAGGCCCAATAAACTTAGGACCAAACTTCCAGGAGGGAACCTTCAATTTGATATTCTTAGTAGACAACCACACCAGATCACCAACATTCAGGTCCGGACCAGGCACACGTCTCTTATCCGCCACACGCTTATATCTCTCACTCATGCTCTTTAGATTATCCTGAATCTTTTGCCAAATAGATGACAAAGACGAGGAGAATCTGTCCTCATCAGGTAAACCAGAAGACCCCTCTCCAGAGAATGTCCCAAACTGCGGATGAAACCCATATGCACCAAAAAATTGTGACTTATCAGAGGACTCCTGACGACGGTTATTTAAAGCAAACTCAGCAAGGGACAAAAAAGAACACTAATCCTCCTGATTCTCCGCCACAAAACAGCGCAGATATGTATCCAGATTCTGATTGACGCGCTCTGGCCATTCGACTGCGGGTGGAAAGCAGAAGAGAATGACAACCGAACCCCCAAGCGAGAACAGAAAGCCTTCCAGAATCTGGAAACAAAATGCGTGCCCCTATCAGAGACTATGTCTGAAGGAATACCATGCAATTTGACAATGTGATCAATAAATGCCTGCGCCAGCGTCTTAGCATTGGGCAAGCCAGGAAAAGGAATGAAATGCACCATTTTGCTAAAACGGTCCACCACCACCAGAATCACAGTCTTCCCCGAGGAACGAGGCAGGTCCGTAATGAAGTCCATGGACAGATGTGTCCAAGGACGGGAAGGAATGGGTAACGGAAGGAGAGGACATGATGGCCGTGAATGAGGGACCTTGGCACGAGCGCAGGTCTCGCAGGCTGCCACAAAACCCTCAACCAACTTACGAAGCACCGGCCACCAGAATCTCAGAGCGATGAGATCCACTGTGGCTCTTTCCCCCGGGTGCCCAGCAAGGACAGTATCGTGGTGCTCCTTAAAAATCTTGTGTCTTAAAGCATGAGGCACAAACAACCTCCCAGGAGGACAAAGATCAGGAGACTCTGACTGGGCTACCTGAACCTCTGCCTCCAATTCAGGATAAAGAGCAGAGACCACCACACCTTCAGCCAAAATGGGACCCGGGTCTTCAAAATTCCCACGTCCCGGAAAACAACGTGACAGGGCATCCGCCTTCACATTCTTAACCCCAGGGCGGAACATGACAACAAAATTAAACCTTGAAAAGAACAAAGACCATCTGGCCTGTCTCGGGTTCAGATGCTTGGCTGACTCCAAGTAGGCCAGATTCTTATGGTCAGTAAACACGGTAATAGGGTGTCTGTCTCCCTCTAGCCAATGGCGCCATTCCTCAAAAGCTAACTTGATGGCCAACAACTCCCTATCTCCCACATCATAATTTCTCTCTGCGGAGGAGAGTTTCTTCGAGAAAAAGGCACACGGTCGCCATTTGGCAGGAGAGGGACCCTGAGACAAGACCGCACCCACACCCACCTCAGAAGCGTCCACCTCAACTATGAAGGACAGAGAAATATCAGGTTATACCAAGATGGGAGCGGAAGCAAAACTCTCCTTGATATTAGAAAAGGCCTTACGCGCCTCTACCGACCAGGAATGAAAAATCTACCCCCTTTCTAGTCATATCAGTGAGTGGTTTAACAACAGAGGAATAATTCAAAATAAACTTCCTGTAATAATTGGCAAAACCCAAAAAACGCATCAGCGCCTTCTGATTCTCAGGAAGCTCCCACTCAAGCACAGTGCGGACCTTCTCGGGGTCCATGCGAAAACCAGAAGCGGAAAGAAGAAACCCCAGAAATTGAATTTCTGGAACCGCAAACACACATTTTTCCAGTTTAGCGTACAATTTATTCTCCCGCAGGATGAGCAAGACCTGACGTAAGTGTTCCTTATGAGTTTTGAAATCGGGAGAAAAAATCTAAATGTCATCTAGATACACTAATACAAATTTCCCCATTAAATGATAAAAAATGCTGTTCACAAAATGCTGAAAGACGGCTGGAGCATTCATCAAACCAAAAGGCATAACCAAATTCTCAAAATGGCCCTCAGGGGTATTGAAGGCCGTCTTCCATTCGTCTCCTTCTCTGACCCTGACCAGGTTGTTTGCCCCTCTTAGATCCAACTTGGAAAAAACTTTAGCCCCAACAATCTGGTTAAACAGGTCTGGGATCAGAGGAAGCGGATAAGGGTCACGAATTGTGATACTGTTCAGCTCCCTGAAATCCAGACATGATCTTAAAGAACCATCTTTTTTCTTAACAAAGAAAAAACCATCGGCAACAAGTGACTTCGAGGGTCATATGTGTCCCCTTCTCAGACTCTCAGAGATATAAGCACGCATAGCGACCCTTTCAGGTTGGGAGAAATTGCATAAACGAGATTTAGGCAGTTTGGCTCCTAGGGTGAGATCAATAGGGCAATCGTACTCCCTGTGAGGGGGCAAGTCCTGAACACCACTCTCAGAAAACACATCCGAAAATTCAGAGAGAAAAGATGGTACAGTCTTAGTAGAAACCTCAGAAACATATGTCATGAGGCAATTCTCTCTGCAAAAGTCACTCCAACCATTTATTTGCCTCGCTTGCCAATCAATGGTGGGGTTATGTTTAGTGAGCCAGGGTAGCCCCAACACTAGAGGAGTAGGCAACCCGCTTAGGATGAAACATGACACATCCTCAACATGAGTATCACTCACAATCAAATGGATATTGTGAACTATGCCCTTTAACGATTTCTGAGAAAGTGGAAAGGAATCAATAGCAAAAACAGGTATATCCTTTCCCAAAGTGCATACCTGGAAACAATGAGTTATAGCAAATTGATTATCAATGAGATTGACAGCTGCTCCACTATCTACAAAAATCTCACAAAAAAATGTCTTGCTCTCTAGCGCTACCCTGGCAGGTAGGACAAAACGGGAACTACAAGCAAACGGAAAACCTTCAATTTCCACATCAACCTTGCCAATAGTAACAGATGGAACGTTTTTAGAGGATTTTTTTCTTTTTGTTTCTTTATTACTCTCAAAAAACTGCCTGAATATCCTAGAGGGACAAACATTTGCCAAATGATTCATACCTCCACAACAGAAACAAACCTTCCTATGAGAGCTGAATCTTCTATTGTCAGAGGCAAGCAAACCCAGCTGCATGAGCTCCTGCTCAGAAGGGATTGAGAGCGACTGAGACCCCTGTGCACTGAATGAGACCGCCGCACTGTCCTTGGACTGAGTATGACAGGAAGGAGTGATCTTTCCTCTCTCTCTAAGACGCCTGTCAACACGAACGGCCCGAGACATGGCAGAGTCCAAGGAGGTAGGTCTCTCATGAAAGGCAAATGCATCTTTCAAGCCCTCTGAAAGACCATGGCAAAATTGACTTCGGAGTGCAGCATCATTGCCAACCAGTATCAGCTGCCCATCTCCAAAATTCTGAACAGTATATCTCTGCGGACTGTTTACCCTGGCATAAAAGATGTAGTCTAGACTCAGCCAGAGCAATACGATCCGGATCATCATATATCTGACCCAGGGCTAAAAAAAAATAATCCACTGAACAGAGGGGCCGTGCCCCCACCGGCAGCGAAAAGGCCCGGGACTGAGCGTTATCCCTGAGCAGCGAGATGATGCGGCCTATCCACGGACACGACCGGGTCATAATGATGCCATCACTGTCACTATTACCCTGACCTGCGGACATCACCTACCGGCCTATCTATCCAGCCAATACATGGGCATGCAAGTACTATCGATCCTAACTATCCGCTGCATATGTGATATCATTTAATGCTACATATTGAATAATGACTCTATATATACTTTGATGTGGATCGGTAGTTGCTATCAGTTAATACTGTCACGCCATTGATGTCCGATTTATCTGTATATTTTTGGTCTGGTCTAAATATATAGGCACTGTCCTATTACAAGATTGGGTTTATACACCTAGATATATGATTTGGTATACCCCAATCCGGCCATAGTCTGTAGCACGAGATATGTGAATGATTCTAGGCTCTTTTTATTAATACTGAGACCTCTTTTTCATCTACCTATTCATTATCTCTTACTAACAGTAATTGATTGTAAGCTTTTTTATCAAACTGACTGATCAGTGTCTTCAAGCTATTGGCCCATTTTACTTTATTATATGTTCCAATCTATCTCTGACTATCTTTGAAAGAGAAACTTAATTATTAAAAAGAGAACAAACTCATATATGTATAATTAATAATTTCTATAATTTTCTTTGGTGATAGATATTTTCTGTCAAATATTTCCCCTGATGAGCCTGACACCAACCAGGCGAAACACGTAGGGACGTTATTGGACAATTGACTGTTTTGCTATACACTTGGTATTTGGGGTGTTGTTTGTCACCTACTCTGGGTATTCATATATTTATATCTTTTTTTTTTTTTTGTTCTTGTGGTGTAGATTAGCCAAGGTGTCCTCAATAGGGTTCCCTGATACATAGGCTTCTAACCCACGCTAGGGTTAACCAGGGATACCAGGAGGTACAAGAGACGGGATCGCCCCTTATTTCGGCAGGGCTTCTACACTAGGGCCAGAATTAGGGAGGTTTCTATTAACATCAACTAACCTGATTGCAAACATCGTGCAAACTAACATCTGCCCCTAGATTCTGATTTTCTTTTTCTTCATATTATTTACTATATACTAGAAGGGTGTAATAACTGTTTTATATATAAATATTAAAAGTTATATTTTAGAATGATGGTAATACTGTGAATCCCTATTTTCATGATCACATTCCACTATAGAATCCTTGAACAGGACTATGTTCAAACTGTGAATACGATATCACATAGGATTAAGAAATTTGATTTGAATATCTTTACCAGAAACCCAGAGGGACATTCCCTGGCCTATTACGCGCACATAATATGCATATCAAGAGTTCTCCATAATAAGAGAGTATCCCTCCAGACAATGCATATACATATTGCTCAGAAATCCAGCTTAGCGTCCTAGGTTCTCTCTCTTGTCCTAGAGTGCTTCCCGAAAAATCCAAGCCCCAGGAGGCCACAGAGTGTTATATATATGCTTTCAAGTCAATTGGAACATATTTGATTCATGTAGAATTGATTTGTACCTGAATTGACCTTTTTGTAAAAAAAATTGGCAAACTGGACATTAAATGAATTTCAAGAAATTCACTCATCTCTACCTTGGATGCTTCCCCTTATTTAGGTGATTTATTTGAGCCATTCTGGATAGGTGTATAGTTAGTTTTCTACTTTCAGCATGAAGTTGTCACGGTGGGGAGTGGGGGAAACCCCCCCCCCCCCACCGTACAATGTAAAGGGATAAGTGATAGCTGCTACACCAAGAAGCCAGGAAAAGGGAATCAGGTCACCTCCTATAGCGTCCATAATTCTCTCCCTAACTCCTAACCATATGAGCAGACCCTGAAGGTAGGATGGCTCACACCCTGGAAACCTGGGACCCTGAGTCACCCTGATAATCCCTCAGATAGGAGCAGGGGGAAAACATCCTGTTTATCCATGACACAGAAGAACAATAGTCTCTGAAGACCTAATAGCAGAAAAAAGGAGAGACCATACACAGCAAGAGGATCGGCAGGTAAGAACACAAGACAACACAGTTACCTGCCGAAGTCTCCAGGAATGGAACCCATGCATATGTACAGGAGCCGTAACACCAAACAGTACGCCGTACCAGCAATTCACACAGGTGTCCAGCACACCAGACTCTGCCAGGACCCCCATGCCACAAGGTGCATGGAAGCCCCAGGCAGTGGTGCATACAGGCTAGTGTTCACCCCTCCGGGAAACCAACCCCCTTCCAGAGGACACAACACACAGGGAAAATGTCTTACATACATGCAGGGACAAACACCAACAACAGCCCAGACACGTAACAACAATCAAGATGTACAACAAACCCTGAACATAAACCCACACCTAACATACAACAAGAGAGGTAGGGTATAAGGAGCATACAAAAGGAAGACAATTTATTTCCAACAAGGTGGCCCTCAAGGACTGGGCAGAATCACCCATGAAAGGAGCAGAGCTCCATCACCAAACAAAGCTGGAGTACAACTGACTCCAGCCTGGAAGCCACAAGAAATATCCATATCATGGCCACACCCAGGACACACCTAAATCCTCACTAGCTAGATGATTAACCCCTCGTTTACCAAACCGCAGGGAGACACATCTTGAAGGGGAAATCCGACAACAACATGTTGCCACCGGCAACCAGTCTGCACGGCAAACGCGTCACGGTCAAACAACAATATGACCTGACATCAGTATTAAATTAATAATAAGTTGCTCAATTCATTCTGTTTATAGAATCTTTATTCAGATTACTGCAAAAATGACTGATCTCTGCCAATTTGTTCTCCAGAGGGCACAGTGCAATGAAGCATTTTTCAGCATTTGCATTTATTAAATAAGATAGGAATGTCCCTTTCTTGCTCCGAGCTAACAGTGAGGTTAACTTACGTTAATTTTAATAACATTTTCAAAAGACTATATGGAAAGTCCCAGGTTTCTGGTATTTAATCTAACCATTTGTGTATGACTGTTTTGGAATAACTTGGTTTTATACCGTTGTTTGTCCATGTGTTTTATGTTTATTATGCTGCTTTTGCTTACATAGTAAAATAGTAACATAATTTATAAGGCTGAAAAACAGATATAAAAGGTATACGTCCATCCAGTTAAAAGGCACGTTATCTTGCACGTTGATCCAAAAATGAGGTAGAAGCCAATGTTCCTCATTTTAGGGGAAAAAAAATCCTTCCCGACACTAATCAGAATAACAACCTGGATCAAAAACCCTTTTCCAGAAATCTACTGTACTTGAATAAAATATTGTTCACACTAATGTGAGTGTTGCTGTTTATTATAACTATTCCAAATACATTTTCAAATGGTTAGTCGAGTCCCAATAGGTAACCCACAATATTTTTACTGTGAAGATAGCGCTGCCAAAAATACTGGAAAAAGTGCAAAAAAAACTGACAGGATCTCTTAACATAAATGTCAATGCAGCCTTATCTGTATGTAAATACTGTATTTCACAAAAAGAGTTTTAATTTCGCACTTGGGGCAAAGTCATTATTTATTTTGTAATGACTGAATATGTAAAGATTATTAATTTTTTTCATGGGATTCTATTAAACAAATCTTGAGACTGTGCTCTTTAAGGTAATTTTGAGAAAAGGTGACCACATTTCTTGAAATTTGTTTTGGGTATGAATCGCATGGATTGTAAACTCCATCGCTCTGTTTGTACAAAACAAAAGTTTCAGATTAGCTATAATCATAATGTTTTCGTAAATCCATAATGAACTGGATTAGTTTAGAATTGATTTGCTAATCTCTAAGGGCTTATGCACAGTGTAGTAAGAAACAAGGGGTCATCATTGATGGGCGGTGTGTGTCACCAAGGTTCCTGGCCTCGGTGAGGTAAGAGACGTTTTTTTTCCTGAAATGTCATTATTGCAGTCTGACACTTCAGGTGGTTAGTATGGCAGTATAGCTGATCTGGGACGGCTCTTACTGGAGGTAGCCAAAGTGCTGGGTGGATGGCTACTCCCCACATTCCAGGCCAGGTCTTGGGAGTCTTATAAAAAGCAGTCAGCGCTGTCAGGTGGTGTGGATTATCTTCCATCTCACAGTGAAGCTGTGGGGTCTCTGTGTTTTGGGATCTGAAGATGTGTGCCGTGCTAAAGGGCTGAGAGCTGCATGCTGGAAAACAGGCTAAAGGGCTCAGAGCCGCATGCTGAAAAACAGGTGCCTAAAGCCTGATGGAGACTGCTGATGAAAAACTGCTTACAAGGTGAATGTTTTGCTCTGTGGACTTTCTATGGTGTGAACGAACACCAAGACTGCGAGCTGTCATTTTGTTTTGCCTTCTGTGTGAATAAACACTGAACTGTTTAAGTTAAAGATTTTGTGATTGCCTCTATACTGCATCTGCTAACCTGCCTACCAGAGCGAATCCCCTCAACACGAACGTATTTTCTTTCCATGTCCGTTCCAGGTTTTTTTACTCTGTGTGCATTCTGTTTCCGTATGTCCGTATTTCCATTCTGCAAAAAAGTAGTGCATGTCCTATTATTGTCCACGAATCACAAGCTGTGGCTCCATTCAAGTCAATGGGTCTGCAAAAAATACGGAATGCATACGGAGCACATCCGTATGTCATCCGTATTTTGCAGATCCATGCCCACTTTGGCCATTACTAATTGCAAAAAAAAAAAAAAAACAGGTACCACTTGGAACCAAACCCAAGTTTGGGAAATGGTTTTTTGCAGTACAAATTTATAAAGTTATTACCCGAAGTCTCACGAGACTTCGCTAAGCAATAACTTTGCCTTATTGGAGCCAAAACATTCTCATACAGGGAGTGCAGAATTATTAGGCAAATGAGTATTTTGACCACATCATCCTCTTTATGCATGTTGTCTTACTCCAAGCTGTATAGGCTCGAAAGCCTACTACCAATTAAGCATATTAGGTGATGTGCATCTCTGTAATGAGAAGGGGTGTGGTCTAATGACATCAACACCCTATATCAGGTGTGCATAATTATTAGGCAACTTCCTTTCCTTTGGCAAAATGGGTCAAAAGAAGGACTTGACAGGCTCAGAAAAGTCAAAAATAGTGAGATATCTTGCAGAGGGATGCAGCACTCTTAAAATTGCAAAGCTTCTGAAGCGTGATCATCGAACAATCAAGCGTTTCATTCAAAATAGTCAACAGGGTCGCAAGAAGCGTGTGGAAAAACCAAGGCGCAAAATAACTGCCCATGAACTGAGAAAAGTCAAGCGTGCAGCTGCCAAGATGCCACTTGCCACCAGTTTGGCCATATTTCAGGTGGAGTACTGATATATTCACTCGATTTGGAGCAGAGTATGGCTAAAAAAGTCATACTCTGCTCCAAATTGAGTGAATATATATATATATACTTTTGCCTCGGCCCTTGGGGATAATGATCTCGTACAGCCATTCATTGCTGCTCCTCTTCCAGAACCATCATTTTTCAATATATGGGACACTAGTGATTAGATTTCCTTTCATATATATGCATGTTTTCTGGTTCTTTTAAACTATATGCTTCCTTGTATATGTAATACTTTTTATGAATTTTATTTGTATATATTTTTATTGATCATCTTCTCGCTTGATATATACATGTAATAATGCATATATATGTACCCTATCATTTTATATTTATTTATTTTTTATATTATTACGTTTCTATTGATGGATACATTCGTATTGTGTCCTTCCATATATTTGTTTCTCCCCCCCTTATGTTTACCTTACATTTTAGACTTGATAAAGGGGTCCCTAGTACCCCGAAACGCGTTGTCTATGAATAAAGCAAAAAATAGCTGAAACCCTAACACTGTCTACGATCAGTTGTGTCAGTGCGCCTTTCAAGGTCCATACGTTGGACGTAAAGTCCACCGTTTCACTTCTTCTACCGTTACCCGAGTGGCAGGGTGGCTCCTGCCCAAGGCGCCCGGACGATTCTAGGCTGCACCAACCGTTGAAATCCCTTGTTATTCAGTCTTCCTTGCGGTTGCGCCCAAATTGGTGCAACCCCAATAGGTGAGCATAATACATCTTACAGTAGATTTTTTTCTTTGAACATACTCACCCTATGAGCGCCTTTCTCTATTCTTATCGCCATCACTCACAGAATCCATGGATGGCAGGCTTTTGAGTGTCCTTGCAAAGAAAGGTGGCTATATTGGTCACTGATTTGTTTTTGTTTTGTTTTTGAATGTCAGAAATGTATATTTGTGAATGTTGAGATGTTATATTGGTTTCACTGGTAAAAATAAATAATTGAAATGGGTATATATTTGTTTTTTGTTAAGTTGCCTAATAATTATGCACAGTAATAGTCACCTGCACACACAGATATCCCCCTAAAATAGCTAAAACTAAAAACAAACTAAAAACTACTTCCAAAAATATTCAGCTTTGTAATTAATGAGTTTTTTGGGTTCATTGAGAACATGGTTGTTGTTCAATAATAAAATTAATCCTCAAAAATACAACTTGCCTAATAATTCTGCACTCCCTGTACTATATGGAGCTCCTGGAACATCCGAAGTCGATTTGCATAAAATTTTGTTCCAGTACTGTTTTATGGGGAGGGTGGAAACAGCATGAGATGTCCAAAGTTCGGGAAATGTTTTTTTGTACTACAAGTTTTTGAAGTTATTACCCGAAGTCTCACGAAACTTCACTAAGCAATAACTTTGGCTCATTGGAGCCAAAACATTCTCATACTATATGGAGCTCCTGGAACATCCAAAGTCGATTTGCATAAAACTTTGTTCCAATATTGTTTTATGGGGAGGGTGGGAACAGCATGAGAAGTCCACAGAGTGGAGCTATGACATAGTGTTAAGGTGGAAGCAGCATGAGGAGACCATAGAGTGGCCTAATGACAGAGACTGGAGGTGGCAGCAGCATGAGAAGGTCCCAGAGTGGCACACTGACAGAATCTGAAGGTGGCGGCAGCATCAGGAGGCCACAGAGTGGCACACTGACAGATTCTGGAGTTGGCACCAGTATGAGGAGACCACAGAGTGGCTCAATGACAGAGTCTGGAGGTGGCAGCAGCAGCATCAGGAGGAGGCTACCGAGTGGCACAATGACCGAATCTGGAGGTGGCGGAAGAATCAGGAGGCCGCAGAGTAGCATGACGACAAGAGATTGTGGAGGTGGCAGCATTATGAGGAGATGACAGAGTGGCACGAAGACAAAGTGTGGAGGTGTCAACAGCATGAGGAGGCCAGAGTAGCACGACGATGAGAGATTGTGGAGGTGGCAGCAGCATGAGGAGGCCACAGAGTGGCACCTCGACAAAGTGTGGAGGTATCAGCTGTATGAGGAGGCCACCGAATGGCACACTGACAGAGTCTGGAGTTGGCAGCAGTATGAGGAGGCCATTGAGTGGCACAATGACAGAGTCTGGAGTTGACAGCAGCATGAGGAGACCACCGAGTGAACCAATGACAGAGTGTGGAGGTGGCGGCAGCATCAGGATGATGCCACAGAGTGGCACAATGACCAAGTCTGGAGGTGGTAACAGCAGCAGCATCAGAAGGACACCACAGAGTGACAAGGTGACATAGTGTGGAGATGGCAGTAGTAGCAGCAGCAACAGCATCAGGAGGATACCACAGAGTGGCAAGGTGAAATAGTGTAGAGATGGCATTTTTCCTAAAATGGCGGCTACATGTGTGAGCCAGTCAACCCTGTGATGTCACAACCGTATAAATACGTCGGCCATCTTACGGTCAGACATTTTCAAGCGTTCAGAGTGCAGGGACTGACGCGTGAAGGCGATAGTGACAGCTATCCCCTAAAAGCAGGAAAGAAATCCCTACCAGTTTCTTCTTGAATATAAATAGCCCTAGACTCTTAAGGGGATTAAGGGCTCACTAAGGCCTCTTTTACACGGGCGTCACGGATTTGGGCTGGATGCATTCAGGGAAAATCCAGCAATTTTGCATGCGAGTGCTGTCAGTTTTGTATGCGATTGCGTCGCGTTGTTGCATTTTTCCTGCCTGCATGACATGCGGATGGCATGTGTTTTTTACGCGCGTGAAAAAAAACTGATCGATCCACTACATTCACATGTGACTGCAAACACATATATATACCCCCAGCATGTAGTATTTTGCTGGACAGCTCAATTTTTTTGTGGAGTGGTTGTCGTGTGGTTGGTATGTGTGTGTGTTTGCTTTTGGATTTTCCTTTGCAGGATGTCCACTTTCACCCTGTCATCAGCTGACCATGTTGTAACTATAATATTAGTTACCGTCTGTCATTCCCTTATTCCCATGAAATAATATCGCCAAGAATCCACAGACTAAAATATTGATTGTGTGTCGCATAATAATCCACACAGGAGCCAAAGCTTACTGCTGAAACAAGACACACTTTAATGGAAAACAAGGGCATTCAATTTAAACTGCATCAAACAGCATCAAATCGTCTGAGCCAGCGAGACAATGGAGTTTTGGAAACTCAATATACAAAACAGGGGCTTGGTCACATGGCTTACAAGCAATCACTGTGTCTTTTCCAGGAAAATGGTGTGTTATCTTGTGAATTTTCATTAAGTAGATGAGTCTTGTGGTTAGACTGAATGTGTGTATACATGGCCTTGATGCACATAGATGTCTATGTCCATTGTTAGGAGTAGGTATCCACGGGGATTAAGTAGCAGGGAGGTAAAATAACTGAACGGATACTGGGAAGTTCTTCACACATGTCTTCTTGCACTGGCTGGTCTACCAATGTTCTGGAGAACAGCCTGAAATGATTGAGGAGGAACCACGGAGGAAGCGTATGTGAGTGCATCCTATACTTTCACAGCAGGCCAGCAATAGTCTCTTTGTTGGCTTGTACGCTGAGCTCCGTGCGCACCCTCAGAAGTTCTTCAATTATTGCCGCATGTCAGTGTCTACGTTTGATCGGCTGTTGGGGGAGTTGAGGCCTTCCTTAACTTTCCAGGACACCAATATGCGGCGGAGTGTGTCACCTGAAGAACGTCTTCTTATTATTTTAAGGTAAGACTATATACTGGCTAATACTTGAATGACACCCTATTTTCAAATACATAGTTGTTTTGTCAATGGCCTATGTCTTCTGAACTTTTCATCTTCAATGCATAAGTAAGTAAAATTAGTAGACATGTATTTAAAATCGTTCATTTGTATTCGTAAACTATGTGTGCTTAGATTAGTCACACCAGAATCCAGTTCCGCAGGGATTAATAATTCAAATGCAGCCTGTAATGATGAGGACTCATCACTTGTGTGTATATGTTAATTGTCTAGAACTTTATGAAGGTAAATGCTATTCCTTATTTAGTATTATCTAAGAATATAAACCATAGCTTTAAAATCTACCACTATGTGCTCGGTTCATTTATACTTTCCAGCCACATTGCCCTTAACCACTTCCCATCTGGGCCATTTGCCCCCTTCCTGACCAGGCCTAATTTTGCAAAACTGACATATCTCACTTCATGTGGTAATAACTTTGGAACGCCTTTATTTATCCAAGTCATTCAGAGACTGTTTTCTCGTGACACATTGTACTTCATGATAGTCATAAATTTGAGTCAAAATATTTCACCTTTATTTATGAAAACATCCCAAATTTACCCAAAAATTTGAAAAATTCGCAATTTTCTAAATTTCAATTTCTCTGCTTTTAAAACAGAAAGTGATACCTCATAAAATATTTATTACTTAACATTCCCCATATGTCTACTTTATGTTGGCATCATTTTGGAAATGTCATTTTATTTTTTTAGGACGTTAGAAGGCTTAGAAGTTTAGAAGAAATTCTTCAAATTTTTAAGAAAATTGCCAAAACCCACTTTATAAGGACCAGTTCAGGTCTGAAGTCACTTTGTGGGGCCTACATAGTGGATACCCCCATAAATGACCCCATTGTAGAAACTACACCCCTCAAGTTACTCAAAACTGATTTTACAAACTTTGTTAACCCTTTATGCGTTCCACAAGAATTAAAGGAAAATGGAGATCAAATTTTTAAATTTCA
Source organism: Bufo gargarizans (assembly GCF_014858855.1). Classification (NCBI taxonomy): domain Eukaryota; kingdom Metazoa; phylum Chordata; class Amphibia; order Anura; family Bufonidae; genus Bufo; species Bufo gargarizans. The sequence goes on along the minus strand of NC_058086.1, from coordinate 149,928,320 downwards.
CTTTTTGGGCAGATTTTCCATTTTAATCCAATTTTTTCTTTAACACATCGATGGTTAACAGCCAAACAAAACTCAATATTTATTACCCAGATTCTGCGGTTTACAGAAACACCCCACATGTGGTCATAAACTGCTGTATGGGCACACGGCAGGGCGCAGAAGAAAAGGAACTCCACATGGTTTTTAGATGCCATGTCCCATTTGAAGCCCCCTGATGCACCCTTACAGTAGAAACTCCCAAGAAGTGACCCCATTTTGGAAATTAGGGGATAAGGTGCCAGTTTTATTAGTACTATTTTTGGGTACATATGATTTTTTGATCATTCATTATAACACTTTATGGGGCAAGGTGACCAAAAAATTGGTTGTTTTAGCACAGTTTCTATTTATTTATTTTTACAGCGTTCACCTGAGGGGTTCAGTCAAGTGACATTTTTATAGAGCAGATTGTTACGGATGTGGCGATACCTAATATGTATACTTTTTCTCATTTATTAAAGTTTTACACAATAATAGCATTTTTGAAACAAAAAAATTATGTTTTAATGTGTCCATGTTCTGATAGCTATAGTTTTTTTATTTTTTGAGAGATTTTCTTATGTAGGGGCTCATTTTTTGCGGGATGAGGTGACTGTTTTATTGGTACCATTTTGTGGGACATACGCGTTTTTGATCACTTGGTGTTGCAGCTTTTGTGATGCAAGGTGACAAAAATTGCTTGTTTTGACACCGTTTTTTTTTTTTTTTACGGTGTTCATCTGAGGGGTTAGCTCATGTGATATTTTTATAGAGCTGGTTTTTACGGACGCGGCAATACCTAATATGTGTACTTTTTTTATTTGTTTCACTTTAACACAATAATAGCATTTTTGAAACTAAAAAATGATGTTTTAGTGTCTCCATGTTCTAAGAGCTATAGTTTTTTATTTTTTGAGAGATTTTCTTATGTAGGGGCTCGTTTTTTGCGGGATGAGGTGACGGTTTTATTGGTACTATTTTGTGGGACATACGCATTTTTGATCACTTGGTGTTGCATATTTTGTGATGCAAGGTGACAAAAATTGCTTGTTTTGACACAGTTTTTTTGTTTTGTTTTTTACAGTGTTCACCCGAGAGGTTAGCTCATGTGATATTTTTATAGAGCTGGTTTTTACGGACGTGGCAATACCAAATATGTCTATTTTATTTTATTTTTTCTATTTTTAAATTTTTTTTTTATTCCTTACTTGGGGACCTTTTTATTTTTACATGTGAAACTTTTTTTTATTTTATTTTTTTCAACCCTTTATTTTTTTTTACACTTTTCGTCCCCCATAAGGTCATACAAGACCTCCGGGGGACATTTGCTTCACTTTTTCTTTTTTTTCACTATTGATTTCTCCTGTAACTGGGGCTGACATAGTAGCCCCAGTTACAGAAGAAATGCAACCCCCAGAGAGGCTGTACAGCGTGATTCTGCGCTGTACAGCCTCAGAGCAGGGCTGATCGAGGTCTGTGAGAGACCTCACACAGCTCCTGCAGCTCCGGTCCTGGCGGTCACATGACCGCCGGGCCGGAACAGGAAGCGCACAGCGGTTAAGTAATGTATTTGATTTGTAAACGTATGCTACTAAAGTGTATTCATTTTTATTTTTTTTCCTTTAATTTATCTGGAAATTCTTTTTCGTCTTTCCATTTTGATTTTCGAATGGGGACCTCCACAATTGCTGGCGTGGTACAGGCTATATGTTCCCCCATTTGGTTGACACTGAAGGCTTCAGTGCTGCCACAACCAACTAGGCAGTAGTGGCTTAATATAGCCCAGGGCTTCCTGGAAAGGGCTCCATTCCCAAATTGTATTGGTGCCCTTGACGGGAATCACATACGGGTTAAGAAGCCACCGAACTCAGGGTCCCAATACTATATTTATAAGCAGTTTTTCTCTGTAGTTTTGTTGGCCTTGGCTGACACAAACTAGAGGTTTATAATTGTAGATATTGGGTCCTATGGAAGTACTGCAGATGCTCGCATCTTCAGAGCTTTCAGAATGGGTCACTGGCTTCAGTCCAACCAACTGGACATACCACAGCCAGCAAACCTTTCTGGCTCTACTGTACCACCAGCGCCTTATGTGGTTGTAGGGGACGAGGGATTTTGCACTTTCTAGCCACCTGATGCGTCCTTTTCCTCAACGAGGTTTGGATGCCAGGAGGCACAATTTTAATTATCGCTTAAGTAGAGCCAGAAGGTTTGTGGAGTGCACATTTGGTATTTTTGCTAATAATATTTCAATGTGGTCATCAAGGAGTGTGTACTGCTGCATAACTACATATGCACCTATGAGGCCACACCTGATCAAGACACCCAAGTCTACAGTACACCATCAAGAAGAAACACATTACTACTTGGATGATCTGGATCTGCTGGACTTAGAGTGAGGGAGTTATTTTCTGATTATTTTATGTCCCCTATCGGTTCATTTCCTTTTCACCAGTAGTCCTCAACTCATGGAAGTTTGTGTTTGCCAGTATTTTTTGCTAACCTGGATGGTTATTTTTTAGTTTGTTTTTGGATTTTTTAGTTAGGGACTCGCAAGATAATGAGGACCCTTGACGTGGGTTGCAAGCTTATATATTTTGCTTACACATATTGTTTATAACACGGTATGTGAAATATCTACTAATAGCTCATTCATAAAAAAGAGTACAATTTAGCCCATCATCATTAATAAAGTTTAAGTGGTGCTGATTCTCATGTTTTTCAAAATATCTGTACATGTGTAATGGCAATTATTTCTAACATGTTATGTATATACAGTATGTCTAATAAAGCAATTTTGTTATAATACAGTTTCTACACAATAACCGCAGAATATGTTTGTGTATAATTATTAGTTTTAATAATTACAATAGTTAAGTGTGTTTGGGTGATATTCATGTTTAATAAAAGTGTAAAATGATTATTGCATTGTCTGTGTTTGTTTAACATAAAAAGATAATTCTGCCCTGTATATGATAAAGTGAACAAACTATAAAAATTGGGAACCAAAAACTCTGTTTATTAACACAGAAAATCGTCAACTAGACTATTTTTGTTTTTGTAATGTAAAAAGATAAACATTTTGGCAAAGAAATACATTATGAATTTACAAAACACCTAGATGGTGAGGGGGGGTCCTGATGCTGAGAGGCAGGGTAGCCAGTTTGGGAAGAGGTCCCAGAGTACTGGGATGGCCCTGTTTGAGAAGAGGGGGGGACATGGTGGGCATAGCTCGATTCCCCCTAATGCTGAGAGGCAGGGTAGCCAGTTTGGGAATGGGTCCCAGAGTACTGGGATGGCCCTGTTTTAGAAGAGGGGAGAACATGGTGGGCATAGCTTGATTCCCCCTGATGCTGAAAGGCAAGGCAGCCATTATGGGAATGGGTCCCAGAGTACTGGGATGGCCCTGTTTGAGAAGAGGGGGGCACATGGTGGGCATAGCTCGATTCCCCCTGATAGTGGAGCTAATATTGTGGAATAGGTGGGCCATAATGAGCCCTGGGAGGACAGAAATGTTGTGGACCCTGTGTGGGCTGATGCATTGGCAGGGGGCAAAACATGTGCCCATCGGGGTGCATATTTTCGAGGGCAATAAACATCTCTGTAGGGTCGTAGGGGGGAGTGGCTGTCTCCAGAACAATTTCAATTGCTATTCTTGTTCGCATTAATCGTTCTGGAAGCAGCTGGCGCAAAAAATGGGCCAGACTCTGGCCAAACAGATCGTGATGATCCTCCTGCCGGGCTCTAGATAAATAATCTAGAACTTGCATATTGACATTGGCTGGCGTCTGGGCCGGCTGGGTAGAGCCAAATTGGGGAAATCTGCTGCGGATGTAGCTGCAGGCCTGGATGTTGCAGGGGCGGGTCCAGGCACACTCTCAATCTGCCCAGTCCGAGGTCGCCTCTTCTTCACATGCACTGGAAAGCTGAGGTGCAGACTCTTCCCCTTCCTCTTCCTCTAGGTTGTCCTCCATTCTTCAAAGAATAGAATAACAAATAAACATTACTATAAGAACAATATTTATGATTATAATTATTAATTGCACATATTCCTATCACGAACATAATACATTTGTCACATAGTACTACATGACCTAAAATACATATGAATTAGCTAGATTGTGTAAATGAAAAGTGTCATAGGTGGCAATAACCACAATTCCTATTCCACTTGTCATGTTCTTTTGATAAATAAAGAAGAAAAGGGAATAATTTCTAACGCCTACTATGACATTAGACTTTTTTTTATTGTTAACAATCACAGTACCTACGTAGTCTACCTACAGTGTTCATAGATTTTGGCTAGGTATACCCGACAACATGTGTCAGCCGACAATCAGTTGAGCGTAGTGCTGCAGTAAATGATTATTGAAGCAATTGAGTATTCTATCATGTAACTTTTCATAATCAAGTAATGTAATAAGAACAAAAAAAATTATATACTTTTTTCCCAAAAAAATAATCAGACGACCTGCAATCAGTCCCCAACACCCTTTGTTCCACCCTGTGCGATCAGCCCAAGTGCATGAGTTCCCCCCCGGCCCATCGTCTCCGTTCCCCCAGTGGCTTCAGCTCTCCCCCCTCTGTGCCATCAACTGTCCCCCCTTGTGCCATAATCTCTGCTGCCCTGCTCCTATTGACACCTGGAGTGCACAGTGTCATTGGTTGCTATGACGCTGTGTACTCCAGGCAATTGGCCTTAGTTGCGCACCCACCTTTCACCAACTTACCTTTCCAGCAGGGCCACCCGCTACACTTCATAGTTTTGCGCTGCTCTGCGCCTGACATCACACAGCGCATCAGGTCACAGCGTGCATACGTCAGGAGGTCAGTGCAGCGCAGGACCATGGATGTGCCGTTGAGTGTTTAACCCCTTAGTGACCAAGCCTGTTTGGGCCTTTATGACCAAGCGTTTTTCTTCCTTTTTTCATCGTCGCGTTCCAAGAGCTATAACTTTTTTATTTTTTCGTCTATATAGCTTTATGAGGGCTTGTTTTTTACGGGACAAGTTGTAGTTTTTAATGGAACCATTTTTAGGTACACATAACTTTCTGATTAACTTTTATTAACTCTTTCTGGGAGGGAGATGGGGGAAAATAGCAATACTGCCACTGCGTTTTTACATTATAAATTTTACGGCGTTCATTTTTCGGTACAAATAATATAATATCTTTATTCTCTGGGTCAGTACGATTACAGTGATACTAAATACTTATAATTTTTTTTACGTTTTACTACTTTTTTTTCCAATAAAACCCCTTTTATTAACCAAAAAAATGATTTTGCATTGCCACTTCACAAGACCCATAACTTTTTTTTTTCTTTTTCTATGGAGTTGTGTGAGGGCTTGATTTTTGAGGGACAACTTGTATTTTTCATTGGTATCATTTTGGAGTAAATGGCGCTTTTTGATCGCTTGTTATTACGTTTTTTTCGGTGGAAACTAAGAATAAATTAGAAATTCTTTCTTTTTTTTATTTTTATTTTTTACGGCGTTCACCATAGGGGATAATTTATGTAATATTTATGTAGTCCAGGTCGTTACGGACGCGGCAATACCAAACATATGGGGGATATTTTCTTTTTGCAATTTTTTTCATTGAAAAGCGTATTTTCAATGAAAAAAAAAGCATATTTTTTTATTTTATGGAATTTTTTTTATTTAATAAATGTGTATTTTTTTTTTTTTACTACTTAAAAGTCCCACAAGGGGACTATAATAAACAGTATTTTGATTGCTTTTAAAATGTAATGCATTATCTCTATAAGGCATTACATTTCAATAGCATTTCAATAGCGATGCTATTCAAACCTTGACCAGCAGGTGGCGCCAGAGAGGCACGGCCTGCTGGAAATAACTGAAGACAGGCTCGGGGCCCTGATCGGAAGCGAGGTAAGCTTCCGAACACATCAGCACCCCGCGATCTTATTTTCGGGGTGCTGATGGGAGACAGAGGGAGTCCGCTCCCTCTGTCACCACTTTACATGCAGCGGGCGCCATTGCGCCCGGCATGTAAAGGGTTAAACAGCCCGGATCGGCACTCCTGCCGGTCCGGGCTGTTAGAGCAGGGTCCCGGCTCTCATGTGAAAGCCGGGTCCGTGCTCCCCGCTGCACGGGGGAGCCGTGCAGCGCTTAGACCGGGCCGCCGTAAAAACGCGGCAGCCCAGCCTAAGGCCCCTTAGTGACCGCCGTAAAAACACGTATGGGTGGTCACTAAGGGGTTAAAGGCACCCTGCTGGGCCAGCGGGAGACTACGGAGCAGGAGTAATAGCAAACACTTCACTCCCACTCCGTAGTCACGTGACAAAATAATCATCAATGCAAAACATTTACAACAAGGAATTGTTGATGTCTAATTACTCAATCTAATCGACTCATGATTTCAGCCCTAGTCAGGTGACACATAGGGCACAACTACACGACTACATGTGTTGTGCAACATTGATGTCGCACCAATGTGGCACACAGGGGCATTGCTAGGGTCTCAAAAGATCACAAGCCCCAAAATATATGTCCCCCCCCCCCCGCACTATGCTGTACTTGCTATACAGCAGCACTTACCTGTCACATCCAGGGCCTCCAGGTGACGTCTCCTCTCTGTCATCATCTTCTCCACTCGGTCTTCTCTCAGCCGCCTCGTCTCGTGCAGAGTGTGACACACAGACATCTTAGCTTCCTCACATTCTATCATTATCCCCCAACTGGAGTCCCCACAGTGTTATTCTGCTGCTTGCTGTGCCAAAACCTCAACCCCCCCCCCCCAATACCCCCAAATACTATCCTGAAGAAACATTACTGCCCCCCTTAGTAATAGTGCTACTCATAGTCCCACCAATAGTAATTCCCTTCTAGAATGCCCTTATTAGTAACACTGCCCCAACCGTGATAATGCTCCTCAACAATGCCCCCATTATTAGAAGAGCCCTCCCATATTAATAATACCCTCACAGAGTCCCCAGTAGAAATAAGGCCCCCTATTGTTCCCCAGTGGTAATAAAGCTCCCTACAGACCCCTCAGTAGTAATAAGGCCCCCATAGTGCGCTTAGTAGAAATAAGGCGGATCTATAAGACCCTCCTATAGAGCCCCCAGTAGTAATAAGAACGCCTATAATGTCCCCTGGATCTGCAGTGTCCCCTGCAGTTATAATCCTCCCTCCACCATACAGTCCCATGTAAATAACATCACCTCCTCCCCAGCCGCCTCCAACGCACAATCCCATGTAAACATCACCCCCTAAGGCTACTTTCAGACTTGCGTTCGTGCGGATCTGTCCTGTACTTGTACAGGACAGATCCGCACCGATATAATATAAATTAATGCATCCGTTCAGGACCGACTCGTTTGTATTAGATTAGAATTTCCCAATACGGGAAAGTCCCAATACGGATCCGTCCTGACTAACATTAAAAGTCAATGGGGGACGGATCCGTTTACAATTGCACCATTTTGTGTCAATGCATTGTAAGTCAGGACGGATCCGTTTGGCTCCGCAAGGCCATGCGGACACAAAAACGCTGCTTGCAGCATTTTGGGGTCCGCCTCCAAAATGGAACGGGGGACCGTACGGAGCCGAACGAATGCATTCTGAATGGATCCGCATCCATTCGGAATGCATTGGGGTTAAACTGATGCATTTGGGGCTGCTTGTGAGAGACCTGAAACGGATCTCACAAGCGGATACCCAAACGCAAGTGTGAATGTAGCCTAAACATTAAGTCCCATATACATAAACATCATTCCCCCCCACCATCCACTTTTAACATACAGTCCCATGTAAATAACATCACTCCCTCCCCAGCCACCTCAAGCAGACAGTTCCATGTCAATAACATCCCTCCCTTCAGCCCTAAAATACATCCCAGTTAAATAACTACAACTCCCAGTATTGCTCTGCCTCTCCCTTCACTTACCTCTCCTAGGCTCCTAGGCTCCTTCTCCTCTTCACTCCGGTCCAATCCTGCACTGGTCACATGATGGTGACATCATCCAGGTGATCCTATCACAGCCTGTTTTGCTGATCACATGACCTGTGATGTCACCACAGGTCCTTCACCTCTTCCCAGTGTAAGATTCAATTGTATTGCCGTTCTGTGTACGGCAATACAGTTGTATCTAGCAGGCAGGCATGACATTCGGGGCATGGGACAAAACATCCGGGGCCCAGGCCCCGAATGTTTTAACCTAGCAACGCCCCTGGTGGCACAACACATTTTATAATGAAAGTCTATGGTGTTGTACTGCGAAATGCAACATGCTGTATATCTAGCCTAACATGTAGAAGCCAGTGTGTAAAATGTACTTACGCATGGAGCTCCATGACTTTAGAGCGGAACATCAGCTGCTCCTTAAATATATAAGGCCTTTTCTTGGGTGGGGCGGAACCACTACGTCCATGATGTTTGAGTGCCTTGCGAAATTGGTCTTGGCAGCTCCGCCAATGATTCTTGACCTCTTCAACTTGCAATAAAAAGAGAAGAAATGAAAATGTAGGCAAATGTAAAAATGGACAGAGGATTACATATTACTTGGCATCTATACTAGGGAGGATAAACGTATGACATGGACTACATACTAGGGAAGATAAACGTATGACATGGACTACATACTAGGAAGGATAAACATATGACATGAACTACATACTAGGGAGGGTAAACATATGACATGGACTACATACTAAGGAGGATAAACGTATGACATGGACTACATACTAGGGAAGATAAACGTATGACATGGACTACATACTAGGGAGGATAAACATATGACATGGACTATATACTAGGGAGGATCAACGTATGACATGGACTACATACTGAAGGAGGACAGCAAGTATTAAACATGTATACATTGTCTACTTACTCAAATTATAACGACTTTGCCCTTGGGTTTTCTCCCAGATGGTGGCGAATAGATGTTGTGTTACCTCCAACTAGGCCGCATCCTTCTTATAGCGGTCCTGGTACTCTGCACAACACAAATCCCATAGGTAGGCTTGTCCTGCACAAGGACTATCAGCTTCTCAATGACCATAGCCCGTGGTGTGTTTGGCATTTTTGCTCCGCAAGGGCTGAGGAAATATTGCTGCAATATTTCAAGCTACTGTTTCAAGCCAGACGATGAGAAACTCCTACTTTCTGTCTGAAATCCCTTGAGTGTTGCTAAGTTACTTGCGTGAAAAACATATTCATCACCTTCCTCCCTTTATTGGCATTTTTTTTTGTATGCTGCTGGAGGGATGGGATGGCTGGAGCAGCACCAGCTCCAACAGCAGGAACTTAAGTCTAGAGTTAATGAGAAGTTTTCTTCACCCGCCTACTGAAGAAATTACTCACAAGCAGCAGGTAGACATGGAGCAGAACCTGAACCAGCAGGTTTTAGCATATCAAAGATCTCCTGGACTAATAGGCTGCCAAACTCAATTTGTGGCCACAACTGGTCGAGTTTGCCCTGGACAAGCTTTCCGGCACCGGCCAGCAGTGTGGCATCAGAGCGAGTGTTTAGTGCGGCGGGGGCCATAGTTACCCCAAGGAGAACTCACCCGTCCACCCAAAATGTGGAGAAACGGACCTTTATGAAGATGAATCAGGTGGGGATCAGCCAGGATTTCCACACACCAGTGCCTGATGCATCAGACTAGATCATCCATGGTGCCACACCTAAACTTTGTCAAAAGAGATCTGTTTCTTCTGGCTACCTGCTTCAGCTACTATTCTGATGCTGGCACCTGTCTGATGCCAAACACCAGCTGCCACCCACCATATTCAGCTGGTACTAGTATTGCCCTCCACTTCACCACTATGTCACTGGGCCACTCTGTGGTCTCCTCATGCTGCTGCCAGCTCACCACTATGTCACTGGGCCACTCTGTGGTCCCCTTATGCTGCTGCCAGCTCACCACGAGTGAAGGCAGAAGCTCAACAGGATCTGTTTTTTTGGGGTTATTGTTCAGATGGATCAAAGTAAAGGCAAAATAATCAGCGACGTCAACACAAACTTACTGCTGACACCCTCTCCACTCTGTCAGGGGGCTCTACTTGTATAAGCGTGTAATAGAACAGGTTCTGTAGACATCTATGTGGAATCAGCTGATGACGGTGTAAAAGGAGTGCGCTCTTTCACGCTATAGTAGGATCTTGAGCCTCTGCACGGTTCTTTATACCTGGCCCTAACATTGACCAGTAACACTTCAGCTATTTGGTTAGTTTTGGCCTATGAAGTGTTCAGTGATTTGATGCCTGTCATCTGCGTGTCAATCTGACTCACAGTATTGTTTCACTACCACAGCAGGCTCCCTATGCGTGTTTCTGAAAGGCACATTGTTCTACACCACTATACACTATATCTTTGCAGCCCGGAAATAGCTGTTTTTAACGAGATTCGCCACAAAGAAATTCGGATCGAATGAAATCTTTTTGGAAAATTCGGTAAACCTACCAAATCAAATTTTTTAGAAATTCGCTCATCTCTAGTGAGTATTTTTTGTTTGTTTGTCTTTTACTGATTAACTCCTAAAACCCTCAATTTTCATCTCAGATGCCGCAATCAGTGATGAACTTGGCATTTGAGGGGTTTAATAACGGGGGTTGGCTCGATCGCCGCTTCCTGTCATTTCACCCACTACTTACAAAGAAATGCGCTTTGTGACAAAGTAATTAATCACAAGGGAAATTCCTTCGTGAAATTTGGTAAAGCAGCCAAATCAAATTTTTGTAAAGTTCACTCTTCTCTAGATATGACAATAGGGGTTGTTGGCTGCAAGGCCGGGCAACCCCTTTATAATCGTACGTCTTATCTGTGTTCACAAGTGAGCTGCCAGTACCAGAAATCATTTAGGGGGGGCAGCAGTCAAGGTTCTCGGTCTAATATTACTAGATTAACAAAATAAGTACAACTGTGTCTCAGCAAATGAAATATTGATAAATCCCCCAGCCAACAGTGCATTCATCCATGGTTACAGGATCCAAGTTCTGTAATTTATAAACTATTGTATCATCTTCATATTGCTGCATATCAGTAAAATTTAGACATCAGAACAAGAAAAGGACAGCAGAATTCAACGTCAAGCAGTAGCTAAAAAAACTAATGTTTAAGGTGTATAAAAGGAGAAAAAACAGCACTTCTAATGTAACAAAACACCTTTTTTAAATCCCCCTAAGGCCATACCTTGAATATGGGAATCTTTTCTGGCTCCACATGCCATAAAGGACAAAGGAGAGCTAAAATGGTATAAAGGAGGGCAGCCATATTATTAACTGGGATGAAAGGTCTCTCTTAGGGCTCATGCACACGAACATATTTTTTTTCCATGTTCTTTCCATTTTTTGGGGCGGAAAGTATGCGGAACCATTCATTTCAATGGGTCCGCAAAAAAAAAATATATGGAAGTTACTCTGTGTGCATTCCGTTTCCGTATGCCCGTATTTCCGTTCCACCACAAAATCGAACATGTCCTATTATTGTCCGTATTACGGGGCCAGCTGTTCCGTTCCGCAAAATATGGAATGCACACGGACGTCATCCGGATTTTTTTCAGACCGCAAAATACATATGGTCATGTGCATGAGCCCCTACAGTGAGAAGCTTAAAAATTTTGGCTTGTTTAGCTTAGTAAAAAAAAAAGCATCTTAAAGGTCATCTAATTTATGCGTACACAAATAAATCTGTGGTCAATACAAAGAACTGACACGTGATTTCATTCCAAGGACTTTATAAAGAACCAGGGGACAATCTTCATATCAATACCAGAAATGATTCTTTAAAGTTAGAGTAGTTAAATTATTTAATGCTCTACCCCAAGATGTAGTCATGGTAGATGCTGTGTTAGCATTTAGGTCTAGACCTTTATCTAATAGCAAACGACATTGGGGGAGATTTATCAAACTGGTGTAAAGTCGAACTGGCTTTGTTTCCCCTAGCAACCAATCAGATTCATGTGAGCGCCCCCTCTTCGTCAAACAGCTGATCGGCAGGGTTGGAGTGTGTCGGACCCCCACCGATCATTTATTGATGCCCTATTCTGACGATCAATATAGATCATCAATATAAATTGCCGCACAACCCCTTTAACAAGTTATTATAACAGTATAAGTTAATTCAAGTTTTAGGAGGATTTTTTATTTTTTTTCTAAGTAACTGATAACCTCCCCTTACCTCAGTGACGTTTAAAGCAAAAATGTTAAAAGCAGAACACATTGTACTTGTGATTTACTAAGAATTATGCAACTACAGTATGTCCTTGAATATTTAACCATGTGTTAATGTTTTATCAAATAATCTACTTGTGACTAGAAACAAACAATACATAAAATCACGCTTCAACTCCTGGGTCTGTCCTTGTTAGGAGCATAAGGAAAATTAGTGCCATCTTAGCAGATCAGTCCACTACCACCCAGACAATAGATGTTACATACAACCATTTTTTGTCTGAGGGCCGCACTAGACATGGTATAAATTTTGCGGGCCAGAACCAGGTAGCTTTGCCAGAAAGAAATGCAAACAGTGTGAGGGGGCACGTGTGAGCATTACTACTGTGAAGGGGAAAATATCTTGGCATTTTTTCTGTGAAGGGGCACATCTGGACATTTTTACTGTAAAGGGGGTGCATCTGGGCATTTTTACCATGAAGGGGGCATCTGTGAGCATTACTGCCGTGAAGAGGACACATCTGGGCATTATTACTGTGAGGGGGCACGTGTAAGCATTACTACTGTGAAGTAATGCTCACATGTGCCCCCTTCACAGTAATAATGCTCACATGTGACCCCTTCACTGTCGTAATGCCCAGATAAGTGTCCTCTTCACAGTAGTAATGCTCACACGTGCCCCCTCACACTGTTTGCATTTCTTTCTGGCAAAGCTACCTGGTTCTGGCCCGCAAAATTGATACCATGTCTAGTGCAGCCCTCAGACAAAAAATGGTTGGGCACCACTGATTTAGATAATTCAGTTGTTTTTGTATTGGCCAATGAGCCAAACCCACACATCACGTGAACTCGGGTGAGGTTGAACACCTCTGCCAGGCTTTAGGAGAGCAGTGGTGGTACAGACAGGTACAGTGATGTGCTTTCGAGCTCCTGCCTGTACAGCGTTCAGAGAAGCTGCAGGGGACTCCGTACTCCCATACACAGCATTGAACAAGAGTACGGGTTGCAAAGCGCTACAGGCACCTGAACTTCAGATGCTTATATCACATGGAAAAAAATAAAATAAAATAAAAGTATGTTTTTAGGGCATTTACAGTGGGTTTTAATAAACTTTCTATACTTATTATATATTTCTATACTTATTATATATTTCTATACTTATTATAAATTTATACAGTCCTGAGACTACATTCCAGTCTGGCCTCTAAACCTGTGGTCTGTCTCTAAAGCTGTATCTGCCTGCCTACTGGTACCAGCCATAAGGATCCACAATGAAGCGGTCATTGATCACCCCCCTGTAAGGCTCCATTCAGACGTCCCTATGTGTTTTGCGGATCCACAGATCCGCGGATCCGCAAAACACGGACACCGGCAATGTGCTTTCTGCATTTTACGGATCACACATTGCCAAAACTACAAACCGGATTCCAAAAAAGTTGGGACACTATACAAATCGTGAATAAAAACTGAATGCAATGATATGGAGGTGCCAACTTCTAATATTTTATTTAGAATAGAACATAAATCACGGAACAAAAGTTTAAACTGAGAAAATGTACCATTTTAAGGGAAAAATATGTTGAATCAGAATTTCATGGTGTCAACAAATCCCAAGAAAGTTGGACAAGGCCATTTTTACCACTGTGTGGCATCTCCCCTTCTTCTTACAACACTCAACAGACGTCTGGGGACCGAGGAGACCAGTTTCTCAAGTTTAGAAATAGGAATGCTCTCCCATTCTTGTCTAATACAGGCCTCTAACTGTTCAATCGTCTTGGGCCTTCTTTGTTGCACCTTCCTCTTTATGATGCGCCAAATGTTCTCTACAGGTGAAAGATCTGGACTGCAGACTGGCCATTTCAGTACCCGGATCCTTCTCCTACGCAGCCATGATGTTGTGATTGATGCAGAATGTGGTCTGGCATTATCTTGTTGAAAAATGCAGGGTCTTCCCTGAAAGAGATGACGTCTGGATGGGAGCATATGTTGTTCTAGAACCTGAATACATTTTTCTGCATTGATGGTGCCTTTCCAGACATACAAGCTGCCCATGCCACACGCACTCATGCAACCTCATACCATCAGAGATGCAGGCTTCTGAACTCAGCGTTGATAACAACTTGGGTTGTCCTTGTCCTCTTTGGTCCGGATGACATGGCGTCCCAGATTTCCAAAAAGAACTTCGAATCGTGACTCGTCTGACCACAGAACAGTCTTCCATTTTGCCACACTCCATTTTAAATGATCACAGGCCCAGTGAAAACGCCTGAGCTTGTGGAGCACTGTAGAGTTTCAGCTGGCAACGGCGGATGGCACGGTGGATTGTGTTCACTGACAATGGTTTCTGGAAGTATTCCTGAGCCCATTCTGTGATTTCCTTTACAGTAGCATTCCTGTTAGTGGTGCAGTGTCGTTTAAGGGCCCGGAGATCATGGGCATCCAATATGGTTTTACAGCCTTGACCCTTATGCACAGAGATTGTTCCAGTTTCTCTGAATCTTCGGATGATGTTATGCACAGTTGATGATGATAGATGCAAAGTCTTTGCAATTTTTCGCTGGGTAACACCTTTCTGATATTGCTCCACTATCTTTCTGCGCAACATTGTGGGAATTGGTGATCCTCTACCCATCTTGGCTTCTGAGAGACACTGCCACTCTGAGAAGCTCTTTTACAACCCAATCATGTTGCCAATTTACCTAATTAATGTTAATTGGTCTTCCAGCTCTTCGTTATGCTCAAATTTACTTTTTCCAGCCTCTTATTGCTACTTGTCCCAACTTTTTGGGGATTTGTTGACACCGTGAAAATTTGAATCAACGTATTTTTCCTTTAAAATGATACATTTACTCGGATTAAACGTTTGATCTGTCATCTACGTTCTATTACAAATAAAATATTGACATTTGCCATCTCCACATCATTGCATTCGGTTTTTATTCACAATTTGTTTAGTGTCCCAACTTTTTGGGAATCCGGTTTGTATGTAGAAAATGCCTTTTCTTGTCCGCAATTGCGGACAAGAATAGGACATGTTCTATATTTTTGCGGAACGGAAGTGCGGACCCGGAGGATCCGAGCGGGACAAAGTCTGTCCCCATAGAAATGAATGGGTCCGCAATTCCGTTCCGCAAAATGCGGAACAGAATTGCGGACGTGTGAATGGGACCTAAGGGTCCCTTATCACCGCCAGTTAGTTAGCTATTTGTTAGGTAGTTAGCGCCCAGCCCACCGCACCGCAGTCACTGATTAGTCACTGATTAGCGTCATCGCAGTCGCTAATCAGCACTAGTACTATATAGTATCTGTAAGTGATCAAGACTGATCGCAATCAGATCTATATCAGTACATTAGGGTCACCTTAGGCTCTACAAAAACCGCTGTGTTCGCCCGATCAGACCTGATCTTGTGCGCACACTTGCGTTCAGTCCGCCCCACCGCAGTGACATAAATTTATTTTCTCTGATCGTTGCAAAAACACAGTAAAATCGCTGCTGCGCTATAAAGATCACTTTTGAGCATTTTGGATCTTTATTAGCGTTCGCAGCTTTACTTCACAAGCACTCCTATGTCCTTTACCCTCTTTTTTTTTTTTTTTTGGGCACATTTTTGGGCAGAGATTTTTTCATCCATATTAATCGATGTGAATGAAGAAATCTGTGCCGTTCATCTTTTCTTTCAGCCCAGAGGCTGAACGAAAAAAAAACTCATTACCCGTATGCTCAATATAAGGCCCCATGCATACGGCCGTGTTTCACAGCCGTGTGCGGGCCATGGAACCTCGGCCTGGATCCCTCCTGAGAGCAGGAGCGCACGGCGTCACTGGTTGCTATGACGCCGTGCGCTCCCTGCTGCCGGCACAGTACAGTAATACACTGGTATAGATCATACCAGTGTATTACTGTATTGCGGCGGCAGCAGGGAGCGCACTGCGTCATAGCAACCAGTGACGCCGTGCGCTCCTGCTCTCAGGAGGGATCCAGGCCGCGGTTCCACAGCCCGCACACGGCTGTGAAACACGGCCGTATGCATGGGGCCTAAGGAGAATAGCAGAAACTCCTAATGCTGGCCATACATGTAATGATTGCGGAGACCCTCAAATGCCAGGGCAGTACAAACACCCCACAAATTACCCAATTTTGGAAAGAAGACACCCCAAGGTATTTGCTGAGGGGCAAATTGAGTCCATGAAAGATTGAACTTTTTGTCACAAGTTAGCGGAAAGGGAGACTTCGTGAGAAAAAATAAAATTAAAATCAATTTCCGCTAACTTGTGCCCAAAAAAAAATATCTTCTATGAACTCGCCATGCCCCTCCTGGAATACCTTAGGGTGTCTTCTTTCCAAAGTGGGGACACTTGTGGGGTATTTATACTGACCTGGCATTTTAGAGGCCCTAAAGCGTGAGAAGTAGTTTGGAATCCAAATGCGTAAAAATGCCCTGTGAAATCCTAAAGGTACTAATGCTCATCACATGGTCCGTCACATGATCTTTTATCATGGTGATGGATCATGTGATGACCGGAGTGACGTCACCACAGGTCCTTTTCCTGCACACAGCAAAGAAGAAGACAGAAAAGAAGCCGGGCTGCACGATCAAGTGGATTAAGGTGAGTTAAATTATTTTCAACATTTTTTTAACCCCTCCAGCGCTATTGCACTATGCATTCTGTATTCAGAATGCTATTATTTTCCCTTATAACCATGTTATAAGGGAAAATAATAATGATCGGGTCTCCATCCTGATCGTCTCCTAGCAACCGTGCGTGAAAATCGCACCGCATCCGCACTTGCTTGCGGATGCTTGCGATTTTCACACAACCTCATTTATTTCTATGGTGCCTGCATTACGTGAAAAACGCACAAAGAGGAGCATGCACAAAGAGGAGCAAGTGATGCGTGAAAATCACCGCTCATGTGCACAGCCCCATAGAAATAAATGGGTCAGGATTCAGTGCGGGTGCAATGCGTTCAACTCACGCATCGCATCCGCGCGGAATACTCGCCCGTGTGAAAGGAGCCTAAGGAGCAACCCAGACGGCTCACACGGGCACCAGACTTAAAAGAAAAACACTCAGGTCCAATCACTTCCCACATTTCTGGTCATTATGACTGTGAAGGAGTCACAATTCTGAGCATTATTACTGTGAGGGGGCACATGTGATCATTATCACTGTGAGGGGGCACATGTGAGCATTATTACTGTGAAGGGGCACATGTGAGCATTATTACTGTGAAGGGGCACATGTGAGCATTTTTACTATGAAGGAGGCACAAGTCTGGGCATTATTACTGTGAAGGGGAAACATGTCTTCACATAGCAAGACTAAGGAGTGGAATGCAGTAAACTCTCCACAAATGCCTTTGGGTGCAGCATTATGAGTTCTCTCTCCCTCAGTAACAGTGTCAGACTGGGGTGCCTAGGGCCCACCAGTGGAAATTGTTCTAGGGGCCCACCCTATAGCTACCCAAAAAATATATGCTAATGCACATTAATATTTGCAGTTTAGCACATAATACAGTGTACAAAACAGAACGGTATTATGCAGTGATCTATATCAAATTGTTTCTCATTAAGCAGCTCATTGTAGTTGATGACCTAATCTGTTAGGCCTCTTTCACACGGGCGAGTATTGCCTGATCATTATTATTTTCCCTTATAACATGGTTATAAGGGAAAATAATAGCATTCTGAATATAGAATGCATAGTAAAATAGCGCTGGAGGGGTTAAAAATAAATAAAAAATATTTTAACTCACCTTAGTCCACTTGATCGCGCTGCCCGGCATCTCGTCTGTCTCCTTTGCTGAACAGGACCTGTGGTGATGTCACTCCGGTCATCACATGTTCCGTCACATGATCTTTTACCATGGTGATGGATCATGTGATGGATCATGTGATGACGTCACCACAGGTCCTGTTCCTGGAATGAATGCTCACCACAGGTCCTGTTCAGCAAAGGAGACAGAAGAGATGCCGGGCTACGCGATCAAGTGGACCAAGGTGAGTTAAATATTTTTTTTTAACCCCTCCAGCGCTATTTTACTATGCATTCTGTATTCAGAATGCTATTGTTTTTCCTTATAACCGGGTTTGGGTACCAAGCATGCGCAATTTTTTTCACGCGAGTGCAAAACGCATTACAATGTTTTGCACTCGCGCTGAAAACTCGCGGGTGTTTCCGCAACGCATCCGCACATTTTTTACTTTTTCTGGTAAAATTGTTCAAATATAATTAAATTTCTATACAAGTTTATGTCAGAATTTATAGTGCTACATGTCTTTGATAAAAAAAATCCAATAAGTGTATATTTATTGGTTTGCGCAAAAGTTATAGTGTTTACAAACTATGGTAAACAAATTTGAATTTCCGCATTTTGAAGCAGCTCTGACTTTCTGAGCACCTGTCATGTCTCTTGAGGTGCTAGAATGCCAGGATAGTATAAATACCCCCCAAATGATGCCATTTTAGAAAGAAGACACCCCAAAGTATTCGCAGAGGGGCATGGTGAGTTCATGTATGATTAAAACTTTTTTCACAAGTTAGTGGAAAATGACACTTTCTGAGGAAAAAAATAAAATAATAAAGTTTCAATTTCTGCTAACTTCTTGCAAAAAAAATAAAAAAATCTCCCATGGACTCACTATGCCCCTCAGTGAATACCTTGGGGTGTCTACTTCCTGAAATGGGGTCATTTGTGGGGTGTGTTTACTGTTCTGGCATTTTAGGCGGGGCTAAATTGTGAGCAACCCTGTAAAGCCTAAAGGTACTCGTTGGACTTTCGGCCCCTTTACACACCTAGGTTGCAAAAAAGTGTCACACATGTGGTATCGCCGTACTCATAAGAAATAGGGCAATGTGTTTTGGGGTGTATTTTGACATATACCGATGCTGGGTGAGAGAAATATCTCAGCAAATTGACAACTTTGTATAAAAAATAATTAAAAGTTGTCATTTGCAGAGATTTCTCACACACAGTATGGGTATATGTAAAAATACACCCCAAAACACATTTCCCTACTTCTTCTGAGTACGGCGATACCACATGTGTATCACTTTTTTGCAGCCTAGGTGCACAAACGGGCCCAAATTCCAATGAGTACCTTTAGGATTTCACAGGGCATTTTTGCGTATTTGGATTCCAAACTACTTCTCACACTTCAGGGCCCCTAAAATGCCAGATCAGTATAAATACCCCACAAGTGACCCCACTTTGGAAAGAAGAAACCCCAAGGTATTCCGTGAGGGGCATGGCGAGTTCATAGAAGATTTTTTTTTTTTTTGGCACAAGTTAGCGGAAATAGATTTTTTTTGTTTTTTCTCACAAAGTCTCCCTTTCCGCTAACTTGGGACAAAAAGTTCAATCTTTAATGGACTCAATATGCCCCTCAGAGAATACCTTGGGGTGTCTTCTTTCCAAAATGGGGTAATTTGTGGGGTGTTTGTACTGCCCTGGCATTTGAGGGTCTCCGCAATCATTACATGTATGGCCAGCATTAGGAGTTTCTGCTATTCTCCTTATATTGAGCATACGGGTAATGAGTTTTTTTTTCGTTCAGCCTCTGGGCTGAAAGAAAAGATGAACGGCACAGATTTCTTCATTCGCATCGATTAATATGGATGAAAAAATCTCTGCCAAAAAATGTGCAAAAAAAAAGAGGGGAAAGGACATAGGAGTGTATGCGAAGTAAAGCTGCGATCGATAATAAAGATCCAAAATGCTCAGCGATTTTACTGTGTTTTTGCAGTGATCAGAGAAAATAAATTTATGTCACTGCGGTGGGGCGGACTGAACGCAAGTTTCTACTCTAGGGGTGCATCAGGAGGGCTTCAAATGGGACATGGTGTAAAAAAACAGTCCAGAAAAATCTGCCTTCCAAAAACCGTATGGCATTTCTTTCCTTCTGCACCCTGCCGTGTGCCCGTACAGTAGTTTACGACTACATATGAGGTGTTTCTGTAAACTACAGAATCTGGGCAATAAATATTGAGTTTTCTTTGGCTGTTAACCCTTGCTTTGTTACTGGAAAAAATGGATTAAAATTGAAAATTTGCCCAAAAATGTAAATTCTGAAATTTCATCCCCATTTGCCAATAACTCTTGTGAAACACCTAAAGGGTTAACAACGTTTGTAAAATCTGTTTTGAATACCTTGAGGGGTGTTGTTTCTTAGATGGGGTACATTTATGGAGTTTCTAATCTAGGGTTGCATCAGGGGGGCTTCAAATGGAACATGGTGTCAAAAAAAACTGTCCAGAAAAATCTTCCTTCCAAAAACCGTATGGCATTCCTTTCCTCTGCGCCCTGCCGTGTTCCCGTACAGTAGTTTCCAACCACATATGGGGTGTTTCTGTAAACTACAGAATCAGGGCCAAAAATATTGAGTTTTCTTTGGCTGTTAACCCTTGCTTTGTAAAAGTAAAAAAAAAAAATAAAATGGAAAATTTGCCAAAAAGTGAAATTTTGAAATTGTATCTCTATTTTCTATTAATTCTTGTGGAACACCTAAAGGTTTGTAAAATCAGTTTTGAATACCTTAAGGGGTGTAGTTTCTAGAATGGGGTCATTTTTGGGTGGTTTCTAACCTGAACTGGTGACTTCAGACCTGAACTGGTCCCTAAAAATTGGGTTTTAGAAATTTTAAAGATTTGCTTCTAAACTTCTAAGCCTTGTAACATCCCCAAAAAATAAAATATCATTCCCAAAATGATCCAAACATGAAGTAGACATATGATGAATGTAAAGTAATAACTATTTTGGAGGTATTACTATGTATTATAGAAGTAGAGAAATTGAAAATTGGAAATTGAAATTTATTAAACATTTTTTGCTAAATTTGTTTTTTTTTATGAATAAAAAAAAAATGTAACTTCATTTTACCAGTGTCATGAAGTACAATATGTGATGAAAAAACAATCTCAGAATGGCCTGGATAAGTCAAAGCGTTTTAAAGTTATCACCACTTAAAGTGACACTGGTCAGATTTGCAAAAAATGGCCTGGTCCTTAAGGTGAAATAAGGCTGTGTCCTAAAGGAGTTAAGCCCTGCCACTAAGAACATAGAATTATAGGTAATTTTGGTGATAGTGTAGCTGGCCAGCTAAAACCTGTCATAGATTGCAAATATAGCTTGTGTGTTTACACAGCTAGACCTGCCAATAACCTTAATACAGTTCCTATGTTTGTGTGTTAAAGACATAAGCAGAGTTATTTACAGTGACTTCATGTTTGGATGTCATATAACTGTTATATTTTGTGTTCACAGAAGCAGAAAAGATAGTAAAAAAAAATACAACTCTGAGGAGTCAGCTGTAGCATTTGAAGTTTACAAAGGGCTTAATAAAATCTGTAAAAATTTGATAAAATGTGCAAAAATACAAAATGAACAGCAGGTGGCAAAAGAGAGCAAAACAAATCCCCCCACAATCTTTAAATGTATAAATGCTAAAAATCCAACTTCTGAGCAGGCAGGTCCCCTAAATAACAGTAAGGGGGAAGGTTAGGATTGTCACTGATGATAAGGAAAAGGCAGAGTTGTAAATGGGTTTTGTAGCTCTGTGTATACAAAAAAATAGAAAGGGGCTGATATCAGTGGTGCTGTTAGTACATCCAGTAATATAGTCAACTAAATAACTGTAGATGTGGTCCAAGCTAAGTTAAATAAGCTGAATGTGAACAAAGCTCTGAATCCAGATGGATTACACCCACAAGTTCTTAAAGAGCTCAGTTCAGTCATTCATGTGCCCCTGTTTAAAATTTTGAAAGATTCTCTAGGGACTGGTACAGTGCCAAATTACTTGCGAAAGGCAAATGTGGTGCCCATATTCAAAAAATTATTGGGTCCTCTACAGACAATTATAAACAATTTATTTTAACTTCTGTTGTTAGAAAAATGTTTGAAGGACTCTTAAGTGACTATATACAGGAGTATGTGACTGTAAATAACATCACAACATGGGTTTACTAAGGACAGAAGTTGTCAGACTAACCTGATTTGTTTAATCAGGAGGTGAGTAGTAGCCTGGACAGAGGGGCGGCTGTGGATGTAGTGTTTCTTTATTTTGCAAAGACTTTTGATACTGTCCCTTCAGGGGCTGTAGCTAACGGCTTATGGGCCCTGGTGCAAGAGTTCAGCTTGGGCCCCCCTTCCCTCAGTGTGTTGTGTGTCTTCTTATGTGGCACACGGGTCTTTGGCCCCCCCAGGCTCCTGGGCCCGGTAGCGACTGCTACCTCTGCACCCCCTATAGCTACGCCCCTGTGTCCCTTATAGACATTTAATAGATAAAGTAAGATCCATAGGCTTGGAAAGTATAGTTTGTAATTGGATTGAAAACTGGCTGAAGGACCGAGTCCAGAGAGTTATGGTCAATGATTCCTATTCTGAATGGTCCCCAGTTATAAGTGGTGTACCCCCAAGATTCAGTGCTGTGTCCTCTATTATTTAATTTATTTATTAATGATATTGAGGATGGGATTAATAGCACCATTTCTGTTTTTGCAGATGACACCAAACTATGTAGTACTGTACAGTCTATGGAAGATGTCCATACAATATAAGCTGACTTGGACACTGAGTAATTGGGCATCAACTTGGCAAATGAGGTTCAATGTGGATAAATGCATCATTGTAGTAATAATCTCTGGCCATCATATGTCCTAGGGGATGTAACACTGGGAGAGTCACTTGTAGATAAGGATTTGGGTGTCATTATAGATTAAATAACAGCATGCAATGTCAATCAGCTGCTTCTAAGGCCACCAGGATATTGTCATGCAATAAACGAGGCATGGACTCGCAGGGTAGGGATGTAATATTACGACTTTACAAAAATTTGGTGCAGCCTCATCTGGAATATACAGATCAGTTCTTGCCACCACTCCATAGAAAGTATGCTTTGGAACTAGAAAAAGTACAAAGGAGAGTGATTTAACAGATAAGGGGCATGGAGGGCCTTAGTTATGAAGATTAAAATAATTACATGTATTTAGTCTTCACAAGAGACGTCTAAGGGGACACATGATTTTAGCCTATACAAATATACAGTATAAATGGGCTATCCAAATTACATGGTGAAAAGCTGTTCAATGTAAAATGCCCTCAAAAGACAAGGGGACAGTTCCTCCGACTGGGGAAGAAAAAGTTCATTCTCCAGAAGTGTCAAACCTTCTTTACTGTAAAAACTGTGAATCTGTGGAATAGATTACCTCTGGATGTGGTCACAACAGGGACAATGGATAGTTTAAAAAATGGTTTTGATTAATTCTTAAAAGTAAATGACATTAATGCTTATGAAAATGTGTAGAAACCTGAGTCTTACTTCCTTTCTGGGATTCGCGTCCCTCACCTATACTTTTGTTGAACTTGATGGACTTATGTCTTTTTTTTCAACTGCATTAACTATGTAACTATGTGGTGGAGAGCCTAACCAATCTCGAGTGGAGAAGGACCATCATCATCTCCTTCTCTGTGGCAAAAGGCTACAGCTTCACCTGGGACATGGAGACTGGCTGAGACTACTATGTCAGCCGTCGGTCGGTTAAGAGCTCCTACCTTCCAAAGTAGCTGTACAACCTCCACCCAGGAGAAGAAGTGGAGTACACACCAATGGAATGCCCTACACCACAGGGATCACCTGGCTGGTGCAAACCAACAAGTCATGGTAGGACCCAGACAACTCACCTGCTCGACAACCACCATCTGCGAAATCACGCTACCAGCAGACATCTACCTTCTCAGGGACCAGTGTCTTTTGGCAGCCTGCCACTACTGCCCTGAGCCACACTACCAGTCCACATCATGGTACTGGGCAGAGAATGCTGGACCCATCACCAGCAACAGAGAGGATGCCTGAGTTTTAGCAAGTTTCTGAAACAGTGAGGAGGATGACTGTCCAGCATCACCATGGCTCCAGAGCTGCTACAGAATTCACCAGTGGGCCGGAGTCCGCACCATCTTCACTTATGCTGAAAAACTGTGAGTAGGCCATTCAGGCCCAACTTCCTACCACAATTAGGATGAAGAATACATGGAACTTGGAGCAAACTAGCCAAGTAGAGACTCCGTAGTTATTGATGAGGGTAGTAATTATGGAAACCACCCAGGAGCCAACTGCATGTCTATGGACTCCCTAATGGACTTCAGCCACTCAGTAAAACCCTTATATATCTCAATTGTGCCATTAAACCCTTTTCCCACCTCAGGTAAAAAAAAAAAAAAAACAGCCCTAAGCTGCGATGTTCAAAGATATGTGCCCAGATGAGAAATTTGCAAACCCTAAAGACCTCTGTGTTCCTTCCCTATGCAATGTTTAACGGTTTATACCAAAAATGAATTTCCCAGTCAGAAACTTTTGCATTAAATCCTACTGTGATGGATTACACATCATTAATACCTATAACTAGGGATGGACTTTGATCCAAAAATCTGCTATACCTTAAATTCAGGACTTTGTCATGGACTGTGCATTTAAAAGATCAACGCCCCTTTTTGTCATGTCAGGTACCAAAGTTCCAACATCCCAAACCACTATGCAATATATATTGTATGCTTTACTGTTGTGTATAACCCTTTTTCTCTTTGCTGTAATCAAGAGTAAAATTGTATCAGGTTATTGAAAAGTCATGATAGTAATATGCATATTGTTATTTTACATGTGTTAGATCTTTTTGTCCCCAGGTAATTGCAGGCCTATGGGTCAAGAGGCTTGTTTTTAGGTGGAGGTGTTTGCAGCATCCTGCTTCTAGAAGTCATATATACTGCAAAAATCAAAAGTATATTGTCATCATGTCATGTATTCACTGTGTATTTTTGTAAGCACCTGGTAATTACAGGCCAAATTTCATAACCACCTCTAGATGGGGCTGGTGTCACCCTCCATATAAGGAGAGGAGCGAGTCAGTGGAGTTAGAGAGAGACAGCACAGTTTTATAGCAAGCATCGGCATGTAAAGCTGACACTAGCCATCCCTGGACCCAGCTACCAGCCAGGGGGAGGCCAGAAGGAGAAAGGGACAACTTATAGGAACAGACCAGATGCAACAGTGAGGTGTAATGCAAGTCCAGTAGAGGTGACTTGTATAAAACGACATATGGACTCTATGGCATCCATGCTCAGGAGTTGCAGCCACAAATTGAGTTTTGCTGCCCAGTAGTCCAGTGAATCTTCAATGTGGGATGGCAGGGTGCATTCCAAGTATGCCACAACCTGCTGGCTCAGGTTCTGCTCTATGTCTAGATGCTGCTGCTGGTGAGTAGTTTCTTCAGTAGGCGGGTGGAAAAAACTGCTCATCGGTGACTCTAGACTTAGGTTGCTGCTGAAGGAGCTGGTACTGCTCCTGCCCCCCACCCCCAGCAGCCATGGCAGTGGAATATGAGTGCAGAGGGCCTCCCCGGTCAGACTTGCGTGAGGATGGGCGATGGTGCACAAAGGAAGCTGCCAACTGACTACATACAGTAGGATGACTCGATAGTAGTTCAGTTTGTCTTCCCTCTCAGCAGGTGTAAAAAAGACCCCCATTTTGGACCAGTAGTGAGGGTCTAACATGGTAGAGAGCCAGTAGTCATCCCTCTGCCAAATGGTGACAATTTGGCTCTCACTACACAAGCAACTGAGCATGCATTGGGCCATTTGCGCAAGTGACTCAGAGGGACTCCCTGCCGCCATATCCACTGCATATTGCCACGTTGTGTCTGCATCCTCTGCCACGTCTTCCATATCGCCCTGTAGGTCCTCTGGCTGGTCCTGCTCCTCCTCTCCTGTCACCTGTGTACAAAAAACACCCATTTCTCTACGTATTGCTTGTGCTCAAATGTCCTCCTTCTCCTCTAGTTCATCCCCCACAGGGCTCATGCGGCCATGAGATGTAGTTGCCACATCTTCTCTCCTCTAGCCAGCCAGATTTAGCAGCATCTGTTCCAGGACATGAAGCAGTGGAATGACGTTGTTCACCCCGTAGTCCTGGCGACTGACAAATAAAGTGGCCTCCCCAAAGGGCCCGAGCAAATGGCAGGTGTCACGCATGAGCTGCCACTGGCTAACATCGAAGTTACACAGGGGAGTATCATCAAGAAATTGTTTATAGCCTTTCTTTGTGCTTTGTAGTGTACGAGTCGTTGAAGTGAATGCAGTTTCCTGGCCATTTTCAGGATGTCTTGGAGATGGGTGGAAGACTTCAGGAACCGCTTTACAACCAGACTGAACATCAGGTAGGCAGGGTGCATGGCTCAGCCCTCCTTCACGCAGCAAGGACACCATGTTATTCCCGTTATTGGTCACCATGGTTCTGATATTGAGTTGTCAAGGAGAAAGTCAGGATTCAATTTCTTGATAAAGGAAGCAGAGCAGTTCCTCCCCTGTGTGACTCCGTCCGTGACACCGCCATGCCCTGCACACGTGGTATGGAGGTGCTCTGTGAATTGTCCCTGCAGTGGAGGATGAGGAGGCAGAAGTGGATATTGTCGCAGGACCAACAGCGTGAGAATGTGGAGGCGGAAGTGGCTTCACCTGGCTAAGTTGCTGGTGTGGCTGAGCAAGAACCACATTTACCCAGTGGGCCATAAAGGACATATATTGTCCTTGACCGTAGTTACAGCTTCAGACGTCAGGTGCTGCAGTGCACTTTGGCAGACACAGACAGGCTCAAGACTGGTCCACCTTCTGTTCTACATGTGTGCAGGGCTGGTACTGCCTTTTTGGCAAAGAAATGACAGCTTGGGACTCTCCACCTTGGCTCGGCACAAGCCATCAGTTCTCTGAAAGGTGCAGAGTCCACCACTTGGAAAGGTAGGGACTGCAGCACCAGCAACTTAGCCAGGAGCACGTTCAGCATCTGAGTTGGATGAGTGCACGCATACTGTTGTCTCTTGGGAACCTCTTCGTGATTGATTGTTGACGGAATGACTGACAAGAAGTAGGAGCATCAGTACCAGCAGATGATGGGAAGGACAGACAGCTCTTTTCGACTGAGTTGGTGGAGTCTTGACTGCATGAAATTGGGTGCTTGCCACTGGGAGATGCAGCAGTAGCTGTGGCAGGCTGGACCACCACATTGGAGCCACAGTTCTCCCAGATCATTTTATGGTGATGCTGCATGTTTTGATGTAGGACAGTGGTGGCAAAATTGGCACCCTGGCCATGCTTCATCTTCTGCCCACAAATTTGCCAGCCTAACAAAACATTGCCACACCGCCGAGTATGGCACTTTTCCCCCAACACTTCGCACTGACTGCCTGCTACCGCTGCCTCAGTGAACCCCTGCACTGCTACTTTCCGGGCAGGTAGGCTCCTGTGAAGCGGGTGGTCTACTACGGGCACGTTTAGCTCCCGACCTCCCACTGCTGCCAACCTGCCGACTCACAGCAACGCTAAACGCTACCACCCTGCTGGCTCAGCCGCTGCCTCACGAGCAAGCTGCCACACTCTTCTTCTGATGACGATGAAGCCCCCCTCTTCTTCATCCGGCTCCCAAGTGCAATCGGCTACATCATCATCATTAGAGAGGAGCAAATCAAAGCTGACAAAGTGGAATTCGTTTAGAATTTCAGGAAAAATTAGATTCGCAACAAATGCAAATTTCCTCACGCTAAATGGTTACAAACCGCATTTTTCCTAAAATGGCAGCTACACGTGTGAGGACTGAGGGAATGGAGCAAGGAACTCTGGGAAGGCGGGATCACCCAGATTTCTGGTGAACATGTATAGGGGCATATTTCAGTACTACAAGAAAAATATATACGCACTTCACTTCTGCAGTTATTTCTGTTGAAAGCATATAGGGATGTATTTCAGTAAAAAAAATAAAAATTTGGAGGGGGGAATTTTATGGGTGAATGTACACTTTCTTCTGTATGAACCAAATTCCATTATCCTTTCGGTGGTGAAATTTTATTGAGACACGCCCTTTTATGGGAAATTTGATGGGTGAATGTACACTTTCTTCTGTATGAACCGAATTCCATTATCCTTTCATAGGTGACATTTTTTATTTCAAAATTGTTTTTTAGGTGAAATTGATGGATGACTGCAAAACTCCTTTTGCTGTATGAACCGCATGACGTTGTGGTGAATTTTTTCTTTCAAATTAGTTTTATTCGGTAAAAATGATGGGTGACTAAAAAACTCCTTTAACTGTATGGACCAAATTACGTTGTGTGAGGTCGTGTGATGTCTGAAAGTGTGAGGAAAATATATATATTTTGACACAACAAATATACAAAAAGTACAGGAAAACAGTGACAACCTCCTGATGCTACTGCCACCTCCAGACTCTGTTATTGTGCCACTCGGTGGCCTCATCATACTGCTGCCATCTCCAAACCCTGTCATTGTGCCACTCAGTGGCCTTCTCCTTGTGCTGCTGCTATATCCGCTACCTCCAGACTCTGTCATTGTGCCACTTGGTGCCTTCCTCATACTGTTGCCATCTCACCACTATGTCATAGGGCCACTTTGTGGACTTCTCATGATGTTCCCTCCACACTTCATGACTGGGCCAATACTGATGGATTATTGAGCAAATGCTGACCAAGTGAAAGTGGATGCTCCACAGACAGTTTTTGTGGGTTTTTGTTCTGACGGATTAGAGGAAGGGCAAAATAATCAGTGACATCAACACAAACTGTACACAGTGCGGAGTTCCGGGAGGCGGGGAAGGCCGGGCGCTCTCGCGTCAACAGCGCGCCCGGCATTGCCCGTTCCCGTGGCAACCGCAAGAGGGCTGAACGCCGAGCTGTTCGTTCGGTGCTCGGCTGAATAGGAACTCAGGAATCATGTGACGCTGGCCACGTCAAATGACTCCACTAGCGCCCTATTTAAACAGGCAATCTGCTGGCCACAGATTGCCTGTTATTGAGGTCCTTCCTGCGATTATACTTACCTGGTTTGTTGGTCTCCTGCTTGTGTTGCTACTTCCCATCTGTCTCATCCCTTGGTCTTGGCATCCCCTCCAGTTTTTGACTTCAGCTTCTCTCTGATGATCCTCCACTTGCTCCTCTGGTAATTTGCTGCTGTCTTGGTTATTGACTCGGCTCGTTTGACTTTGCTGTTGTATGTTTGTCAATCTTCCCTGCACTTATCCTAGTTTAGGGTTTTTTCGACCAGTTGTCCCTAGTCGCTAGGACTTGTGAGGCAAGTAAGCAGGGACAGGGGTGCGGGTTGAGCTCAGTGGTCACTTCCCCACTCCCTATGTGCGTGACACAAACTTACTGCTGACACCCTCTCCACTCTGTCGGGGGTCTCTACTTGTATAAGCATTTAATATAACAGGTTCTGGAGATATCTATGTGGAATCAGTTGATAAGAGTGTAAAAGGAGTGCACTTGCTCTTGTTGCTAACATTGACCTGTAAGGCTCAGTCTATACTTGAGTTATTTTGTCAGTTTTGGCCCCGTAACTGACCAAATAAGTGAAGTGTGCAGTGATTCTAAGAGCGACGCCTGTCATCTGCATGTCATACTGACTCACAGTATTATTTCACTACCACAGCAGACTCCCTATGTGTGTTACTGCAAGGCATAGTGTTCTACACCCTGTGACAAAGTGAGAGGTTTGGTCTGGGAAAACAGGTATTTTCCTCCAAGCATGTGCTGCTGGCTGATTTACTGCCCGGTGACGTCAAATACTGACCAGAATTTAAGTGCTGGTCTTGGTTTTGGCAGCACCTGTCTGTCCTTAAATAGGCAGCTGGGATCAGAAGCGAGTTCTCTGTGTTGGGATCTAGGAGCCTTGTGTCTGGATGAAGGCTTGCTACCTCTTTGGCATGAAAACAGGTTGGTGCTGCTATGCTCATGGACTCTTTGAGGCAGAATTGCCAACCAACCCCGCAAGATGACTTTTTTCGTGTTTATGACTGCTTGTTTTGTCTATTGCCTAAAGTGTGAATAAAACACTGACCTGTTTGATCCAAAGAACTTGTTGTTGCCTCTATACTGCATCCGCTAATCCTGTCTGCCAGAGCGAAACCCCACAATTGGTGGAGGATGTGTCCAAGAGCAGTGAGGCTGGCGTGAATGCAGATATTTGTAGTTTCTGCATTTTTCAGGCACGATTGTATGTCATACATTAAACCAGCTGTATTACAACCAGTGCCCCACGACAAAATGAAGGCTGTTGTGAAGGCCCTCATGGAGGCTATTCTGCAGCAGCGAGAGACAAACCTGCAGCAACACAAGGCTAATAAGCAGCAGCAGGAGACTAACCAGTTGCTGCTACAACACATGATGGCTTTGCAGACAGCAGGAGCAACCCCGAGCGTCCACAATGCTTGGAAAGCAGTCCGTGGCGGTGTACGAGAAAGTGGCCATCAGGGAAAAGATACCCCATGGGGTGGGCTGAGATCGTCGCTCCGTTCCTGGCATCAGATTTCCAGTGGGTGTATTTCGACTTGCCGGACGATCAATCGGCCGACTACCAGAAAATCAAGGATGAGATTCTGGCAAGACTGGGGGGAAATGTGCTGTTTCGGTCCCAGCGGGTGCAGTTCGGGTTCAACCCAGCTGAAACTGTAAGACCCCAGCATTATAACTTACTTCACCTCTTGCAAAAATGGCTACAGTCTGACGTGCTGGGTCCCACTGCTTTGCTGGATCATCTGTTAGCCGACATTTTTTGGAGGGCTTTGCCATACCTTCTCCCGCACTGGAACAGTCAGTTGTATCCTGTCAATGCCCTTGAGATGGTGGACCTGGTGGAACGCTATGAAGCTACCAGGAATCTAAAGGAGGGTTCTGTCGGCAGGGGGCTCGTAAAACCCTGGAAATCTCCACCCCAGGCCCGAAGATTTTAGCTGATAAAACCCGCCCGGGATGTACCCACGCGGACCTGGCTCCAATAGTCTGCTGGCGGTGTCTGGAGCCTAGCCATGTAAGGGCTAACTGTCCCCACCATGGACACTAACTATGGCTACTGTCAGTTGCTATATGCCAGGAGGCTTTGTGCAACAGGTATCCGAGAGTCTCTAGATCATTTTTGCCAGGTGGAAGTGGGAGACACTCTGGCGGAGGCTTTGCTGGACTCAGGGAGTCTGGTGACAGTAGTAAGGGCTACCCTGGTGTGGTCCACTGTGTACTGGCCGGAAAGTCGGGGTGATGTGCATCCACGGAGACTTAAAAGAATGCCCCATTACGCTGGTGTCTCTAACCACAGTGTCTGGTAGATGGACCACGAGGTGGCTGTCTCCACAAATCTACATTATGAACTCATAATAGGGAGAGACTTCCTAGGCTTCCCGGCACTGTGGCCTGCTATGAGAGTGATTGATACCCATTAGACACAGGTAACCCTATCAGAGTGGCCCGGCTCAGGGGGGAGATCAGAACTCGGGGAACCTGAGACCGAAGGGCCAGTGGTAGGGGTGACCGTCACTTCAGTGGAAGAGGGGGAGACAACCCCGCTGTCACGGTGGGGAGTGGGGGAAACTCCTCCCTGTACAATAAATGGGTATATGGGGAAGCAGCTAGGCCAGGATGCCGGTATAAGGGAGCAGGTCACCTCCTAAAGCATCCTTAATCCTCGACCTAACTCCGTACCATATAAGCTGACCTGGATGGTAGGACGGCTTATACCCAGGATACCTAGGACCCTGATAATTCCTCACATAGAAGCAGGGGAGAGACGACCTATTCTTCAAAGATACGGATGAACAGGAGTCTCAACTGGCCAAGTTGCAGAGAAAAGCCAAGTGGAACTGCAGATAACTATCCAGTGGTGCGGATAACCACTGAACCAAGAACCCAGGAAGGCATGGTAACTTACCTGCCACAGCTGTTTGGACGGCACAACAGAAGACCACGCCAAGGTAAACTAGAACCCATACAAACTCATTGCAATCCAAACACCAAACGGATGCAGTATGTACTGACACACAGGAGCCAGCACACCAGACTTGACTTTTGGTTCACCCCTCCCGGAAACCATGGAGCCCTCTTTCGGAGGTACTACAGACAGGGAAATGCCTTGCATTCTTGCCAGACAAAAAACACCAACTGACCAGACATGAAACAAAAAGACGTACACCACACCCTGGACATAAACCCACACCAAACATCAACACAGGTAAGGTAGGGAACATGGAAGATACATAAGGAAGACATCGCTGGAGACATGATGTCCCACTAGGTGGCCCTCATACTGGAAAAAAGGAACATCCAGACAAGAAGCATAACTCCAGCACACACCAAGGCTGGAGTACAACTGACTCCTGGCCTTAAGCCACAGGTATAAGAAGCACCTAGTGACCACACCCAGCAAGGAAGTTAACCCCTCCAGCACCAGACAGGGGAGGAACCAGGAGAAGGGGAGAAAAGCACATAGAAGCCGACATAAAAGCGTTGCCCCTAGCAACCGGCAGGTATGGCAAACATGTCACAGCGCACCGAGGCCGTGACACCCGCTAAGTGTGATGGTGGGAGACGTGGAGGACTTGCTGCGCCTGGGAAAATGTGTTAATAGTAGATGATGAACCACAACAACCTGGAGCAGAGTCAGTGTTTCCCCGTTTTATGGTTCATGCTGTATTGGTAAACCAACTACGGGGTGAGTCTTTTGAACAGTTGGTGGTCCCCAAGGCTTATTGCAAGCTTGTGTTAGATTCAGCCCACCAACATGTTCTCGGGGGTCACCTGGGGCTGCAGAAAACTCAGGATCGTATTCTACAGCAGTTTTACTGGCCCATCATATTCAAAGAAGTGTAAGAGTTTTGTAAGTCTTGCCCAACCTGCCAGTTGACTAGCCCCCAGCCACATTTCCGTAGTCCCCTAGTACCTCTCCCGTTTGACTGAATAGTTATGGACCTCATAGGCCCAGTACCGAAGTCCGCTAGAGGGCATCAACGCATCTTAGTCATTCTAGACTACGCCACTCGGTACCCAGAGCTGGTGCCACTGCGACATACCTCGGCCAAACTGATAGCTAAGAACTTAATGGAGATGTTTTGCTGAGTGCGACTAACTAAAGACTGACCAAGGGACTTCTTTTATGTCCAAGGTCATGAGGGAACTCTGTAAGTTGCTGCATATAAAACAACTACGGACGTCCGTTTACCATCTGCAAACGGACGGTCTGGTAGAACGGTTTAACCAAACATAAAAAAATATGTTGAAAAAGGTAGTTTCTAAATATGGGAAGGACTGGGACCTCCTTCTGCCCTATCTCATGTTCGCAGTGCAAGAGGTACCCCACTACTGGGTTCTCGCCCTTCGAACTGCTATATGACAGACACCCTCACGGTCTCTTGGACGTGGCTAAAGAGGTGTGGGAACAACAACTCCACATAAAAGTGTCATTGAGTATGTTACCCAGATGCAAGATCGGATAGAGACAGTGTTGCCTCTTGTTAGGGAGCATATGGAGGCAGCTTAGCGAGCCCAGAGTCGGGTCTATAATTGGCAGGCTCGGGTTGGATCTTTAACTCGGGTGATTGGATTTTGGTTCTGGTGCCGACTGTGGACAGTAAGTTCCTGGCTAGGTGGCAGAGGCCCTACGAGGTACTCGAGAAAATTGGAGATGTAAACTACAAGGTACACAAGCCAGGGCGGCGAAAGCCGGAGCAGGTTTACCATGTGAATTTATTCAAACCATGGAAAGATAGGGAAACCTGTACAGAAGACACCCTGTGGCCGGGATTTCGAGGAGAAAAGGTACTGGCCCCTCCGTCTGATCCAAGAGAGGCGGCTGCCACAGTAAAAATTGCTGACAGCCTCTACTCTAAACAGACTCAGGAGGCCAGGGAGTTCATTAGTGGGAACACGGATGTATTCTCAGACCTCCCTGGATACACTTCCATAATCCAGCATGACATTGTCACTGAGCCTCAAGCAAATGTCCAATTAAAACCATAGCGGGTAGCCGAGGCTCGGCGACAAGCCATATCGGAGGAGGTGCAGCTAATGTTGCAGCTAGACGTCATTAAGGAGTCTCAAAGAGTGAGTAGGCCAGTCCTATAGTATTGATACCCAAGCCGTAAAGGATGTTGCGGTTTTGTACCGACGTTTAACGAGGTTTCAAAGTTCAATGCGTATTCCATGCCCTGGGTGGATGAGCTCATCGAGAGGCTAAAAAAAGCCTGATATTTTTCTGTTTTGAACCTCACGAAAGGGTCTGGCAGGTGTCCTTAATGGGTGCTGCCAAAGAGAAAACTGCCTTCATCACGCCTGAGGGGCTGTATCAATATAAGGTCTTACCCTTTGGTCTGCATGGCACCCCTGCCACTTTTCAGCGACTAATGGACATTGTGCTTGTATGCTTCGGCTTACCTGGACGATATTGTCATTCACAGTACCAACTGGGAAAGTCACCTACCCAAAGTGCAGGCTGTAGTGGACTACCAGGGTCTACTGGGAAAGGATAGGGGTCGTAATTCACCAGCAGGGCGAGTTCTAGGGGTTTTAGACTTGGCACAAACCGTGCAGGCCGACACATAGGCCTTGACATCTTTGAATAGGGTGGGCCACCAGTAAGACCTTGATACTCTTTAGTACTCTCAATACCAGGATGTCCACACAAAGCAGAATCATGACACTCACCCAACAGCTGGAGATGGAATTATTCGGGGACAAACAACTTATCTGTTGGTGTGGGTGCCGGGGCCAGATGTTGTTCTGCCTTAATAAGAGCCGTAAGATCTTGGGACGAGGCTGCTAAAATACATTAGCTGGCAGTATGGTTTCAGGTTGGTGCGTCCGTAGCCTGGAACGCACAAAAACTCAGAGATAAGGCATCGGCCTTCACGTTCTTACTTCCTGGCCTGAAAGTGATGGAGAAATTAAAACATGTAAAAAACAACACCCATCTGGCTTGACAGGGATTCAACCTCTTAGCAGACTCAAGAAACATTAGATTTTTGTGATCGGTGACAACGGTGACACAATGTTTAGTCCCTTCAAGAAAATGCCTCCACTCCTCAAACACCCATTTAATAGCTAGCAATTCCCGATTCCCCACGTCATAATTTCTCTCAGTGGGAGAAAATTTTCTGGAAAAGAAGGTGCAAGTCCCTAACCTGACGTACCGGTACGGCATGTTGTCCCAGTACTTAACGACAGACGACGTACCGGTACGTCATGTATAGTTCCGATCACCACCCCTCGGCGGGCGTTGATCGGAAATCGGTACCTGCTCAAATCCTGTGACCCCCCATGTCGGTGATTGCAGCAAACCGCAGGTCAATTCAGGTCAACTGCTGCGTTTCCGGGTTATTCGGGTCTCTGGGGACCTGCTAATCCGGAACAGGATGGTGATCGGTGGTGTGATAATACACCACCAATCACCATCCTTAGATCCTGAGTGATGATGGTGACATCACCTCTCAGGATCGCTCTCATTTGCGAGCTGCAGGGGCGAGACGGTCAAATTACCACAGCGCTCCTCTCCTCCTCCTTTTGTTGTCCAGAAGCCGAGGAGAGAGGAGCGATGCACGTCGTATCGCCGCAAGGAGCCAGCACCCCAACAACTCCATCTGTGCCCCAGTACCCCTAGCACCCAGGTAATTAGGGAAAGGCTATGGACAAGTTAGATTAGGCAGGCATATTTTAGGGAAAGTTAGTGAGAAGAAAAAAAAAAACATTACTGATTGCATCACCCTAAATCGGGTGTCTGGGGTCCACAGCACAGTTGTGTCTTTTTTTTTTTTGTCTGTTAGGTTTAGGGTGAGTTCGCAAACACCTGTGCCCCTACACATACACACACCAAATAAAGATTTACACGCACACGCACATACACACGCAGACACACACTCCCCTATGGCCCGCCAGACATTCTCGGCCAAGGAGGCATGCTCCCTGCTTGACTCCGACTCCGAGAGTCCCAGTGAGGACGAGGATGACCCCACTTTCCTTTTGTCATCCGCGTCCTCCTCATCATCTAGCGATGATAATGAGCCCCCAAGGCAGTGGAGACACCGCCAGGCACAGAAAGGGGACCACCATGCTAGGGACCCTGTGGCTCACCCTAGTATGAGCAGCTCTGGGGCTCGTACTAGTTTTCCAGCCCACCAGTTAAATCCACCGGAGCCCCCTGCTGGTGAACTTGTCTGGTATACTCCAGAGCGTTATGAGCCCGTGATTCCTGATTTTGAAGGCCAACCAGGAATCCAGATTTCCACAGTGGGCTTCACTGAATACGACTTTTTTAGTCTTTTTTTCAGTGACCACTTTGTAAATCTGATGGTGGAGCAGACGAACCTGTACGCCCAACAGTTCATTGCTCAACACCCGGGCTTCTTTTTGGCTAGGCCCAGTGGCTGGACCCCTGTCAGTGCAGCCGAGATGAGGACGTTTTGGGGCCTCGTGCTGCACATGGGCCTAGTCAAGAAACCTAGTGTCAGGCATTATTGGAGTGGGGACATCCTCTACCAGTTCCCACTTTACTTTACTTTATTCAGATAATGCAGCATGTCCCCCCCTGTACAAAATCAGGCCGCTCATCGATCACTTTGGGGCAAAATTTGTACAGGCCTATGTACCTGGAAGGGAGGTCGAGGTTGATGAGTCTCTCATTGTGTTTAAGGAGAGACTCCTTTTCTGCCAGTATGTTCCCTCTAAGCGGGCGAGGTATGACGTGAAGCTGTACAAATTTTGTGAGAGTACCTCAGGGTACACTTACAAGTTTGTGTGTGTACGAGGGGCGAGATTCCTGTATTCAACTCCCTGGGTGTTAGCGGGAAACTTGTGTGGGACCTTATGCACCCACTGCTAGATAAGGGTTACCACGTGTACATGGATAACTTTTATACCAGTATCCCCTTGTACCAGTCCCTCGCCGCCAGATCCACATCCGCTTGTGGAACCGTGTGGAAAAATCAACGTGGCCTCCCTACCCACCCCCTCCAGGTACCTATCCCCAGGGGTGAGACCCGTGCTCTTACCAGTAGAAACCTGTTGCTGGTCAGATATAAGAACAAGAGGGATGTCCTTGTACTGTCCACAATTCATGGTAACAGCATCACCCCTGTCCCTGTGCGAAGTACCACGGCAACGGTCCTCAAGCCTGATTGTATTTTTGACTACAATCGGTATATGGGAGGAGTTGATCTATCTGATCAAGTCCTCAAGCCATATAACGCCATGCGCAAAACTCGGGCATGGTACAAAAAAGTTGCGGTCTACTTTGTGCGGGTTGCCTTGTATAACTCTTTTGTGCTGTCCTGGAGCGCTGGCAACACAGGGACATTCCTTCAGTTCTATGAGGCAGTCCTCAAGGACCTGATCTTTTCTGACTGGGAAAGAGAAGGCCAGAGTACCTCGGGAACTAGAGGCGCCCGGATGGTCCCTGGCCAACACTTTCCAGGTGTAGTCCCCCATACTGGAACGAAGGGACTGACCCAAAAAAAAGGTGCAGAGTGTGTCACAGGAAGGGGATAGGAAGGACACCATTACTCAGTGTGACACGTGCCCCAATCATCTGGGCCTCTGCATTATTGGTTGCTTCAGGGAGTACCACACTTCCATGGAGTACTAAATTTATATCCCAATTTAGCCACTGACAATCGGATAAAAAAATGGTTCTCAGACTTGAGACACTAAAACAAAACTAATTTTTTTTTCTAAAATATTATTTTGTAAAACTAAAATAAAAAAAAGGTATTGCCGCATCCGTAAGAATCTGCTCTATAAAAATACCCCCCACCCAACACCCCAATAAAATATATATTTTTTTTTTGGTCACCTTACATCGCAAAAATTGTAATAGCAAGCGATCAAAAAGTCATATGCCCCCCAAAGTAGTGCCAATAAAACCATCTTCTCATCCCGCAAAAAATGAGCCCCTACCTAACATATTCTGCTAAAAACAAAAAAAAAAATGACTCTTAAACTATGGAGATACTAAAATGTTTTTTTATTTTTTTTAATAAAAAGATAGTATAGTGTAAAACATAAATAAAAAAAAGTAGACATATTAGGTATCGCCGCGTCTGTAAGAATCTGCTCTAAAAAAAATACCCCCCAACCCCTCAGATGAACAGTGTAAAAAAATAAAAATAAACGTTGCCAAAAAAGCAATTTTTTGGCAAATTTTCCATTTTAATCCTTTTTTTCCAATAGCAAAGCAAGGGTTAACAGCCAAACAAAACTTAATATTTATTACCCTCACACTGCAGTTTACAGAAACACCCCATATGTGGTCGTAAACTGCTGTATGACCAAACAGCATAGGGGGCTTCAAATGGGACATGGTGTAAATAAACCAGTCCAGCAAAATCTGCCTTCCAGAAACCATACGGCGCACCTTTCCCTCTACATATGGGGTGTTTCTGCATACTACAGAATCAGGGCAATAAATATAGCATTTTAAATTAAGTATGGATGGGCACTCATATAAGGAGGTATAGGACACACTTTAATATTAAAATAATTAATAATAAAAAATACAGTTCATACATAAAAATATTCTATTGAATACTACACAATCCTGGCTTTGAACTGAAGCTGGCAGTCCAAACAGCCAAATTGTATAACTGATGGTTACCCCTAGTTATAGGAAAAACCAAGGCTGTTCGGACGGCAAGTTCCTGCCAAGCCAGGCAAATTGATTATACAAAATACGTATAAAAAAAGCTTAACACATTTGGCTAAACAGAATAAAAATTCATTCAGTATAGTCCTATATGGGGGGAAGCAAAAATAGATGCTTATTTGACACTGAGTATTTATCTCAATAGGTTTTTGACCTGCATCCTGAGATGTTATTTCACGTATGTAGCAATCTCTATAGGAAAGATGGGCTTCCTTCTTTAACTGTTGCTATATTTGTATCAAAGTTCTGTCTTTAAATGTAGATGATGTTTTTCCTCTTACTGCTTGGATATGGTAGTTTAACAGACTGAACCCACTGTGTGGGCTTACCTTCACCTGTGTGCCTCTGTTTGTTTGGTGGGTTTGCGGTCCACAGGATGCACACAATCAAGACCCTAGGGGCCTCTCCTTTACGGCACTGGAGAAGGTTGAGAAACATTGGCGGGGAGGCAACCAAATTGAAAGACTATCACGGGCAGAATCGAGAAAAATTTATGAATTCGGTAGCATGTTACCAAGAGGCTTAAATGCCGAATTAGAAATATTCGGCTTTTTATAGACATGGGTGTTCTGTGTGGGTGTTGATGGAGAGTTGCAAGTTTGGCTGTTTTCCAGCACTGCAACTCCCCCTCCACCCCACATAGGCCACCCTTCCCCTTCTATATCCATATTTAAGAGAGAGGATAAAAGATATTTAGGAAAATTAATGTATGAAACATCTGAATTGGCTCCTTATGAATTTGAACAATCTGGGAATCCCAAGAATAGCATAAGAACTAAAATATGGGCAATTTCCCAAAAAAACGCAATAAAACCGCATATGCGTTTTTTCTTATAAATGTATCTGCGAGTACCTGCTAACAAAGAGGAAATATCAAGGCTGTAAAATTCGCATGTATTTATTCATTTTAATTGAATTTGTTTAAATAATGATTTTTAGTAAATGTTGATTGATTTTTAATGATATGTGAAGAAAAGAAAAACCTGTATATGGGCAAATAGGAAGAAAAAATTTATGAAAAAATGTATGAGAAATTATGTTGAGATGATGGTTAATAGCCTACTATTTAAATATATAAGAAAGACTAAGAAAGCAACTTAATGAAAAGAACCGCAATAAAAACGCAAATAAAATATGGAACAAAAAATAGATCCAGACCGGGGTTTCCTTTGAGACACAATTAGAATCCAGATCGGATTTTGAAATAGACCGAAAGTCATTATAAATAGAGACCGTTGTAAGTAGGGATGAGCGAACTCGAACTGTATAGTTCGGGTTCGTACCGAATTTTGGGGTGTCCGTGACACGGACCCGAACCCGGACATTTTCGTAAAAGTCCGGGTTCGGGTTCGGTGTTCGTCGCTTTCTTCGCGCTTTTGTGACGCTTTCTTGGCGCTTTTTGAAAGGCTGCAAAGCAGCCAATCAACAAGCGTCATACTACTTGCCCCAAGAGGCCATCACAGCCATGCCTACTATTGGCATGGCTGTGATTGGCCAGAGCACCATGTGACCCAGCCTCTATTTAAGCTGGAGTCACATAGCGCCGCCCGTCACTCTGCTCTGATTAGCGTAGGGAGAGGTTGCGGCTGCGACAGTAGGGCGAGATTAGGCAGATTAACTCCTCCAAAGGACTTGATTAACTGATCGATCTGCAGCTGTGGATCATTGAGCTGCTGATCCTCAATTGCTCACTGTTTTTAGGCTGCACAGACCGTTTGTCAGTCTCATTTTTCTGGGGTGATCGGCGGCCATTTTGTGTCTTGTGGTGCGCCAGCACAAGCTGCGACCAAGTGCATTTAACCCTCAATGGTGTGGTTGTTTTTTGGCTAAAGCCTACATCAGGGTGAAGCTGTCACACCAAGTGCATTTAACCAGCAATAGTCTGTTCATTTTTTGGCCATATACAAAATCAGGGGCAAGCTGCGCCTGTCACCAAGTGCATTTAACCCTCAATGGTGTGGTTGTTTTTTGGCTAAAGCCTACATCAGGGTGAAGCTGTCACACCAAGTGCATTTAACCAGCAATAGTCTGTTCATTTTTTGGCCATATACAAAATCAGGGGCAAGCTGCGCCTGTCACCAAGTGCATTTAACCCTCAATGGTGTGGTTGTTTTTTGGCTAAAGCCTACATCAGGGTGAAGCTGTCACACCAAGTGCATTTAACCAGCAATAGTCTGTTCATTTTTTGGCCATATACAAAATCAGGGGCAAGCTGCGCCTGTCACCAAGTGCATTTAACCCTCAATGGTGTGGTTGTTTTTTGGCTAAAGCCTACATCAGGGTGAAGCTGTCACACCAAGTGCATTTAACCAGCAATAGTCTGTTCATTTTTTGGCCATATCCCAGTCTAATTCTGTCACTAAATCCATACCGGTCACCCAGCGCCTAAATACTAGGCCTCAAATTTATATCCAGCTAAATCTGTCCCTAGTGCTGTAGCTGGGCGAGTTATTTAGTGTCCGTTCAAGCACATTTCTTGTTCTGGGTTGAAATACAATTCCCAATTTAGCAATTTCATAATTTAGTGGTTCCTGCTATATCAGAGCTCTTTGAAATCTATCCCAAAAAGGGTATATAATATTGAAGGTGCACATAGGGTCATTCAGAGTAACTTCACACACACCCGCTACTGTGTATTTCCAAGTCTAATTCTGTCACTAAATCCATACCGGTGACCCAGCGCCTAAATACTAGGCCTCAAATTTAATTCCCTCTAAATCTCTCGTTACCCACCGCTGTACTGTTGTTGCTGGGCAAGATATTTAGTGTCCGTCAAAGCACATTTTTTGTTCTGGGTTGAAGTACAATTCCCAATTTAGCAATTTCATAATTTAGTGGTTTCTGCTATATCAGAGCTATTTGAAATCTATCCCAAAAAGGGTATATAATATTGAAGGTGCACATAGGGTCATTCAGAATAACTTCACACACACCCGCTACTGTGTATTTCCAAGTCTAATTCTGTCACTAAACCCATACCTGTCACCCAGCGCCTAAATACTAGGCCTCAAATTTAAATCCCTCTAAATCTCTCGTTACCGTTGTCCTGTTGTAGCTGGGAAAGTTATTTAGTGCCCGTCAAAGCACATTTTTTGTTCTGGGTTGAAGTACAATTCCCAATTTAGCAATTTCATAATTTAGTGGTTCCTGCTATATCAGAGCTATTTGAAATCTATCCCAAAAAGGGTATATAATATTGAAGGTGCACATAGGGTCATTCAGAATAACTTCACACACACCCGCTACTGTGTATTTCCAAGTCTAATTCTGTCACTAAATCCATACCGGTGACCCAGCGCCTAAATACTAGGCCTCAAATTTAATTCCCTCTAAATCTCTCGTTACCCACCGCTGTACTGTTGTTGCTGGGCAAGATATTTAGTGTCCGTCAAAGCACATTTTTTGTTCTGGGTTGAAGTACAATTCCCAATTTAGCAATTTCATAATTTAGTGGTTTCTGCTATATCAGAGCTATTTGAAATCTATCCCTAAAAGGGTATATAATATTGAAGGTGCACATAGGGTCATTCAGAATAACTTCACACACACCCGCTACTGTGTATTTCCAAGTCTAATTCTGTCACTAAACCCATACCTGTCACCCAGCGCCTAAATACTAGGCCTCAAATTTATATCCAGCTAAATCTGTCCCTAGTGCTGTAGCTGGGCGAGTTATTTAGTGTCCGTTCAAGCACATTTCTTGTTCTGGGTTGAAATACAATTCTCAATTTAGCAATTTCATAATTTAGTGGTTCCTGCTATATCAGAGCTCTTTGAAATCTATCCCAAAAAGGGTA
This sequence comes from Bufo gargarizans, assembly GCF_014858855.1. Taxonomy (NCBI): domain Eukaryota; kingdom Metazoa; phylum Chordata; class Amphibia; order Anura; family Bufonidae; genus Bufo; species Bufo gargarizans. The sequence continues at coordinate 149,885,855 of NC_058086.1, read as the reverse complement.
TATAATATTGAAGGTGCACATAGGGTCATTCAGAGTAACTTCACACACACCCGCTACTGTGTATTTCCAAGTCTAATTCTGTCACTAAATCCATACCGGTGACCCAGCGCCTAAATACTAGGCCTCAAATTTAATTCCCTCTAAATCTCTCGTTACCCACCGCTGTACTGTTGTTGCTGGGCAAGATATTTAGTGTCCGTCAAAGCACATTTTTTGTTCTGGGTTGAAGTACAATTCCCAATTTAGCAATTTCATAATTTAGTGGTTTCTGCTATATCAGAGCTATTTGAAATCTATCCCAAAAAGGGTATATAATATTGAAGGTGCACATAGGGTCATTCAGAATAACTTCACACACACCCGCTACTGTGTATTTCCAAGTCTAATTCTGTCACTAAACCCATACCTGTCACCCAGCGCCTAAATACTAGGCCTCAAATTTAAATCCCTCTAAATCTCTCGTTACCGTTGTCCTGTTGTAGCTGGGAAAGTTATTTAGTGCCCGTCAAAGCACATTTTTTGTTCTGGGTTGAAGTACAATTCCCAATTTAGCAATTTCATAATTTAGTGGTTCCTGCTATATCAGAGCTATTTGAAATCTATCCCAAAAAGGGTATATAATATTGAAGGTGCACATAGGGTCATTCAGAATAACTTCACACACACCCGCTACTGTGTATTTCCAAGTCTAATTCTGTCACTAAATCCATACCGGTGACCCAGCGCCTAAATACTAGGCCTCAAATTTAATTCCCTCTAAATCTCTCGTTACCCACCGCTGTACTGTTGTTGCTGGGCAAGATATTTAGTGTCCGTCAAAGCACATTTTTTGTTCTGGGTTGAAGTACAATTCCCAATTTAGCAATTTCATAATTTAGTGGTTTCTGCTATATCAGAGCTATTTGAAATCTATCCCTAAAAGGGTATATAATATTGAAGGTGCACATAGGGTCATTCAGAATAACTTCACACACACCCGCTACTGTGTATTTCCAAGTCTAATTCTGTCACTAAACCCATACCTGTCACCCAGCGCCTAAATACTAGGCCTCAAATTTAAATCCCTCTAAATCTCTCGTTACCGTTGTCCTGTTGTAGCTGGGAAAGTTATTTAGTGCCCGTCAAAGCACATTTTTTGTTCTGGGTTGAAGTACAATTCCCAATTTAGCAATTTCATAATTTAGTGGTTCCTGCTATATCAGAGCTATTTGAAATCTATCCCAAAAAGGGTATATAATATTGAAGGTGCACATAGGGTCATTCAGAATAACTTCACACACACGCTTCTGTGCATTTCCAAGTCTAATTCTGTCACTAAATCCATACCGGTGACCCAGCGCCTAAATACTAGGCCTCAAATTTAATTCCCTCTAAATCTCTCGTTACCCACCGCTGTACTGTTGTTGCTGGGCAAGATATTTAGTGTCCGTCAAAGCACATTTTTTGTTCTGGGTTGAAGTACAATTCCCAATTTAGCAATTTCATAATTTAGTGGTTTCTGCTATATCAGAGCTATTTGAAATCTATCCCTAAAAGGGTATATAATATTGAAGGTGCACATAGGGTCATTCAGAATAACTTCACACACACCCGCTACTGTGTATTTCCAAGTCTAATTCTGTCACTAAATCCATACCGGTGACCCAGCGCCTAAATACTAGGCCTCAAATTTAATTCCCTCTAAATCTCTCGTTACCCACCGGTGTACTGTTGTTGCTGGGCAAGATATTTAGTGTCCGTCAAAGCACATTTTTTGTTCTGGGTTGAAGTACAATTCCCAATTTAGCAATTTCATAATTTAGTGGTTTCTGCTATATCAGAGCTATTTGAAATCTATCCCTAAAAGGGTATATAATATTGAAGGTGCACATAGGGTCATTCAGAATAACTTCACACACACCCGCTACTGTGTATTTCCAAGTCTAATTCTGTCACTAAACCCATACCTGTCACCCAGCGCCTAAATACTAGGCCTCAAATTTAAATCCCTCTAAATCTCTCGTTACCGTTGTCCTGTTGTAGCTGGGAAAGTTATTTAGTGCCCGTCAAAGCACATTTTTTGTTCTGGGTTGAAGTACAATTCCCAATTTAGCAATTTCATAATTTAGTGGTTCCTGCTATATCAGAGCTATTTGAAATCTATCCCAAAAAGGGTATATAATATTGAAGGTGCACATAGGGTCATTCAGAATAACTTCACACACACGCTTCTGTGCATTTCCAAGTCTAATTCTGTCACTAAATCCATACCGGTGACCCAGCGCCTAAATACTAGGCCTCAAATTTAATTCCCTCTAAATCTCTCGTTACCCACCGCTGTACTGTTGTTGCTGGGCAAGATATTTAGTGTCCGTCAAAGCACATTTTTTGTTCTGGGTTGAAGTACAATTCCCAATTTAGCAATTTCATAATTTAGTGGTTTCTGCTATATCAGAGCTATTTGAAATCTATCCCTAAAAGGGTATATAATATTGAAGGTGCACATAGGGTCATTCAGAATAACTTCACACACACCCGCTACTGTGTATTTCCAAGTCTAATTCTGTCACTAAATCCATACCGGTGACCCAGCGCCTAAATACTAGGCCTCAAATTTAATTCCCTCTAAATCTCTCGTTACCCACCGGTGTACTGTTGTTGCTGGGCAAGATATTTAGTGTCCGTCAAAGCACATTTTTTGTTCTGGGTTGAAGTACAATTCCCAATTTAGCAATTTCATAATTTAGTGGTTTCTGCTATATCAGAGCTATTTGAAATCTATCCCTAAAAGGGTATATAATATTGAAGGTGCACATAGGGTCATTCAGAATAACTTCACACACACACGCTTCTGTGCATTTCCAAGTCTAATTCTGTCACTAAATCCATACCGGTCACCCAGCGCCTAAATACTAGGCCTCAAATTTATATCCCGCTGAATTTGAATACAATACATTGGGCCAAATAATATATTTGTTGTTGTGGTGAACCATAACAATGAGAAAAACATCTAGTAAGGGACGCGGACGTGGACATGGTCGTGGTGGTGTTAGTGGACCCTCTGGTGCTGGGAGAGGACGTGGCCGTTCTGCCACATCCACACGTCCTAGTGTACCAACTACCTCAGGTCCCAGTAGCCGCCAGAATTTACAGCGATATATGGTGGGGCCCAATGCCGTTCTAAGGATGGTAAGGCCTGAGCAGGTACAGGCATTAGTCAATTGGGTGGCCGACAGTGGATCCAGCACGTTCACATTATCTCCCACCCAGTCTTCTGCAGAAAGCGCACAGATGGCGCCTGAAAACCAACCCCATCAGTCTGTCACATCACCCCCATGCATACCAGGGAAACTGTCTCAGCCTCAAGTTATGCAGCAGTCTCTTATGCTGTTTGAAGACTCCGCTGGCAGGGTTTCCCAAGGGCATCCACCTAGCCCTTCCCCAGCGGTGAAAGACATAGAATGCACTGACGCACAACCACTTATGTTTCCTGATGATGAGGACATGGGAATACCACCTCAGCATGTCTCTGATGATGACGAAACACAGGTGCCAACTGCTGCGTCTTTCTGCAGTGTGCAGACTGAACAGGAGGTCAGGGATCAAGACTGGGTGGAAGACGATGCAGGGGACGATGAGGTCCTAGACCCCACATGGAATGAAGGTCGTGCCACTGACTTTCACAGTTCGGAGGAAGAGGCAGTGGTGAGACCGAGCCAACAGCGTAGCAAAAGAGGGAGCAGTGGGCAAAAGCAGAACACCCGCCGCCAAGAGACTCCGCCTGCTACTGACCGCCGCCATCTGGGACCGAGCACCCCAAAGGCAGCTTCAAGGAGTTCCCTGGCATGGCACTTCTTCAAACAATGTGCTGACGACAAGACCCGAGTGGTTTGCACGCTGTGCCATCAGAGCCTGAAGCGAGGCATTAACGTTCTGAACCTGAGCACAACCTGCATGACCAGGCACCTGCATGCAAAGCATGAACTGCAGTGGAGTAAACACCTTAAAACCAAGGAAGTCACTCAGGCTCCCCCTGCTACCTCTTCTGCTGCTGCCGCCTCGGCCTATTCTGCTGCTGCCGCCTCGGCCTCTTCCTCCGCCTCTGGAGGAACGTTGGCACCTGCCGCCCAGCAAACAGGGGATGTACCACCAACACCACCACCACCACCTCCGTCACCAAGCGTCTCAACCATGTCACACGCCAGCGTTCAGCTCTCCATCTCACAAACATTTGATAGAAAGCGTAAATTCCCACCTAGCCACCCTCGATCCCTGGCCCTGAATGCCAGCATTTCTAAACTACTGGCCTATGAAATGCTGTCATTTAGGCTGGTGGACACAGACAGCTTCAAACAGCTCATGTCGCTTGCTGTCCCACAGTATGTTGTTCCCAGCCGGCACTACTTCTCCAAGAGAGCCGTGCCTTCCCTGCACAACCAAGTATCCGATAAAATCAAGTGTGCACTGCGCAACGCCATCTGTAGCAAGGTCCACCTAACCACAGATACGTGGACCAGTAAGCACGGCCAGGGACGCTATATCTCCCTAACTGCACACTGGGTAAATGTAGTGGCAGCTGGGCCCCAGGCGGAGAGCTGTTTGGCGCACGTCCTTCCGCCGCCAAGGATCGCAGGGCAACATTCTTTGCCTCCTGTTGCCACCTCCTCCTTCTCGGCTTCCTCCTCCTCTTCTTCCACCTGCTCATCCAGTCAGCCACACACCTTCACCACCAACTTCAGCACAGCCCGGGGTAAACGTCAGCAGGCCATTCTGAAACTCATATGTTTGGGGGACAGGCCCCACACCGCACAGGAGTTGTGGCGGGGTATAGAACAACAGACCGACGAGTGGTTGCTGCCGGTGAGCCTCAAGCCCGGCCTGGTGGTGTGTGATAATGGGCGAAATCTCGTTGCAGCTCTGGGACTAGCCAATTTGACGCACATCCCTTGCTTGGCGCATGTGCTGAATTTGGTGGTGCAGAAGTTCATTCACAACTACCCCGACATGTCAGAGCTGCTGCATAAAGTGCGGGCCGTCTGTTCGCGCTTCCGGCGTTCACATCCTGCTGCTGCTCGCCTGTCTGCGCTACAGCGTAACTTCGGCCTTCCCGCTCACCGCCTCATATGCGACGTGCCCACCAGGTGGAACTCCACCTTGCACATGCTGGACAGACTGTGCGAGCAGCAGCAGGCCATAGTGGAGTTTCAGCTGCAGCACGCACGGGTCAGTCGCACTACAGAACAGCACCACTTCACCACCAATGACTGGGCCTCCATGCGAGACCTGTGTGCCCTGTTGCGCTGTTTCGAGTACTCCACCAACATGGCCAGTGGCGATGACACCGTTATCAGCGTTACAATACCACTTCTATGTCTCCTTGAGAAAACACTTAGGGCGATGATGGAAGAGGAGGTGGCCCAGGAGGAGGAGGAGGAGGAGGAGGAAGAGGGGTCATTTTTAGCACTTTCAGGCCAGTCTCTTCGAAGTGACTCAGAGGGAGGTTTTTGGCAACAGCAGAGGCCAGGTACAAATGTGGCCAGCCAGGGCCCACTACTGGAGGACGAGGAGGACGAGGATGAGGAGGAGGTGGAGGAGGATGAGGATGAAGCATGGTCACAGCGGGGTGGCACCCAACGCAGCTCGGGTCCATCACTGGTGCGTGGCTGGGGGGAAAGGCAGGACGATGACGATACGCCTCCCACAGAGGACAGCTTGTCCTTATCCCTGGGCAGCCTGGCACACATGAGCGACTACATGCTGCAGTGCCTGCGCAACGACAGCAGAGTTGCCCACATTTTAACCTGTGCGGACTACTGGGTTGCCACCCTGCTGGATCCACGCTACAAAGACAATGTGCCCACCTTACTTCCTGCACTGGAGCGTGATAGGAAGATGCGCGAGTACAAGCGCACGTTGGTAGACACGCTACTGAGAGCATTCCCAAATGTCACAGGGGAACAAGTGGAAGCCCAAGGCCAAGGCAGAGGAGGAGCAAGAGGTCGCCAAGGCAGCTGTGTCACGGCCAGCTCCTCTGAGGGCAGGGTTAGCATGGCAGAGATGTGGAAAACTTTTGTCAACACGCCACAGCTAACTGCACCACCACCTGATACGCAACGTGTTAGCAGGAGGCAACATTTCACTAACATGGTGGAACAGTACGTGTGCACACCCCTCCACGTACTGACTGATGGTTCGGCCCCATTCAACTTCTGGGTCTCTAAATTGTCCACGTGGCCAGAGCTAGCCTTTTATGCCTTGGAGGTGCTGGCCTGCCCGGCAGCCAGCGTTTTGTCTGAACGTGTATTCAGCACGGCAGGGGGCGTCATTACAGACAAACGCAGCCGCCTGTCTACAGCCAATGTGGACAAGCTGACGTTCATAAAAATGAACCAGGCATGGATCCCACAGGACCTGTCCGTCCCTTGTCCAGATTAGACATTAACTACCTCCCCATAACCATATATTATTGGACTCCAGGGCACTTCCTCATTCAATCCTATTTTTATTTTCATTTTACCATTATATTGCGAGGCTACCCAAAGTTGAATGAACCTCTCCTCTGCCTGTGTGCTAGGCCTAAATATATGCCAATGGACTGTTGCAGTGGTGGGTGACGTGAAGCCTCATTCTCTGCTATGACATGCAGACTGATTCTCTGCTGACATGAAGCCAGATCCTCTGTTACGGGAGCTCTCTCCTCTGCCTGGGTGCTGGGCCTAAATTTATGACAATTGACTGTTGCAGTGGTGGGTGACGTGAAGCCTGATTCTCTGCTATGATATGAAGACTGATTCTCTGCTGACATGAAGCCAGATTGTCTGTTACGGGACCTTTCTCCTCTGCCTGGGTTCTGGGCCTAAATTTATGAAAATTGACTGTTGCAGTGGTGGGTGACGTGAAGCCTGATTCTCTGCTATGATATGAAGACTGATTCTCTGCTGACATGAAGCCAGATTGTCTGTTACGGGACCTTTCTCCTCTGCCTGGGTTCTGGGCCTAAATTTATGAAAATTGACTCTTACAGTGGTGGGTGACGTGAAGCCTGATTCTCTGCTATGATATGAAGACTGATTCTCTGCTGACATGAAGCCAGATTCTCTGTTACGGGACCTCTCTCCTCTGCCTGGGTGCTGGGCCTAAATTTATGACAATGGACTGTTGCAGTGGTGGCTGACGTGAAGCCTGATTCTCTGCTATGACATGCAGACTGATTCTCTGCTGTCATGAAGCCAGATTGTCTGTTACGGGACCTCTCTGCTCTGCCTGTGTGCTAGGCCTAAATATATGCCAATGGACTGTTGCAGTGGTGGCTGACGTGAAGCCTCATTCTCTGCTATGACATGCAGACTAATTCTCTGCTGACATGAAGCCAGATTGTCTGTTACGGGACCTCTCTCCTCTGCCTGGGTGCTGGGCCTAAATTTATGACAATGGACTGTTGCAGTGGTGGCTGACGTGAAGCCTGATTCTCTGCTATGACATGCAGACTAATTCTCTGCTGACATGAAGCCAGATTGTCTGTTACGGGACCTCTCTCCTCTGCCTGGGTGCTGGGCCTAAATATATGCCAATGGACTGTTGCAGTGGTGGCTGACGTGAAGCCTCATTCTCTGCTATGACATGCAGACTAATTCTCTGCTGTCATGAAGCCAGATTGTCTGTTACGGGACCTCTCTGCTCTGCCTGTGTGCTAGGCCTAAATATATGCCAATGGACTGTTGCAGTGGTGGGTGACGTGAAGCCTCATTCTCTGCTATGACATGCAGACTGATTCTCTGCTGACATGAAGCCAGATTGTCTGTTACGGGACCTCTCTGCTCTGCCTGTGTGCTAGGCCTAAATATATGCCAATGGACTGTTGCAGTGGTGGGTGACGTGAAGCCTCATTCTCTGCTATGACATGCAGACTGATTCTCTGCTGACATGAAGCCAGATTGTCTGTTACGGGACCTCTCTGCTCTGCCTGTGTGCTAGGCCTAAATATATGCCAATGGACTGTTGCAGTGGTGGGTGACGTGAAGCCTCATTCTCTGCTATGACATGCAGACTGATTCTCTGCTGACATGAAGCCAGATCCTCTGTTACGGGAGCTCTCTCCTCTGCCTGGGTGCTGGGCCTAAATTTATGACAATTGACTGTTGCAGTGGTGGGTGACGTGAAGCCTGATTCTCTGCTATGATATGAAGACTGATTCTCTGCTGACATGAAGCCAGATTGTCTGTTACGGGACCTTTCTCCTCTGCCTGGGTTCTGGGCCTAAATTTATGAAAATTGACTCTTACAGTGGTGGGTGACGTGAAGCCTGATTCTCTGCTATGATATGAAGACTGATTCTCTGCTGACATGAAGCCAGATTCTCTGTTACGGGACCTCTCTCCTCTGCCTGGGTGCTGGGTAGTGTTGAGCGCGAATATTCGAAAAGCAAATTTTTTTCGCGAATATCGCAACTTCGCGATTTCGCGAATATTTCGAATATAGTGCTATATATTCGTAAAAACGAATATTCGTTTTTTGTTTCCCCCCCCCCCCCCACAAAATTACAGTACACATATAATTGATTGTTTCCCAAAGGTCCAACAGCTCAGATCTTACTCACATTGCCTAGAAAGTGATTGAGGCGCGAATCTTCGTAAGGCGATTTTATTAGCGCACATGCGAATATCGGCACGTCCCAGAACAGAGGCAAAGGGCTTTGCATTCATACATTAGTGAATTGAGTTGCGAATCTTCGTAAGGCGATTTTATTAGCGCACATGCGAATATCTACACTTGTCCCAGAACAGAGGCAAAGGGCTTTGCATTCATACATTAGTGATTGAATTGAGCTGCGAATCTTCGTAAGGCGATTTTATTAACGCAAATGCAAATATCTACACTTGTCCCCAGAACAGAGAGGCAAAGGCCTGTGCATTCATATAGTATAGCACCATATTCGCGAATACGTAGAACTTCGTAAAATTCGATTTACGAATATTCGTATTTTTTATTTTACTTTCCACCTTACAGATTACATTGATCTGTACTCTGTCAACTACTGTCATCACCCCCCACTGTATCTCGATTGATTCCCAAAAGTCTCACATTCCCTAGAAAGTGATTGAGGTGCGAATCTTCGTAAGGCGATTTTATTAGCGCACATGCGAATATCTACACTTGTCCCAGAACAGAGGCAAAGGGCATTGCATTCATACATTAGTGATTGAATTGAGTTGCGAATCTTCGTAAGGCGATTTCATTAGCGCACATGTGAATTTTGCATAGCATATGTATTATGCGATAATTCGAATTATCGCATATGCGAAATAATAACGAATTTGAATAATCGCGAATATTTTACGAATATTCTTTCGAATATTCACAAAATTTCGCGAATTCGAATATGGGACATGCCGCTCAACACTAGTGCTGGGCCTAAATTTATGACAATGGACTGTTGCAGTGGTGGGTGACGTGAAGCCTGATTCTCTGCTATGACATGCAGACTGATTCTCTGCTGACATGAAGCCAGATTGTCTGTTACGGGACCTCTCTCCTCTGCCTGGGTGCTGGGCCTAAATATATGCCAATGGACTGTTGCAGTGGTGGCTGACGTGAAGCCTCATTCTCTGCTATGACATGCAGACTAATTCTCTGCTGACATGAAGACAGATTCTCTGTTACGGGACCTCTCTCCTCTGCCTGGGTGCCGGGGCCTAAATATCTGAGAATGGACTGTTCCAGTGGTGGCTGACGTGAAGCCTCATTCTCTGCTATGACATGCAGACTAATTCTCTGCTGACATGAAGACAGATTCTCTGTTACGGGACCTCCCTCCTCTGCCTGGGTGCTGGGCCTAAATATATGCCAATGGACTGTTGCAGTGGTGGCTGACGTGAAGCCTCATTCTCTGCTATGACATGCAGACTAATTCTCTGCTGACATGAAGACAGATTCTCTGTTACGGGACCTCCCTCCTCTGCCTGGGTGCTGGGCCTAAATATATGCCAATGGACTGTTGCAGTGGTGGCTGACGTGAAGCCTCATTCTCTGCTATGACATGCAGACTGATTCTCTGCTGACATGAAGCCAGATTCTCTGTTACGGGACCTCTCTCCTCTGCCTGTGTGTGTGCTGGGCCTAAATATATGCCAATGGACTGTTGCAGTGGTGGCTGACGTGAAGCCTCATTCTCTGCTATGACATGCAGACTGATTCTCTGCTGACATGAAGCCAGATTCTCTGTTACGGGACCTCTCTCCTCTGCCTGTGTGTGTGCTGGGCCTAAATATATGCCAATGGACTGTTGCAGTGGTGGCTGACGTGAAGCCTCATTCTCTGCTATGACATGCAGACTAATTCTCTGCTGACATGAAGACAGATTCTCTGTTACGGGACCTCCCTCCTCTGCCTGGGTGCTGGGCCTAAATATATGCCAATGGACTGTTGCAGTGGTGGCTGACGTGAAGCCTCATTCTCTGCTATGACATGCAGACTGATTCTCTGCTGACATGAAGCCAGATTCTCTGTTACGGGACCTCTCTCCTCTGCCTGTGTGTGTGCTGGGCCTAAATATATGCCAATGGACTGTTGCAGTGGTGGCTGACGTGAAGCCTCATTCTCTGCTATGACATGCAGACTGATTCTCTGCTGACATGAAGCCAGATTCTCTGTTACGGGACCTCTCTCCTCTGCCTGTGTGTGTGCTGGGCCTAAATATATGCCAATGGACTGTTGCAGTGGTGGCTGACGTGAAGCCTCATTCTCTGCTATGACATGCAGACTAATTCTCTGCTGACATGAAGACAGATTCTCTGTTACGGGACCTCCCTCCTCTGCCTGGGTGCTGGGCCTAAATATATGCCAATGGACTGTTGCAGTGGTGGCTGACGTGAAGCCTCATTCTCTGCTATGACATGCAGACTAATTCTCTGCTGACATGAAGACAGATTCTCTGTTACGGGACCTCTCTCCTCTGCCTGGGTGCCGGGGCCTAAATATCTGAGAATGGACTGTTCCAGTGGTGGGTGACGGGAAGCCAGATTCTCTGCTATGGAACCTCTCTCCAATTGATTTTGGTTAATTTTTATTTATTTAATTTTTATTTTAATTCATTTCCCTATCCACATTTGTTTGCAGGGGATTTACCTACATGTTGCTGCCTTTTGCAGCCCTCTAGCTCTTTCCTGGGCTGTTTTACAGCCTTTTTAGTGCCGAAAAGTTCGGGTCCCCATTGACTTCAATGGGGTTCGGGTTCGGGACGAAGTTCGGATCGGGTTCGGATCCCGAACCCGAACATTTCCGGGATGTTCGGCCGAACTTCTCGAACCCGAACATCCAGGTGTTCGCTCAACTCTAGTTGTAAGATTTGGGGTATGCCACTGAGGAAGAGGACAGCGTCTCCTCGAAACGCGTCTGACGGAATACCCTGAATTACAGATGACCTACGAATAAAGAGTGCACTAAAGAACAAAGAAAGAAAAAAGAACGGTCTTATTCCGTAAGGACAGAAACCCTGAGACGTCATTAACCTGCGTCGGGTGATCCTCCTACTGATTCAAACCCTGCAAGCCAGCTGAGAGACACGTGGGACGCGGTGAACTTCAGAGCCGGGACGCCGGCATATACTGTGGACCGCAAACCCACCAAACAAACAGAGGCACACAGGTGAAGGTAAGCCCACACAGTGGGTTCAGTCTGTTAAACTACCATATCCAAGCAGTAAGAGGAAAAACATCATCTACATTTAAAGACAGAACTTTGATACAAATATAGCAACAGTTAAAGAAGGAAGCCCATCTTTCCTATAGAGATTGCTACATACGTGAAATAACATCTCAGGATGCAGGTCAAAAACCTATTGAGATAAATACGAAAATGCAGGTCAAATAAGCATCTATTTTTGCTTCCCCCCATATAGGACTATACTGAATGAATTTTTATTCTGTTTAGCCAAATGTGTTAAGCTTTTTTTATACGTATTTTGTATAATCAATTTGCCTGGCTTGGCAGGAACTTGCCGTCCGAACAGCCTTGGTTTTTCCTATAACTAGGGGTAACCATCAGTTATACAATTTGGCTGTTTGGACTGCCAGCTTCAGTTCAAAGCCAGGATTGTGTAGTATTCAATAGAATATTTTTATGTATGAACTGTATTTTTTATTATTAATTATTTTAATATTAAAGTGTGTCCTATACCTCCTTATATGAGTGCCCATCCATACTTAATTTACAATTTAACCACTTTTTTTGAGGGGTGATCTCAAATCTTGTTTGGTGCACCTACCCTGAGGGTTACAGAGGTGAGCGGATCTCCCAAACCGTATTTAAATATAGCATTTTGTTTGGCTGTTAACCCTTGCTATGTTACTGAAAACTGGATAAAAATGCAAAATTTGCCAAAAAATCTAAATTCAGAAATTCCATTAATTCTTGTGGAAAACCTAAAGGGTTAACAAAGTTTATAAAAATCATTTTTGAATACCTTGAGGGGTGTAGTTTCTAGAATGGGGTCATTTTTGGGTGGTTTCTATTATGTAAGCCTCACAAAGTGACTTGAGACCTGAACTGGTCCCTAAAAATTGGGGTTTTGAAAGTTTCTGAAAAATTTCAATATTTGCTTCTAAACTTCTAAGCCTTGTAACATCCCCAAAAATTAAAATATCATTCCCAAAATGATCCAAACATGAAGTAGACATATGGGGAATGTAAAGTATTTTTGGAGGTATTACTATGTATTATAGAAGCAGAGAAATTGAAACTTGGAAATTTTAAATAGTTTCCAAATTTTTTCCAAATTTGGTATTTTTTTAGAAATAAAAATTTATTTTTTTACTTCATTTTACCAGTGTCATGTACAATATGTGATGGAAAAAACTCTCAGAATGGCCTGGATAAGTCAAAGCGTTTTAAAGTTATCACCACTTAAATTGACACTAGTCAGATTTGCAAAACATGGCCTGGTCCTTAAGGTGAAATAAGGCTGTGTCCTTAAGGAGTTAAATTGGTAACAGTAGGGGGGCCTTGTGAGAGGACAGCCCCCACTCCGTCCTCGGAGGCATCTACCTCCACAATGAAAGGTCTGTCTTGATCCGGCTGAAAAAAACAGGAGCGCTACTGAAGGCCTTTTTAAGAGTTTCAAATGCTTCAGTAGCTTCAACAGACCAGTTATCCATGTCCGCCCCTTTTTTTTGGTGAGGTTGGTCAAGGGTTTCGTAATTACCGAAAAATTCTTTATAAATCTACGGTAATAATTAGCGAACCCCAAAAAACATTGTAAGGCCTTTAAGGACGATGGACTTACCCAATTTATAATTGCTAATACCTTGCTAGGATGCATTTTAAAGGCGTGAGGAGTGAGAACATACCCGAGATATAATATCTCTTGTACCCCAAAAATGCATTTCTCCTGAGAAAAATAAAATTCCCTACACATGTTTGGTATTGCCGCGTCCGTAACGACCTGGTCTATAAAACGGTTATGTTACTTTTTCCGAACGGTGAACGCCATAAAAATAAAAAATAAAAAACTATGATGAAATTGAAATTTTGCTCACCTTACTTCCCCAAAAAAGGAAATAAAAGTGACCAAAAAAGTCGCATGTACGCCAAATTTGTAACAATCAAACCGTCATCTCATCCCGCAAATAATTAGACCCTACTTAAGATAATCGGCCAAAAACTGAAAAAACTATGGCTCTTAGACTATGGAAACACTAAAACATCATTTTTTTTTGTTTCAAAAATCAAATCATTGTGTAAAACTTATATAAATTAAAAAAAAGTATACATATTAGGTATTGCCACGTCCGTATCGACCGGCTCTATAAAAATATCACATGACCTAACCCCTCAGGTGACCACCGTAAAAAAATAAAAATAAAAACGGTGTAGAAAAAGCTATTTTTTGTCATCTTACGTCACAAAAAGTGTAATAGCAAGCGATGAAAAATATGATATGCACCCAAAAATAGTGCCAATCAAACCGTCATCTCATCTTGAAAAAAATGAGACCCTACTTAAGATAATCGCCCTAAAACTGTAAAAACTATGGCTCTTAGACTATGGAGAAACTAAAACTTTTTTTTGTTTTAAAAATGAAATCATTGTGTAAAACTTACATAAATAAAAAAATTGTATACATATTAGGTATCGCCGCGTCCGTGATAACCTGCTCTATAAAATTACCACATGATCTAACCTGTCAGATGAATGTTGTAAATAACAATAAAAAAAAACGATACCAAAAAAGCTATTTCTTGTTACCTTGCCGCACAAAAAGTGTAATATAGAGCAACCAAAAATCATATGTGCCCTAAACTAGTACCAACAAAACTGCCACCCTATCCCGTAGTTTCTAAAATGGGGTCACTTTTTTGGAGTTTCTACTCTAGGGGTGCATCAGGGGGGCTTCAAATGGGACATGGTGTCAAAAAAACAGTCCAGCAAAATCTGCCTTCCAAAAACCATACGGCGCACCTTTCACTCTACGCACCACTGTGTGGCCGTAGTTTACGGCCACATATGGTGTGTTTCTGTAAACGGCAGAGTCAGGGAAATAAAGATACAGTCTTGTTTGGCTGTTAACCCTTGCTTTGTTAGTGGAAAAAATTGGTTAAAATGGAAAATTAGGCAAAAAAAATTAAATTCTCAAATTTCATCCCCATTTGCCAATAACTCTTTTGCAACACCTAAAGGGTTAACAAAGTTTGTAATCAGTTTTGAATACCTTGAGGGGTGTAGTTTATAGAATGGGGTCATTTTTGGGTGGTTTCTATTATGTAAGCCTTGCAAAGTGACTTCAGACCTGTAGTGGTCCCTAAAAATTGGATTTCTGAAAAATTTCAAGATTTGCTTCTAAACTTCTAAGCCTTGTAACATCCCCAAAAAATAAAATATCATTCCCAAAATCATTCAAACATGAAGCACACATATGGGGAATGTAAAGTCATCACAATTTTTGGGGGTATTACTATGTATTACAGGAGTAGAGAAACTTTAAAATTTGCAAATATTTCCAAATTTTTGGTAAATTTGGTATTTTTTTATGCAAAAAATAATAATTTTGGGACTTAATTTTTCCAGTGTCATGAAGTACAATATGTGACGAAAAAACAATCTCAGAACGGCCTGGATAAGTCAAAGCGTTTTAAAGTTATCAGCACTTAAAGTGACACTGGTCAGATTTGCAAAAAATGACCTGGTCCTTAAGGTGAAATAAGGCTGTGTGGGTTAATCTTAATCTTATTTAATTCCTGATAATCGATACAAGGTCTGAGGCCTCCATCCTTCTTTTTGGCAAATAAAAATCCCGTCCCCATAGGAGATACAGAAGACCTAATGTGCCCCTTAATGAGACTCTCCTTAACATAATCCTCCATGGCTTTGCGTTCCGGCCTAGAAAGATTATAGATGCGTCCCTTAGGAAACCTGGCACCCTCTACCAATTCAATGGCGCAATCGTAAGACCCATGGGGTGGTAGAGACTCGGGGTCAGATAAGGAGAACACATTTATATAGTCCTTAATGAGTAGAGGCAATGTATCGGATTCTGCTAAGACCCCAGCTTGAACCACAGACAAGCACGAGTCGCCAGTTCTCCCTTGGTCCAGTCGATAATGGGATTATGTAACTGAAGCCAAGGCAACCCCAGTTCCACCTCTACTGGTTCTCAAGAACTAACAGGGAGAATATTTTGGAGTGACACACCCCCACAGTCAAGGATATCTCAGAGGTGCAATACTTCACGGTACCGCCCACCAGGTGGATGGAATCGATCGCCATGATGTGGCTGGGAGTGGGTAGTGTCAAAATCAGAATGCCCAATGCTAGTGCAAATTTATGATCAATAAAGTTGGCATCAGAACCAGAGTCGATAAAAGCATTACCAGAACATTTGTTATTACCCATAGAGATAGTAGTAGGTACTAATACCTTATTCTTTACCACGTTTCGATATAGCTGGTTCTTAGGCTCCCCCGTCTTGATCTATTTACTGGAGGAAGGCTTCTTAGAGCACTGGTTAATCTAATGGTCTTAGTCTCCACAATAGAAACAAGCCCCATGTTGGCGACGCTGATCTCTACGAGTCAACCCGACCTGCATGGGTTCCTCAGAAGAGATATCGGCTCTGTTCATAGGACAGACCTCTGGTTGGACCGTCTCCTGGGGAAAAAGAAAACGTTCCTGCCGCCTCTCCCTAACACGTCTGTCAAGTCGAACAGCGAGTGTCATAGTCTCGTCCAATGTCTCAGGAAGCTGATAGTTTACTAATAGGTCTTTAAAATTCACGGACAACCCTGACCTGAACTGGCTTGAATGTTGAGTGGAGGCACTGTGTCCTGACTCCTGTAAACTGAGTTTCTCCCCCAATTCCTGAACCATCTGAGTCAAATTAGAAACATGCTCCGTTAGGGTAACCAAAGGATTCCTGGTAACAGTGGCAATTTGGGACTGTTATTCTGTCACACACACAGGGAGTGGGGGAAGGGACCACTGAGCTCAACCCGTACCCCTGTCCCTGCCTACTTGCCTCACAAGTCCTAGTGACAAGGGACAACTGGTCGACAAACCCTCAACTAGGATAAGTGCAGGGAAGATGGACAAACACACAACAGAGCAGTCAAAACGAACCGGGTCTATAACCAAGAGAGCAGCAAAGTCCCAGAGGAGCAAGCAGAGGATCGTCAGGAGGAAGCCAAAGTCAGAACCAGGAGGCAACGCCAAGATCAAGGGAATAGACGGATAGGAAGTATAACACGAGCAGGAGAATAAACAAACCAGGTAAGTAATCGCAGAAAGGACCTCAATAACAGACAATCTGTGGCAGGCAGATTGCCTGTTTAAATAGGGCGCTTGTGGAGTCATGTGACGTGGCCAGCGTCACATGACTCCTGTGTTCCAATACAGCCAAGCGCTGAGTGAGCAGCCAAATTGCGGTTACCATGGCGACGGGCGACGGCGGGCGCCCCGGCCGTCCCCGCCTCCGCACAGAGCGCACCATGACAGGTGGCTTTGGAGGATGATTAGAATGATGATGATAATGATGAGGAGGAACCGTGTTCATAGCAGGGTGGCACCCAAAGCAGCTCACGGGTATCCACTGTAGCATGGCTTGGGGGATACAGAGAACACAGACAATAAACCTCCCACTGAGGACAGCTTGTCTATGCACAATGACTGTCGAGTTGCCCGGATTGTTACCAGTGCTGATTTCTGGGTGGCCACCCTGCTGGATCCCTGCTACAAGGGCAACGGTCTGTCCTTACTTCCGCCACTGTAGTGTGATCAGAAGATGCGTGAATACAAGTGCACGCTGGTAGACGCACTAATGATGGCATTCCCACCTGACAGCGTACTCTCAGTGGAAGCACGAGGCGGAGGTGGAGGAGGAAGTCAACAATACAGCAGGGGCACCACCATCACCTCAGATGGGAGGGTTAGCATGGCCAAAATGTGGAAAAGCTTTGTCAGCACTCCACAACATACAGCACCACCATCTGATACAGACCATCTTAGCATGAAGCAGCGTCTAGTCAACATGGTGGAAGAGTACATGTCCACAGGTCTGCACATACTGACTGATGGGTCTGCCCCATTTAAATTCTGGGTCTCCAAATTGGACACATGGCCTGAGCTTTATCTTTAGGCCTTGGAGCTGCCGGCTAAAGGACCTGTGGTGACGTCAGATCACATGGTCAAATCACATAGTCCATCACCACGGTGATGGACCATGTGATTGGACCATGTGATGTGATGTCACCACAGGTCCTTTAGCCAGCAGCTCATGATTAAAGAAGTAAGAAGAGACTGGGAGCTACGCGATCAAGAGGAGAAGGTGAGTTAACTATTATTTAACCCTCAATTGACCACCTACTAAGCATTCTGTATTAAAGAATGATATTTTTTTCCCTTATAACCATGTTATAAGGGAAAATAATACAGTGAATAGACTGTCATCTTAGCAACCATGCGTGAAAATCGCACCGCATCCGCACTTGCTTGCGGATGTTTGCGATTTTCACTCAGCCCCATTCACTTCTATGGGGCCTGTGCTGCGTGATAAACGCAGAATATAGAGCATGCTGCGATTTTCATACAACGCATAACCCCAAAGAAATGAAGGGGTCCGGATTTAGTGCGGGTGCAATGCGTTCACCTCCTGCATTGCACCGGCGCTGAAATCTTGCCTGTGTGAACTCAGCCTAACAAAAAATATAAAATCTATGGCTCTCAGACTATGGAGACACTAAATCATCATGAAGTGATCATAAAAATTAGATTCTACCTAAGACAATCGGTCAAAAAATAAAAAAATACTATGACTATCAGACAATGGAGACACTAAAATATGTTTTGTTCACTTTAAAACTGCTATTATTGTGTTAAAGTTAAATAGATTTTAAAAAAGTATACTATTAGGTTTCACCACGTCCGTAACAACCAGCTCTATAAAAATATCACATTACCTAACCCCTCAGGAAAACACCGTAATTTTTTTTTAATAAAAACAATAAAAAAAGAAATTTTTTGTCACCTTACATCACAAAAATTGCAACACCAAGCAATCAAAAAGGCGTATGCCCCCAAAATAGTACCAATCAAACCGTCACCTCATGCCGCAAAAATAAAAAGCTATGGCTCTCGGACTATGGAGACACCAAAACATTTTTTTTTTGTTTCAAAAATGCTATTATTGTGCAAAACCTAAATAAATAATAAAAAGTATACAGTCAGGTCCATAAATATTGGGACATCGACACAATTCTAACATTTTTGACTCTATACAACACTACAATGGATTTGAAATGAAACGAACAAGCTTTAATTTGAGGGTATTTACATCCAAATCAGGTGAACGGTGTAGGAATTACAACAGTTTGCATATGTGCCTCCCACTTGTTAAAGGACAAAAAGTAATGGGACAGAATAATAATCATAAATCAAACTTTCACTTTTTAATACTTGGTTGCAAATCCTTTACAGTCAATTACAGCCTGAAGTCTGGAACGCATAGACATCACCAGACGCTGGGTTTCATCCCTGGTGATGCCCTGCCAGGCCTATACTGCAACTGTCTTCAGTTCCTGCTTGTTCTTGGGGCCTTTTCCCTTTAGTATTGTCTTTAGCAAGTGAAATGCATGCTCAATCAGATTCAGGTCAGGTGATTGACTTGGCTATTGCATAACATTCCACTTCTTTCCCCTTAAAAAACTCTTTGGTTGCTTTTGCAGTATGCTTTGGCTCATTGTCCAACTGCACTGTGAAGCGCCGTCCAATGAGTTCTGAAGAATTTGCCTGAATATGAGCAGAAAATATTGCCCGAAACACTTCAGAATTCATCCTGCTGCTTTTGTCAGCAGTCACATCATCAATAAATACAAGAGAACCAGTTCCCATAGCAGCCATACATGCCCACACCATGACACTACCACCACCATGCTTCACTGATGAAGTGGTATGCTTAGGATCATGAGCAGTTCCTTTTCTTCTCCATACTCTTCTCTTCCTATCACTCTGGTGCAAGTTGATCTTGGTCTCATCTGTCCATAGGATGTTTTTCCAGAACTGTGAAGGCTTATTTAGATGTCGTTTGGCAAACTCTAATCTGACCTTCCTGTTTTTGAGGCTCACCAATGGTTTACATATTGTGGTGAACCCTCTGTATTCACTCTGGTGAAGTCTTCTCTTGATTGTTGACTTTGACATACATACACCTACCTCCTGGAGAGTGTTCTTGATCTGGCCAACTGTTGTGAAGGGGGTTTTCTTCACCAGGGAAAAAAATTATTCGGTCATCCACCACAGTTGTTTTCCGTGGTCTTCCGGGTCTTTTGGTGCTGCTGAGCTCACCGGTGGGTTCCTTCTTTTTAAGAATGTTTGAAACTGTTGTTTTGGTCACGCCTAATGTTTTAGCTATCTCTGTGATAGGTTTGTTTTGTTTTTTTTCAGTCTAATGATGGCTTGCTTCACTGATAGTGACAGCTCTTTGGATCTCATCTTGAAAGTTGACAGCAACAGATTCCAAATGCAAATAGCACACTTGAAATAATCTCTGGACCTTTTATCTGCTCATTGTAATTGGGATAATGAGGAAATAACACACACCTGGCCATAGAACAGCTGAGAAGCCAATTGTCCCATTACTTTTGGTTACTTAACAAGTGGGAGGCACATATGCAAACTGTTGTGATTCCTACACTGTTCACCTGATTTGGACGTAAATACCCTCAAATTAAAGCTGACAGTCTGCAGTTAACACCTTAAGGACCAAGCTCATTTTCACCTTAAGGACCAGGCCATTTTTTGCAAATCTGACCAATTTCACTTTATGTGGTGATAACTTTAAAACGCTTTGACTTATCCAGGCCATTCTGAGATCGTTTTTTCAGCACATATTGTACTTCATGACACTGGCAAAATTAAGTAAAAAAAATGCATTTTTATTTATAAAAAATACCAAATTTCTCTACTTCTATAATACATAGTAATACCTCCAAACATAATTATTACTTTACATTCCCCATATGTCTACTGCATGTTTGCATCATTTTGGGAATGATATTTTATATTTTGGGGATGTTACAAGGCTTAGAAGTTTAGAAGCAAATTTTGAAATTTTTCAGAACTTTTCAAAAACCCAATTTTCAGGTCTGAAGTCACTTTGTGAGGCTTATATAATAGAAACCACCCAAAAATGACCCCATTGTAGAAACTACACCCCTCAAGGTATTCAAAACTGATTTTACAAACGTTGTTAACCCTTTTGGTGTTCCACAAGAATTGTTGAAAAATAGAGATACAATTTCAAAATTTAATGTGCTGACACTCTGGTATAAATCACTGACCACCAATGAATATTCAGTGGGAGGCGGGCGGGGGATCGCAGGGGATGTCTGCAGACATGGTGACAGTTTAAAGCCAGGACGAGTATACTCGTCCTGGAGCGCTAAGTATCAGTGCTCCAGGACGAGTATACTCGTCCTAGGTCCTTAACGTCCTAAAGCAAATCTTGTTTCTTTCATTTCAAATCCATTGTGGTGGTGTAAAGAGCCAAAAATGTTATAATTGTGTCGATGTCCCAATATTTATGGACCTGACTGTACATATTAGGTATTGCCACGTCCGTAACGATCTGCTCTACAAAAAGTCTCAAATGACCTAACCCCTCAGGTGAACGCTGTAAAAATAAATAAATAAAAACTATGTTAAAACAACCAATTTTTTGGATCACCTTGCTCCATAAAGTGTAATAATGAATGATCAAAAATTCATATGTACCCAAAAATTGTACCAATAAAAACATCAAATCTTCCTGCAAAAAATGAGCCCCTGCACAAGACGATCGGCAGAAAAATAAAAAAAAATATGGCATTCAGAAAATAGAGACACAAAAAATTTTTTTTTTTTCAAAAATGCTTTATTATGTAAAACTGAAGCAAACAAACAAAGGGAGTACACATATTTGATATCATTGCGTCCGTAATAGCACATGATTTACCCTGTCAGATGAATGTTGTAAAAAATAAAAAACTTTTTTATAGCTACCTTGCCTCACAAAAAACGCAATATAGAGCAATTAAAAATCATATGTACCCCAAAAAAGTACCAATAAAACTGGCCCCTTATCCCCTAGTTTCCAAAATTGGGGTCACCTTTTGGGAGTTTCTACTGTAAGGGAAAACGCGTCAAGCCTATTTATATGCACATTAAAGTCTTACCGTATTATATGAGCAGCTCAGAGGGTCATCCTTATCTGAGAACTACCATACTACAGGCGATCTCGGCGAGGGGGTGTCTCTTGGCGTTAAGTGTCTTGAGGTTATCTTGCGCCAAACCCCCCCAATGACGTGAGTAGTACACAAGATTGTTATGATTATTTCTCCAATGTACAAGATATCTTGTCCTAACTTTTGTTGATTGAAGGACTGCATAGCTGTCGACAGATCATAAATGTAGGTGCACACTGTTTATGCGACCATACAGGTTGTGTTCCCTTCACCTATATATATATATTTTTTTACACTGCTTTCTGTTTGACACACTGGTCCTCCATTTTCCCACTCCCCCTTTTGTGGGACACGGGCTCTCTGCAGTCCTGCAGGGGTCCGTAAACAAAAGGGGGGTAGCCTTGCGAATTGAATATCTGCATTGTGCCACAGTACTAATGTATCTGTAATCAAATCATTTAAATCTGAATTGGTATAGCCTGCATTACCTTGACCTCGGGCGCTCCACTGACCCATCCAATAGTTTTTTTCGTTTATCTAATCTGACAACATCCAGACAATGCGGATCACATACAACACTGCACAGCAGACTATTACTTATACTTCATGTAGTTTCCACATACCAACCACAATAAACTTCTTCTGACTCTTCCTCCCCCTCTTGTTGTATGTAGTTTCCAAAATGGGGTCTTTGTAGGTTTACTTCTTAAATTTCTGCACACCAAGGCCTCTGCAAACCTAAAAAAATCATAATAGTTGCGCCATGTTCCCTGATTTCTGTCACCTTCATTTTGCTTCCTGAGAAGTGCCTAAAGGGTTAACAAGCACCCTATGTTCTTCAATGTTGTTTTGAATGCTTTAAGAAGTGCAGTTTAAAAATGTGGTAATGAATTATGGGGGAGGGGGGGGGGGGTTCTAAGTTGTTCTAAGGTCCTTTAAGACCTGAATCAGTCCCTAAAAATAGGCTTTGAAAAATGGCTTGGAAATTAGAAAAATTGCTGTTAGACTCTAAGTCTTCTAATGTCCTTAAAAATAATGTTAGTTATTAATTAACGTGTGGTATGTCTGTCTTGCAAGCAGAAAAATTCACATTTTGAAAATTGCTATTTTTTTCAAAATATTCTGCAAATTTCAGAGGTTTTCATAATTTAACCCAATCAAATTGACCATAATGTACCCCTCACATGATGTACATGTCACAAACAAAACAAAGAAACAATCTCAGAGTCACTTGCATAAGAAAAATCACTGCAAAGTTATTACATAATGCAGATTAAAAAAACTGGGGCATTAAAGGTGTTGTCCCACCAAAAAATACTCTAAATGCTTTTGTAATTGCATAGAATTAAAGATTTTGCCAAGCTACTGAGTTATTCAATAAAATGTATGTGTACAGCGCCACCTGCTGTTTGTTTTTATTCTTATTTCTTTGACCTGCTCAAAGAGAAGCCCAAACATGCTCAGTTTCAGCCTTCAACTGCCTCCTGAGATGTGATAGGGAGAGCACGGACACGCCCCCTTATCTACAGCATAAAAGACACTCCCCTTAAGATGCCAGATTGATATAAATCCAGCAGAGCAATGAAAGGTGAGATCTCTGGATCCCTGTGAGGTACAGGGCAGGTTCTAGCTTTGTTAGAAAGAGACTCATGTACTACATGATGTCAGATTTTCATTTTTTACATTAGTCATAGGATAACCCCTTTAAGGTCAAAACTGACTGTGTACTTAAAGGGTTAAAGCAACTCAGTGTGCCCTTCCAGGACTTTCATGGTATATATCTGTTGTTATTATCCTCCCTCAACTCTCAGTTTCTACTTCCCTGCATTAACTAGCTGACAGAACTTGTTTGGATTCGTGTAAAAAATAACAAAGGAAAAGGAGAAAATTACAGGAAGATTTCAAGGTAATATAAAGTATAGTATAATGTACCATGAAAATTGTATTTTAGATGGATAATGCATAGATCGAAATGTATAACTTGGCTTTGAAAATCTTTAGATATCTCAGTTTAGGAAATGCATTGCTTTATTATATAGAAAATATATTTTGTGAAAGGTTTTGAAAGGGTTTTGAATGGATACAACGCTTGCGTTGTAATTTATCCTCTCTATATAAAATAATTCCGATACTCTCTAGCTTCTACTACAGAATGTATATTACAGTGTGTCCGCGCTATATACCTAGACACGGTTTAAAGCAATTTAATATTAGTAAATAATATCATGGCTTATATAGACACCTGTCAGCATGCATACACTTTCGATGATAGGTTAGGCTACTTTCACTTTAAACTTGCGTTTAGGTCCGGATCCGTCTGGTATCTGCACAGACGGATCCGCACCTATAATGCAAACGCTTAGATCCGTTTAGAACGGATCCGTTTTTTGTTCATGATAATGCAAACGGATCCGTTTAGACTTTACATTAAAAGTCAATGGGGGACGGATCCGTTTGATAATTGAGCCATATTGTGTCAACTTCAAACGGATCCGTCCCCATTGACTTACATTGTAAGTCTGGACGGATCCGTTTGCCTGACAAACGGTGCCAGACTGATGCATTCTGAGCGGATCCCCTTCCACTCAGAATGCATTAGGGCTGGACGGATCCGTTCGGGGCCTCTTGTGAGAGCCTTCAAACGGAACTCACAAGCGGAGCCTCGAACGCTAGTGTGAATGTAGCCTTACATCTGCATGGCAATTTTGGTAATTTTTGCAACAGCCGTCATGAGACCGTGGATCGCAGAGTAGCGGGGCTGCCATGAGAATAAATGGGGTTTTGCAAAAAAAAAAATGCAGCAGTATTGGATTTTTTTGTGATTTGTGTATTGCAGTCAGTTGCATCCCACATGCATGTCACCATGTAGATGTACCCTAAAGAGTCAGGGTACTGACGTATGATGGGTAAGTCCACGAGGGACATATTTTATAGCAAAAAAAAATTACACGGATATTGCTATGGATCTTTGTCAAAATCGGCAATGAATTTGCAGCCAAATCCGCATAGGTTTCATGCCAATTTTGTCACAGATTTGACTGCAGATTTGTCAGCGATTCCATACTTTCTCCAGAGCAAAGGATGGAATCTGTAGTGTAAATCTACAGCATAAATTGATATTCTGCGGACGTAAAAATCGACACTGCATGTCAAGTTATGTGCAGACTTAGGGCTCATGCACACGGCCGTAAGTGTTTTGCGGTCTGCAAATCCCGGATCTGCAAAACACGGATACCAGCAAAGTGCATGTCGCGATTTTATTTTGCTCCTGCAAAAATGTCTACGGACAAGAATAGGACATGTTCTATTTTTTGGGGTGAAGGAAAACTATAGCTGTGTGCACTTGTCCTTATTGCAAAGACTTCCTACTATTTTCTTCAGTAAACTGTTATCAATTATCAGTAGTTTCTATTTTAAAAGCATTGAAAAACAAAACATATAGCAAAAATGGAGAGGGAAAAAATGGAAAGGGGGGGGGGCAGAATAAAAAACAAAAAACGTGAAGCAAAATCTACTCATTGGTATAAGGTTGTTGTACTGCCGGAAGAGTACTATTGGATAGTTTATGTTTGTCACTAGACTGTCTTTCAGCGAGCATCTCAGAGAGGTGTTGCATATTTTTTTATAATGTCAGTAAGTTCTGACGATGTTTCTCTATATAAACAATGTATGTTTACAGGGTTCCTAGCAGGTATCCATTATCACATACAATAAGGCTACATGCACATGACCGTATGTGTTTTGCGTTCCGCAAAAAAAAAACAAATGACGTTCCGTATGGCATCTGTTTTTTTTTGCGGATCAGTTTTTTTTGCAGATCCATTGTAATAATGCCTATCCTTGTCCGCAAACTAGAAAAAAATAGGACATGCACTTTTTTTTTTGCGAACATACTGATGCAGACAGCACACGGTGTGCTGTCTGCATTTTTTGCGGACCCATTGAAATGAATGGGTCCGGATCCTATCCGCAAAAAATACGGATCGGACACGGAAACAAAATACGGTTGTGTGCATGAGGCCTAAATCATAGTTACAAGAGCATCCTTGGTTATAGAGTAATGAGTCCATCTGTAATATCATACAATAATCAATCGTTATTTCTATTTTTAAAGCATTGAAGAACGAAACACAACTTTTTTTTACAAATTCCGGCATGTAACAAGGTATGAATTGTCTATCTTGAGTATTTTCCCTCCCACATATACCATCTGGCCAAGATTTTGAAACCACTTTCCTTTATACATGCACATCGGGATGTAATCTTTGAAGATCTCAGGAGTGTTTTAAGTTGGGTTTCAGAGAACATTGTCTGTAAGTCAAGGGGCGTAGCTTAAGGCTCATGGGCCCTGGTGCAAGAGTTCAGCTTGGGCCCCCCTTCCCTCAGTACTTTCTGGCAAGGGACAGGGAAACACTTAGCCTTCATGCCACCTGAGGCAAAAATTGAAACGGCACCCCCCTCAATCCAAATTCTTGACCTAACCCGTTCCCTTCAACCAGAGGTGTAACTTGACCAGCATGTACAGTACTTTCAATAATACCAGTGTCCTCTTATATGGCACAAGGGTCTTTGGGCCCCCTCAGGCTCCTGGGCCCGGTAGCAACTGCTACCTCTGCATCCCCTATAGCTACGCCCCTGCTGTAAGTCACTTTCCCATGCTTTTATATAAGAAAGGTCTGATGCTTTGGTTGTGGATAAGAGAGTATTTGAGATGAGCACATTTTTCAAAAGTTCGATTAGGCTGATTCGCCGAAATTTACAAAAAAAATTGTAAGTCGTGAGTGCATTGACAGGGAGCTGCGATAGCGCTGCCCCCCATCATTGTACCTCTCAGATGCCGCGATCATACATGAGTGTAAAAACAGTGTAAAAATTAAAATAAAGTGTAAAATTAAATTAAATCAAACTTACCGCCTCCATTTGCTCATGATGGGCCAGCCGCCGCCATCTTTCTTGAAGACCTGGCGTGAAATCTCACATGGCGCGAGATTGCCTCATCACGCCGGACGACATAGTGACGTCATACGTCACCACGCATGGGATTTCGTCCGAGATCTTCAATCAAGATGCCAGCTGGTGGTCTGTCGCGAGCAAATGGATGAGGTAAGAATTTTTTTAATTTATTTTTTACACTATTTCACGTTAAATCAATTTGCTTACCGAAGCACGAGGAAATTCAGCTCCGAGGCAAATCGAATTTATCCTGAAATTCGGATCGAATTCCACTTTGCGGGATTCGATTCGCTCATCTCTAGAGAGTATGATAAAAGTATGAGGGGAGTTTTTTAGGAGGTGCTGTTTGTCAGGGGCGGATTGGCCATAGACCTTACAGGAAAATTTCCTGGTGGGCCAATGCCTAGGGGGCCGTCTGGGCCCCACTAACGGCCGGTTGAAGTTTTTGAGGATGTATTTTGTGCTGCTGGCAGCAGTCATTTGTGATGGACTGTGGTATTTGGCTCTGTTGGGGTGGTACAATGTGCTGCAATATGTTATGGGAATGGTACAGAAAACTGTGCTGTACTCCAATTTTAAATGAAGAAATATAGCCTTATTTGGATTTTACCTGCTGGATCCTTCCTTTTGATTGATTAAACTAAAGAGCTTGGACTGACTCCAGAACCATGCAGGAATGAGCAGCAATGTTCTCCACCTGATGAGCTTGACACCCACACATTAGCATTGCTGGCCCTGCCCTCCCAACTACAAAACGGCGCAAAGTTTAACTTTCCAATCCGCCCCTGCTGTTTGTTGTACCATAGATTCAAATTGGGATAATGATCTATTAGTCAGCCTATCTCAGTAAGGATTTAAGCGCCCGTTGAAGGGTGGAGTGGGGGCAGACAGTTAAATGAAGGGGTTCTAAGAATCGTTTTAGTTTCTTCTAGCATCAGGATTAAACCTTGGGTTGAAGTAACCCTATATTTGGATTTACTATATCTCAGACCTGTAGCAATGTTATGGCTTCCGATACAAACTTATGGATAAGGTTGAGTGATTTCCATATGGTCCATGTGTGTAATGTGAATGTAACAGCGGCTTCTGTATGCCGCTGTTCCCCCGCTACCGCCGTGGTCCTGGGCATTGTGCTCAGAGGTGATCCTTCCATCCACTGCTGCAGTCCTTGGCTCTGTCGCTGTACGTGCTGTGGTGCTGAGGATTCTGCTCCACAGGTTCCACTCAGCCCTGGCCATAGCATGCTTGCTGCTGGTTTCTTGTTACACTGCCTTAGGGACGGCGTGCATCACTCCCTGGGCTGCATGAGTTGGGTCATGTGACCTCGGTGACCAACCCAGGCTCTCCTGCAGGTACTAAAGTGGCTCAGCCCGCTTCCCAGATGCCTCAATGTCAAGGTCATTGTGTTTGCTAGCTCCTGATACTCACATGTGCTCCTATTACCTTGTTCCTGGATTCTGCTAATCATCTGATTACTGTCTGTTTGCCTTGACTCTCCTATTGCCAATCCGGATTGTGTGACCTGTTCCTGTGCTGCCTACCATGACCTTCTGCCTGTCTGACTACGCCTCTGCCTCATCCTTCGGTCCTGCGCTGTTGCTCCTGGTAACGACCCCGCCTGCCTGACTATGCTTGTACTTCTGGAACCTACTTAGTTATCTCCTGGTCCCTCTGGACCAGCTGCCTCGTGTGCCTACCCTCCTCAAGAGATAGTGACTAGTGATGAGCGAGCATGCTCGGCTGAACTGCTGTTCGCCTCGATGCATCGCTATGCTCGGCAGATCCAAGTGCTCGGCCAAATAATTTGGGTGCTCGAATACAATTTAATACAATGGAAGTCAATGGGAGAACCCCAGGCACCCCCTGTTTGGAAGAGAAGAGAGTGTCTGGTTCATAAAAAAGGTTAGAAAATGATGAAAACCCCATCAAAATGGTTTGGAAACAGTATTAAGAGGACAGCTGAATGCGTGTTAGACTCCTATTATGTACAACATACAATAGACAACCACACAAATGCTATATGCCAAAAGCCAGGTATGTACAAGCCATCCATCTATCCATGAGACAGATAACAGCCAGCATACCTTAGAGCAATATAGCAAATATGATCTCAGCGAATAGTCTTGTCATAATACTATGCAACTAATAGAGGGTGCTGTTCATGACAGATTATGCTCATTTGCATGTCTTTCCCATATGCCCATGTTTATGCAAATGAGTTTTACATGACAAAACTGTATAAAAAGGTTATTGAATATTATGTTAGAACAATCTGAAAACTTTTTGTCGCCCTCATGATATCGATCTAGGTGTGCAGGTCCACCCAAGCCATCCAACAGATGCAAAATTACTTTGAGGTTTACTGGTTCTCAGTCAGGTGAGAGCTGATTTGGAATATCTCATAGTGCACGAGACTGCCATAGTAAAGTATTGTTACAAAACTGTTAGTACAAACTGTTAGCTACACTGTGTACAATTAAGTGCTATTTTACTGTTACAAAACTGTTAGTTACACTGTGTGCAATTAAGTGCTATTTTGCCTCCCAGCTCTATTTTCAGCCATTCGCAGGGTTCAGCATGAATCCTTTGTGTTGGGCATGGGTAGCCGCCATTTAGGGACCTTGCACGTGGTCGCAGCCATCTTGCGCCCGAACAGCGGTGGTTGCCAGCAGTCGCCTGGAACTAAGGGCGGATGCGCAGACAGGCGAGCACTGCTGAGTCCTCCAGGACAACGGGCTGGAGCTACCGACCGGCCGTTCGGTTGAAGGACTAAACCTCGCATGGAGAATCCGGCGGACACCGTGGTGGCTGTAGGGGGGCAGGGGTTTCGTGGGGTTTTGGCGCACGAGCGGAGACCGGCTGCAAGACCAAAGCTTGGGGAACCATTTTCGGCTGGAAAGTCTGTGCGGTCGGTCAGGACTTCAGGGACCCGTAACTCCCGAACCCTTTGACCGAAGGAGCCGGATTTTGGATATGTTGTTCCCCTACACTAGGACTGTCTGAGGATACCGAATTTAAAGATGTACCCCCTGGTTTTGGGGTACATCCAGAACTTGGGTAACACTGTGTGTTGGTTAATTATGTTAAAGGCATATCTGAGGGGAGGAGACTTGGGGGTTGTACCACGTATGTGATTGGGTATTGTGGTAATCATGTAAATGTAGCCCTTTCCAGGGCAGGATTGTATAAAAGGAGATCCTGGTCAATAAACTTCGCTCTACCTTGACCCTCAAATCGCAGCCTCGACTCGTTTGTGGAGGGAAGGTTATCCTAGCTGTAAGATAGCTAGTGGGATTGTTCTACATTTACAGGATCCTTCTGGATATCGAGACGAAGCGGCTCCTCTCTCTCTCCCTAAACAGAGATCCAGACTATCCAAGCGGTCCAGCTTCCAGCTAGCCGGGGAGTAACCGTAACAAGTATGCTGGCTGTTATCTGTCTCATGGATAGATTGATGACTTGTGCATACCTGGCTTTTGGCATATAGCCTTTGTGTGGTTGTCTATTGTATGTCGTACATAATAGGAGTCTAAGACACATCCAGCTATCCTCTTAATGCTGTTTCCAAACCATTTTGGTGGGGTTTCCATAAATTTCTAACCTTTTTTTTAATGAACCAGACACTCTCTTCTCTTCCGAGCAAGGGGTGCCTGGTTGTCTCCCATTGACTTCCATTATACTCGGCCGAGCACACAAATATAGCAATGTGTTCGGGCCAAACACCTAAATACTTTGGTGCTCGCTCATCACTAGTAGCGACCTGGTGTTCCCCTCGGGAAAGTCTATCCCCACCATCAGGGGTACTGTGAAGAATCGAGGGGTACACCTTGACAACGCCCTTAGAGGAGGTGGGACACGTGGCACAGTGGGTTCACACTCACTGGTTCGTGACAGTGAATAGTCAGGAAATGCTGGGTGGCAAAACTGGAGGACAATTATAGAGGATTAGGCGTCTAAGGGGTAGTTGGGCCATTTGTTCCTCAATGGCAACCCAATATTTATGTTTCAGTTGATGAATCCAATCAACAATTGTGAACAGATTTATATTATAAGTGTACATCCGGCAATCCCATGCCGCCTAGAGTTTGGGGCCAGATGAGTGTAGAGAAGGAATCTGGAATCTGGATTGCCATATGAATTTCGTAAAAAGTTTCCTAACTGTAACAAAAGAATAAAGTAGGGATGTGTATAGGTAGAGTGTGGAACAGGTAAGTCAGTTTAGTCATAATGTAGTTAGAGATTAGATTCTTGCGTCCGATCCATGAGTAGAAGGGGATGTACCAAGAGGTGAGCGTTTGAGACATGTATTGTAGCAAAGGAATATAATTAAGTTTGAGAGGATATATGTATACCTACATATTTCAAAGTCGGTTTTGACCAGTCAAAGGCAGTTGAGGAAATGCAGATATTAAGGTTTAGTGATTTGGACATATTGATTTTAAAGCCTGACATAAGTCCAAAAGTTTTAAAAAGGGGTTGCAAATAAGATAAAACTTGTGTTGAGTCACATAGCATAAACAGTAGGTCGTCTGCGGCCGTCGGCAGCAACTTTGTTTTCACTCCCCCCACAATGTATACCACTAACCTGGGGGCAAGAACGTATATTTTTGGTAGGAGCGTTTCAATAGTGAGAACGAAATGGGCACCCCTGTCTCGTCCCATTACAAATAGAAAAGGGCTTTGAGAATTGGCCATTAACTGCTTCTTGTGCAGAAGTGTTCCAGTACATGGAGAATATTGCAGAGATAAATTTGACCAGAATTTGGTATTTTAGTAACGCTTGTTTAATGAAAGACCGATCAACTCGGTCAAATGCTTTCTCAGCATCAGTACCTAATAGCACTGCAGGTATGTTATTGGATTTGGCATCAGTTATAATATTCTGTGTTCTCTTTTCCTTCCCTTTGAGGTACAAAGCCCACTTGATGTGGGTCAATGAAGTCAGGGAGTAAGGCCCCTTGCAGGCGAGCGATACGGATTAGGTCCAGATGCGTTCAGTTATAAATGCGCGATTTCGCAGACAAGTTCATTCAGTTTTGCCTGAGATTTTGTTCGGTTGTTCAGTTTTTATTGCGTGGGTGAAATGCGCATTGATGCGTTTTTCACAAGCGTGATAAAAAACAGAAGGTTTACAAACAACATCTCTTAGAAACCATCCGTGAAAAACAAATTGCATCTGCACTTGCTTGCAGATGCGATGTGATTTTCACACAGCCGCATTCACTTCAATGGGGCCAGCGTTGCGTTAAAAACGCAGAATATAGAACATGCTGCGATTTTCATGCAACGCACAAGTGATGCTTGAAAAACAACTCTCATCTACACAGACCCATTGAAATGAACGGGTCCGGATTCAATGCGGGTGCAATGCGTTCACAGTGCAGATTTCGCAGTGCAGATTTAAGTGAATTTAAGACCTCTCGCGTTGTAAAGGGTTTGGACAGGTCCTCTGCCTTCTGGGGGGAAATGGATGGGAAGGCAATACAGTCTGAGAACTGACTGATTTAATCTGTCTTGACTTCCAGGTGTGAAGGAAAAAGACCATCACTCACAAAAGTAGATGTGATGCTTGTTTTTTATTGCTACATAGAGGAAGCAAATGTGACGCGTTTCGACTCAACAATCGAGTCTTTGTCAAACAAGTAAGTGTACAACTAACGGGAATTAGATAGCCCGCCGGACCTGACATCACCAGCCGTGACGTCAGGTTGTCAAGGAAACATATAAACAAAGGAAGTAACTATACCTGCTACTAGGGGTGGGCGGTATAGGCGATATAGGCGATATGCGATATGAATTTGGGCCACGATATGGATTTTCGCCATATCGCCTATATCGCCGGACCGCGATATGATCATTTTCTCCTGAGCTGGCACAGCGGATGGAGGAGGAGGGAGGAGGAGGAGGGAGTCTCTCCCTCCCCACTGTGCGCGGCTGCCGCTGAAAACCAATGAGGACAGAGTAGGAGGAGGAGGGGAGGGACTGTGGCCACTGCGCTACCAATGAATGTGCCGGCCATATCCCACAGGGTCCCCCTCCTCCCCCCCCCATCATTGGTGGCAGTTTGCAGTTCCGATCGGTTACCATGGCAGCCAGGAGTCACGCTACTGAAGTCCTGGCTGCCATGGTATGTTAGTGAGCAGAGAGCAGCGCATTATACTCACGTGCGCTGTGGCCGCCGGTCGCTGCTTCTTCTGTCTGTGCGGCGGATTGCTAATGCTTAACAGCATTAGCAATGCGCCGCACAGACCTATGAGAAGGAGCGACCGGCGGCCACAGCGCACGTGAGTATAATGCGCTGCTCTCTGCTCACTAACATACCATGGCAGCCAGGACTTCAGCAGCGTGACTCCTGGCTGCCATGGTAACCGATCAGAGCCCCAGCATTACACTGCTGGGGCTCTGATCGGAACTGCAAACTGCCACCAATGATGGGGGGGAGGAGGGGGACCCTGTGGCCACTGCCACCAATGATTAATACGTTGCGTTGCGTTACCAGAGGGGACATATCAGAGGCAGGGGGAGAAGATCAGAGGCTGGGGAAGGGGGGCAGATCAGAGGCTGGGGAAGGGGGGCAGATCAGAGGCTGGGGGGGCAGATCAGAGGCTGGGGGGGCAGATCAGAGGCTGGGGGGGGCAGATCAGAGGCTGGGGGGGGCAGATCAGAGGCTGGGTGGGGGGGCAGATCAGAGGCTGGGGGGGCAGATCAGAGGCTGGGGGGGGCAGATAAGAGGCTGGGGGAGCACATGAGAGGCTGGCGCCATGGTCAGAGAGTGTAAAGTCCTATTCACCCTAATAGAGCTCGATTAGGGGAATATGACAAGGGTTGTTCTAGCCCTTAATGAGGCCAATAGTTAATAAATAAAAAGTTAAAAAAATATATATTTAAACACCCCCCCCCCATATAGAAAACAATCTATCGCAATATATATCGCATATCGCACATGCTTAAAATTATATCGCAATATAGATTTTAGGCCATATCGCCCACCCCTACCTGCTACGATTACATGCGGGAATATACAAGGTTACATGCAGGTAACAACAAATATAAACCAAAGAGAGTGAAGAGAAGAGAGTGTCTGGTTCATTAAAAAAAAAGGTTAGAAATTTATGGAAACCCAATCAAAATGGTTTGGAAACAGCATTAAGAGGATAGCTGGATGTGTCTTAGACTCTTATTATGTACGACATTATACTCATTAGATTGATATAGATATTAATGATGTCACAAATGTCTACTATAAAGGCACAAGACATAATTAATTATTAGTAATATAGTATATAATCATAAAGACCTGAGGAAATGCGTAAGGGATTTCAATGTCCATCACATATTCTGTGAATTTTTTTTGTCATATCATTAATTCTTCTCTCCCTAATATTGGCGTCCGAGACAATATTAGGAAGACTAGAATTAATTATATGACAAAAAATTTTTTAACGAGAGGATATCCAGAATCTCTGCTACGACAAGAAAGGGACAAATTTGACAGTGTAACTCCCATGGCAGCACAACTAAAAAAAGAAGCGAATCCCTTTTGTGGTGAAGTATCACCCTTGGAGTAATAAATTCAGAAGTGTCATTAACAAACATTGGGGCATTATGAAGAAGGCATATCCAACAATAAATGAATTCCAATGGTATGCTACAAGAGATCAAAAAATATCAGAGATACTATAGTTAGGGCTGATATAGGTAGTAATAAAATCCTACCACGACAAATGATTGACAATGTCTACACCCAAAAGGTGCACATTCCCCTGTTTGCAGTGTATTAATTGTTCCAGCATCATAAAGGGAGAATATTTTTTCTATCCACATACAGGAGAGAAATTTCCTATTAATGTTTTTTTTACTTGCAACAGCAATTTCGTAATCTATATTTTGAAGTGTCCGTGTGAGCTATTATATGTTGGAGAAACAGGAACTCGGATGAAAGACAGATTTTGTAAACATAATTCAATGGAAAAAGAATTTGATATTGCCAGTTCCCTTTCATTTTGAGCAATGTCGCTACAATGTCTCCCAATGATGTTTTCAGATAATTGAACAAGTGTTACCACCACGGAAGGGTGGCGACAGGATTCAGATGTTAAAAAAACATGAAGCCTTCTGGATCCACAGACTGCAGACTCTGGATCCAAAGGGCTTGAATCGTGAATATGAGCTTACGGTAATTGTTTTTTGTGAATTATTCACCTATTATATTTTATTTTAGTCTATAACATCTTTGTTTTCATTTCACAGAATATGTGATGAACATTGAAATCCCTTACGTATTTCCTCAGGTCTTTATGATTATATATTATATTACTAACAATTAATTACATCTTGTGAATTTATATTAGATGTTTATATTAGACTTTGGTAACATCATTAATATCTATATCAATCTAATTCTTATGTACATTATGCCCTGTCTCATAGGCGTGCACACGGGGTGTGCTTGGGCACACCCTAATCAAGCCTGCTGGCTTCACCTGTGCATCCCCTATCTGCAACGATCTAGTAGCGCTATTAACTTTTCGTCATGGTCCCGCTCAGCTTCTTCATCAGTGTTACAACAACCAACTATAAGAATGTCATCAGCTATTGGCTCAATTCTACGAAGCCCACTCAATAGTTCATGTTGTTTATGCTGGTAGACCTCTGGTGCCAAATGGAAGTTTAAGCCATCTCTTTCTCCCCCAAGGAGTCCAGAAAGTAGTCATGCACCTGCTTTTTTCATCTAGTTTGCACTGTAAAAAGGCATCTCTTGCATCGACTAGTGTGAAAATACACGCTTTTGGAAGTTTGTACAGAATGTCATTGAGCGTAGGCATTAGGTAGTGTGACCGATTAGGGGCCATATTCAGGAACTTGGGATCAATACAGATTCTGATCTTTTCAGGCTTTCTGATAACCACCATGTTGCTTATCCAATCCGTGGGTTCTGATACTGAGGTTAGATGTTCCTCAGCTTCATACTTGTCCAGTTGTGCTTTGACCTATGGCTTAATAGCTATTGGTACATTCTGTGGGGCACATTGAGCTGGTTGAATAGCAGGGTCAAGTTCAAAGCGCACCTCCCTGGAACAGATACTACCGGGCCCTCAAATACATCACTGTAGGCATGAAGAATTTGCTGTTTTGTCAGCGGCCTCGTCAGAGATTTCGCTGGCTAATTGTTGAACCAGATAATAGCGGTTACTGATCAGCTTCCACAATCTCAAAGTGCAATTTGTGCACACAATCTCGTCTGCTGCATTTTGTTTGGAAAAGTCCCAATGATTTCAATATTTCCCTTGAATACAGCTTTATTATAGTGCTGCTAGGCTGAAGGGGTGTTTTGGGCGCCAGTTTCATTTTGTCCTTTAAACTCATTATATCACATGTTGCACCTGAATCCAGCTGACAAGGTTGGATTATATTATTTAAATTGAGGTTTACAAACCATATCTTGCCTTTTGTGTCTACAGCACCAATGCATTCTGAGGAGTAAAGCATATCAGTTCTACACAGTTGTGCATCCTCAGAATCAGGCACTTGCTGAATTGTGTGTAGCTTCCTTACTTTCATCTCATGGGAGAGACACACCCTTGCAAAGTGATTTTGTTTACCGCAAGCAGTACATCATTTCCCATATGCAGGGCACTTTTCTTTCACACGGAAATACAGACTGCCACAATACTTGCATGATATAGGCTTCTGCTCAGGTGAGTTGTGTGAGTGACTCTTGTGTTGAAACTTGTGCTGCTGTGAAGAGGCTATATTGATATTGTCAGTCGTTTTATCCTGCTCCATAGCTTTCATATGCTTGTCAGTTCTGCGGTGTGACATATCTCAAGCACTGTTTGCAAATCTAAATCGCGTTTCCTCAACAAGTGGCGGCGTGTGTTTTCATTGATGATATCCAGAACCAGTTTATCACAAATAAGTTCATCTCTCACTGAGCCATACTCACAGCTTGCAGATTTTTCTCTAAGCCTTATTGCTAAATTGTCTATTGATTCACTCTCTTCTTGCTTGCAGCAGCCAAATATACACTCACCTAAAGAATTATTAGGAACACCATACTAATACGGTGTTGGACCCCCTTTTGCCTTCAGAACTGCCTTAATTCTACGTGGCATTGATTCAACAAGGTGCTGATAGCATTCTTTAGAAATGTTGGCCCATATTGATAGGATAGCATCTTGCAGTTGATGGAGATTTGAGGGATGCACATCCAGGGCACGAAGCTCCCGTTCCACTACATCCCAAAGATGCTCTATTGGGTTGGGATCTGGTGACTGTGGGGGCCATTTTAGTACAGTGAACTCATTGTCATGTTCAAGAAACCAATTTGAAATGATTTGAGCTTTGTCACATGGTGCATTATCCTGCTGGAAGTAGCTATCAGAGGATGGGTACATGGTGGTCATGAAGGGATGGACATGGTCAGAAATAATGCTCAGGTAGCCCGTGGCATTTAAACGATGGCCAATTGGCACTAAGGGGCCTACAGTGTGCCCAGAAAACATCCCCCAAACTATTACACCACCAGCCTGCACAGTGGTAACAAGGCATGATGGATACATGTTATCATTCTGTTTACGCCAAATTCGGACTCTACCATTTGAATGTCTCAACAGAAATCGAGACTCATCAGACCAGACAACATTTTTCCAGTCTTCAACAGTCCAATTTTGGTGAGCTTGTGCAAATTGTAGCCTCTTTTTCCTATTTGTAGAGGAGATGAGTGGTACCCGGTGGGGTCTTCTGCTGTTGTAGCCCATCTTCCTCAAGGTTGTGTGTGTTGTGGCTTCACAAATGCTTTGCTGCATACCTCAGTTGTAACGAGTGGTTATTTCAGTCTTCAGCTCTTCTATCAGCTTAAATCAGTTGGCCCATTCTCCTCTGACCTCTAGCATCAACAAGGCATTTTCGCCCACAGGACTGCCGCATACTGGATGTTCTTCCATTTTCACACCATTCTTTGTAAACCCTAGAAATGGTTGTGCATGAAAATCCCAGTAACTGAGCAGATTGTGAAATACTCAGACCGGTCCGTCTGGCACCAACAACCATGCCACGCTCAAAATTGCTTTGTAAGGTTTAGATTATGCTTGTAAACATAGAGGCATTCACGGCCCATCACCCTCCTCAGAGTGGCGGCCTGCACTACTGTAGGCTTCTCCTTTAACCCTGTGGCGAGGCAGTAGTCATCAAACTCAGTTTTGAAGGTGTCCCAGTTATCACAAACGTTGCCGCTTACCCTCATTGGCTCAGCCAGCAGAATGCTGTTAGCCACCGTGATGCTGCTATTGCTTGCGTCAAATGCTTAAATCCACGGACAGGAGATATGATAACGCTGCAAGGCTGGCAGGCTCTCAGCTGCAAATATGCAGAAGCAGCGCAGATCCAGATACTTCTGATACCATGTTTCATGTGATGTAAATAAACACAGCACACGGGATTACTGCACAGGATCCATGTTGGTAACATAACATAAAGACAGGAGCAACTGCCACAAAAGGAAAACAGGAAACAGGAAGTGGTGCACCAACATAACATCCATAGCATGCTACAGACAAGCTCGTGATACTCTTTACTGGTCTCACATGCAAGGTGAAATTAAAGATTTTGTCAGTAATTGTCATATCTGCAATGAATATGCCCACTTCTAACAAAAGAAAACTATGATGTCGCACGAGATACCGACACGTCCATGGCAGATCATCAGTTTAGACTTATTCAACTACGTAGGCAAAGAATACCTGATATTAGATGACCACTATTCGGAATTTTGGGAAATCAACCTTCCTGATTTGTCCACTGAAACCACAATTAAGCGGTGCAAGGCTCAGTTTGCCCGTTATGGCCAACCAGATAAAGTGATCTCTGATAATGGTCCTCAGTTTTCAAGCTTGCAATTTAGAAGATTTACAATGGAATGGGAGTTTGAGCATGTTACTTCCTCACCACGTCATCCACAGGCAAATGGCAAAGCTGAAGCAGCTGTAAAGATTGTGAAGAACTTATGTAAGAGAACACATAGTGATGGTAAAGACTCGTGGAAGGCCATTTTGCATTGGAGAAACACTCCAACCGAAGGTATGGATAGTAATCCGGCACAAAAGCTGATGTCAAGGAGGCTGAAGACTTCCTCCAGAAGCGAATAAGCTTCTGGAACCTTGTGTGGTACAAGGTGTTACAGAAAAGTTAAAGTTTAAGAGACAAATGTCAAAGGCTCAATATGATACATTGGCCAGGGATCTGCCAGAGTTTATTACTGGAGAACAAATCCGTATAAAACCCTTACCTGGGGATCGAACATGTCGTTGGAGAATGGGTACTTGTTTAAAAAAAAGTTGCACCACACTCGTATCTAGTGGACGTTGACGGAACTCTCTTTCGTCGCAATCGTGTGGATTTACCAGTGGCAGAAAAACCTACGTCGCAATATCTCATTGATAAGTCAGTCTCGCTTGGTATAACAGGGACATGTGTGCCCATTGACTGTGAGGAATGTACAGAGATGGGGCCAAAGACCAATGTTACTGGCAATCCTGAGCAAGCTAGTACATCTACCAGCAGCCACGCGCAGGACATGCCAGTAGGAGGTGATAAGAGCCCAGTAACTACCGAGAGGGCTAATAGACTACAAGGACCAGTCGTCAACCGTAGTGGCAGATGTTCAAAACCACCTATGAGACTTAACCTATAGAGTATCAAATGCGTTATTATAATCTCTCTTCAAAACTTACAATGTTCATTTATTAACACTAAAAAAGGGGAAGATGTTATGGATGTTATGTTGGTGCACCACTTCCTGTTTCCTGTTTTCCGTTTGTGGCAGTTGCTCCTGTCTTTTTATGTTATGTTACCAACATGGCTCCTGTGCAGTAATCCCACGTGCTGTGTTTATTTACATCAAATGAAATAGCGCTCATTAGTACCGGAGGACCAGGAAGCAGTGAACGCTCTGTACTTACCGCTTCCTGGTCTTCGGCAGGGCTGCGCACAGCCGAGAGCCACGGGCGGCGAGGAGCGGCGGCATCCAGGAGCAGAGAGGTAAGCGTTTTTTTTTTAAAATAAAAAATGAGGCTGCTGGGGGCATAATGGGGGCTAATGAGAGGCATTATGGGGGTAATGAGGCATATGGTGGCTAATGAGAGGCATGATGGGGGCTAATGAGGCATAAGGGCTGATAATGGGGGCTAATGGCATAAAGGCAATATGTATATATATATACAGTACAGACCAAAAGTTTGGACACACCTTCTCATTCAAAGAGTGTTCTTTATTTTCATGACTATGAAAATTGTAGATTCACACTGAAGGCATCAAAACTATGAATTAACACATGTGGAATTATATACAAAACAAAAAAGTGTGAAACAACTGAAAATATGTCATATTCTAGGTTTCAAACTAGCCACCTTTTGCTTTGATTACTGCTTTGCACACTCTTGGCATTCTCTTGATGAGCTTCAAGAGGTAGTCACCTGAAATAGTCTTCCAACAGTCTTGAAGGAGTCCCAAGAGATGCTTAGCACTTGTTGCCCTTTTGCCTTCACTCTGCAGTCCAGCTCACCCCAAACCATATAGATTGGGTTCAGGTCCGGTGCCGAATGGAGGCTGAAAGGAGGAAAACTGATGCATCCTGAACAGATCCTTATCCATTCAGAATGCATTGGGGCTAAACTGATCTGTTTTGGGCCGCTTGTGAGAGCCCTGAAACGGATCTCACAAGCGGACCCAGAAACGCCAGTGTGAAAGTAGCCTAATCCTATAGGAAAAATTCTTTGAGACCCAATTTTTTTCTTGTATAGCCAGATCCCAAAACTCTTCTCGCTGGGGGTTTATAGCATCTCGCAATTTAAGCTTTAAACTAGTAGCTACTCTCTTCTTAGTTTTTCATTGTAATAAACATTCATATATTTTAGAGACTCATTTTCCCCATGGTATCAATTTAGAAATATTAACTAACGGCTGCGGGAGAGTATCTATTTGTGTATGTTTTCCTATCGATGCACGTAGTGCATATTTTAGTTGTAGATAGTAGAACC
The DNA here is from genome assembly GCF_014858855.1 of Bufo gargarizans. Classification (NCBI taxonomy): domain Eukaryota; kingdom Metazoa; phylum Chordata; class Amphibia; order Anura; family Bufonidae; genus Bufo; species Bufo gargarizans. Next base: position 149,845,183 of record NC_058086.1, on the reverse strand, counting down.
TCAAGTCTATATAGCCAAGTCCATACTTCTCTCAGTGAATCTGGTAATTTCCCCATCTTCCTCGAATCATTCCACATTGTCAATCATTTTGGTATTAATATTTCTTTATATTAAGCAAAGACTTTGAACGGGATGCCACCCACTCCTGGGGTCTTGTTCTTTGCGATCCTGGATAGTATTTTATCCACTTCAAAAACCTTTAGGCCCCTTTCACACGGGTGAGTATTCCACGCGGGTGCGATGCGTGAGTTGAATGCATTACACCCGCACTGAATCCCGACCTATTCATTCTATGGGGCTGTTCACATGATTTTCACGCATCACTTATGCGTTGCGTGAAAATCGCAGCATGTTCTATATTCTGCGTTTTTAACGTAACGCAGGCCCCATAGAAATGAATGGGGTTGCGTGAAAATCGCAAGCATCCGCAAGCAAGTGCGGATGCAGTGCGATTTTCACGTATGGGTTCTAGGTGACAGTCTATTCACTGTATTATTTTCCCTTATAACATGGTTATAAGGGAAAATAATAGCATTCTGAATACAGAATGCATAGTACAATAGTACTGGAGGGGTTAAAAAAATAAAAAAGTTAACTCACCTTATCCTCTTGATCGCGTAGTTTTCGGTCCCTTCTTTACTAGCTGTGGGCTAAAGGACCTGTGGTGATGTCAGATCACATGCTCCATCACCATGGTGATGGACCATGTGATTGGAGCATGTGATCTGACGTCACCACAGGTCATTTAGCCCACAGCTAGTAAAGAAGGGACCGGGAACTACGCGATCAAGAGGATAAGGTGAGTTAACTTTTTATATTTTTTTAACCCCTCCAGTACTATTGTACTATGCATTCTGTATTCAGAATGCTATTATTTTCCCTTATAACCATGTTATAAGGGAAAATAATACAATCTTCAGAACATCAATCCCATGCCCAAACTTCTGTGAAGACTTTCGAGTTTGGGTACCAAACATGCGCGATTTTTCAGCGCGAGTGCAAAACATTGTAATGCGTTTTGCTCTCACGCGAGTGCAAAACGCATTACAATGTTTTGCACTCGCGCTGAAAAATCGCGCATTTTCCCACAACGCACCCGCCTCTTATCCGGGCAAAAAAACTGACGCCCGTGTGAAAGGGGCCTTAGGGGGGCTTCCAAATTTTCCTGTTGGTCTATTGTTAGCCTAGAGATAGTTATTTCTTCTAGAAACTGTTGTATTTGCCCCACATTCTTATTTATCTTACTACTATATATATATATATATATATATATCTTCAAAATACTTTCTCTATCCAGTCTTCGTAGTTTCTATCTATGGGGTTTTCAATGTATTTTTTTTTCATATTTTCCCACCTCTTGTTCCAAGTGCATTATTATTTTTCTTATCCCTTTCTTGAAAATTATTGTATATTTTCATATTGGTTGCTGCTGAGCCTTCATTCATATAAAAAAAAACTCTGCTATCTCTTTTGAAATCCTATCATGTATTCCCATTATATTTATCCATCCTAAATGTATGTGCATACCTCTTGTTTTTTTATTTCTTGTTTTTAAACTTATAATAACTCGGTTATGATCCGAAATCCCACGCTGTCCATATCTAACCTGTTCAATTTCAAACAAACCTTTATTATTAGTGAAAACTAAGTCTATCCGTGATAAACTCCTGTGGGTCTTTGAAAAACCAGAGTATTTTTTTAAATTTACGGTGCATTACTCTCCAAATATCAATCCAACCCATTTCCTCCGTGCAATTTTTAAATTTAGATCCCGTACAAACATTTTGAACATTGACTACCCTGCATCTATCTATTTTACTATCCATAACATTATTAAAGTCACCCGTGACTAAAAGTGGTTTATCCCCTACCTTAAGCACAAAGTCGTGAATTTTCGATAGGACCTCTGTTTTAAAAGGTGGTGGTATATAAACATTGGCTATTATCCATGGTCTCCCTTCCAATAAGCAGTCAATCAAGACATATCGGCCCTCCTCGTCTATAGCTGTTTTCCCTATTTTAATCTCAATATCACAGTGAATTAATACGCTCACTCCTCTAGCGTATTATGAATAGACTGAATGAAAGGAATGCTGTATCCACAGTCTAAACAGCCCATTTGTTGTCTCACTTGTCAAATGTGTCTCCTGTAAACAGACTATGGCAGGTAGGGTTCTGTCACTGGGTATTCCATCAAACACCGCCACTCTATTTACACCCCTACTCAGACCCCTGATATTCCAAGAGACAATTCTCATACAGGCCTATTTTATGTTCCATCTTTTCCCAAGGTGCGTTGGAGAACCCCTGCGGGGAGCGGGAGAGAGAAAGGCAAACAAAAAAAGACAAAAAAAAAAACCTACCCTTCCCAACCCCACTCCCTTCTGAATGAGCCAGGCTACCTCCATCCTGGTTCTCAATCTAAGCATACCTCCTCCCAGACAGCCCCCAGCCCAATTTACCCCTCAACTCCCTATCTTTTCTTTGATCCATATTTCAGCCGCCTCCACTGTGTCAAAAAAACTGTTCTTGCTTTCCCATTCTATCCTCAATTTAGCCGGGAACATCATTGAATATTTCACATTATTTAAACGTAAAGTTTTTTTTAGCTACTTCTTTCCTTCGCCGTTTCTTTTGCGTATAGCATTACTATTGCGCCTGAATATTCTAACTTCCCTTTCTTCCTCAACCCGGTTTAGGTTATATAGTTAAAAATAGCATTTCCTTAATTCTTCTATATCGGAGGTGGTGTAATGTTTAATGTCCGGTGGCAAGTGAATTTCTGGGATGAATGATTTTGCTTTACGAGCTTTTACTTGTGCTAACATGAATTTTGTGGGTTTCTCCTCATGTGCATAGTATTTGTACTGAGAAGAAAGGTAAACCCTGACAGATTGTAGGTTGAGTGTGTTTTTGAGTTCTAATTGTACAGATTGCAAGGTGACAGCATTGGTTGTGACAAGAGATTTCTTCCTTTGTCTTTCAATACTAGCAATGTGGTCCAGGAGATCAAGGGTCTGCCTGTCCCTTTGCTTTTTAACATATGAAGCTAGAGAAATAAAATCTCCTCTAAAATAAGCTTTATGGGATTCCCATAACGAGGTTATGGGGATATCTCCAGTATCACTAGTTGTTGAGAAATCAGACAGTCTATCAGCCAATAGTTTCTGGGGTGCAGGGCGTTTAGGAATAGTTTCATTAAGACACCATGTAGGGGAGTATTTTGGCAGTGACTGAATGTGCGTTTTCAAAGAGATGGGAAAGTGATCTGAAAAGACATGTCTAGATTAGATTAATTTTACAAAGAAGCTGGGTGGCGGTAAGAGTTATGCGGGGAAAAATAATGAGTATAGTCTCTTTCCAGGGTGTGGAATAAGCGCCAAACATCTCTATAAGGCTACATGCACACAACCGTTGTGTCTTTTGCGGTCCACAAATTGCGGATACGCAAAATACGGATGGCGTCCGTGTGCGTTTTGCAATTTGCGGAACGGCACGGACAGCCATTAATATAACTGCCCATTCTTGTTCGCAAAATGGACAAGAATAGAATAGGTTATATTTTTTTTGCGGACCATGCAACGGAGCAACGGATGCAGACAGCACATGGAGTGCTGTCTGCATCTTTTGCGGCCCCATTGAAGTGAGGCGCACCCATTGAAGTGAGGGCGCAAAAGGAAAGGAATGACATCCGGTTTTTGGAAGGCAGATTTTGTTGGACTTTTTTTTTTACACCATGTCCCATTTGAAGCCCCCCTGATGTGACCCCATTTTAGAAACTACGGGATAGGGTGGAAGTTTTGTTGGTACCAGTTTAGGGTACATATGATTTTTTATTGCTCTATATTACACTTTTTGTGAGGCAAGGTAACAAGAAATAGCTTTTTTGGCACAGTTTTTTTTTTGTTGGTTATTTACAACATTCATCTGACAGGTTAGATCATGGGGTATTTTTATAGAGCAGGTTGTCTTGGATGCGGTGATACCTAATATATTGTAATATACAAAGTCCCTTTTAGAGACCCTCGGGACATTAATATATTCCTACTACAGTGGTCAATAAGACCTAGAATCCCTTTAGGGGTCTCTAACTAATGTTAAAATTATTATTTTTATTAGTACATATTTAAAAAGGTTTGCACCTCACACAAATTAGGAGAAAAAAAATATGTAAAAAAATCTGTATGTGGTGACAAGTCAGCTGGTTCCTCTTGTGGTGTCTACCACAGTCACTTTATTATTCATAGGTCTCCACGGACAGCATAGGGGTGAATTGTTCAATAGGAGTAGTGTTAGTGTTTCACATACGTTCCACGTGGATCCAAGTGAACAGAACGGGTCTCATCCACCCGTCTGTCACAAAACGTTCAGGAGGGATCACCCGTCTGTCACAAAACGTTCAGGAGGGATCCCAGTGGGCAGAACGGGTCTAGTCCACCCGTCTGTCCTAAGGGTGGTATATACACACACACTTATTGATCTGATTAGTACTAAGTGGCGTTCTCTGAGCGGAGCCACGCCACCTGATTCCTACGTGCAAAGCTGTAAAGGCCTCCACTATCTGTTCCCTAATCAAGGGTAACCGTGCTGCAACAATGTTGCTGCGTCTTACTGATCGCTACAATTGGTTCAGCCCTCAGCTGCACTCTCTGTCCACAGTTTCCTTCCTGAAAAACTGACGACAAATACAAATTGGTTAAAATCCACTATCACTGGCTCCTTTCCCTGTGGAAATTGCATCTTTTGCAAGTACCTCCCCAGAGTTAAAAAATTCAAAAACCCCATGGATGGACGTGAGTACACAATAAGAGAGTTCTTTAACTGCCGTAGTAGTGGCATCATTTATATTGCTTCCTGCAATTGTCCGAAGCTGTATGTGGGTAAAACCACACAGGAGCTGAGGCGAAGAATATCTGGCCACATCAGTGCCATAAATACAGGCAAGGACACGTCGCTCTATAGGCACATCTCATATGCCCATGGGGGAAACTTGGAGGTCCTTAAATTTTGGGGACTGAAGAAAATAACTCTGGGACCACGAAGAGGCAACTTAGATGTCAAACTTCTACAGGAGGAGGCCAGATGGATACACAAACTCCAGACCAGAAGGCCTAAATGAAGGTTTTTCATATGCTGCCTTTATCTAAACTGAATATAGAGTGACAATAGAAAGTATAAAAAATAAATTTTCACAAAAATTATAACTTCACATCAAGTAAAGAGGATTAGTCCAACAAGACCCTAATATATTAAAGAAAAGTACCACCCCCAATATACAAGATGGCCAACTAGCCAATAGTCAAATGTATAGGCCAGTCAACTCACAATTTCCATAACAAACTGTTAAATATGGTCTGAACATGGGGATCCCAATTCCACATAATAACTTTGGGAAGATGATACTAAGTTTGGTGGACATGGGATCTGACCTATAGACAAATGGAGGCCTGTATTAATTTGACCAATTGTAAGATACATATATTTTTCAGTTGATATTATGTATTCACAGACTATTGGCAATTTGATCCATCTGTTTGATTTCAAAAAGTTTGGCCCATCTGATGGAGTGTAGAAAAAAATATATCTTTTATCCCCTTCTGGTTACATTGAATGTAAGTCACTTGGACCGACCATCACAAATGGGTTAACGATCTGCTGAATACGATGGGACATGTCAGAAATAAAAGGGATAGAGATTCACTGTGAGTGTACTCACTATGATAAATTCTATACTCCATCCACTGTTTATATCATACTGATTTTTTACATATATTTTTTTCTCCTAATTTGTGTGAGGTGCAAACCTTTTTAAATATGTACTAATAAAAATAATAATTTTAACATTAGTTAGAGACCCCTAAAGGGATTCTAGGTCTTATTGACCACTGTAGTAGGAATAGATACCTAATATATATACAATTCTTTTTATTTATGTAAGTTTTACACAATGATTTCATTTTTGAAACAAAAAAAATCATGTTTTAGTGTCTCCATAGTCTGATTTAAATTTTTGGGCGATTATATTAGGTAGGGTCTCATTTTTTGTGGGATGAGATGACGGCTTGATTGGCACTATATTGGGGTGCATTTGACTTTTTGATCGCTTGCTATTATACTTTTTGTGATGTAAGATGACAAAAAACAGCTTTTTTTACACTGTTTTTATTTTTATTTTTTTACGGTGTTCACCTGAGGGGTTAGGTCATGTAATATTTTTATTGAGCCGGTCGATAAGGACGCGGTGATACTTAATATGTATACTTTTTTTTTATTTATGTAAGTTTTACACAATGATTTCATTTTTGAAACAAAAAAAATCATGTTTTAGTGTCTCCATAGTCTGAGAGCCATAGTTTTTTAAATTTTTGGGCGATTATATTAGGTAGGGTCTCATTGTTTGTGGGATGAGATGACGGCTTTATTGGCACTATATTGGGGTGCATTTGACTTTTTGATCGCTTGCTATTATACTTTTTGTGATGTAAGATTACAAAAAACAGCTTTTTTTACACTGTTTTTATTTTTATTTTTTTACGGTGTTCACCTGAGGGTTTAGGTCATGTGATATTTTTATAGAGCCGGTCGATACGGACGCGGTGATACCTAATATGTATACTTTTTTTTTATTTATGTAAGTTTTACACAATGATTTCATTTTTCAAACAAAAAAAATCATGTTTTAGTGTTACCATAGTCTAAGAGCCATAGTTTTTTCAGTTTTTGGGCGATTATCTTGGGTAGGGTATGATTTTTGCGGGATGAGATGACGGTTTGATTGGCACTATTTTGGGGTGCATATGACATTTTGATCGCTTGCTATTACACTTTTTGTGATGTAAGGTGACCAAAAATTGTTTATTAAGCACAGTTTTTAGTTTTTACGGTGTTCACCTGAGGGGTTAGGTCATGTAATATTTTTATAAAGCCGGTCGATACGGACGCGGCATTATCTACTATGTATACTTTTTTTATTTTATGTTAGTTTTACACAATAACAGCTTTTTTAAAACAAAAAAATGATGTTTTAGTGTCTCCATATTCTGAGCCATAGTTTTTTTATTTTTTGGGCGATTGTCTCAGATAGGGGCTCATATTTTGCGGTGGGCGTGTGCCTTTTTGATCGCTTGCTGTTGTACTTTTTGTGATGTAAGGTGACATTTTTATTTTATTTAGCACAGTTTTTATTTTTTTGTTTTTACGGTGTTCATCTGAGGGGTTAGTTCATGTGATATGTTTATAGAGCTGGTCGATACGGACGCGACAATAGCTAATATGTCGATATTTTCCCTATTTATTTTTACAATTTTTTAAAATTTATTTTTGGAAAAGGATGCTTTTTTATTTTTTTACTTGAAACTTTTAATTTTTTTGTAAAACCTTAATTTTACACTTTCTTTTTTGTCCCACTATGGGACAGGGTCTGATCCTTGTTTCAATACAGCACAATGCATCTGTATTGTGCTGTATTGAACTGTTAGGCCTCTTTCAGACGGGCGTTGCGGGAAAATGTGCGGGTGCGTTGCGGGAACACCCGCGATTTTTCTGCGCAAGTTCAAAACATTGTAATGCGCTTTTCACTCGCGTGAGAAAAATCGCGCGTGTTTGGTACCCAAACCCGAACTTCTTCACAGAAGTTCGTGCTTGGGATTGGTGTTCTGTAGATTGTATTATTTTCCCTTATAACATGGTTATAAGGGAAAATAATAGCATTCTGAATACAGAATGCATAGTAAAATAGCGCTGGAGGGGTTAAAAAAATTTAAAATAATTTAACTCACCTTAGTCCACTTGCTCGCGTAGCCCGGCATCTGTCTTCATCTTAGCTTTTTGTAGCAACAGGACCTGTGGTGACATCACTCCAGTCATCACATGATCCATCACCATGGTAAAAGATCATGTGATGGATCATGTGATGACTGTGACGTCACCAAAGGTCCTTGTTGCTACACAAAGCTAAGATCAAGACAGAAGGAGATGCCCCACTGCGCGAGCAATTGGATTAAGGTGTGTTAAATTATTTTATATATTTTTTAACCCCTCCAGCCCTATTGTACTATGCATTCTGTATTCAGAATGCTATTATTTTCCCTTATAACCATGTTATAAGGGAAAATAAAAATGATCGGGTCTCCATCCCGATCGTCTCCTAGCAACCGTGCGTGAAAATCGCACCGCATCCTCACTTGCTCACGGATGCTTGCGATTTTCACGCAACCCCATTCACTTCTTTGGGGCCTGCGTTGCGTGAAAAACGCATAAAGAGGAGCATGCTGCAATTTTCATGCAACGCACAAGTGATGCGTGAAAATCACCGCTCATGTGAACAGCCCCATAGAAATGAATGGGTCCGGATTCAGTGCGGGTGCAATGCGTTCACTTCACGCATTGCACCCGCACGGAATATTCGCTCGTGTGAAAGGGGCCTTAGTGTCTTACACTGTAAGATGCTAACAGTTGCCTAGGAGACCCAGCCTGGGCCTCTTAGGCTTCCATACATGACATGCCCCAAGCCTTGGAATGGCTTGGGGCTGCCATGGCAACCAATGAGTCCCCGCCACAGCAGCAAGGGGACCCGATGCATGAGGTGAGGGAGCACAAACCTCCCATATGCCGTGGTCAGTGCTGACCGCGGCATATGAGGGGTTAATCCACCTCATAACGCATCAGCGTTATCGCCGATGCTGGTGGATGCAGCAGGGATCCAGCTGTCAGTAACCGCCGGATCTCTTCTGCTGATCGGGGGGACTGCACGCGGGGGGAGGAACGACTGCAGGACGAGAGCGCTCGTCCTCGAGCGCTAAGTGCCGACGATTGAGGACGAGCATTTTCGTCCTGGGTCGTTAAGGGGTTAACCTGAAATAGTGTAAAAAATAAAAAAAATCATACTTACCTCCTCCATTTACTTGTGACGGTCTGGCCACCACCATCTTGATTGAAAATCTTGGCCGAAATCCCATGCATGGTAAAGTATGACGCAAGCAAATGGAGGCAGGAAGTATGAAAAAAAAAAATCCTGTTAATTTTCTGTTTACTGTCAGATGCTGCAATCATGTATAAATGCGGCATCTAAAGGGGTACAATGATGGGGAGCAGCTCCCTGTTATTGCACCAGCTACTTAAAAAAAATGCGTCTCGTGACGAAGTAATTCATCACAAAGCGATTTTTTTTGTAAAAAATGGTGCTCGGATGTAGAACCAAACCACGTTCGCGTGAATGCACCCTAAGCCTGCGCAAGCAGGGGGGAGAGCTCACTATATCGGAGAGTTGTCCCCATTAGAGGGTCCGTGAGAGCAAGTGTCCTCCTGTATGGTGTAAACCTATGGAGCAGTGAGAGGACAGCATGGTCTACAGGGCCCAGTTTTAGGCTCCCTCTCAACTTGCCATTATAAGTCACAGCTACAGTTCATACAGACGCGCCGTGTCCTCAACTTGTACTGAGGTATATCACCCCACAGGATCATCGGGATACCAAGGAAGAACAATACCTCACTCCTGCTCTTTCTCCAGTTGTGGGTCAGTGATATGACCTTGCCAGGAATCCTATGGCACCTCTGCAGTAATCAAGGCCACTGCTTAGTGTTCTGGTAGGCCCCGTTTGATGTGCTGGTCCGATCCAGTCAAGAGAGGGCTCAAAAAGCTCAACAGCGTGTGTAGAGGAGCAATCCGCCCAGGTAATAGGTTGGGTGATAATTTTGACCCCCATTAAAATGGTGGAAGTCCAAGCTGTTAGGAGAGCTCAAGGTAATGTCCTAATCAGGAAGCAGTTGGCTCCACCCCCCCCATGAATTAAAATCTGTACCGTTCATCTGAATTGTTTTGGCTAGAAGCACATGGATTTCTGCAATTCCTTTCAGATGAGTGGAACTGATTTTCATTCTCAGAAATGTTCTGCCACGTGTGAAGGCACACTTGTAATGCAAAGACTGAAAGTAGTGGAGGTCCTACTGTGATACCAGCAGAAATGCTGCCACAAAAACCAACCCATTTCGGGCATATTTTGCATTGGCGGATTTTCTCCCTATCCACAGCAGGAGTGAATGCACTCTGAATATGCAACAGGAAACATGATCCGATCCATATCAGTTATGTAAAAAGCCACCTTTGTGGCACCGGGCCATATTCTCTACATTTAAATTCAGTCTTTGTAAACCAATAACAAGATTAAGAGATTAACAGGGTTTGGCATGCTGTGAGAAAAGTAAATCTCCTCATTTTCCAGTCCAGTTCTGATTTTATCTAATGCAATTGTCTTGTAATTCTAAATAAACCATGATGACAATTTCATTTATGTACACTAAAAACACACAATATATAGCAATAGTACCATTTCAAACATAAAAAAATAAAATAAAAAAATAACCAAGGGACCTATGAGAACATGAAGTACGTGCACAATCACAGCTTTGTTGGATAGGGGTTGGTCACAGTTTTTTTTAACCCTTTTTCTTGAAATGGCATGCGTTGCCTGTACATATTCAGTGTACTCACAAGCTGAACGTGCTCCATACATGGTGGGTGCCAGTTGTGTAAAGGTATGACAACAAGGCGGGTCGTGAGGCGGTGGTGATGTGACCGTGTTGTGTTAGAGTATTGTGCAGCCGTATGGAGCATTGAGCTTGAATTAAACTAACAAAGACCACACTGTATAGTTGGTCTGTATTATTAAAGAGGTATTCTGGTTTTAGTGATTACAGTTATTTGTTTACAAAATAGACAGTTATACGGTTTTCTAACCCTTTCAGGGGCTGGATCTCACAGGCTTCCGTCAAAGGCAAGCCCCGATGCCTATGGAAGGCTTCTCTGCCATCTGGTCCCCATCCCTGCAGCGCGGGGACCCTATGGAGATGCGGAGGGCACCTGTACCCTCCACATGCCACGGTCAACTTTAATGTTACGAACCAGCTTGTGTGAATCCACTGTAACACATGTCCTACCTGCTCTAAGGGCGCTGTCTAAGTGAACCCCTTGTTCTTCACAGTACCCCTGATGGTGGGGATAGACTTTCCTGAGGGGAAACCAGGTCGCTACCTCTTGAGGAGGATTTGCACACGAGGCAGCTGGTCCAGGCAGACCAGGAGGTACCTTAGCAAGGTACCAGAGATACAGACATAGTCAGCAGGCCGAGTCGTAACCAAGAGCAACAGTGCAGGACTAAAATTTAAGGCAGAGATGAAGTCAAACAAGCAATAGGAGAGGGCAGGTGGCATAGGTACAGGTCAGTCAATCTGGGTTAGCAACAGGAGAGTCAAGGCAAGCAGGCAGGGATCAAACAGATAGCCAGTCCAGAAACACAAGCACAGGACAGGCACACAAGCAGAGATATCAGCAACCTTTGCAGGACACAAGGACCTTGACACTCAGGCATCTGGGAAGGCATCTTGTTGAAAGGCTGCATATTAATCTGGCTGTTCAGTCCGAGGGAGACCTGTAGACATTTTTGGTCAGTGCAATACAACACCTTTGCACCAGTGACACAGAAATACAGTACTTAGGCTACTTTCACATCTACACTTTCCCTTTCCGCTATTGAGATCCGTCATAGGATCTCAATAGCAGAGGAAAACACTTCTGTTTTGTATCCAATTCATTGTCAATGAGTCAAAAACTGAACTGAAGCAAATGGCGTGCACCAGAATGCATTCCGTTCTGTTTTATTGCGTTCCCATGTCGGACACAAAAGCGCTGAGAACAGCATTTAATAGTACGTCCTGGGATGTGGAGCAAGACGGATCTGTAACGACTCACAATGTAAGTCAATGGAGTCAGATCAAGTTTCTCTGACACAAAACAAAATGGATCTGTCCCCCATTGACTTACAATGGTTTTAGAGACGGATCTGCCATGGCTATTTAGAGATAATACAACCAGATCAGTTCATAACAGACGTAGCCGGTTGTGTTATGATGACAGAAGTGTTTTTGCTGATCCATAACGGATCCAGCAAAAACGCAGATGTAAAAGTAGCATATATCGTGCTTTTCAGTATGTGGGTGACCTGTAGTTATTTGGTAGGTAAAATACTACTTCTTTGCACCAGTGACACGGAAATACAATAGTTAATCCATCTGTTAATTGTGTTGGTGACACATAGCTATTTGTTTTGTAGCAAAACCCTAAAATTTCCCCTGTGACACTTAATACAATAATTCTGTCTGATAATTGCGTCGGTGACATAGCTATTTATGTTTGGTGAAAAACCCCAAGGCCAAAGCTGCTGCAGAAAGTGCGAGCCATTTGCGCGCTTTCAGCGTTCTCAGCCTGCTGCTTCTTGCATGTAAGCTCTGCAGAGTAACTTCTGCCTTCCCGCTCACCGCCTCATGTGCGACATGCCTACAAGGTGGAACTCGCTCTGTGGCTGTGGAAGGTGGTGGAAGCTGCTCTGCGGAACGCTCTGCGGAGCAGAAACACTTCACCACCACCGAGTGGGCCTCCATGCGGGACGTGTGTGCCGCATTGGGTTGTTTCAAGTACTCCACCAACATGGTCAGCATCAATGACGCTGTCCTCAGTGTTACTATCCCACTTCTATGTCTCCTTGAAAAAACGCTTTGGGCGAAGATGGATGTGGCACAGGAGGAGGAGGAACAGGGATTATTCCCATGGTTATCAGGCCAGTCGTCCATAGGTGGCTCAGGGGGTGAGCTCCTGCACCAACAGTGGCCAGGTACATAACTGTCCAGCCAGGGCATAGTTGTGGAGGAGGAGAAGGATAATGAGGAGGATCCATGGTCACAGCAGGGAGGCACCCAAATCATCCTATTGGTATGTCTGGGATACAATGATCACAGATGATACACCCCCCACTGAGGACAGCTTTTCATTGCCTCTAGGCAGCCTGGCACACATGAGCGACTACATGCAGCAGCACCAGCGCAAAAAACGCTGAGTTGCCCTCATTGGTAGACGTGCTACAGGTAGACGTGCTGGTAGATGTGCTACGGATAGCATTCCCACCTGACAGCGAGATCTCAGTGGAAGCACGTGGCAGAGGAGGAAAAGGAAATCGCCACCACAGCTGGGGCACCACCACCAATGGCGAAATGTGGAAAAGCTTTGTCAGCATTCCACAACATCCAGCACCGCTATCTGATATGGACAGTCTTAGCAGGAGACAGCGTTTCAGCAACATGGTGGAACAGTATGTGTGCAAACGTTGAGGGTCTGCCCCATTTAACTTCTGAGTTTCCAAATTGGTTTGTCCTTTAAGCCTTGGATGTGCAGGTCTGCTCTGTGGCCAGTGTATTGTCCGAATGGCAGGGGGGGCGATCCCAGATAGGTGCATCCACCTGTCCCTGGCAATGTGGACAAGCTCACGTTCATTAAAATAAACCAAGCATAGATCCCACGGGACTTGTCTGGGCAGATTAGAGAGGTATACTGACCACACCTAGCTATTTTTATATTCTAGCACACTTTGTGCGTTCTCTTTGCTATTTCCCAATGTTTTTGGGCCTTCATAAACAAAAACTAAAATTAAGAAACATTTAATTAAATTAAAAAAATTGTTGGCTACCTCCTCTATCTCTTCCACCTACACTGCCTTGTCTGCCTATTCCGCTTACACCGCCACATCTGCCACCTCCTCCACTCAAGATTATTATGTCTTAAATTGGCAGAGTAGAGAAGTATACCGTCCGCACCCCAAAAATGGCTAAAGTTCACACACAGAATTGACAGACACATTTAAAAAAACAAGACAGAAACAGTGTCGGCTTCCTCCTCCGCCTCTGCCACCTACACCATTACGTCCAACAACTCCTCCACTGGGACCTCTACCTCCTGGCTCAAGATTATTATTTGTTATATTGACAGGGTAGAGAAGTATACCCGCCACTGCACAAGTCGTTTAGGGGCATTTTGGTGGTGACAGGTTCCCTTTAAAGTACAGTTTAGGCTTTGCTCACATAACACTTCTCATTTAAGTTCAGCACATACACCAAGAGTAGGGATGAGCGAACTCGAACTGTATAGTTCGGGTTCGTACCGAATTTTGGGGTGTCCGTGACACGGACCCGAACCCGGACATTTTCGTAAAAGTCCGGGTTCGGGTTCGGTGTTCGTCGCTTTCTTGGCGCTTTTGTGACGCTTTCTTGGCGCTTTTTGAAAGGCTGCAAAGCAGCCAATCAACAAGCGTCATACTACTTGCCCCAAGAGGCCGTCACAGCCATGCCTACTATTGGCATGGCTGTGATTGGCCAGAGCACCATGTGACCCAGCCTCTATTTAAGCTGGAGTCACATAGCGCCGCCCGTCACTCTGCTCTGATTAGCGTAGGGAGAGGTTGCGGATGCGACAGTAGGGCGAGATTAGGCAGATTAACTCCTCCAAAGGACTTCACTTGATTAATCGATCGATCTGCAGCTGTGCATCATTGAGCTGCTGAAATTCAAATGCTCACTCACTGTTTTTAGGCTGCCCAGACCGTTTGTCAGTCACTTTTTTCTGGGGTGATCGGCGGCCATTTTGTGTCTTGTGCGGTGCTGCGACCAAGTGCATCCAAGCTGCGACCAAGTGCATTTAACCCTCAATGGTGTGGTTGTTTTTTGGCTAAAGCCTACATCAGGGTGAAGCTGTCACACCAAGTGCATTTAACCAGCAATAGTCTGTTCATTTTTTTGGCCATATACTAAATCAGGGGCAAGCTGCGCCTGTCACCAAGTGCATTTAACCCTCAATGGTGTGGTTGTTTTTTGGCTAAAGCCTACATCAGGGTGAAGCTGTCACACCAAGTGCATTTAACCAGCAATAGTCTGTTCATTTTTTGGCCATATACTACATCAGGGGCAAGCTGCGCCCGTCACCAAGTGCATTTAACCCTCAGTAGTGTGGTGCGTCAAGCTGTGACACCAAGTGCATTTAACCAGCAATAGTCTGTTCATTTTTTGGCCATATACTAAATCAGGGGCAAGCTGCGCCCGTCACCAAGTGCATTTAACCAGCAATAGTGTGGTTATTTTTTGGCCATATCCCAGTCTAATTCTGTCACTAAATCCATACCGGTCACCCAGCGCCTAAATACTAGGCCTCAAATTTATATCCCGCTAAATCTCTCGTTACCGCTGTCCTGTTGTGGCTGGGAAAGTTATTTAGTGTCCGTCAAAGCACATTTTTTGTTCTGGGTTGAAGTACAATTCCCAATTTAGCAATTTCATAATTTAGTGGTTCCTGCTATATCAGAGCTATTTGAAATCTATCCCTAAAAGGGTATATAATATTCAAGGTGCACATTGGGTCATTCAGAATAACTTCACACACACCCGCTACTGTGTATTTCCAAGTCTAATTCTGTCACTAAACCCATACCTGTCACCCAGCGCCTAAATACTAGGCCTCAAATTTATATCCTGCTAAATCTCTCGTTACCGCTGTCCTGTTGTGGCTGGGAAAGTTATTTAGTGTCCGTCAAAGCACATTTTTTGTTCTGGGTTGAAATACAATTCCCAATTTAGCAATTTCATAATTTAGTGGTTCCTGCTATATCAGAGCTATTTGAAATCTATCCCTAAAAGGGTATATAATATTCAAGGTGCACATTGGGTCATTCAGAATAACTTCACACACACCCGCTACTGTGTATTTCCAAGTCTAATTCTGTCACTAAACCCATACCTGTCACCCAGCGCCTAAATACTAGGCCTCAAATTTATATCCTGCTAAATCTCTCGTTACCGCTGTCCTGTTGTGGCTGGGAAAGTTATTTAGTGTCCGTCAAAGCACATTTTTTGTTCTGGGTTGAAATACAATTCCCAATTTAGCAATTTCATAATTTAGTGGTTTCTGCTATATCAGAGCTATTTGAAATCTATCCCTAAAAGGGTATATAATATTCAAGGTGCACATTGGGTCATTCAGAATAACTTCACACACACCCGCTACTGTGTATTTCTAAGTCTAATTCTGTCACTAAACCCATACCTGTCACCCAGCGCCTAAATACTAGGCCTCAAATTTATATCCTGCTAAATCTCTCGTTAACGCTGTCCTGTTGTGGCTGGGAAAGTTATTTAGTGTCCGTCAAAGCACATTTTTTGTTCTGGGTTTAAATACAATTCCCAATTTAACAATTTCATAATTTAGTGGTTTCTGCTATATCAGAGCTATTTGAAATCTATCCCTAAAAGGGTATATAATATTCAAGGTGCACATTGGGTCATTCAGAATAACTTCACACACACCCGCTACTGTGTATTTCCAAGTCTAATTCTGTCACTAAACCCATACCTGTCACCCAGCGCCTAAATACTAGGCCTCAAATTTATATCCTGCTAAATCTCTCGTTAACGCTGTCCTGTTGTGGCTGGGAAAGTTATTTAGTGTCCGTCAAAGCACATTTTTTGTTCTGGGTTGAAATACAATTCCCAATTTAGCAATTTCATAATTTAGTGGTTTCTGCTATATCAGAGCTATTTGAAATCTATCCCTAAAAGGGTATATAATATTCAAGGTGCACATTGGGTCATTCAGAATAACTTCACACACACCCGCTACTGTGTATTTCTAAGTCTAATTCTGTCACTAAACCCATACCTGTCACCCAGCGCCTAAATACTAGGCCTCAAATTTATATCCTGCTAAATCTCTCGTTAACGCTGTCCTGTTGTGGCTGGGAAAGTTATTTAGTGTCCGTCAAAGCACATTTTTTGTTCTGGGTTTAAATACAATTCCCAATTTAACAATTTCATAATTTAGTGGTTTCTGCTATATCAGAGCTATTTGAAATCTATCCCTAAAAGGGTATATAATATTCAAGGTGCACATTGGGTCATTCAGAATAACTTCACACACACCCGCTACTGTGTATTTCCAAGTCTAATTCTGTCACTAAACCCATACCTGTCACCCAGCGCCTAAATACTAGGCCTCAAATTTATATCCTGCTAAGTCTCTCGTTACCGCTGTCCTGTTGTGGCTGGGAAAGTTATTTAGTGTCCGTCAAAGCACATTTTTTGTTCTGGGTTGAAATACAATTCCCAATTTAGCAATTTCATAATTTAGTGGTTTCTGCTATATCAGAGCTATTTGAAATCTATCCCTAAAAGGGTATATAATATTCAAGGTGCACATTGGGTCATTCAGAATAACTTAACACACACCCGCTACTGTGTATTTCTAAGTCTAATTCTGTCACTAAACCCATACCTGTCACCCAGCGCCTAAATACTAGGCCTCAAATTTATATCCTGCTAAATCTCTCGTTAACGCTGTCCTGTTGTGGCTGGGAAAGTTATTTAGTGTCCGTCAAAGCACATTTTTTGTTCTGGGTTGAAATACAATTCCCAATTTAGCAATTTCATAATTTAGTGGTTTCTGCTATATCAGAGCTATTTGAAATCTATCCCTAAAAGGGTATATAATATTCAAGGTGCACATTGGGTCATTCAGAATAACTTCACACACACCCGCTACTGTGTATTTCCAAGTCTAATTCTGTCACTAAACCCATACCTGTCACCCAGCGCCTAAATACTAGGCCTCAAATTTATATCCTGCTAAATCTCTCGTTAACGCTGTCCTGTTGTGGCTGGGAAAGTTATTTAGTGTCCGTCAAAGCACATTTTTTGTTCTGGGTTTAAATACAATTCCCAATTTAACAATTTCATAATTTAGTGGTTTCTGCTATATCAGAGCTATTTGAAATCTATCCCTAAAAGGGTATATAATATTCAAGGTGCACATTGGGTCATTCAGAATAACTTCACACACACACGCTTCTGTGCATTTCCAAGTCTAATTCTGTCACTAAATCCATACCGGTCACCCAGCGCCTAAATACTAGGCCTCAAATTTATATCCCGCTGAATTTGAATACAATACATTGGGCCAAATAATATATTTGTTGTTGTGGTGAACCATAACAATGAGAAAAACATCTAGTAAGGGACGCGGACGTGGACATGGTCGTGGTGGTGTTAGTGGACCCTCTGGTGCTGGGAGAGGACGTGGCCGTTCTGCCACATCCACACGTCCTAGTGTACCAACTACCTCAGGTCCCAGTAGCCGCCAGAATTTACAGCGATATATGGTGGGGCCCAATGCCGTTCTAAGGATGGTAAGGCCTGAGCAGGTACAGGCATTAGTCAATTGGGTGGCCGACAGTGGATCCAGCACGTTCACATTATCTCCCACCCAGTCTTCTGCAGAAAGCGCACAGATGGCGCCTGAAAACCAACCCCATCAGTCTGTCACATCACCCCCATGCATACCAGGGAAACTGTCTCAGCCTCAAGTTATGCAGCAGTCTCTTATGCTGTTTGAAGACTCCGCTGGCAGGGTTTCCCAAGGGCATCCACCTAGCCCTTCCCCAGCGGTGAAAGACATAGAATGCACTGACGCACAACCACTTATGTTTCCTGATGATGAGGACATGGGAATACCACCTCAGCATGTCTCTGATGATGACGAAACACAGGTGCCAACTGCTGCGTCTTTCTGCAGTGTGCAGACTGAACAGGAGGTCAGGGATCAAGACTGGGTGGAAGACGATGCAGGGGACGATGAGGTCCTAGACCCCACATGGAATGAAGGTCGTGCCACTGACTTTCACAGTTCGGAGGAAGAGGCAGTGGTGAGACCGAGCCAACAGCGTAGCAAAAGAGGGAGCAGTGGGCAAAAGCAGAACACCCGCCGCCAAGAGACTCCGCCTGCTACTGACCGCCGCCATCTGGGACCGAGCACCCCAAAGGCAGCTTCAAGGAGTTCCCTGGCATGGCACTTCTTCAAACAATGTGCTGACGACAAGACCCGAGTGGTTTGCACGCTGTGCCATCAGAGCCTGAAGCGAGGCATTAACGTTCTGAACCTGAGCACAACCTGCATGACCAGGCACCTGCATGCAAAGCATGAACTGCAGTGGAGTAAACACCTTAAAACCAAGGAAGTCACTCAGGCTCCCCCTGCTACCTCTTCTGCTGCTGCCGCCTCGGCCTATTCTGCTGCTGCCGCCTCGGCCTCTTCCTCCGCCTCTGGAGGAACGTTGGCACCTGCCGCCCAGCAAACAGGGGATGTACCACCAACACCACCACCACCACCTCCGTCACCAAGCGTCTCAACCATGTCACACGCCAGCGTTCAGCTCTCCATCTCACAAACATTTGATAGAAAGCGTAAATTCCCACCTAGCCACCCTCGATCCCTGGCCCTGAATGCCAGCATTTCTAAACTACTGGCCTATGAAATGCTGTCATTTAGGCTGGTGGACACAGACAGCTTCAAACAGCTCATGTCGCTTGCTGTCCCACAGTATGTTGTTCCCAGCCGGCACTACTTCTCCAAGAGAGCCGTGCCTTCCCTGCACAACCAAGTATCCGATAAAATCAAGTGTGCACTGCGCAACGCCATCTGTAGCAAGGTCCACCTAACCACAGATACGTGGACCAGTAAGCACGGCCAGGGACGCTATATCTCCCTAACTGCACACTGGGTAAATGTAGTGGCAGCTGGGCCCCAGGCGGAGAGCTGTTTGGCGCACGTCCTTCCGCCGCCAAGGATCGCAGGGCAACATTCTTTGCCTCCTGTTGCCACCTCCTCCTTCTCGGCTTCCTCCTCCTCTTCTTCCACCTGCTCATCCAGTCAGCCACACACCTTCACCACCAACTTCAGCACAGCCCGGGGTAAACGTCAGCAGGCCATTCTGAAACTCATATGTTTGGGGGACAGGCCCCACACCGCACAGGAGTTGTGGCGGGGTATTGAACAACAGACCGACGAGTGGTTGCTGCCGGTGAGCCTCAAGCCCGGCCTGGTGGTGTGTGATAATGGGCGAAATCTCGTTGCAGCTCTGGGACTAGCCAATTTGACGCACATCCCTTGCTTGGCGCATGTGCTGAATTTGGTGGTGCAGAAGTTCATTCACAACTACCCCGACATGTCAGAGCTGCTGCATAAAGTGCGGGCCGTCTGTTCGCGCTTCCGGCGTTCACATCCTGCTGCTGCTCGCCTGTCTGCGCTACAGCGTAACTTCGGCCTTCCCGCTCACCGCCTCATATGCGACGTGCCCACCAGGTGGAACTCCACCTTGCACATGCTGGACAGACTGTGCGAGCAGCAGCAGGCCATAGTGGAGTTTCAGCTGCAGCACGCACGGGTCAGTCGCACTACAGAACAGCACCACTTCACCACCAATGACTGGGCCTCCATGCGAGACCTGTGTGCCCTGTTGCGCTGTTTCGAGTACTCCACCAACATGGCCAGTGGCGATGACGCCGTTATCAGCGTTACAATACCACTTCTATGTCTCCTTGAGAAAACACTTAGGGCGATGATGGAAGAGGAGGTGGCCCAGGAGGAGGAGGAGGAGGAGGAGGAAGAGGGGTCATTTTTAGCACTTTCAGGCCAGTCTCTTCGAAGTGACTCAGAGGGAGGTTTTTGGCAACAGCAGAGGCCAGGTACAAATGTGGCCAGCCAGGGCCCACTACTGGAGGACGAGGAGGACGAGGATGAGGAGGAGGTGGAGGAGGATGAGGATGAAGCATGGTCACAGCGGGGTGGCACCCAACGCAGCTCGGGTCCATCACTGGTGCGTGGCTGGGGGGAAAGGCAGGACGATGACGATACGCCTCCCACAGAGGACAGCTTGTCCTTACCCCTGGGCAGCCTGGCACACATGAGCGACTACATGCTGCAGTGCCTGCGCAACGACAGCAGAGTTGCCCACATTTTAACCTGTGCGGACTACTGGGTTGCCACCCTGCTGGATCCACGCTACAAAGACAATGTGCCCACCTTACTTCCTGCACTGGAGCGTGATAGGAAGATGCGCGAGTACAAGCGCACGTTGGTAGACGCGCTACTGAGAGCATTCCCAAATGTCACAGGGGAACAAGTGGAAGCCCAAGGCCAAGGCAGAGGAGGAGCAAGAGGTCGCCAAGGCAGCTGTGTCACGGCCAGCTCCTCTGAGGGCAGGGTTAGCATGGCAGAGATGTGGAAAACTTTTGTCAACACGCCACAGCTAACTGCACCACCACCTGATACGCAACGTGTTAGCAGGAGGCAACATTTCACTAACATGGTGGAACAGTACGTGTGCACACCCCTCCACGTACTGACTGATGGTTCGGCCCCATTCAACTTCTGGGTCTCTAAATTGTCCACGTGGCCAGAGCTAGCCTTTTATGCCTTGGAGGTGCTGGCCTGCCCGGCAGCCAGCGTTTTGTCTGAACGTGTATTCAGCACGGCAGGGGGCGTCATTACAGACAAACGCAGCCGCCTGTCTACAGCCAATGTGGACAAGCTGACGTTCATAAAAATGAACCAGGCATGGATCCCACAGGACCTGTCCGTCCCTTGTCCAGATTAGACATTAACTACCTCCCCATAACCATATATTATTGGACTCCAGGGCACTTCCTCATTCAATCCTATTTTTATTTTCATTTTACCATTATATTGCGAGGCTACCCAAAGTTGAATGAACCTCTCCTCTGCCTGTGTGCTAGGCCTAAATATATGCCAATGGACTGTTGCAGTGGTGGCTGACATGAAGCCTGATTCTCTGCTATGACATGCAGACTAATTCTCTGCTGACATGAAGCCAGATTGTCTGTTACGGGACCTCTCTCCTCTGCCTGGGTGCTGGGCCTAAATTTATGACAATGGACTGTTGCAGTGGTGGCTGACGTGAAGCCTGATTCTCTGCTATGACATGCAGACTGATTCTCTGCTGACATGAAGCCAGATTGTCTGTTACGGGACCTCTCTGCTCTGCCTGTGTGCTAGGCCTAAATATATGCCAATGGACTGTTGCAGTGGTGGGTGACGTGAAGCCTCATTCTCTGCTATGACATGCAGACTGATTCTCTGCTGACATGAAGCCAGATCGTCTGTTACGGGACCTCTCTGCTCTGCCTGTGTGCTAGGCCTAAATATATGCCAATGGACTGTTGCAGTGGTGGGTGACGTGAAGCCTCATTCTCTGCTATGACATGCAGACTGATTCTCTGCTGACATGAAGCCAGATTGTCTGTTACGGGACCTCTCTGCTCTGCCTGTGTGCTAGGCCTAAATATATGCCAATGGACTGTTGCAGTGGTGGGTGACGTGAAGCCTCATTCTCTGCTATGACATGCAGACTGATTCTCTGCTGACATGAAGCCAGATCGTCTGTTACGGGACCTCTCTGCTCTGCCTGTGTGCTAGGCCTAAATATATGCCAATGGACTGTTGCAGTGGTGGGTGACGTGAAGCCTCATTCTCTGCTATGACATGCAGACTGATTCTCTGCTGACATGAAGCCAGATTGTCTGTTACGGGACCTCTCTGCTCTGCCTGTGTGCTAGGCCTAAATATATGCCAATGGACTGTTGCAGTGGTGGGTGACGTGAAGCCTCATTCTCTGCTATGACATGCAGACTGATTCTCTGCTGTACATGAAGCCAGATTGTCTGTTACGGGACCTCTCTGCTCTGCCTGTGTGCTAGGCCTAAATATATGCCAATGGACTGTTGCAGTGGTGGGTGACGTGAAGCCTCATTCTCTGCTATGACATGCAGACTGATTCTCTGCTGACATGAAGCCAGATCGTCTGTTACGGGACCTCTCTGCTCTGCCTGTGTGCTAGGCCTAAATATATGCCAATGGACTGTTGCAGTGGTGGGTGACGTGAAGCCTCATTCTCTGCTATGACATGCAGACTGATTCTCTGCTGACATGAAGCCAGATTGTCTGTTACGGGACCTCTCTGCTCTGCCTGTGTGCTAGGCCTAAATATATGCCAATGGACTGTTGCAGTGGTGGGTGACGTGAAGCCTCATTCTCTGCTATGACATGCAGACTGATTCTCTGCTGTCATGAAGCCAGATTGTCTGTTACGGGACCTCTCTGCTCTGCCTGTGTGCTAGGCCTAAATATATGCCAATGGACTGTTGCAGTGGTGGGTGACGTGAAGCCTCATTCTCTGCTATGACATGCAGACTGATTCTCTGCTGACATGAAGCCAGATTGTCTGTTACGGGACCTCTCTGCTCTGCCTGTGTGCTAGGCCTAAATATATGCCAATGGACTGTTGCAGTGGTGGGTGACGTGAAGCCTCATTCTCTGCTATGACATGCAGACTGATTCTCTGCTGTCATGAAGCCAGATTGTCTGTTACGGGACCTCTCTGCTCTGCCTGTGTGCTAGGCCTAAATATATGCCAATGGACTGTTGCAGTGGTGGGTGACGTGAAGCCTCATTCTCTGCTATGACATGCAGACTGATTCTCTGCTGACATGAAGCCAGATCGTCTGTTACGGGACCTCTCTGCTCTGCCTGTGTGCTAGGCCTAAATATATGCCAATGGACTGTTGCAGTGGTGGGTGACGTGAAGCCTCATTCTCTGCTATGACATGCAGACTGATTCTCTGCTGACATGAAGCCAGATTGTCTGTTACGGGACCTCTCTGCTCTGCCTGTGTGCTAGGCCTAAATATATGCCAATGGACTGTTGCAGTGGTGGGTGACGTGAAGCCTCATTCTCTGCTATGACATGCAGACTGATTCTCTGCTGTCATGAAGCCAGATTGTCTGTTACGGGACCTCTCTGCTCTGCCTGTGTGCTAGGCCTAAATATATGCCAATGGACTGTTGCAGTGGTGGGTGACGTGAAGCCTCATTCTCTGCTATGACATGCAGACTGATTCTCTGCTGACATGAAGCCAGATTGTCTGTTACGGGACCTCTCTCCTCTGCCTGTGTGCTAGGCCTAAATATATGCCAATGGACTGTTGCAGTGGTGGCTGACGTGAAGCCTCATTCTCTGCTATGACATGCAGACTAATTCTCTGCTGACATGAAGCCAGATTGTCTGTTACGGGACCTCTCTCCTCTGCCTGGGTGCTGGGCCTAAATTTATGACAATGGACTGTTGCAGTGGTGGCTGACGTGAAGCCTGATTCTCTGCTATGACATGCAGACTGATTATCTGCTGACATGAAGCCAGATCCTCTGTTACGGGACCTCTCTCCTCTGCCTGGGTGCTGGGCCTAAATTTATGACAATGGACTGTTGCAGTGGTGGCTGACGTGAAGCCTGATTCTCTGCTATGACATGCAGACTGATTCTCTGCTGACATAAAGCCAGATCCTCTGTTACGGGACCTCTCTCCTCTGCCTGGGTGCTGGGCCTAAATTTATGAAAATGGACTCTTACAGTGGTGGGTGACGTGAAGCCTGATTCTCTGCTATGACATGAAGACTGATTCTCTGCTGACATGAAGCCAGATTGTCTGTTACGGGACCTCTCTCCTCTGCCTGGGTGCCGGGGCCTAAATATCTGAGAATGGACTGTTCCAGTGGTGGGTGACGGGAAGCCAGATTCTCTGCTATGGAACCTCTCTCCAATTGATTTTGGTTAATTTTTATTTATTTAATTTTTATTTTAATTAATTTCCCTATCCACATTTGTTTGCAGGGGATTTACCTACATGTTGCTGCCTTTTGCAGCCCTCTAGCCCTTTCCTGGGCTGTTTTACAGCCGTTTTAGTGCCGAAAAGTTCGGGTCCCCATTGACTTCAATGGGGTTCGGGTTCGGGACGAAGTTCGGATCGGGTTCGGATCCCGAACCCGAACATTTCCGGGATGTTCGGCCGAACTTCTCGAACCCGAACATCCAGGTGTTCGCTCAACTCTAACCAAGAGTGTTCCTATTGCCTATGCTGAATACATCAATGTTTTTTTTAATCATATGTGTAACAAACAAGTATATTTTTTGCATGTTTTTAGCTGGAAAACTGTAGTCATCCCTGCCAAAAGAAATGTATACCATGCATTAAATACTTATTTTTCATAGACCTTCATTTCATAAAATTGCAGTAGCCGTGACACTGGAATGGAGGGACTGTGGACATAAGAGTGTAATTTTTTTCTCGTTTGGGCACCCATTATTGGTAGGAGTTACCTGAGTTAGCTCCAAGGCCAGAGAATACCTTAAATGTCCAAAAGAAGAAAAACAGATAAACATACAGCCAACTTACAACTTACTTTCTTCATGTTGTAGATAAAATCATGGTCAAAACAGTTGCTATCATTGGAGCTGGAATTAGCGGTTTGGGAGCTATCAAGGCATGTGTGGAGGAAGGTCTTGAACCTACTTGCTTTGAACAAAGTAATGATATTGGAGGCCTCTGGAGGTTTACTGTGAGTACTTAGCCACCAGCACTTCTTATACTTACTTACTTACTTCTCAGACCCACTCAGGTGGTATTATTTCATTGTTTGTTATATGCATAATATATGTGCCTTCTCTTTTGTAATGTGTATTGATGGCAAGTCACTTTATTTTGTATCTGTACCTTTAAAGAACTGTATTTATTGTATTATGTTTTCTTAAGCTGTATATAATTGGGCAAGTGGGCTCTCCTATCAGCATTTGGGGCTAGTAACTATTTTATGGTTCAGTGTAGAGCCTCCTGGGTGGATTGAATGGGAGTTTCAACCCTGAAGCCAGTTTCTCAGATGCTCGTCACTTTCCCGTTCTTATCTTTGGGACACGTTGGTGACATGTTTGGGGAAACGCGCAGATGCAGGTGCATAGCTCTCAGTTGTTGTTTTTTTGTTTGTTTTTTGTTAGGGGAGCAGGGCTGAAAATCATATAAGTATGTTTGGTGCCTATAAGAAGTTGATGTAGTATGCAAAGTTGCATACCTGAGGCATCCAGGTCCTGACAAGTGAAACTGCAGAAAAGGAGCTGCAAGTAAATAGCTGCAAGAGAGGGTGGTAGTTGGCTTGAAGCAGTGGAACATGTTAAGATAAAAATTGAACACAGAAAATAATGTAATTCGATAAGGTTTGGGTAAATTGCTCTAGAGGACAGAGGGCCACTGAAAGAGACTGTGTTGGGCCCTTTGACATTAGAGACTGATTATGTGGAGAAGAAAGACTGGTTGAGAACCTCCCCTTCTACTGGAATAAAGGAGCTCAGATAAAGCCTTCACTATCACCATTCTTCTGGTGTAGGTTGCACCTGTCCAGAGCTCTATGTGAGTAAAGATTTCCTGTGAAACAAATCCTTGAGCGAGTGAGATTTGTTTCTGTTGGAGAATTACCAACCCTGTATTATGTACATCCAGTATTTGGGTGTTACAACTGCACTCAACAGAATGTCCTACAGTTTCATATTCATTTTCTCTTCCAGATTGAAGAAAACATATTGCCCCTGAGTAAAGATAATGCTGTTACATACTTCTTATGGCACTCCATCATGATCTTTTGTTGCCATTTTAGCAACTCCTGCTCTTGTGGCAATGACCACACGTGTCCACTAGCTCAGTCCCATTACCCAGGTCCTCTCGCACACAGGTGGCAAAGTAATTCCTGTTATTGTGTGTTTCTGAGAGTGGAGTAAAAAGTATATCAGGAGGTGAAGTGTTTAATACCAATGTCTAGACAGAGAGATATGAAAAAAAAAGTTTCCCTGATCTAACAGAGGATTGATCATAGGACAACCCATTCAATAATAATATCTAAATAATGGCAGGATATGGGTAAAAAAAAATAGTAAAAAATAAACTATTTCAGGATGAAGTGGAAGATGGAAGAGCTAGTATCTACAAGTCGTTGGTAACCAATGTTTCTAAAGAAATAATGTGTCTTAGCGACTTTCCGATGCCGGATGATTTTCCAAACTTCTTGCCACATCACAAATACTTTGAATACATTAAGCTCTATGCAGAACATTTTAAACTGTTGAAATACATCAAATTTAAGGTAAGAAATAATAACTTAAATAATATGTGTAAGATAATGGATACGTGATTTTATTAACATCATAGTCAATAGATGACAGATAAAAACAAAAGGTGTTCCATTTGTATCCATCATTCAACCTGACAAATGTGAACCGAGCCTTAGGTCACACTGAGTCCTCATGCACATGGTCGTGTCCGTTTTTTTTTTTGTCTGCCAATTTTTCTTTTACTATCAATAAAAAAGATTATTCTCATCCGAAACTCTGAAACACAGACAAGAATAGGACACGTTCTATCATTTGTGGAAAGGCCGCACTGATCCTCAAAAAATATAAAGTGTGCATGGCCTCTTAAAAGTAAAGGATGAGTGTGCTATCCACATAAAATGTGGAAGGCACATGGATGAAAAATATGGTCTTGTGCATGAGTGCTAATGTTATAAAGTGCATTTTAGTTGTTTTCACCTTTGTTTTTTAATTTTGTATAGTTTACTTTGCTTTGGGATTAGCATTTTGCTTTGCTTGCATTTTCATAAAAATAACAGTTTCCTGTGGTTGTAGTATTGTCACATTTGTGTTGTGTTTGACATGACAAAATAATTGTACTATAATATTAAAATAAAATACATTTATTTAGTAAAATACACATATTTGTATACAGTTTTACTTCTTACATATAAATTATTAATTAATGTAGGAAAATCCACGGCACTCAATGTGCTGTTTTTCAGAAGATCATTTTATTAATGCACATTAATTCAATAGGACCCAGATCAAATAGAAATATGATAATAGATAATGCTCATACATATTAGGACTTTTTGGTGAGAGACCTTCTTCTGCCATATGAGCCTGTATGTGGTAGTGCATAGAATGCAGGCATCTCGAGCCCTCAGATTAACTACCATTGGGTAATTATATATATATCTACCATTATATATATTAAGCCTATTGTTCATAGTATTTCTCACTTCCTAACTTTCCATTTGTCTGTGTCTTGAACTTAGACAACCGTTTGCAGAGTAGAGAAGCATTCTGACTTCCTCGTCACTGGGCAGTGGTTAGTTACCACAGAAAACAATGGAGAAAAAAAGACAGACATATTTGATGCCGTTATGGTTTGTTCTGGTCAGCATGTACAGCCTGTGAGGTCCTTCAACAACCTTCCCGGTAGTTGTAAACTTTTTACAGTATCACAAAATGTCCATTTTGTCCCAATAAGGCTGAGTTCACACTTCAGTTATTTGGTCAGTTATTTACATCAGTTATTGTGAGCCAACACCACATTCGGGTCAAAAACACAGAACAGGTGCAGATCTTTCCTTTATACCTGGTCTTTGAGTAGGCTCCACTTTATTTTGGCTTACAATATCTGATGGAAATAACTAACCAATTAACTGAAGTGTTAACTTGGCCGTAACTGGCAGATTATTTTTCATTTGCTTACTTGGCAATTATATATGTACACCAGCTCCTCTCTTACAAATTGCACCACCTTCACATTCACACTGCCGTACTCCTGTGTCCCTAAAATTGTATTGCATACTTCATGACTTGGAATATTGTGGTGGAATTCAGATGTTCTACAGGAGAATAAAGTACTTCATGGAGGATCCATATTATGACACTGGCAGCACCGAAGAAGCTCCAGAGACTATGGGTCCCATTGTAGAGAATTTGCACTAAATTGAGAAACTACAGTACAATGATGCACAGTGGCAGTTTCAGTGACTGAGTTATTGTAGTAGCTGAGACCTGCGTAGTTTGAATGAATACATTTTTATTCATTAACTTAACTGGGACTATATCACCCCAGTTACTATGGTAACTCTGGGATTTACTTAGCCTCCTCATTCCTGGGTCAGATCCTTTTCAGCTCCACCACCATACTGCATCCTGACGCTGTTCAGGGTCCGAACGTTCAGTATGCCTTGCATACAATGTCCTGATGCTGAATGACATAGCAACCCAGTTTGGTGGTGTCTAAAGCTGAAGAGGACTAAGGCTAGTTTCACACTAGCGGCAAGGAACTCCGGCAGGCTGTTCCGGAGGGTGAACAAACTGTCGGATCCTTGCTGTTGCTAGTGCATGCGTGCCTCCGAACTACCATTCCGGCCCCATTGACTATAATGGGGGCGGGCCAGAGTTCCAGCGGCAGCATGGCAAACATGCTGAGAGGCGGCCGGAATAATACTACATGCCGTAGTTTTATTCTGGCCGCCTCTCTGCATGTTTGCCGTGCTGCCGCCGGAACTCCGTCCCACTCCCATTATAGTCAATGGGGCCAGAGCGGTAGTCCGAGGGCACGGGTACACTAGCGGCAGCAAGGATCCAACAGGCTGTTCACCCTCCGGAACAGCCTGCCGGAGTTCCTTGCCGCTAGTGTGAAAATACCCTGATCCAGGAGCAATGTGCAGTAAATGTAGGTTCCTTGTTTGAGGTCTGAATTGAATAGAGACTGGTCTGGGAATCCATACTTATTAAGGGTTCTGGTCTGTGATCTGTTTTTATTAAAGGATCTGGCCTGGGGTCTGGATATATTTTTGAAACTGGTCTGGAGTTTCAATATATGTAGGGGTATGAGGTCTGATTCATTTTAGTGTTTGGTCTGGAGTTTAAATTAATTTTGAAGTATGGTATCCTTACTTATATAGCGGTTTGGTGTGGGACCTGCATTAATATTGGGCCCTGGTCTAGGGACTGGATTAATATTGGGATATGGAATTTTTCACAAAAAAATAAAAATAAGAAATGGAACATCACAACCTTTAGGCTCTGCTATATACAACCTTGAGATATTTTCTCCTAGAATACCACTGTAATTAAGCATAAGATGGAGCTGGCACAATTATTTTCTTGAGAGAAAAGAAGAAGCCAACAGAAAAAAAAGACGTATTTCTTGTTACAGCCACCACGGCAATGCAGCCTCGGTGTCCGCCCTTGCGCACTAAACAGAAAAAACATTGGCTTTAATGAATAGCCAGAACTGCTCGTAGGCCGAGGGCCAACTATCAAACCCTCCCCCTTTATCTAAACTCAACGTACCACAAGAAACACGAATGACACGTTAATGTTGGGTTGTGATTGGCCACAGCTTTCTTTATTCGTCTTATCATAACATCATAAACCAGAGCCTTAAAACTGCTCCAAACCACTGACACGTGGCGCAGTATGCCGGCCACTGGACTCCCAGCGGGCATGTCCGCCCTTTAAACTTCACCATGTCTTCTGTCTCCAAACCGCCAGTTGTGAATTTACAGAACCAGTAAACCAACTCCAAACTGGAAATAGAAAGAGATATGAGCAACCAAATTGCCAGGGACATATCATAAGGGAGGGCAGGACAACGTCTCTCCCCATCCAAGAGACCAGCCGGAAGGAGAGGGGGTTTAAATAACCTACAGGCAGGGCTAAAACACTCTCAGGAAGCCGGATATACGGGCAGCTTACATTAACCCTTACCATGCCACTTCCCCACTTAAAGGGGCCAGCCACAGGCAAAAAGGAGGGGGGAGGGAAGGTGAAGTGGGGGGGCCACTCCTAAACCCCCCTTTATTAAACTAGCCTGGGATGAGAAGAAAGAGGTTAAAATGAGGAGGAGAGAAGGAGAAGGGAAGCTTTTCCTCAACCATGGCTTAAGGAGGGGAACCCAATTCTCCGCAGGGACAACCCAGGCCGAGGAGGACCACCCACAGTCCCCAGTCACCCTCCCTACATGGTAAGGTGCTCTCCAGACTGCTGGTAGGCCAAGGGCCAACCATCAATCCCTCTTTATCTAAACTCAACGTACCCACAAGAAACACGCATAACACCTTCATGTTGGGTGGTGATCGACCACAGCTTTTTTTATTCGTCTTATCATAACATCATAAAACCAGAGCCTTAAAACTGCTCCAAACCACTGACACGTGGTCCTCCAGCCACAACTCTCCCCACTCCATTCTCATTGTAAATTTGTGTCCCAGAGGTGGGCCTCACACCTATCAGACAATGGGGGCATATCCTAGTGATATGCCCCCATTGTCTCTGATGGGAATACCACTTTAACATTCCATGTCAAAGACTGTCATTTGTTTCATGGTTTTACACCTCGTTGCCTTAGTCTCAAAGGTAAACTTCTCTAGTTAACTTTCAATCATGTCTGAATTATATTTAATGGAAAATTTAATCTAAGGCCAAATTTGTGTAAAAGCCTTGTGTACCATGAGTTAACCTCTTAAAGAGGCTGTCTCGCCTCACCTCATGGCTTTTATATTGTGTAAAATGTTAATATACTGTAAGTAACTTACTAACATACTTTCATTTTCAATAATGTCTCCTGGCTATATTGAATTTTCTTTCTCTTTTTACCCTGCTCGTTTCAAGGTGTTACAGCCACCGCTGCAGTGCAGCTGTGGTGTCTGCGCTTGCGTACTAAACAGAAAAAACTTTGGCTTTTATGAATGGCCAGGACTGCTGGTAGGCCGAGGGCCAACCATCAACCCCTTAAGGTTATGTGAAAAAACAGGATGCCTGCTCAAAACAAAAAGGTATGAAAAACCTGAATGTGAAACCGTAGCTGATCTGGACAGCATCTGATTTATTGGGGTAGAGGTCTAGCCAATGGGACATCTCAGTGACGATCACTGGGGCCCTTTGGGTCACAGGTCGCAGAGGGCTTCTGGGATTTGGCTGAATGCGGGTTCAACGAACGGTAGTGTGGGAGTCTCCGCAAGAGGAGCACTCATGCTTGTACTTGCAAAGGCCTGCGAACCAGCAGTGACCCTCGTTGAACAGCCAACAGGCACCAGGGCAGTGGATGGTCACCGATCCCGGCGCTGAAACGAATCCTGAACCAGTGGCCGACCCAGGAAAGGGAGGCCTTTGGGATAGCATAAGGCGGAGCCAGACATCAGTGGCCTTAACCCCCCATCCTATACCAAGTTGGAGTAAGAGCCGGCGGCGGAACTCCTCATCATACCTCCACCACGCGGAGCCCCCTTGAGCCTTGTAGGTACTGACATGTGGTCCTCCGTGGTGTCCTGATAAATAAAAAGCTACGAACAGCAAACCTAATACTGCAAAAGCTAATACTGCAAAAGCTTGGAGTCAATTATTCATGGTCCTAGCGACCTGGGGACAACGTTCGTATGTTTTTTCTTGCGTTCGTTGATCCTTGTCAACCATGTGTTGGTCTACCGTCACTAAGGGCGGTATCAACGTAAAGATTGGCACATGTTTTTCTTTTACCTCTTCTACCAAATGAGCCCCAAGCGGGCTGACACTACAGAAGAAAGAGTCCTTGTGCAATCCGCCTACAACTGGAGGGCGTTTTTGTAAAGGGGCAGAGGAGGGCGGTTGAGGATCAGCAGACTGCAATTTATCTAAGACGGCCTTAAGAGCCGTAACGACTTCAGAACCAGTGATGGTCAGTTCACAGTGTTTGCCAGCGAACACATGCGGGCTGCCATCTTTAGTAACATAGACTCACACGTCCGGCGATGCACAGGTAAGGCCTTACCTCTGCATGTGCCGGGAGCCGGTCTGAAATCAAATGCAGTCACCAGGAGCAGGCAGTTCCGAGATATGATATGAAGGCCCCCGGCGGCTGTTCTTGGAACTGCCTGCTCCCGGTGGCTGCATTTGATTTCAGACTGCCTCCCGACACAGGCACAGGTAAGGGCTTACCTGTGCATCGCTGGACAGGTGAGTCTACCTTACTAAAGATGGCAGCCCACATGTGTTCGCTGGCGAACACTGGGAACTGACAATCACTGTTCAGAACCCTGGCCACCCTCCCCCCACGCCCCCGTATATTGGGCACTCACCAGACAAAGCAGGTCCTGGAGGTACTGGAGAAGGGGCAGATGTGATCACAGCTGAAACCGGCGACTGGCAGGCCGGAGGAAAAACCACATTGGAGGCCCTGGAAGAACGGACAGGCTCCCACCTATTACGTCTTGCTTGTGACACCGAATCAGACTCCCCAGATTCGCCCGATGAAACATCCGAAGATGACGGTGAGCGTCATCTTGAGGATCTGGAGCGCCGTCTTCTCCCGGAATCCCTTGAATGGCGACGGGACTGGCGCCTTCGAGAACCATGACGCGTCCTACTCCTGCACTCCACCGATAATGAGGAAGTCGATGTCACATCTGTGACAGGTGGTAGAAGATCTGAAAAACTTGCTGCACATGAGTGATCTGACAGCTTCTTTTGGTTTCACTGTTATGCTGGTATGTCCACACCTCCTTTTCAGGTGTGGATCATGTGACCATTACTACTCCCTGCTTAGTACTTGCAGTTGATAGCTCATACTGGTTGTGGATCGTTTGGTGTCTGGATCTCAACTGAGTTCCTGCTTTCCATTTACCCGGAGTTAAGTGTCTTTACTTTTGTATTGTGTTTATTTCCCTGTCTCTTGGTACCAGACCTGAGGCAGACTTATGATCCTTCAGCTGGGAAGGAACAGGTCGTCTGTGGCCCTATCACTATCTTCAGTGCCTTCTAGGGTGAGCCAGGCTTAGGTTCCTGCAGATGAACAGTCCTACCATCGGGGCCAGTTCATTCTGTTAGCAGTCAGGGATCAGGTTGGGATTTTATTAGGTGGTGACTTTTTCCCTTTACTTAGTTTGCGGGCCTGGTACCTTCTCCCACTCTCTTGTGTTTGGTGTGGAGTTCCCCTCCCACACCACGCCGTGACAGGCGAACTATGTTGACGGCTTCAAGGGACAGCAGCTGTGGGGAGGAGGGGGGCCGGGAACTGCAGGGGCCTCCTGTGGGGGGACGCAGGTTACCCCTGCTGCAAGGGGCACTATGGTATCTACCCCAGTTATAGACTCTGGTGGTAGAAATGCTGGGGGATCATTAGAGGTGGGGGGAAATGTTGGTGGTGGAGTGCTCAGCAGCCGATAAAGAACTAGCCTGGGCGCCCATGTTACCGCCCATTGCTGGTTCCCATGCATGCGACAGCTGCAGGGAAGCCTGGGTGGCAGGAGGAGGAAGGGGCTGAGCCACAAGAGAGGGCCACGCGCATCGCTCCCTACCACCACCAAACGTAAGGGGGAGAGTGGCAAGTGAGCGGGGAGGGAGACCGGGCACTACAGTAGATTGTGGACTGTGACCTAAATGGGTGGGGGGGAGACGCATCGCTCCGCTCCACCGGAGCCTGATATGAGGCAGGTACAAGAGAGGGAGGAAGAGAAAGGCCGGCCAAAAATGAAGTTATCCAACCTTCCCCTTCGGTAGTGACACGCACCAGAAGAGCTGCTCTAAAGGGAGTCATCCGCGGACATCCTGGCTGGAAGATGCTTTCACTACTTCTCAACATAATCAAAAAACTTCCTGCAGCTTCCACTAGGGAGAGAACACTGCACAGAGATTCATACAGCTCCTATTAAGTTATATTCTAGCTATATAAATCCATATGTTCTGAGCCCCACCTAGTGGTGGCCGCAGGCAGCCAGAAGTTTATCATTTACAATGGTTTATGGAGCTCACTGGGGTGAGATTAATCTGTGTATTTATATAAAATAAGCTACAGATAATTATTTTGAAGTGTTTGTCTTCACTTTTTTGGGATAAAAAGCTTGTTCTGCCCAAAATTAGAGATGAATGAACCGAGTCTCAATTAATAAGATTCATCACAAATTTAACAAACAGTTCTCCCAAGAGAATAAAAAGTCTTGGTGATTCACTTCAGACAAATTGCACAAAAAAAGTGCCTGCCATTTTACATTAAAGATTTAGTACACTAGTGAGTGAAACAGGGCAGAGAGGATAAAGATGGAGGATCACATGCCTGTGGCTGGTGGGCTTTCCCACAATGCTTTGCAGTAAGCCTAACAGACAATCAGGAGGGAGTATGTTGGCTGGTCTATCAGGCTGTATGGTAACTCTGAAAAACCGTTTAGAGCTCAGCCAATAATTTGATAGGATGAGTCAAATTTTATCATTAGGGACAGAATAGTGTCTGCAGCTAAGACTGGAGCTGATCATATATAGACTGCTGCACTGCACAAATATAACTTTAAAAGACCCTTTTTAATGCACATAAGTGCAAATTTCTTTCTGAAAATGTAATAAAAATTGTCTTCCAGAAAATCTATGTATCTGTCATGTGCCTGACCTGTCACATGTTGTACTGAACTTTGTCCAGTTGAGAAGTTTATTACTTCAAAATATTAAAATTTGTCTTGTCTTCCAAAACATCCATATACCTGCATGCCAAATCATTGCTAGATCATCACCCTAAGTTCTCTGGAAGCTAGGCATGGAAATATAGGTACTATGGCTCTCCCAACATATGATCATCATCATGTTAGAAAATCCATTTATCAGAAACCTGTGCCATCAAGTACATTGTGATTTTTTATTTTTTTTCTAAGCAATCGTTTAAAATTGTCTTTTCCTCCAAAAAATTATAATTGTCTTTGAGTTCCAGGTCTTCACCAGTAGTTTAAAAGTCTCTTTCTTGTCCTCAACAAATTAATGAAAATTGTGCTTGAGCTCCAGGTTCACTTGTGACTGATAAGCTGCAGATTTTTTGCAGCAAAAAATGCAGTGTTTCTGCTTACAATCTTCAGCAGAAAAAAACATACACCTTGTGGTGCATTTTTTGCAGTGATCTTGTTGCTGAAATGCTGCAGATTACACAAAGATTTTACTAGATGCATTGAATCCACTATAAAAATCTGCATCATAGGCCAGGTTTAGGTGCCGATTTTTTTCTGCCACATGTGAATGAAAAATGCAAAAAAGTTCACACAGTCATGTGTGGATATAGCCAAAAATTGTCTATGAGTTTCTTGTCTTCCCCAAAGTTGATAAAAAATTGTCTTGTCTTCCAAAAAATCCATTCTCTCCAGTGTGCTTGCATATGCCAAAATATGCTCTTCTTTGTCCAGTTGAGAATTTTTGGGGTTTTCCATTATGTGGTATTCAAAAAAGATCAAAAAGAGGACCGGGTGCTCTATAGGGTAGTATACTCTGGACCAGAAGCCAAAGTCAGTTAAAACAGGAGGTAGAGGTTGTTCTCACCTTCTGTGATTGTGAAAAGACACAACCCTTATAGCAGTATGAACATCTGTGAGTGGCTGAATCAAACAGAAGCAGTTGTCCAGTA
The DNA here is from genome assembly GCF_014858855.1 of Bufo gargarizans. Lineage (NCBI taxonomy): Eukaryota > Metazoa > Chordata > Amphibia > Anura > Bufonidae > Bufo > Bufo gargarizans. Next base: position 149,809,421 of record NC_058086.1, on the reverse strand, counting down.
ATTGTCACAGGGTCTTGGCCCGGACGTCAAAGAATAGTGCGTATATGGTGTAGAAAATGTGGGGCACACCAGTAGAATGCATGGACACCAGTGCTCACCCAGAAGTAAAAGAATGGACTTTATTGGTTTCAACACATAGGACATTTTAGAGACTCCTTCTTCAGAAGAAAATGGATACACTTGTCTTCCATTATTTAAAAAAAAAAAAACATCCAGGCCACCGTGTACTCTCACTTGGTGGCAGGGGCATAGCTATAGGGGATGCAAAGGTAGCAGTCACTACTGGGCCCAGGAGCTTGAAGGGCCCAAAGACCCTTGTGGTGTATAAGAAGACACCAGTATTATAGAAAGTGCATGCTGGCCAAGTTATACCTCTGTCTGGAGGAAAGGGGTTAGGTCAAGAGTGGTGGGGGTGGACGTTTCAAATTTTGCCTCTGGCAGCACAAACTCAATGTGCTTCCCTGCCCCTGGTCACAAAGCATCAGGGGAAAGCAGGAGCCCAAGCAGAACTCTTGCACCAGGGCCCAAGGGCCCTTAGCTATGCCCCTGTGGGCTACACCTAGGAATTGTGGAAAATTGCCACCATGGACTCCTGGAGCAGCTGTTATGGCTGGGGACAGTACTTTTCTTTCATGGCCCACTGGGTTAATGTTTTGCATGGCAGTGGTGACACAGCACAACAGCAATAAGGTTAGGTCCTGTTGAGAACTCCATGTTTGTGAAGGTCTGCTTTCCACACATGGCACCTATCCAATTCTTGTCTTCACATCTGTCTCAATGGTTTTATTCGATCGCCAACAGAAATAGGGCAAAGCATTGCTTCCACTCCCGCTGCCTTATTTCATATGTGTAAACTGGTTTGTTCCGTTTTGATTTCACACAACTGGATCCTAACGGAATGGATGCATACTGCAACGCAAGTATGAAACAGGCCTGGGATGTTTTTTTCAGTAACAAAAGAAAGGGGTGAGGCACCATTGATTACATTGATGCCTGATCAGGTTTGTTCAGTTTTGCAAACTGGACACAAAAAAAAATGTCTATTGCCTTGCAGTTATATGCATAGGTAGTCTGCTTTGGTAGTGAAATAATACTGTCCTTATGACATGCAGATGACAGGTGCCGCTCCTAGAATCACTGCATACTTTACTTATTTCGGCAGTCACAGGACCAAAAATTACCAAATAACTGAAGTATCAACTCAGCCTTAATGTTAGCGTCAAGAAGAAGCGCACTTCTTTTACACTGGTCAGCTGATTCCACCTAGATGTCTACAGAACCTGCTCTATTAAACACTTATACAAGTAGAGCCTCCCTGACAAAGCGGAAAGGGTGTCAGCAGTAAGTTGGTGTTGACGTCACTGATTAAATTGCCTTTCCGATGATCTGTCAGAACAATAACCCACAAAAAACGGATCCTGTGTGTGGAGCATCCGCCTTCACTCGGTCAGCATTTGCTCAATAATCCATCAGTATTGCTAATGCCAACAAAACTGGAGTGGATTTAAAACAGAGATGAATGGAATATTTGCATGTCTTCTGTGTTTTCTACCTACTCCTGCTTTTGGCTACCAAATCATAAGCCAATTCTGATGGGACCATACAAGCCTTACAGCTGCTACACAGTCGGGATCCATTGTGCGTCTCATTTTCCTTTCTTCTGACAGATCAGAAGAAAGGTCAAGTAAATGATGATGTCAGTTAGGCCAAAAGCCAAAATAGTGGACCAGTGATGAAGTGGGGAGGGTGGGAACAACATGAGAAGTCCACAGAGTGGAACTATGACATAGTGGTGAGGTGGAAGCAGCATGAGGAGACCACAGAGTGGCCCAATGACAAATTGTGGAGGTGGCGGCAACAGCAGTAGCATGAGGAGGATACCACAGAGTGGCAAGGTGACATAGTGTGGAGATGGCAGCATCCGCAGCAAGATATCACAGAGTGGCAAGGTGACATAGTGTGGAGATAGCAGTAGCAGCAGCATCAGGAGATCACAGAGTGGCAAGGTGACATAGTGTGGAGATGGCAGCAGCATCATCAGACCACAGAGTGGCAAGGTGACATAATATGGGTATGGCAGCAGCAGTAGCAGCAGGAGGATACCAAAGAGTGATAAGATGACATAATGTGGGTATGAAAGCAGCAGGAGGATACCAAAGAGTGGCAAGGTGACATAATGTGAGTATGGCAGCAGCAGCATCAGACCACAGAGTGGCAAGGTGACAAAATGTAGATATGGCAGCAGCAGTAGAAGCAGGTGGATACCACAGAGTGGCAAGGTGACATAATATGGATATGGCAGCAGCAGTAGCAGCAGGAGGATACCAAAGAGTGGCAATGTGACATAATGTGGATATGTCAGCAGCATCATCAGACCACAGAGTGGCAAGGTGACATAATGTGGATATGGCAGCAGCATCATCAGACCACAGAGTGGCAAGATGACATCATTTGGATCTGGCGGCAGCAGCAGGAGGATACCACAGAGTAGCAAGGTGACATAATGTGGATATGTCAGCAGCAGTAGCAGCAGGAGGACACCACAGAGTGGCAAGGTGACATAATGTGGATATGGCAGCAGCATCATCAGACCACAGAGTGTCAATATGACATAATTTGGAACTGGCAGCAGCAGGAGGATACCACAGAGTGGCAAGGTGACATAATGTGGATATGTCAGCAGCAGTAGCAGCAGGAGGATACCACAGAGTGGCAAGGTGACATAATGTGGATATGGCAGCAGCAGTAGCAGCAGGAGGATAACACAGAGTGGCAAGGTTACATAATGTGAATATAACAGCAGCAACATCAGGCCACAGAGTGACAAGGTGACATAATGTGGATATGGCAGTAGCAGCATGAGGATACCACAGAGTGGCAAGGTGACATAATGTGGATATGGCAGCAGCATCATCAGATCACAGAGTGGCAAGATGACATAATGTGGATCTGGCAACAGCAGGAGGATACCACAGAGTGGCAAGGTGACATAATGTGGATATGTCAGCAGCAGTAGCAGCAGGAGGATACCACAGAGTGGAAAGGTGACATAATGTGGATATGTCAGCAGCAGTAGCAGCAGGAGGATACCACAGAGTGGCAAGGTGACATAATGTGGATATGGCAGCAGCATCATCAGACCACAGAGTGCAAGATGACATAATTTGGATTTGGCAGCAGCAGGAGGATACCACAGAGTGGCAAGGTGACATAATGTGGCTATGTCAGCAGCAGTAGCAGCAGGAGGATACCACAGAGTGGAAAGGTGACATAATGTGGATATGGCAGCAGCAGTACCAGCAGGAGGAAAGGTGACAATGTGGATATGGCAACAGCAGTAGCAGCAGGAGGATACTATAGAGTGGAAAGGTGATATAATATGGATATGGCAGCAGCAGTAGCAGCAAGAGGATACCCCAGAGTGAAAAGGTGACATAATGTGGATATGTCAGCAGCATCATCAGACCAGAGAGTGGCAAGGTGACATAATGTGGATATGGCAGCACCATCATAAGACCACAGAGTGGCAAGGTGACGTAATGTGGATATGGCAGCAGCAGTAGCAGCAGGAGGATACCACAGAGTGGCAAGGTGACATAATGTGAATATGGCAGCAGCAGTAGCAGCAGGAGGATACCACAGAGTGCCAAGGTGACATAATGTGGATTTGGCAGCAGCATCATCAGAGCACAGAGTGACAAGGTGACATAATGTGGATATGGCAGCAGCATCATCAGACCACATAGTGGCAAGGTGGCATAATTTGGATATGGCAGCAGCAGCAGGAGGATACCATAGAGTGGCAAGGTGACATAATGTGGATATGTCAGCAGCAGTAGCAGCAGGAGGATACCACAGATTGGCAAGGTGACAAAATGTGGATATGGCAGCAGCAGTAGAAACAGGAGGCTATCACAGAGTGGCAATGTGACATAATGTGGATATGTCAGCAGCAGTAGCAAGAGGAGGATACCATACTCAGTGGCAAGGTGACATAGTGTGGAGATTGCAGTAGCAGCAGCAACATCAAGAGACCACAGAGTGGCAAGGTGACATAGTGTGGAAATGACAGCAGCAGTAGCAACAGGAGGATACCATAGAGTGGCAATGTAACATCATGTGGATATGTCAGCAGCAGTAGCAGCAGGAGGATACAACTCAGTGGCATGATGACATAATGTGGAAATGGAAGTAGCAGCAGCAGCATCAGGAGACCACAGAGTGGCAAGGAGACATAGTTTTGAGATGGCAGCAGCATCATCAGACCACAGAGTAGCAAGGTGACATAATGTGGATATGGCAGCAGAAGTAGCAGCAGATGGATACCACAGAGTGTCAAGGTGACATAGTGTGGATATGGCAGTAGCAGCAGCAGCATCAGGAGACCACAAAGTTAACCATTAACAGAGTGGAGCGGTGGGTGGCAATACCCGTACCCACTAATGAAGGTGGCTAAAAGGAGCACTTGGCATAAAATGTGTGACATCAGGCGGCTGGCAGCAACAGAGTAGTAGCGAAGGTAGGTAGTCAGAAGAAACCGGTCCCTTTAATCAAAGTGTTGGTGTGGCACCATGGATGATATAGTCTGATGCATCAGGAATTGGTGGTTGGAAATCCTGGCTGATCCACGCCTGATTCATCTTGACAAAGGTCAGTTCTCTCCACATTTTGGGTGGACAGGCGAGTTCTCCTTAGGGTAACTATTTCCCCCACCGCACTAAACATCAGCTATGATGCCACACTACTGGCCGGGCAGGACATATTTTCAAGGGCAAACTCTGCTAGTTGCAGCCACAGATCCAATTTAGCTAGTCCAGCAGATCTTCAATGTGGGGTGGCAGGGTGCTGTCCAAGTATGCCACCACCTGCTGGTTCAGGTCCTGCTTCAGGTCTACCTGCCGCTGCTGCTGGTGAATAGTTTCTTCACTATGTGGGAGAAAAAAGCTACTCATCAGCGACTGTTGACTCAGGCTGCTGCTGATAGACCTGGTGCTGCTCCTGCCACCAAACCCATCCCCAGCAGCCACGGCAGTGGAATGTGAGTACAGAAGCCCCCCCCCCCCCCCCTCGATCAGACCTGCGAGAGGATGGACGATGGCGGAGATAGGCAGCAGCCAACTGACTACATAGGATGTCTCTGTAGTAGGTCAGTTTGTCCTCCCTATCGGTGAGTGTAAAAAAGGCCCCCATTCTGGACCTGTAGCAAGGGTCCAACAAGGTGGAGAGCCAGAAGTCATACCTCTGCCGAATGGTGATAATTCGGCTGTCACTAAACAAGCAAGTGAGCATGCATCTCGCCATTTTTGCAAGTGACTCAGAGGGACTCCCTACCTCCATCTCCACTGCATACTGCCACGGTGTGTCTGGATCCTTTGTCTCGTCTTCCTCATCGCCCTGAAGTTCCTATGGATGCTCCTGCTCCTCCTGTCCTGTCCGCTGAGTAGAAAAACCACACAGTTCTCTTCACATTGCCTGTGCTCCAATGTCCTCCTCCCCCTCCTCTTCCTCTTCCAGTTCAGCCCCCACAGGGCTCATATTGGCCGTGAGATCTAGGCGCCACGTCTCCTGTCCCCTGACCAGCTATTATTACTAGCATTTGTTCCAGGACATGATGCAGTGGAATGACATCATTCAGCCCGTAATCCTGGCGACTGACAAATAGCGTGGATTCCACAAAGGGTCTAAGCAAATGGCAGGTGTCACGCATGAGCTGCCACTGGCTGACATCGAAGTTACACAGGGGAGTACTCCTATCCGCTTGCATCATCAAGAAATCGCTGATGGCCTTTCTCTGTTCGTATAGTCGGTCCAACATATGGAGGGTGCAATTCCAACGAGTGGAAACGTCGCATATCAGCCTATGTTGGGGGATGCCGTTCTGCCGCTGCAGCTCAAGGAGGGTGTGCTTTGCAGTGTACAAGTGGCTGAAGTGCATGCAAGTTGTTAAAGTGGTTGAAGTGCAAGTTTCCTGGCCATTTTTAGGATGTCTTGCAGATGGGTGGAAGACTTCAGGAACCGTTTGACAACCAGATTGAACATGTGTGCCATGCAGGGCGCATGGCTCAGCCTTCCTTGACTCAGCGCCAACACTATGTTCTTCCCGTTGTCAGTCACCATGGTTCTGATTTTGAGTTGTCGTGGAGAAAGCCAGGATTCAATTTCTTGATGAATCACACAGAGCATTTCCTCCCTTGTGTGACTCCGTTCGCACAGGGAAACGAGGTGCAGAACTGCGAGACACCGCCGTGCCCTGCACATGTGGTATGCTGCAGGAGCACTGTGACTTGTCCCTGCAGTGGAGGCTGAGGACATGTTGGAGGATGAGGAGGCACAGGCGGACATTGTCGCAGCAACAACGGCGTGACAATGTGGAGGCGGAAGCGGCATAACCTAGCCAAGTTGCTGGTGTGGCTGTAGAGGAACTACATTCACCTAGTGGGCCGTGAAGGGCATATACTGGCCCTGACCGTAGTTAAAGCTCCACATGTCGGCACTGCCGAGCACTTTGGCAGACACCGACAGGCTCAAGGACTGGTCCTCCTTCTGTTCTACATATTTGTGCAGGGATGGTACTGCCTTTTTTCGCAAAGAAATGAAGACTTGGGACTCTCCACCTCGGTTCAGCACAAGCCATCAGTTCTCTGAAAGGTGCAGAGTCCACCACTTGGAAAGGGAGGGACTGCAGCACCAGCAACTTAGGAGCACATTCAGCTTCTGCGCCTCTTGGAAATCTATTCAATAAAGAATTGCTGACGGAATGACTGACAAGGAGTAGGAGCAGGGGCATCTGGACCAGTATAAGAAGGGAATGACAGGCAGCTCCCTTCGGCCGAGGTTAAGGAGCCTTGACTGGCTGAAACCGGTTGCGTGCCACTGGGTGATGCAGTGATTGCTGCAGCAGGCTGGACCGCCACTTCGGAGCCATGGTTCTCCCAGGCCAGTTTATGGTGACACTGCATATGTTGACGCAGGGCTGTGGTGCCAACATTGCCACCCTGGCCACGCTTCACCTTCTGCCCACATATGCTACATATGGCCATGTTGACCTCCTCCGGTTGCTTCACAAAATACTGCCACACTGCCGAGTACCTGATTTTCCCACCAAAAGTCCGCACTGAATGACTGCTACCGCCACTGCCTCCATGTACCCCTGCACCACTACTTCCCGGGCAGGTAGGCTGCTGCAAAGCAGGTGGTTTACCCCTGGCACGTTTGGCTCCCGAACTTCCACTGCTGCCATCCTGCTGACTCCCAGCTACCCTATCGACTTGCTGGCTCCTCAGCTGGCTCAGGGGCTAGCTGCCACCCTCTTCTCCTGATGATTATAAAGCCCCTTCTGCACCCGGCTCACAAGTGCGATCGGCTTCATCATCCTCGAGTAGTGTCTGCATGTCACTGATGTCCTCCTCAACGGTCTCTGGGTCAGGAGCCTGACCGCTCGCAACACCACCTCCCACGCCACTCTCCTTATCACTACTTGCCCACTTAGCGGAGGAAGCGGCGGATGTCTCCTCCAGATCTTGGGTCGCTAGTAGCTGCTGACAACTAAGGGTTGTGTCTGACGAACCCACCGACTGATGGCTGGGGTTGTCTGATGTCACTTGGGATGACTTGGATGACCGAGTTAACCAATCAAGAACCGCAGGGTTGCAGGTCAAGACACAACCGCTAGATGACATTGGGAGCTCAGGCCTCTCGCAGTGACTCCTGCTGCCACGCCCATTTACTCTGCTGCGACCTCTGCTTGCGCCAGAAACATTTAGGCTTCTGCCACTCCTCTGTGCATAGCCTGGCACTTCTCTGCCTGACATACTTAGCTGAACTAAACAAATTAAACAGAAATTGAAACAACCCTAAAAACGACAAATATATTATTCTTTTTTTTTACTGAAATAGGCCACTACACACTTTCACCACAATTAACTGCAGAATATATTTTTCTGGTTGGACTGAAAAACACTGCTATATGCTTTCACCTGAAATAACTGCAACAGTGCAGTGTGTATATATTTTTCATTTTTTACAGTAATACACCCCTATACGCTATCACCTGAAATAACTGCAACAGTGCAGTGCATATACAGTGGATATAAAAAGTCTACACACCCCTGTTAAAATGTCAGGTTTCTGTGATGTAAAAAAATGAGACAAAGATAAATCATTTCAGAACTTTTTCCACCTTTAATGTGACCTATAAACTGTACAACTCAATTGAAAAACAAACTGAAATCTATTAACCCCTTAGGGACCCATGACGTACCGGTACGGCATGGATCCCGAATCCTTAAAGGGCTTCTGTCACCCCATTAAACAGTTTTTTTTTTTCTTTACTAATAATCCCTACACTGCGATCTCATCATACATAAGCTAATTAATGATTTTCGTTCAGTAGAATTTGTTAAAAATCGATTTTTGAAATATGTAAATTACCTTGCTACCAGCAAGTAGGGCAGCTACTTGCTGGTAGCAGCCGCATCCTCCGATGGTAATGACGCCCCCTCTGCTTGTTGATTGACAGGGCCAGCGGACGGGATCTTTCTCTGCTGGCCCTGCCTGTTTTGATTCAATATCTGGCGCCTGCGCCGCAGCCGTACCTCTCTTCAATCTGCGCAGGCGCACTGAGAGGCGGCCACTCGCTCGGCCGCTCCATCCTCAATGCACCTGCACTGATGACGTCACATCTACACCCGGCGCAGGCGCATTGAGGAGCGAGCGGGTACATCATGGCTTTAATTCGCAATTCCGGCGCCGCAGGGGTTAATCGGAACGGGATGCCGGCTGAAATCATTCAGCCGGCATCCCGTAACAACGCAGGGGAGGGTCATTTGACCCCCCCGTATCGGCGATCACAGAAAACCGCAGGTCAATTCAGACCTGCGGTTTTCTGCATTTCCGGTCCATTCGGGTCTCCGGTGACCCGATGAACCGGAAAAAGACTGCGACTGTTTGGCGTCATTATACTCCACCAATCGCAGTACGAAGATTTGGAGAGGCGGTGCTGGCCCTAGTGCTGAATGCCGCTGTCCAGGGTGCTGATTGGTGCAAGGGAGAGAGGCGCGAGATTCAAACTTCCTGCGCTCCTCTCTCCCCTCCTCGTTCTGCATGAGCACCCGGCAGCACCGTCCCCCTAATAGCCATCCATCACCCTCCTGGTCCCATCGCCACCCAGATAGGTTAGGGTCAGTGAGGGAGAGGCACCATTAGGCAGGGAAAGAAGGGAAAAGTTAGTTAGGAAAAAAAAAAATATAATAACTTTTACCCTAAACTTTCTTTGTTCCATCTTTCAGACCCCAGACCCCCCCCCCCCTGCCACTTGCCCGGTTTGAGGCCATCCGGAAATATCTGCATTATTCCAATAATGCAGCATCTCCTAAACCCCCCCCCCCCCCCCGAGGTGATCCTGCCTATGACCGTCTGTATAAGATACGGCCGGTTATCGATCACTTTGGGGCCAAATTCATGGAGGCCAACGTACCTGGAAGAGAGGTCGCGGTTAATGAGTCTCTCGTTGCGTTCAAGGGGAGACTCAGTTTCCGCCAATATATTCCCACAAAGCGGGTGAGGTATGGCGTGAAGCTATACAAAATTTGTGAGAGTACTTCAGGGTACACTTACAAATTTTGTGTGTACTAGGGGCGAGATTGCCGTATTCAACCCCCAGAATGTCCCCCCACTCTGGGTGTTAGCGGGAAACTCGTGTGGGACCTTATGTACCCACTGCTGGATAACGGTTACCACTTGTACGTGGATAACTTTTATACCAGCATTCCCTTGTTCAGGTCCCTTGCCGCCAGATCCACGTTCGCTTGTGGGACCGTGCAGAAAAATCAACGTGGCCTCCCTGCCCACCCCCTCCAGGTACCTATCCCCAGGGGTGAGACCCGTGCACTTACCAGTGGAAACCTGTTGCTGGTCAGGTATGAGGACAAGAGGGATGTCCTTATGCTGTCCACAATCCATGGTAACAGCACCACCCTCGTCTCTGTGCGAGGTACCGCGGCAACGGTCCTCAAGCCCGATTGTATCGCCGACTACAATCGGTATATGGGAGGAGTTGATCTCTCTGATCAAGTCCTCAAGCCATATAATGCCATGCGCAAAACCCGGGCATGGTACAAAAAAGTTGCGGTCTACTTGGTACAGGTTGCCATGTACAGACGTGGACAAAATTGTTGGTACCCTTTGGTCAATGAAAGAAAAAGTCACAATGGTCACAGAAATAACTTTAATCTGACAAAAGTAATAATAAATTAAAATTCTATAAATGTTAACCAATGAAAGTCAGACATTGTTTTTCAACCATGCTTCAACAGAATTATGTAAAAAAATAAACTCATGAAACAGGCATGGACAAAAATGATGGTACCCCTAACTTAATATTTTGTTGCGCAACCTTTTGAGGCAATCACTGCAATCAAACGCTTCCTGTAACTGTCAATGAGACATCTGCACCTCTCAGCAGGTATTTTGGCCCACTCCTCATGAGCAAACTGCTCCAGTTGTGTCCGGTTTGAAGGGTGCCTTTTCCAGACTGCATGTTTCAGCTCCTTCCAAAGATGCTCAATAGGATTGAGGTCAGGGCTCATAGAAGGCCACTTTAGAATAGTCCAATTTTTTCCTCTTAGCCATTCTTGGGTGTTTTTAGCGGTGTGTTTTGGGTCATTGTCCTGTTGCAAGACCCATGACCTGCGACTGAGACCAAGCTTTCTGACACTGGCTAGTACATTTCTCTCTAGAATTCCTTGATAGTCTTGAGATTTCATTGTACCCTGCACAGATTCAAGACACCCTGTGCCAGACGCAGCAAAGCAGCCCCAGAACATAACAGAGCCTCCTCCATGTTTCACAGTAGGGACAGTGTTCTTTTCTTGATATGCTTCATTTTTTCGTCTGTGAACATACAGCTGATGTGCCTTGGCAAAAACTTCGATTTTTGTCTCATCTGTCCACAGGACATTCTCCCAGAAGCTTTGTGGCTTGTCAACATGTAGTTTGGCATATTCCAGTCTTGCTTTTTTATGATTCGTTTTCAACAATGGTGTCCTCCTTGGTCGTCTCCCATGTAGTCCACTTTGGCTCAAACAACGACGGATGGTGCGATCTGACACTGATGTTCCTTGAGCATGAAGTTCACCTTGAATCTCTTTAGAAGTCTTTCTAGGCTCTTTTGTTACCATTCGGATTATCCGTCTCTTAGATTTGTCATCAATTTTCCTCCTGCGGCCACGTCCAGGGAGGTTGGCTACAGTCCCATGGATCTTAAACTTATGAATAATATGTGCAACTGTACTCACAGGAACATCTAGTTGCTTGGAGATGGTCTTATAGCCTTTACCTTTAACATGCTTGTCTATAATTTTCTTTCTGATCTCTTGAGACAGCTCTTTCCTTTGCTTCCTCTGGTCCATGTCGAGTGTGGTACACACCATATCACCAAACAACACAGTGATTACCTGGAGCCATATATATAGGCCCAATGGCTGATTACAAGGTTGTAGACACCTGTGATGCTAATTAGTGGACACACCTTGAATTAACATGTCCCTTTGGTCACATTATGTTCTGTGTTTTCTAGGGGTACCATCATTTTTGTCCATGCCTGTTTCATGAGTTTATTTTTTTACATAATTCTGTTGAAGCATGGTTGAAAAACAATGTCTGACTTTCATTGGTTAACATTTATAGAATTTTAATTTATTATTACTTTTGTCAGATTAAAGTTATTTCTGTGACCATTGTGACTTTTTCTTTCATTGACCAAAGGGTACCAACAATTTTGTCCACGTCTGTACAACTCTTTTGTACTATCCCGAAGCACTGGCAGCACAGGGACATTCCTCCAATTCTATGAGGCAGTCCTCAAGGACCTGATCTTTTCAGACCGGGAAAGAGCAGGCCAGAGTACCTCGGGAACTGGAGGCGCCCGGATCGTCCCTGGCCAACACTTTCCAGGTGTGGTCCCCTATACTGGAAAGAAGGGACGAACCCCAAAAAGATACATAGTGTGTCACAAGAGGGGGATATGGAAGGACACCACCACTCTGTGTGACACTTGCCCCGATCATCCGGGCCTCTGCGTTGACGGTTGCTTCAGGGAGTATCACACTTCCATGGAGTACTAAATTTGTATCCCAATTTAGCACTGACATCGGATAAAAAAAAAACAAAAAAACTAAAATAATTTATTAAAAGTAGACATATTAGGTTTCTCCACGTCGGATATAATCTCCTCTATAAAAATACCCCATGACCTAACCCCCCAGATAAAAAAATAAAGGTGCAAAAAAAGTTTTTTTTTGTCACCTTACATAATAAAAAGTTTAATAGCAAGTGATCAAAAAGTCATATAGCTCCCAAAATAGTGCCAATAAAACCGTTGTCTCATCCCGCCAAAAATGAGCCCCCACATAAGATAATCAGATTTAAAAAAAATGACACTTAGACTTTAGAGATACCCCAAAAAATTTTGGGTTTCAAAAAGGATAATATAGTCAAAAACCTAAATAATTGTAAAAAAAGTAGACTTATTAGGTATCGCCACGTCCGTAAGAATCTCCTCTATAAAAATACCCCATGGTCAAAAAAATAAATAAAAATAGGTGCAAAAAAATAATTTTGTTTGTCACCTTACATAACAAAAAGTTTAATAGCAAGCGATAAAAAAGTCATATAGCCCCCAAAATAGTGCCAATAAAACCGTTGTCTCATCCCTCAAAAAATGAGCCCCCACATAAGATAATCGGATGCAAAAAAAAATAACAAATTACACTTAGACTTTAGAGACACCCAAAAAAAATGTTTGCATCAAAAATGATACTATATTCAAAAACCATTTTTTCCGGTAACAAAACAAGGGTTAACAACCAAACAAAAGTTAACATTTATTACCCTGATACTGCAGTTTACAGAAACACCACATTTGTGGTTGTAAACTGCTGTATCAGTAAAAAGGGAGGCCGCAAAAGGAAAGGACCGACATGGTTTCTGGAAGGCCGATTTTGATGGCCTTTTTTATTGACACCATGTCCCTTTTGAAGCCCCCCTGATGCCCCGCTAGAGTAAAAACTCCCTAAAAGTGATCTCATCTAAGAAACTACACCCCTCAAGGTATTCAAAACTGATTATTCAAACTTTATTAACCCTTTAGGTGTTCCTCAACAGTTAATGGCAAATGGGGATGTAATTTCAGAATTTCAATTTTTGGTAACCTTGCCTCACAAAAATGTAATATGGAGCAACCAAAAATCATATTTACCCTAAAAAAAGTTTCCAAAATGGGGTCACTTTTAGGGAGTTTCTACTCCAGGGGTGCATCAGGGGGGTTGAAACAGGACACGGTGTAAATAAACCGGTCCATAAAAATCAGCCCTCCAAAAACCAAACAGCGCACCTTTCACTCTACGCCCCGCTGTGTGGCCATACAGTAGTTTACGGCCACGTATTGGGTGTTTCTGTAAATGGCAGAGTCAGAGCAATAAAGATACAGTCTTGTTTGGCTGTTAACCCTTGCTTTGTTAGTGGAAAAAATGGGTTAAAATGGAAAATTAGGCAAAAAAATGAAATTCTCAAAGGACATCCCCATTTGCCAATAACTCTTGTGCAACACCTAAAGAGTTAATGACGTATGTAAAATCAGTTTTGAATACCTTGAGGGGTGTAGTTTCTTAGATGGGGTCACTTTTAGGGAGTTTCTGCTCTAGGGGTGCATCAGGGGGCTTCAAATGGGACATGGTGTAAATAAACCAGTCCATAAAAATCAGCCCTCCAAAAACCAAATGGCGCACCTTTCACTCTACGCCCCGCTGTGTGGCCGTACAGTAGTTTATGGCCACATATTGGGTGTTTCTGTAAACGGCAGAGCCAGGGCAATAAAGATACAGTCTTGTTTGGCTGTTAACCCTTGCTTTGTTAGTGGAAAAAATGGGTTAAAATGGAAAATTAGGCAAAGAATTAAATTCTCAAATTTCATCCCCATTTGGCAATAACTCTCGTGCAGCACCTAAAGGGTTAACGACGTATGTAAAATCTGTTTTGAATACCTTGAGTGGTGTAGTTTCTTAGATGGGGTAGTTTTTGGGTGATTTCTATTATGTAAGCCTCGCAAAGTGACTTCAGACCTGAACTGGTCCCTAAAAATAGAGTTTTTGTTAATTTCTGAAAAATTTCAAGATTTGCTTCTAAACTTCTAAGCATTGTAACATCCCCAAAAAATAAAATATAATTCCCAAAATAATTCAAACATGAAGTAGACATATGGGGAATGTAAAGTCATCACAATTTTGGGGGGTATTACTATGTATTACAGAAGTAGAGAAACTGAAACTTAGAAATCTGCAAATTTTTCTAAATTTTTGGTAAATTAGGTAATTTTTGTGCAAAAAAAAAAAATATTTTTTTTACTTCATTTTACCAGTGTCATGAAGTACAATATGTGACGAAAAAACAATCTCAGAATGGCCTGGATAAGTCAAAGCGTTTTAAAGTTATCAGCACTTAAAGTGACACTGGTCAGATTTTAAAAAAATGGCCTGGTCCTTAAGGTGAAATAAGGCTGTGTCCCTAAGGGGTTAACTAAGGCCCTAGTTACAGCTGAAGAAAAACAGCCCCAAAGCAGCCCCAAAGTTCAGTTTATAGGTCACATTAAAGGTGGCAAAAGTTCTAAAATTATTTATCTTTGTCTCATTTTTTTACAGCACAGAAACCTGACATTTTAACAGGGGTATGTAGACTTTTTATATCCACTGTATATTTTTCTTTTTTTAATGAAATACGCCCCTAGATACTTTCACCAGAAATAACTGCAACAGTGCAGTATGTATATCTTTTTCTCTTTTTACAGTAATACGCTCCCTATACGCTTTCACCAGTAATAACTGTAACAGTGCAGTGCATATTTATTTTCAGTTTTTTTACTGTAATTTGCCCCTATACGCTTTCACCTGAAATAACTTCAACAGTGCAGTGCGTATATGTTTTTCTTTTTTTAATATAAAATACGACCCTAGACGCTTTCACCAGAAATAACTGCAACTGTGCAGTGCATATATATTTTTCTTTTTTTACAGTACTACGCCCCTATACCCTTTACCCCGAGTGCAGTGCGTATATATTTTCAATTTTTTACTGTAGTACACCCCTATATGCTTTCACCTGAAATAACTGCAACAGTGCAGTGCATATATATTTTTCTTTTTTTATGGAAATACACCCCTGTACGCTTTCACCAGAAATAACTGCAGAAGTGAATTAAGAAAATATTTTTCTTGTAGTACTGATATAAGATACTAAAGATACTAAGATATAAGCCAGTAAAGGCTTTTCAACATAGCACTTGCAGCCCAATCAATGTCACTAGCGCCTTCTGACGTCTCTCCCTGCACTAAGATGCTGTGAAATGATTCCTCTCTATCCTTTCCCTGCACTTGTAAATCAATTTCCTATCAATGTCCCTAGTGCCTTCTGACATCTCTCCATGCACTAAGATGCTGTGAAATGATTCCTCTCTATCCTTTCCCTGCACTTATAAATCACTTTCCTATCAATGTCACTAGTGCCTTCTGACGTCTCTCCCTGCACTAAGATGCTGTGAAATTATTCCGCCCTATCCTTTCCCTGCACTTATAAATCGTTTTTTCTGTCTTTTTTTCCACAATCATTTTTCCAATTGCTGTCTCTAGCGCCTTCACATGTCTGTCCCTGCACTCTGATCACTGGAAAATGTCTGACTCTAAGATGGCAGTCATATTTATAGGGCTGTGACATCATAGGGCAGGCTGGCTGCTGATTGGCTGCATGCAGGCATGTCAATCTGGGTGATCCCGCCTTCCCAGAGCTCCTTGCCCCATGTCCTCAGTCATCACACGTGTAGCTGCCATATTAGCAAAATGTGGTTCGTTACCATGAAGCGCGAGGAAATTCACATTCATTGCGAATCAAAGTTTTCCTGAAATTCGAAATGAATTCCTCTTCATCAGCTTTGATTTGCTCATCTCTAGACATGAGTATGGGACAATTACTATATTTTTTGCCCTTCAAGATGCACTTTTTTCCCTCAAAGTGGGAGGGGGGAATGTCAGTGCATCATATGGAGCGAATACTAATGAGCGCTTATATTATGGTAATGCTCATAATACAGGAGGACCGGGAAGGGGTGAATGCAGTGCTTCACTGGCTCTGTACTCACTGCTTCCTGGCCCTTGGCCTCTCGCTGTGCGGTTGTGCACAGCGTGATGACATCTTTGCGCTGTGACCTCACACAGTGTGTGTCAGGTCACAGAGCAGCATGTGGCAGAAAGAACAAGAAGACTGCTGGATGTGAAGAGGTAAGTTGATATATATTTTTTTTAATCTGATCTGAGCATGGGGGTCATTCACATGGAGGTCTGATCTGAGGTCTGCTTGGGGGACTTATTGAGGTCTGATCTGAGGTCTGATTGGGGGTAATTTACATGAAGGTCAGATCTGAAGTCTCATTGGGGGATTTATTAACATTGGGGGTCTGTTCTGAGGTCTGATGAACATTGGTGTCTGAGCTGAGGTCTAATGAAAAATATTTTTTTCTTATTTTCCTCCTCTAAAACCTAGGTGCGCCTTATGGGCAGGTGCATCTTATAGGGCAAAAAATACAGTATAAATCTGCAGTGTGCAGTGTGTTTTTAAACAGACTTTTTTTAACTACCTCAGGACCGCCGTACGCAGGATTGCGTCCTGCCGGCGGCCCTGCTCTTCTGGGTGGACGCATATACGCGTCCTCCTGCGAGAGCCGAGATTTCCTGTGAACGCGCGCACACAGGCGCGCGCGCTCACAGAAACGGAAGGTAAGCGAGTGGATCTCCAGCCTGCCAGCGGCGATCGCTCGCTGGCAGGCTGGAGATGTGATTTTTTTTTTAACCCCTAACAGGTATATTAGACGCTGTTTTGATAACAGCGTCTAATATACCTGCTACCTGGTCCTCTGGTGGTCCCTTTTGTTTGGATCGACCACCAGAGGACACAGGCAGCTCTGTAAAGTAGCACCAAACACTACACTACACTACACCCCCCCCCGTCACTTATTAACCCTTTATGAACCACTGATCACCCCTGATCACCCCATACAGACTCTCTGATTACCCCCCTGTCATTGATCACCCCCCTGTCATTGATCACCCCCCTGTCATTGATCACCCCCCTGTAAGGCTCCATTCAGACTTCCGTATGATTTTTACGGATCCACGGATACATGGATCGAATCCGCAAAACACATTGGGACGTCTGAATGGAGCCTTACAGGGGGTGATCAATGACAGGGGGGTGATCACCCATATAGATTCCCTGATCACCCCCTGTCATTGATCACCCCCCTGTCATTGATCACCCCCTGTAAGGCTCCATTCAGACATTTTTTTGGCCCAAGTTAGCGGAAATATATATATTTTTTTTTGTTTGTTTTTTCTTACAAAGTCTCATATTCCACTAACTTGTGTCAAAAAATAAAATCTCACATGAACTCACCATACCCCTCACGGATTCCAAATGCGTAAAATTTTTTAGACATTTATATTCCAGACTTCTTCTCACGCTTTAGGGCCCATAAAAAGCCAGGGCAGTATAAATACCCTACATGTGACCCCATTTCGGAAAGAAGACACCCCAAGGTATTCCGTGAGGGGCATATTGAGTCCATGAAAGATTAAAATTTTTGTCCTAAGTTAGCGGAAAGGGAGACTTTGTGAGAAAAAAACAAAAAAAAAAATCAATTTCCGCTAACATGCCAAAAAAAAAAAAAATTCTATGAACTCGCCAGGCCCCTCATTGAATACCTTGGGGTGTCTTCTTTCCAAAGTGGGGTCACATGTGGGGTATTTATACTGCCCTGGCTTTTTAGGGGCCCGAAAGCGTGAGAAGAAGTCTGGGATCCAAATGTCTAAAAATGCCCTCCTAAAAGGAATTTGGGCACCTTTGCGCATCTAGGCTGCAAAAAAGTGTGACACATCTGGTATCGCCGTACTCAGGAGAAGTTGTTTTGGGGTGTCATTTTACATATACCCATGCTGGGTGAGAAAAATATCTTGGTCAAATGCCAACTTTGTATAAAAAAATTGGAAAAGTTGTCTTTTGCCAAGATATTTCTCTCACCCAGCATGGGTATATGTAAAATGACACCCCAAAACACATTGCCCAACTTCTCCCGAGTACGGCGATACCAGATGTGTGACACTTTTTTGCAGCCAAGGTGGGCAAAGGGGCACATATTCCAAAGTGCACCTTTCGGATTTCACCGGCCATTTTTTACACATTTTGATTGCAAAGTACTTCTCACACATTTGGGCCCCTAAATTGCCAGGGCAGTATAACTACCCCACAAGTGACCCCATTTTGGAAAGAAGACACCCCAAGGTATTCCGTGAGGGGCATGGCGAGTTCCTAGAATTTTTTTTTGTCGCAAGTTAGTGGAATATGAGACTTTGTAAGAAAAAACAAAATAAAAATAAAAATCATCATTTTCCGCTAACTTGTGACAAAAAATAAAAAGTTCTATGAACTCACTATGCCCATCAGCGAATACCTTAGGGTGTCTACTTTCCGAAATGGAGTAATTTGTGGGGGTTTTCTACTGTCTGGGCATTGTAGAACCTCAGGAAACATGACAGGTGCTCAGAAAGTCAGAGCTGCTTCAAAAAGCGGAAATTCACATTTTTGTACCATAGTTTGTAAACGCTATAACTTTTACCCAAACCATTTTTTTTTATCAAAGACATGTAGAACAATAAATATAGCGAAAAATTTATATATGGATGAAAAAAATCGTTAAATTTCGATTAATTTAACAAGTAAAAATGTCAGCAGCAATGAAATACCACCAAATGAAAGCTCTATTAGTGAGAAGAAAAGGAGGTAAAATTCATTTGGGTGGTAAGTTGCATGACCGAGCAATAAACGGTGAAAGTAGTGTAGTGCAGAAGTGTAAAAAGTGGCCTGGTCATTAAGGGGGTTTTAGCTAGCGGGGCTGAAGTGGTTAACACAGTCAACCATGCGTTTACCCATAGCTATATACACTCACCTAAAGAATTATTAGGAACACTTTACTAATACGGTGTTGGACCCCCTTTTGCCTTCAGAACTGCCTTAATTCTACGTGGCATTGATTCAACAAGGTGCTGATAGCATTCTTTTGAAATTTTGGCCCATATTGATAGGATAGCATCTTGCAGTTGATGGAGATTTGAGGGATGCACATCCAGGGCACGAAGCTCCCGTTTCACCACATCCCAAAGATGCTCTATTGGGTTGAGACCTGGTGACTGTGAGGGCCATTTTAGTACAGTGAACTCATTGTCATGTTCAAGAAACCAATTTGAAATTATTCAAGCTTTGTGACATGGTGCATTATCCTGCTGGAAGTAGCCATCAGATAATAGGTACATGGTGGTCATGAAGGGATGGACATGGTCAGAAACAATACTCAGGTAGCGCGTGGCATTTAAACGATGGCCAATTGGCACTGAGGGGCCTAAAGTGTGCCCAGAAAACATCCCCCACACCATTACACCACCACCACCAGCCTGCACAGTGGTAATAAGGCATGATTTATACATGTTCTCATTCTGTTTACGCCAAATTCGGACTCTACCATTTGAATGTCTCAACAGAAATCGAGACTCATCAGACCAGGCAACATTTCTCCAGTCTTCAACAGTCCAATTTTGGTGAGCTTGTGCAAATTGTAGCCTCTTTTTTCTATTTGTAGTGGAGATGAGTGGTACCCGGTGGGGTCTTCTGCTGTTGTAGCCCACCTTTCTTTCCCATTCTGACATTCAGTTTGGAGTTCAGGAGATTGTCTTGAAGCAACTGCCATGTGATTGGTTGACTAGATCATCGCATTAATGAGAAATGGAACAGGTGTTTCTAATAATTCTTTAGGTGAGTGTATGTTGCTGTCACTCTGACATTTATATTGCTGTCCTAGGAAATCTCAGAGTGTTGTACACCAATTTTAAGGACAACTGGAGCACGTTTGATTTGGGTTAAATCAATTCGGACTTGTGATCAATTCATCAAAATCTGACCTGAAATTAACTTCAAGAAATTCACTCATCTCTACCGAAAATGCAGCATACCTATAGTGTGGCCCAAAAAACTATATTTGATGGAAGTTTTTTTTAAAGTGACAGAAAACAATGCCAGATCTAACTATGACCCATTAGCGCACCCTAATTTGGGAGGTGGGGCATTCTACATTTTCCTGTGGTGTCCAATAATTTATGTAAAGCTGTGGAGGTGGAGGATCAGTAGGGCAACTTTTATTTTGTAAACATTCAAATTTTTTAATTTTATTTATTAAATGGTTCGAACCCCTTGGCGACATATGATATACTAGTACATCACAGCAGGAAGTGACTTGAACCAAATAGTACATCATGATGATGGGACGGGCACCAGAGCTCTGAACACCCGATCAATGCAGGGGTTCGGCCATATCCTGGAAAAAAATGGAACACCAAACGGGTTAACAACGTTTATAAAATCAGTTTTGAATACCTTGAGGGTGTAGTTTCTAAATTCATTCATTTATGGGTGGTTTCTATTATGTAAGCCCCACAATGTGACTTCATAAATGAAGTAAATTGAAGTCAAAATTTCAAAAACCCACAAAAAATTGGGTTTTGGAAATTTTCTTAAAACATTTTAATAAGTCGCATCTAAAATTGTACGCAATCTAACATCCCAAAAAAATGAAATTAGATTTACAAAATGATGCCAACATGAAATAGACATATTGAAATGTAAAGTAATAACTATTTTATGAGGTATCACTGTCTTAAAAGCACAGAATTTAAAATTTAGAAAATTGCTAATTTTTCTAAATCTGTGGTCAATTTAGGATTTTTTTTATAAATAAAGGTAAAATATATCGACTCAAATTTACCATTGTCATGAAGTACAATTTGTCACGCGAACAGTCTCAGAATGGCTTGCATAAGTAAAAGCGTTCGAAAATTATTACCACATAAAGTGACACATGTCAGATTTGCAAAACAAATTTTTTCCTTAAGGTGAAAACTGGCCCGAGGTACAAGGGGTTAAAATCCCTAAGTATGTTTACCTTTTCACCTCTCTTTCTTTTAGGTATTGAAAAGTTTAAAGGCCAAGTACTACATTGCCGAGAATACAAGAAACCCATTGGGTTTGATGGAAAACAAGTATTAATAATTGGAATGGGCAACACTGGAGTTGATATCGCTACTGAATTATGCACAAGAGCCGCACAGGTATATTTCACTCCACTATAATAAATGAATTTATAGTTTATGGGCCCATTTACACATCGGATAAACTGGCATGTCGACGAACAGGAGGCATTGCACAATCATCCATCATGGTTTAATTTTATTTTTGAGGTTTACCCTCCAGCAGTTGTGGGATACACTGCAGTCAGTATGGCTCCAGATTACTATAGCTACCAGGACCTTATGGAGTCACTCCCAGCCCATTTAGATGCATATGGCGGTCACTCTTGATACTCTGGTGGTGGTCATAATAATGTGACTCGATGTGTATTTGCAGGAATACATGCCATTGCTGAATCTTTTTCCAGCAGCAGCTCTCAGATCATTCTTCCATCCTCTGCCATGAGGTCTACAGAGCACTGCTATTTATGCTCTCCCATGTGCTTATGTGCTTTCACTACAGACCTAAGCAACTCTGAAGTAGGCCACGCCGCCACTTCCGGGTGCAGTAACATGACGGTGTGTGTGCACTGTACATCTTCCCTCGTCCAGATGAAGATAAAGATGTGCTCACACGTCGTTCTACAAAGGGAGTGCACAGGTGCGGGATACAGCACTAGACCCAAGAGGTCTAACACTGTCAATCTAATGGAAAGGGGAGCGTGATTAAAAGCAGAGGGGCGTCATAGTGGAACACCAGGGGTGCTGCTGGAGCAGTCATCAAAGCCCTTCTCCTGGTGCACAAATGGCTTATTTGCATAACTTTAAAAGTTCATATTTCTCTGGAACCGTATTACCGAAGGACGTAAAAAAGGTATGGTTTTACTTAGCTGGGTCAACCCTACCAAGCTATATGCCTGGTAGCGTAGGGCCGATCCGGGTTACAGAGCCTCTTTAAAGTGCACACATGTACATAATACAGTGCATACATTTGCATTATACCAGTCTATATCTTCAGTGCAGTATACACGTACAGGGCACAACCCTACGTATATCTCTAGTGTGGGCTCTGCAATGTACATCACAACCTACCTACAGTAAGGTAAACGGCTCTCCCGGGATGTCAATACACTGTGATGGTCTGTCCATGATGTAATCACTATACATTCCCGTCATGAATGCTGAATGCTTTTCAGGAGTTTTCATCCATTGTAGGGCAGATACATTAATCATTGCTAAATAGAATACAGATCCACATTCACCATAATTTACACAATGTCTGCCAGGAGTCTCACCTCACTCCGTATTAAGTCAATCAATCCAATTTAGCAGCTAACTGTTCACATCGCTTTCAGGTGAGTAAAATAATCCATACTCACGAAACGTTGGGTGTGATAAGTCTTCAACGTTTCTTGTATTGTATCTAATTTTCTTTGTATGCAAGATTCAGCATGACATGTGAGAGGCACAGAGTCTATCATCATTCTGACTTCCTCCCACATCATGTGACATTTCATGTGTGCGGTACGTGGTAAACCACTAACATTACAATGTTCCAATGTTTCTGACAATCCAATAAACCTCTTTGTGCAATAATGCTCTTCTATTCACCTCCTCATTTTCCCTTGCCCCAACATGCTCTATCATGTGCCATTTTAAATCATATAGATAGAGGACAACTGTCCCTACTGGGACATTTACCTTAGCTTAAGCTATATACTAGTGAGGATCGTGTGTTCAATTTACTATCAATTTACATGGTTGTGACTCTTTTGAGATATGTTTACTAAATAAAAATGAGAGTAAAGTGAATGTAATCATCTCTCTGCAGGGCAATGCAAGGGGGGGGGGGGGGGAGTTGGGTAAGAAGTTATATAGTTATTTAACAGTATTTTTGTATTGTTCTGTATCATCACAACATTAAGTTTCTGTCCATGTAACTGACTGACAGGATCTTGGTCATTGTATACAAATTTGTATTTTATTAATAGTTTTATTAATAACCAATAAAAATTATTCTGATAAAAAAAATCATATACATAATGTGTCATATAAAAAAAATTCCATGCCACAGTAGTTTGTAGTTTCTCCTTGCTTTATCATATATTAACCTTTTTTTTTTACCTACTGTCATTTAAAGGCATCAGCTCTGAACCCGGACATAACCTTTTTTTTTTTTTTTCACCCATTCAGCACGTTTAAGGAGAGCATCAGAGGATTTTAAGGTCCGATGCTCCCCCTTTCCCTGCAGTGCATTGCTCAGAGCCAGGGCTGTTTTGTTTACATTTTTACACTGCTAGGCGGAGGCTTCCACCTAGCAGTGTTCCCGGTGACGTCATCTTCACTAATGGACGGTCTGTAGCACTTCTCTATGCTGTTTTACAGGCTAGGGCACAGGCGTAGCTATAGGGGGTGCAGAGGTAGCAGTCGCTACCGGGCCCAGGAGCCTGAGGGGCCCAAAAACCCTTGTGCCACATAAGACACTGGCATTATAGAAAGTGCATGCTGGTCAAGTTAGACCACTGGCTGGAGGGAAGGGGTTAGGTCAAGAATTTGGCATGAGGGGGTGCCCTTTCAATGTTTGCCTCTGGCAGCAGAAAGGATATGTGCTCCCCTGCCCCTTGCCAACAAGCACTAAGGGAATGGGGGCCCAAGCTGAACTCTTGCACCAGGGCCCGTGAGCCTTTAGCTACGCCCCTGGGCTAGGGCAACACTAAAGACCTCCCATTAGTTCCGGTGATGTCACCGGATTGACTGCTAGGCGAAAGTCTCTGCCTCTAGGTGATGTTTTGTTGGTAATAAAGTTTAGTGTTTCAAAAGCAACAAACATAACACACACAGGTTTGTTTCTACACTGTGTAACTTTAACTAGCACACTACAGTTTTAACAATGCAAGCAGGAAAAAATTCCTTTTTCATATGCACCCAACTTCTCTTTGTTTTAATATGCAAACAAAAGAATATCCCTAAACAAATGTCCATACTTCTGATCATGTCTCTGTAAATGCCAGGAGTTCACTACTGTTTTTCTAATCAAAAGAGCAAGCCAGTTGTATGTAGATATATTTATTTATATCTTATTGATGAGAGAGAGAAAGAGAGAGAGAGAGACTACCTAGCCTACAATAGTCATCAGATATGCTAAGTGGTCTCCATAATAGAACTGGTACCCTCTCAATGGTCCCACAAGGCCTCTCAGCTAGGGAAGCCAATTCTGTTTGCGTTGGTCTGAAAAAAAGGTTTTTGTCCTGGATGATCTATTAACCTAGTTAGCTGAGAAGCCTGGTAAACTATGCTGTAGTTGCGAAACATTCATTTTGTATTTATTTTTTCTGAAAGAAAGCTAAATGGTACATGTTTTTCATGTGTGGATTGCTCTCTCTCTCTCTCTCTCTCTCTCTCTATCTGTATCTTGATTTGCGTGGAATTAACTGCTAAATATTTGGGTTTGTTAGAATCCAGTTTTTGGGGAAAATCCAGAATGAATTCCAAATTGATTGAATTGATTTATTCATCTCTAGCATGTTTATACAGACTACCCTGTGCTTTATATATATATTTCCCCAATTTCTTTTATCCACTACATTTTTAGTGGTAGCTTCAAACTTTTTAATCAGTGTATTTTCATAATTAGATTGTCCTCTGGTGGTAGAGAACATATGTAATCCCTTGATTAGGATCCTAGGGATAATCAATAATAAGGTACAGAATCAGAATGGCCAAAACATTTCCACTAGGGATCCTCTCGCTGACAGTTTTAAAACGTAACCTTTATTTACTATATATTTTCAAAAACAACAAAAAAAAAGGGCTTCAGTAATGGAATAATGGATTTAAATTATTAGCTGACTTACAAGCGATGGACCAGTATTTTAGGCCCTCAATGCTCCCCCCTGTGTCTAGGGAGTGTGTCCCTGCTGCTAATGTATCATGTGTTTTCTCAAATATGATGCTGTTCTACGTGCCAGAGCACTATAATTTCACAGTCCTCACAGGCTGTTTTAGAGGCCAGCTACTGCTGGACAATGTACTTGCAGCCCCTAGTGAGCTCTTATTATTGTGCACAACTATGGACGGATTGGGAACTAAACGTTGCCCTGGAAAAAAACATAAAAGTGGCCCCATGTGGCAGGTGGGTCCAAATTAACAGACGGCAAGGCAACATATTTAGGCAGGGCCAACATATGTATGCAGGGCCAGTAATAGGATAGTGCAGAGCAATATATTGCCACAGCTGAACCAAATACCAAAGTGCAGCACAGAATGCTGCCACCTGCACCACAGTATTGAACTGTATCCCTTTCCTGAAGATGTCAATACAGTTGAATTCAGGAGGTCACCTGCGGCTGCTGGCCAGGTGCATAGGAGAGAATCAGATCATTGTGTACACGGCTGGTGGCTGTGAGGAGGGCTTAAGGGGCCATCCTAGGCATCAGCCCACCGGGAAATTTCCCTGTAGGGTCTTATGGCCAATCCACCCCTGTGCACAACCATGATACTGCACGGCTGTTTTAGATTCCTTTGATTGAATGTAACGGCTTGGCTCGTTACAGCATTCTCACACTGCTGACACACTCTCTTCCTGCCTGCAATTACTATCGCTGTTCCATCATTGATACATGGGTTGGCGTCACACCGGTTCTTAATTATATTTTCCCACGTCTGGTCAGCTGTACCAACATGTTTCACTGCTGGTGCGGCTTCGTCAGGGAATAAGGGGTTAGCTAATTTGAATATCTTTCCTAGAAACTCGGTGAGACATTGCCTGGACTACAATACTCCACAAACATACTATGCATACCTAGAGCTCTCTGTAATGAGCAAGAGTACCCAGACAATGCATATATATTGCCCAGAAACCGAGCATAGAATACTAGTCTCAGCCACGCCTTTAAGTTTTTTTAATGTAGTTTATGAAGCCAAAAGGAGTGGATTGCAAAAAAGAGAAGTAGTATCTGCCATTTATACTTTCTCTTTTTGCGATCTGCACCTGATTTTGGCAAAAAAAAACTGTATAAAAAAGCTGAACATGTGGTCATGCCCTACCAGCAATATGAGTAATCGATTGAATAGGCGTAATATTCACTGCATGCACAAAAAAAACACACAGGGCGCACCATAGGGTGAAAACGTATGGGAAATAGGAATAAACTCCAATGGCGGAGGCTCACCTTGAACGGTTGTGCAAATGTAGGCACAACACTAATGTAAACGTGTCGGGGAAGAAACCAATCCCCAGTGGATAGGTAGGTATGCAGCCACAGATGCAGAGGTCCTCAGATGAGCATGCCTGGGCCCACACGGAGGATTAATGTGAAGTGGAAGGAAAGTATATCCCTCGGCGCAAGGAACCAACCAGGTGCGTATGTCCTATCTTCAGAAATATTTATTGCAAGCTCACTACGCGTTTCGGGACATATTCCCCTTCATAAGGTGAAATAATGTTGCAACATTATTTCACCTGATGAAGGGGAATTTGTCCCCGAAACCCTTATGAGCTTGCAATAAATATTTCTGAAGATACGACATACGCACCTGGTTGGTTCCTTGCGCCGAGGGATGTCCTTTCCTTCCACTTCAGCACTATGAGTAATGTGATTTATTGTTTGAAGTGCCCATGTAGGAAGTTGTATATTGGACAAAGGTCAAGACTTAATGAACATAGATCAAACATCAGTGTTACAGTGGCTCTACACACCTTTACCAGGTTTCTGTGTCCTGTGGTGGGTCCTGTCTTCCCCTTTCCCCTTACCTAGCGGGCTCAGCTACTAAGATTGCTACTAGTGTTGATCAAGCATGCTCGATCGAACACTAGTTTGGCTCAAGCATCTAGATGCTCGACACATGGCGGTATTCGGACGAATCTCCTCCCTGCACGTTTCTTGGCTGCTACACAGCCAATAAACATGCAGGTAAGTACTGCCCTCACTGTAATGTCGTAGCCATGTTGGTTACTGGCATTACAGTGATTGGCTGGCTGGAACGCGTAATCGGGGTGCTGTATAGCATCCAATGACGCGTGTTCAGCTCAGGCTTATTCAGGGAAAGCTGTGCTGAGGAAGGGACAGACAGTGTAGGGAGTGATATGGGAATATTTTTTATAGAAAAACTTTTCAGAGACCCAAAAGTCTTTTTAAGGACTATTGTGTGTGGCAGCAATATCTATTTTTAGCGCATCCTGCGCTAAATAGCGTACAATAGTTTAGGCAGCTGCAGACAGCAACATAAACTGTGCCACATCTCTTGTGTAAAGTGTGCGCTTCCCAAAAATATCTGTGGCATCCAATGTACTTTTTTTTATAGAGGGTGTCCGCTGCGGACAGTGACATTACCTGCGCCACAACTCCTGTGTAAAGTGTGCGCATCCAAAAAATATCTGTGACATCCAGTGTACTTTTTACGTAGACGGTGTCCGCTGCAGAAAGTGACGTTAGCTGCACCACATCTACTGTGTAAAGTGTGCGCATCCCAAAAATATCTGTGACATCCAGTGTACTTTTTACGTAGACAGTGTCCACTGCAGAGAGTGATGTTAGCTGCGCCACATCTACTGTGTAAAGTGTGCGCATTCAAAAAATATCTGTGACATCCAGTGTACTTTTTCCATAGACGGTGTCCGCTGCGGACAGTGACATTAGCTGCGCCACAACTGCTGTGTAAAGTGTGCGCATCCAAAAAATATCTGTGACATCCAGTGTACTTTTTACGTAGACGGTATCCGCTGCAGAAAGTGATGTTAGCTGCGCCACATCTACTGTGCAAAGTGTGCGCATCCCAAAAATATCTGTGACATCCAGTGTACTTTTTACGTAGACAGTGTCCACTGCGGACAGTCACTGTCACGGTCAGTGTGGGGGAAAAACTCCACACTGAACACAGGAGGGAAGGGGAACAGTAACTGGGCCTGGAAACTAAGGAAGGAACAGGTCACCTCCTAAACAACCCTAATCCGGGCCCTAACTACCTATCAATATGAATAGACCTTGAAGGTAGGAATATTCATATGCAGTATACCTAGGCCCTTATTTCCCTATAAGGCCCTGGAATAAGGTTAGGACCACAGACAACCCATTCCTCCCCAGATGGACGAATGGAAGTCTCTGTCTCAGGCCCAGATACAAACAACAGGGAAAATAACAAACACAATAAAATAAGAAAATACAAGACTTAGCTTAAAGTATAAAACTACTCCAGAAGCATCATAGAGTACAACCAACCAGCTAGTAAGACAGGAAGAAAATCTATAAACCGCACCTCCAAGAGTGAGAAGCGGCTACTTATGGGGAAAGTAAATTACCAACAAGCAACACCTGAAGTGAGGGGTGTGGCATTCACCAAAACACAGACACAATAAGATCCACAAGGAACTTGTCAATTTAACCCACGTGTTGCCAGTCTCTCTGATCTCCTGGTTTCTACCACGGGAACGTCCGTGACAGTGACATTAGCTGTGCCACATCTACTGTGCGCATCCAAAAGTGTGCGCATCCAAAAAATATCTGTGACATCCACTGTACTTTTTCCGTAGACGGTGTCCGCTGCGGACAGTGACATTAGCTGCGCCACAATCCCTGTTTTTTTTTATTAGCCGCTGGTGACAGCAGTGACATTATGTGAGGGATATCTCCTGTGTGACGTTTCCACATCCCAAATACCTTTTTAAATTTGTTTGCACTTACACTTCCAAATCCTACTCTACTGTTCGTGTGACATACTTTCAAGCATATATAACATTTAATATGAAGAAGACGAACAGTAACGGACGGGGAAGTGGCCGTGATGCTGATGGTGCACGAAGAGACCGTGGCCCAGAGCGCATTGAAACTGTTCCTGCTGCTATTGCACAAAAAAAACAATCATCCACGATACCTAGCTTCATGTCCCAGTTTGCAGTTCGACCAGTTGGTCAGTTGGATTGCAGCAGATAATGCTTCAGTCGGTTAAGCACCACCCTGTCTTCCACCAAGTCCAGTCTCAGTAGCCAAGAGTCTGCTCAACACAATCCTCACCCTGATCCTCCTTCCTCCCACCATGGAGAGTCTGGGTAAACAAGTGATCCCACACTCGGATATTCTGAGGACCTCTTTTCAGCGCCATTCCTTGATTTGGCCCTCTCGCCAAGCACGCTTGAAGAGGGACAGATCTTGTGCCCTGATTCCCAAACTCTTGAGCATCCACAGTCACAAGAAGATGATGGTGGGGAACGGTAATTACTGTTTAATGAGATGGATGATGATGAGACACAGTTGCCAATAAGTCAACGGCAATTACTGTCTCAAGAGGTTGATGAAGAGGATGAGACACAGTTGTCACTGAGGTTATGGTTAGGTCAACAAGTCAGGAGGATGAGCAGGGTGAGGAAGTGGAAGAGGAGGTGGTGGACGATAAAGTCACTGACCCAACCTAGGAAGGTGGAAAGCGAGCAAGGACAGCAGTACAGAAGGTGGAGGGATCTGCAGCACCGCAACAGGCTGGAAGAGGCAGTGGGGTGGAAAAAGGGAGAAGGCGAGCCACACCAAACAGGCCCGCAACTGTTCCACGGGGCGCTCCTGTGCGCAAATGTCCCTTGACAAGGGGTAGATGTTCCGCAGTCTGGCACTTTTTTGAGGAAAGTGTGGACGACAAAAGAATAGTAGTTTGCAAACTTTGCCATACCAAAATGAGCCTGGGCGTGAACACTAGCAACCTCACCACCACCAGCATGATCCGCCACATGGCATCCAGGCACCGTAATAAGTGGGACGAAGGCCTAGGTCCACAATCTGTGTCTGCGGGTCACACCACTGCCTCCTCCCCTGTGTTACATGCTGGTCAATCCTCTGTTGCATGTGCAGGCCCGGATGCCTCCGGCCCTGCACCTGGACCTTCGCAAGCACCATCAGCGACCACATCCACTTCCGTGTACCAGCGCAGCGTCCAAATGTCCTTACCCCAGGCCTTTGAACGCAAGCAAAAATACCCATCCACCCACCCACAGGCCATAGCACTAAATGTGCAGCTTTCCAAATTACTGGCCCTGGAAATGTTGCCATGTAGGCTTGTGGACACTGAGGCCTCTCAGCGGCCGTCCCGCATTACGCAGTACCCAGCCACCACTATTTTTCAAGGTATGCCGTGCAGCCTTACACCAACATGTGTCCCATAACATCACACATGCCCTGACCAATGCAGTTACTGGGAAGGTCCACTTGAGTCTGATAATGGCCATAACCTGTTGGCGACTTTGGAGCTCGGCAAGCTCACATACATCCCATGCCTATCCCACGTCTTAAACTTAGTGGTTCAGGGGTTTCTCAAAACCTACCCCAATTTGCCTAAGTTACTGGTGATGGTGCGCTGCATGTGTGCACATTTCCGTAAGTCATGGACAGCTTCAGCCAGTCTGTCAACGCTGCAGCAGCGCTGGAAATTGCAAGCTCACTGGCGCTGGAACTCCACATTCCGCATGTTTGTGAGCAGCAGCGGGCAGTTGTGGAATACCAGCTGCAACATGGTTGTTGCCTTTCCAGTCAGCTTCTGCTATTCACAAGCGAGGAGCTGAGCGGCGATAATGCTATTATCAGCGTAACCATCCCACTTCTGTGTTTACTCAAACGCTCGCTGCTCACAAATAAGTACGACGCTTTGCATGTGGAAGAGGTGGAAATGGGGGAAGACATTACACAGAGTGATAGCCAGACCCCCCTCAGTTTGTCTTCTCAGTGCAAATTAGAGGATGAAGATGAGGAGGCGGAGGAGGAGGAGGAGCAGGAGACGGTTGCCTCCGCTACAGAGAGTAGTACCCATGGAAGTTAAATTCCATCTGTTCTGCGTGGTTAAGCGCGCATCAGGGTGATTAACTTAACCCTTAACCCTTTCAGGACCAAGCCATTTTTCACCTTTCTGCCCAGGCCATTTTTAGCAAATCTGACGTGTCACTTTATGTGGTAATAACGTTAAAACAATTTTACTTATCCAGACCATTTTGAGATTGTTTTCTCATCACATATTGTACTTCATGACAGTGGTAAAATTGAGTAAAAAAAAAAATCATTTATATGTATAAACTTTCAGTTTCTCTACTTTTATAACAGATAGTAATAACTACAAAAATAGTTACTACGCTACATTCCCCATATGTCTACTTATGTTTGGATCATTTTGTAAATGTCATTCTATTTTTTGGGGACATTAGAAGGCTTAGAAGTTTAGAAGCAAATCTTGAAATTTTTCCGAAAATTTCCAAAACCCACTTTTTGAGGACCAGTTCAGGTCTGAAGTAACTTTGTGAGGCTTACATAATAGAAACCACCCAAAATGACCCCATTTTAGAAACTACACCCCATGAGGTATTCAAAACTAATTTTACAAACTTTGTTAACCCCTTAGGTGTTCCACAAGAACTAATGGAAAATGGAGATGAAATTTCAGAATTTCACTTTTTGGGTTTTCCATTTTAATCAATGTTTCCACTAAACGCCAAACGAAACTCAATATTTATTGCGCTGATTCTGTAGTTTACAGAAACACACTATATGTGGTTGTAAACTGCTGTACGGGCACACGGATTGCGCACAAGGAAAGGAATGCCATATGGTTTTTGGAAAGCAGATTTCCCTGTGATTATTTTAAGCTGCCATGTCACATTTGAAGACCCTCTGATGCACCCCTAGAGTATAAACTCAAAAAAAGTGACCCCATTTTATAAACTACACCCCTCAAGGTATTTAAAACTGATTTTACAAACTTTGTTAACTCTTCAGGTGTTCCACAAGAATTAATGGAAAATGAAGACGATGTAAGCTGACAAAAAATGGCTTTTTTGACACCATTTTTTTTTACAGTGTTCACCAATACCTAATATGCATACTTTTTTTTATTCATGTAAGTTTTACACAGTGATATCATTTTTGAAAAAAAAATAAAATCATGTTTTAGTGTCTCCATAGTCTGAGAGCCATAGTTTCTTTAATTTTTTGGGCGATTGTCTTAGATAGGGTACCATTTTATGTGGGAAGAGATGACGGTTTGATTGGTACTATTTTGGGGTGCGTATGACTTTTTGATTGCTTGCTATTGCACTTTTTGTGATGTAAGGTGTCAAAAAATAGCTTTTTTATTTTTATTTTTTTGCGGTGTTCACCCGAGGCGTTAGATCATTTGGTATTTTTTATAGAGCAGGTTGTTATGAATGTGGTGATACCTAATATGTCTACCTTTTTTATTTTTTTTACATTTAACACAATAAAAGCATTTTTGAAACAAAAAAAATAATAAGTTTTAGTGTCTCCATAGTCTGAGAGACATAGTTTATTTCTATTTTGTGGGTGATTGTCTTAGGTAGGGCTCATTTTTTGCAAGATGAGGTGACGGTTAGATTGATGCTATTTTGGGAGGCATATGCCTTTTTGATCGCTTGGTGTTGCACTTTTAGTGATTTTCTGGTGACAAAAAATGTTTTTTTTTAGCACAGTTTTTATTTAATTTTTTTGACAGTGTTCAACTGAGGGGTTAGGTCATGTGATATTTTTATAGAGCCAGTCGATACGGACATGGTGATACCTAATATGTCTACTTTTATTTTTTCCCTATTTTTTACTTTTTTTTTAACTTTTTTTTTGGAAAAGGATGCTTTTTTTTTACTTGAAACTTTAAAAAAATTGAAAACTTTTTTTTTTTAAGCTTTTTCACTTTATTTTTTTGTTCCACTATGGGACTTCAACTTTTGGGGGCTCTGATCCCCTTTACAATGCATCACAATACTTCTGTATTGTGATGCGTTGGCTGTAAGTGTATTACATACTGTAATACACTTACAGCCTGCTTGCCTGTGAGATCCAGGGGGCTGGATCTCACAGGCTCTCCCAGAAGGCAGCCACGATGCCTAAGGAAGGCATTGAGCTGCCTTCCCTGCCATTGGGTCCCCGTCACAGCAGCGTGGGAACCCGATGGCTGCTTCCTCCCGTGCAGGGATCGCCGTGCAGGGGTTAATTCGCCGGCATCGGTGATTTCACCAATGCCGGCGCAAACAGCAGGGGTCCGGCTATCAGTGACTGCTGGACCCCTGCCGCTGATCGGGCAGGCGCGTTAAGTCACATCCAGTTGCACCGTATATGTACTGCACTGGGCGTTAACTGAAAAAAAAGGTGTTTGGGCTTCCTTAATGTCTTCCCCAGCCATAGTATCCCATTTCAGCTGCATAGCTAGATGCATTTCTCTCACAAGCAGTGGGTGTCTCTCTTATATGGAATCTGCCAGTACTGTACCACAGTGACCTCACTTCCATTACTTTCCACTATATTTGTTTTCTAGGGAGCTCAGAAAGCTGATAAGGAGGGGGAGATCAGATTTACAGATACACAGGAGCCTCTCTGCTCTTCAGAAGCAGTGTTGAAGCAGTTCTTCTATCAGAATCAGGAGCTCAATTATGTAGCTCTGACACTCCCCCATGTCCTATGAACCATCTCTGTTACCATATGGAGGGTCTGAAGTTCAAATCCTCACAGAGGCTTGTAAATTTGTTTCCTTTTGTTTCTTTAATAAAAAGTCTATGTGCTGGGAGCGGGCCCCTCCCCCAACCAGGTGGACCAAGAGACACTGCTTTATTCATATTCACTGCACTGAAGTGAATATTAATGAGGCTGCGGATGTCAGATACCCAAAGTAGCTGAGCCCCCAGCAGCCTGGGGCACCTGACTACAGTACAATCAGAACTACTCTGATGGTGGCCCTGCATAAAAATAACAAAATAGCAATGCTGGCAGTTACAGTAAAGGACACAGATTTGTTTGTAAGAGAGAAAAGTCTGATTTCCAAACTCTTATAGCTCACATTTTATTTGACATGACAGTATTTGACCTGGTCCATTATTTTTTGTTTACAGGTATATCTCAGTTCTAGACAAGGGGTATGGGTTATTAAACGGCTTGGAAAAGGAGGACTTCCTTTTGATTTGGGATTTATACGTCGTTACTACAACTGGATGAACAATATAATGCCAACAGCCATGTCTCGATGGATGACAAGGAGGTTCATGAATAACCAATTTAACCATGACTTGTACAACATACAACCTGAGGGGTAAATTACAGGACATTATTTATGTAACATTCTATCGCACAGTTGGATATTGAGATTATATATGAGTAATGAGGGATCTGCAGTAAGTCCCCAAACTGCCTCTAGTGGTGCCATAAGGTGGATTATCACTTCCAGATTTAGGCATCATGCGCGCTCATGCACACAACTGTATTTTGCATTCATGTTTGCGTCACATTTTTTGTGGCTTGCCCATGGGCTCATTCATTTCTATGGGTCCACATAGGCATGTCCATTCCACAAATTATAGAACATACCCCATTTTTGTCCGTACTGCAGATAAGAATGGTAATTTCTAGTAATGGGAGTGAGAAAAATGAGGATTACACATGGAACATATCTGTATTTTATGGATCCGTAGTTTGCAGACTGCAATATAGACACATAGTAACAGTTCATGAAGCTGAAAAAAGACAATTGTCTATCCAGTTCAGCATGTTATCCTGCAAAAATTGATCTAGAGCAAGCAAGTGCGGATGCGGTGCGATTTTCACGCATGGGTTCTAGGTGACAGTCTATTCACTGTATTATTTTCCCTTATAACATGGTTATAAGGGAAAATAATAGCATTCTGAATACAGAATGCATAGTATAATAGTGCTGGAGGGGTTAAAAATAAATAAAAAATTAACTCACCTTCTCCTCTTGATCGCGTAGTTCCCGGTCTCTTCTTTACTTCTTTAATGATGAGCTGTGGGCTAAAGGACCTGTGGTGACATCAGATCACATGCTCCATCACCACGGTGATGGACCATGTGATTGGAGCATGTGATCTGACGTCACCACAATTGCGGACAAGAATAGGACATGTTCAATTTTTTTCTGGAGCCGCGGACCGGAAGATCGGGGGCGCGCTCCGGAAATGCGGATGCGGACAGCACACTGTGTGCTGTCCGCATCCATTCCTGCCCCATAGAGAATGAATGGGTCCGCACCCATTCTATGGACTTGTGCATGGACCCTTAACCTAAGGCTACATGCAAACGACCATATGTGTTTTGCGGTCCGCAAATTGTAGATCTGCAAAAAAAAAGATGATATCCATATGCCATATTTGTGTTTTTTTCTTTTTTGAGGATCCATTGTAAAAATGCCTAAAACTGACAAGAATAGGACATGTTCTATTTTTTTTTGCGGGGCTACCGAATGGACATACTGATGCGGACAGCACACAGTGTGCTGTCCGCATTTTTTGTGGACCAATTAAAATTAATGAGTCTGCATACTATCCGCAAAAAAACAACAACGGAATGGACACGGAAACAAACAACGTTCGTGTGCATGTAGCCTAAGGCTGTTGTTTGGGTCCACATGTGATCTGCATTTTCTGTAGCTCACATACGGACCTGTTCATTTCTGGGTCCATAAAAAATGCAGATGTTCCGCAATAGGAAAATGCAGCATGCGTAAGACCAGTATCTGCAAACTGCAGATCCGCAATATAAATATGGTCATGTGCATGAGGCCTAAATATATGTTTATAGAGCATGTAACTCTGACAGGATGATCCACATTCATTCATTCATTCCAGTGCTCATGTAAAGGTTTTACTTCCACTATTCTAAGTGCCTATTCTAAGACTGCTAATATTTCTGTTTTCATCAGTAATACAAATACAGTAATATTTGAGACTGTTCTAATTTTTCCAGTACTTGTTTACACTTTATAGCCGCAGCATTTAATTGTAGTAATTATGGTGGCAACTAGAGATAAGCAAAGTTATGGAAAATTCTTTTTTTTTTTAAACATTTGTCTTTATTTCGATTTTTATAAAAACATATACATACCCAAAACACTTCAATTCAACAAAATAAAAATCCATATTACAAATTGGTAAATATTATAATGACCTTTTTCTTTTTCCTTTTCCCTTCCCTTCTATTTTATCCCAAATACCCACCCATCACCCTTAGGCCTCTTTCACACGACAGTATGTCCATTTCAGTGTTTTGCGGATCCGTTTTTCACGGATGCGTTGTTCCGTTTTTTGCTTCCGTTGTGGTTCAGTTTCCGTTCCGTTGTTCCGTTCCGTTTTTCCGTATGGCAAATACAGTATACAGTAATTTCATATAAAAAATTGGGCTGGGCATAACATTTTCAATAGATGGTTCCGCAAAAAACGGAACGGATACGGATGCATTTCCGTATGCATTCCTTTTTTTTGCGGACCCATAGACTTTAATGGAGCCACGGAACGTGATTTGCGGCCAAATATAGGACATGTTCTATCTTTCATCGGAACGGAAAAACGGAAATACAGAAACGGAATGCATACGGAACACATTCCGTTTTTTTGCGGAACCATTGAAATGAATGGTTCCGTATACGGACCGTATACGGACCGTATACGGAACGCAAAAAACGGCCCTCAAAACGAAAAAAAAAAAAACGGTCGTGTGAAAGAGGCCTTAGGAAGAGGGACGAGAAGGAAAAAAAAAAAACATTTCCAGCCCTAATATAACAATTTTTTCTATATTTCATCAAGTTTCTCAGATTTTTTTATATAGTCACCCGTTCCATTTTGATCAAATTGACAACGGCTTCTCGCCACTGTCCCACTGTCGGAGGATCTTCCTTTATCCATTTCCTGAGTATAAGGAGCCTAGCTTGAAAAAGTACTTTGCTCAAGACCAATTGTGTCTCTCTCTTTAACTTCAGATGTTCAATTGCCCCTAATATTTTCTGGTGCTGACCATGGACAGTAGGTTCCTGGCTAGGTGGCAGGGGCCCTAAGAGGTACTCTAGAAAATTGGAGATGTAAACTACAAGGTACACCAGCCAGGGCGGCGAAAGCCAGAGCATGTTTCCCATGTGAATTTACTCCCCGGCTTCCTGAGTCTCCTCTAAATAAACTCAGGAGGCCAGGGAGTTCGTTAGTCGGAACACGGATGTGTTCACGGACCTCCCTGGATACACTTCTATAATCCAGCATGACATTGTCACTGAGTCTCAGGCAAAAGTCCGATTAAAACCATACCGGGTACCTGAGGCTCGGCGACAAGCCATATCTGAGGAGGTACAGCTAATGTTGAGGTCAAATACCGGACTGGATTTTAAGTGCCGGTCCGGGTTTTGGCAGCACCTGGCTGTCCTTAAATAGGCAGCTTGGTTCAGAAGCGAGGTCTCTGTGCTGGGATTTGGGAGCCTTGTGTCTGGATGAAGGCTTGCTACCTGTTTGGCGTGAAAACAGGTTGGTGCTGCTTGTTTTGTCACTTGCCTAAAGTGTGAATAAAATACTGAACTGTTTGATCCAAAGAACTTGTTGTTGCCTCTATACTGCGTCCGCTAATCCTGTCTACCAGAGCCAAACCCTGCAATATATATATATATATATATATATATATATATACAGTACAGACCAAAAGTTTGGACACACCTTCTCATTCAAAGAGTTTTCTTTATTTTTATGACTATGAAAATTGTAGATTCACACTGAAGGCATCAAAACTATGAATTAACACATGTGGAATTATATACATAACAAAAAAGTGTGAAACAACTGAAAATATGTAATATTCTAGGTTCTTCAAAGTAGACACATTTTGCTTTGATTACTGCTTTGCACACTCTTGGCATTCTCTTGATTAGCTTCAAGAGGTAGTTACCTGAAATGGTCTTCCAACAGTCTTAAAGGAGTTCCCAGAGATGCTTAGCACTTGTTGGCCCTTTTGCCTTCACTCTGCGGTCCAGCTCACCCCAAACCATCTCGATTGGGTTCAGGTCCGGTTACTGTGGAGGCCAGGTCATCTGGCGCAGCACCCCATCACTCTCCTTCATGGTCAAATAGCCCTTACACAGCCTGGAGGTGTGTTTGGGGTCATTGGCCTGTTGAAAAATAAATGATGGTCCAACTAAATGCAAACTGGATGGAATAGCATGCCGCTGCAAGATGCTGTGGCAGCCATGCTGGTTCAGTATGCCTTCAATTTTGAATAAATCCCCAACAGTGTCACCAGCAAAGCACCCCCACACCATCACACCTCCTCCTTCATGCTTCACGGTGGGAACCAGGCATGTAGAGTCCATCTGTTCACCTTTTCTGCGTCGCACAAAGACACGGTGGTTGGAACCAAAGATCTCAAATTTGGACTCATCAGACCAAAGCACAGATTTCCACTAGTCTAATGTCCATTCCTTGTGTTCTTTAGCCCAAACAAGTCTCTTCTGCTTGTTGCCTGTCCTTAGCAGTGGTTTCCTAGCAGATATTCTACCATGAAGGCCTGATTCACACAGTCTCCTCTTAACAGTTGTTCTAGAGATGTGTCTGCTGCTAGAACTCTGTGTGGCATTGACCTGGTCTCTAATCTGAGCTGCTGTTAACCTGCGATTTCTGAGGCTGGTTACTCGGATGAACTTATCCTCCGCAGCAGAGGTGACTCTTGGTCTTCCTTTCCTGGGGCGGTCCGCATGTGAGCCAGTTTCTTTGTAGCGCTTGATGGTTTTTGTGACTGCACTTGGGGACACTTTCAAAGTTTTCCCAATTTTTCAGACTGACTGACCTTCATTTCTTAAAGTAATGATGGCCACTCGTTTTTCTTTACTTAGCTGCTTTTTTTCTTGCCATAATACAAATTCTAACAGTCTATTCAGTAGGGCTATCAGCTGTGTATCCACCTGACTTCTCCACAACGCAACTGATGGTCCCAACCCATTATAAGGCAAAAAATCCCACTTATTAAACCTGACAGGGCACACCTGTGAAGTGAAAACCATTTCAGGTGACTACCTCTTGAAGCTCATCAAGAGAATGCCAAGAGTGTGCAAAGCAGTAATCAAAGCAAAAGGTGGCTACTTTGAAGAACCTAGAATATGACATATTTTCAGTTGTTTCACACTTTTTTGTTATGTATATAATTCCACATGTGTTAATTCATAGTTTTGATGCCTTCAGTGTGAATCTACAATTGTCATAGTCATGAAAATAAAGAAAACTCTTTTCATGAGAAGGTGTGTCCAAACTTTTGGTCTGTACTGTATATATATATATATATATATATATATATATATATACATATAAACTTTGTAATATATCTTATCAAAGAAAAATGCCATGGCCAAAGACTCCCCCCCCCTCCTTTTTAAACCTTCTCTCTGAATTTTGTGAGACGTAGAATGGCTGTCAGCCCAAATAAACTATGAGATTACATCATCCAATAGAAGTCTATGGAAAGGTGGGAGGAAGTGCATAGATAAACAAGCAGACAAGCATGATTCAGCAGATTTTGAACCTAGTAAGTGTTATATATCACATCACTGCATTAGTCACTTCTATACTTCACAGTATATCTCTATATTGTCCTATATAGTGCCTCTGCAACCGGCCCGGGAGAGAAGAGCTGGAGGACAGTATTGGTGGTAGTGGCCATGTTAGCTTTAGTAATGATAGTAGTCTTCACCCTTGTGTTCCCTTGGCATAACCCTTCTTCCACTTATAGTTGGTGGTTGTGGTGCCCTTGGTGTTAGATGAGCAGTGGAGCAAGGCAGGAGAACGGAGTCCCATCCATGTCGGTTATTGAGACATAAGGCCAGGCTGGCTTGATTAATGCCAATTACGGTATAGTCTCTCTTCTACAGAGTGGATGATGGGTGTAACAGTGCAAATTGAAGTAGGAGGCATAGTCTCAAAATATAACACTGAGTAGGCTTTTCCCAAAGGCTACGAATATGTGGTACGCAGTATGATTGTTGTCCCTGAGTCTCTTTTCTTAGATGCAAGCAATGTTTCTAAATGACCAAAGCCATGCAATTTCTCTTATTATCTATCTGCGATGCCCTAATGCGGGGTGTAGTCCTAAAACGTTTGTCCAGTCCAGTTCAGTAGTGTGGCAGGTAAACAAGCATTACATTTCAATAACTTTCTTGTCCAAGCATTGTCCCTTTTTTATAGAGTCAGTTATTTTCTCCTTTAGGGGTTAGTTCTTAGCACAGTTGCTCTTCTGGTACCTTTTCACTCACAGGGATGGTGTCTCCCTGGAGATGAACTGTTTTCTTCTGCGTTACCTTGTCTGGCTTACACACCAGCAGCAGCATACACTTCCTCTCCTCTACTTCAGCTTACTTGCCAGGAACTCCTAACCTAAGGATTTGGGGCTAACCCAAGGCCTGGCAACCATCACTAGGGACTTCCAGTCAACTATTTCCTACCCATACACTAGACATTTGGAATACACAGTGCATAGGAAAGTTACTTTAGCCATTTATACCACTGAAAGAGCTGTTAGCATCACTGTGAACTATTTTAATAGTGAACCATAGCATTAACCCTTTAGCAGTGAACCAACAGGTCACTGCACCCCGGGGTGACATGCACAGGAGAAAACTGCTAAAAATCCAGATACAAGTCATATAATGATCATGCCAACACACATGCATACAAACATGGAAAATTTATCTGAAAGTTTAGCACACTTTAAGTTACACCAACTACAAGTTACAATGCTCAAAGAGGTTGTTAATCAGCTTTACACACATTGTGAAAACCATATTTACAACATCCGACATGTTATGAAGAAATAATTCTGCATAAAAAGGCATGCAAATAGCTTTAGAGTATCCCTCACAGAGTTAAAGTGAAGTGAGACCCTATTAATCCACTTATAGTTCACTTGCAAACATGCACACTGAATGTGGTACTGGAATGCAAAGTGGAAAGATACTGTAGATAATGTGTGCTGGCCTCATACTATTATATAGAAGGAACCTGGCTAGCTTTTAGTGGCAATATGATTGGTGCTTCTACTGCAGGCTTTCATAGTGCAATGTTCTAATAATGGGTATTCTAGCTTTGTAAAGTGGTGACTAGAGATGAGCAAATCAAAGTTGACGAAGTGGAATTCGATCCGAATTTCCGTAAAAAATTTATTTGCACCAAATCTAAATTTCCTAACGCTTCGTGGTAACGTATCGCATTTTTTCCTAAAATGGCTGCTGCACATGTGAGGACATGGAGCAAGGAACTCTGGGAATGCGGGATCACCCATAATGCTATGCATGCATGCAGCCAATCATCAGCCAGCCCTGTGATGAAAATAGCCTCAGCCATCTTGGATTCTGCCATTTTCCAGTGTACTTAGTGCAGGGAGAGACGTCAGCAGGCGCTAGGGACAGTGCTAGGAAAGACTTGATTGTGGGGAAAAAAACATTTACAAGTACGGGGAAAGATTATTCAAGGTGTAGAGATAGAATAGGGAGGAATAATTCCACAGCATTTATGTTGAACAGGGTTCAGTAGGGGAGGTTACAGCCTGGGTAATAGGAACAATCCTATTACACCTTGCTGCACTGACTGGGGATCCAAATTGCCATCATACAGCTCTGCAATTCCAGCAAACCGTTCTTGTTATTGGGGTGCAAGAGCTGTTTGATACAGCCATTAATAGGGTTTATTACAAGGAAATATTTATATGTCTTATTTTCCCTTGTGCGGTGCAGTTATGTGTTCTAAAGCATTTTTTGGCTTCTATTAATGGGGAAAAAAGGGCTCATTAGCCGTTGTGTGGTGAAGTGCTAAAACTTTTTGTCGTGTATTAGTGGCACAATAAAAAACTGTATTTGCTGTTCAGTGGTGCAGTTATATGTTCTAAAGCCCTTTTTGTTGTGTATTAGTGGCAAAAGACAAATATATTTGCTGTTCTGCGGTGCAATTATATGTTCTAAAGCCTTTTGTGTCGTGTATAAGTGGGAAAAAAAATAAAGGCCTATTTGCCGTTTAGCGGTGTAGAGATATATGTTCCAAATCCCTTTTGTGGAGTGTATAAGTGGCAAAAGAAAAATATATTTGTCGTTCAGCAGTGCAGTTATATGTTCTAAAGCCCTTTTTTGTGTGTATTAGTGGCACAAATAAAGTATTTGCCGTTGTGTGGTGAAGTGAGAAAATGACAGCCCTTTTTGGCGTGTATTAGTGGGAAAAAAGGGCTTATAAGCCGTTGTGTGGTGAAGTGAGAAAATTACTAATTTTTTTGGGGTGTTTTCATTTCCTTTTTATTTATTTATTTGATCTAACAGTATGTCAGACAGAGAAGTGCCAGGCCCTGCACAGGGGCGTGGCAGAGGCCTACATTTTTCTGGCACAGGTCGCAGCAGAGTAAGAGGGCGTGGCAGCAGGAGTTGCAGCGAGAGGCCTGAACTCCCAGTGTCATCTAGCGGTCATGTCTTGACCAGCAACCCAGCTGTTCTTGAATGGTTGACTCGGTCATCCACTTCGTCCCAAGTGACATCAGACACCCCCAGCCAAGAGTTGGTGGGTTCATCAGACACAACCCATGAACACAGACACAGCCCGGCACAGCTCGCAGTCGGTCTCTTACAGCAGGCCCGAGATTGTGTGAGGCGAGCCTGGCGAGCTGAGCCACTGCAGCTGCCAGGTCATGTTCCGGAGCATGGAGGAGGAGCTTAGGGGCGCAGCATCCAAGTACTGCGGAAGGATCCGCTCAATGTGTGAGGGCGGCGGCCGGTGCTCTGCAGACAGGGAGGGAGCAGAAGACTTCAAATAGTGAGTACCTGTTCTTATAGGTTTTTTTTTTGTTTTTTTTTTACCGAATATCTTTCATTAAATGGGGGCAGGGTCTAATTAAGGGGGGCAGGGGACTGGATAGGGGGGACAGAAACTGGGTATGATTAAGGGGGCAGGGGACTGGATAAGGGTGACAGACACTGGGTATGATTAAGGGGCAGGGCACTGGCTTTGGTTGACACTGGGTATGATTAAGGGGGGCAGCAGGGGACTGGGTAAAGGTGACAGGGTATGATTAAGGGGGGCAGGAGACTGGCTATGGGTGACACTGGGAATGATTGAGGCCCTTAATCATACCCAGTGTGACCCATAGACAGTCTCCTGCCCCCCTTAATTATACCCTGTCACCTTTACCCAGTCCCCTGCCCCCCTTAATCATACCCAGTGTCAACCAAAGCCAGTCCCCTGCCCCTTAATCATACCCAGTGTCACCCTTATCCATTCCCCTGCCCCCTTAATCAAACCCAGTGTCTGTCACCCTTAATTTAAGGGGGGAGTCAGCAGGGTGGTAGCAGTGGGAGGTTAGTAGCCAAACCTGCCCAGGGTAGATCAACTGCTTCCCAAAAGCCTACCTGCCCAGAAAGTAGTGGTGTACGGGTTCACGGAAGCAGCGGCGGTAGCAGTCAGTCAGTGTGTAGTGTTGGGTGTAAAATCTTCTACTTGGCGGTGTGACAGTTTTTTGTTAAGCCACTGGAGGAGGTGAACATGGCCATATGTAGAATCTGCGGGCAGAAGGCGAAGCGCGGCCAGGGTGCCAATTTTGGCACCACGGCCCTGCGTCAACATATGCAGCGTCACAATAAAGTGACCTGGGAGAACCATGGCTCTGATGTGGTGGTCCAGCCTGCCGCAGCAACCGCTGCATTACCCAGTGGCACGCACCAGGTTTCAGGCAGTCAAGGCTCCACGACCTCAGCCGAAGGAAGCTGTCTGTCCTTCCCATCATCTGCTGGTCCTAATGCTCCTGCTCCTCCTCCTCCTCGTCAGTCATCCTTCTGCAATTGCTCACCGAAGCGATTGCCAAGAGACAATAGTATGAGTGCACTCATCCAACGGCATAGAAGCTGAATATGCTCCTGTCCAAGTTGCTGGTGCTGCAGTCCCTCCCTTTTCAAGTGACCTTTCAACGAACTTATGGCTTGTGCCGAGCCGAGGTGGAGAGTTCCAAGCCGTCATTTATTTGCCAAAAAGGCAGTGCCAGCCCTGCACACACATGTAGAACAGAAGTTGGGCCAGTCCTTGAGCCTGTCGGTGTCTGCCAAAGTGCTCGGCACGTGTGGAGCTGTAACTACGATCAGGGACAATACATGTCCTTTATGGCCTACTGGGTGAATGTGGTTCCTGCACAGCCACACCAGCAACTTGGCCAGGTGACGCCGCTTCCACCTCCACGTTGTCACGCCGTTGGTCCTGCAACAATTTCTGCCTCTGCCTCCTTATCCACCTTCGTGTCCTCAGCCTCCACTGCAGGGACAATTCACAGTGCCCCTTCAGCATACCTCATGTGCAGGGCACAGTGGTGTCACACTGTTCTGCACCTCGTTTGCATGGGTGAACGGAGTCACATGGTGACCAACAACGGGAAGAACATGGTGTCGGCACTGCGTCAAGGA
Organism: Bufo gargarizans; assembly: GCF_014858855.1. Taxonomy (NCBI): domain Eukaryota; kingdom Metazoa; phylum Chordata; class Amphibia; order Anura; family Bufonidae; genus Bufo; species Bufo gargarizans. The sequence continues at coordinate 149,765,070 of NC_058086.1, read as the reverse complement.
GGGCTGAGCCATGCACCCTGCATGGCACACGTTCAATCTGGTTGTCAAGCGGTTCCTGAAGTCTTCCACCCATCTGCAAGACATCCTAAAAATGGCCAAGAAAATTTGCATGCACTTCTGCCATTCATACACCGCAAAGCACACCCTCCTTGAGCTGCAGCAGCAGAACTGCATACTCCAACATTGGCTATGCGACATTTCCACTTGTTGGAATTCCACCCTTCATATGTTAGACTGACTATACGAACAGAGAAAGGCCATAAAAGATTTCTTGATGATCCAAACGGACAGGAGTACTTCTCTGTGTAACTGTGATGTCAGCCAGTGGCAGCTCATGCGTGACACCTGCCGTTTGCTCAGGCCCTTTGAGTAAGCCACTTTATTTGTCAGTCACCAGGACTACAGGATGAACAACGTCATTCCACTGCTTCATGTCCTGGAACAGATGCTGGTAATTCTGGCTGGTCAGTGGACGGGAGACGTAGCGCCTCGATCTCACAGCCACATGAGCCCTTTGGGGGCTGAAATGGAGGAGAAGGAGGACATTAAAGCACAAGCAATGTGGAGCAAGATGGGGGGTTTTTACACACAAGTGATAGGAGAGGAAGAGCAGGAGTAGCCAGAGGAGCTACAGGGCGATGAGGAAGATGAGGCATAGGACCCAGACACACCGTGGCATTATGCAGTTGAGAAGGAGGCAGGGAGTCCCTCCAAGTCACTTGTACAAATGGCCCGATGCATGCTCACTTGCTTGCATAGTGACAGCTGAATTGTCACCATTCAGCAGAGGGATGACTTCTGGCTCTCCACCTTGTTGGACCCTTGCTACTGGTCCAAAATGGGGGCCTTTTTTACACCCGCTGAGAGGGAGGACAAACTGAACTACTATAGAGACATCCTATGTAGTGAGTTGGCCGCTGCCTATCTGCGCCATCGTCCATCCTCTCGCAGGTCTGACCAGGAGGGCCCTCTGCGCTCACATTCCTCTGCCATGGCTGCTGTGGGAGGGAGGGGGAGTAGAAGCAGTAACAGCTCCATCAGCAGCAACCTGAGTCTAGAGTCACTGATGAGCAGCTTTCTTCACCCGCCTAGTGAAGAACCTACTCACCAGCAGCAGCAGCTAGACCTGGAGCAGGACCTGAACCAGCAGGTGGTGGCATACTTGGACAGTACCCTGCCACCCCACATTGAATATCCGCTGAACTAGTGGGCAGCCAAACTGGATTTATGGCAGCAACTAGCAGAGTTTGCTCTGGAAAAGCTGTCCTGCCCGGCCAGTAGTGTGGCATCAGAGCGGACGCCTGTCCACCCAAGATGTGGAGAGAATGACCTTTGTCAAGATGAATCAGGTGTGGATCAGCCAGGATTTCCACCCACCAATGCCTGATGCATCTGACTAGATCATCCATGGTGCTACACCAACACTTTGACAAAAGAGACCTGTTTCTTCTGGCTACCTGCCTTAGCTACTATTCTGATGCTGTCACCCGCCTGATGCCACATATGTGATGCCAAGTACTCCTTCTTTCACCCACCATCTCCAACTGGTACTCGTATTGCCACCCACCTCCCCACTCTGTCACCGGGTCACTCTGTGGTCTCCTGATTCTGCTGCCACCTCCTCACTATGTCACCTTGACACTCTGTGGTCTCCTCATGCTGCTGACACCTCCACACCCTGTCACTGGATCACTCTGTGGTCTCCTGATGCTGCTGTCACCTCCACACTATGTCACCTTGCCACTCTGTGGTCTCTTGATTCTGCTGTCACCTCCACACTATGTCACCTTGCCACTCTGTGGTCTCCTGATGCTGCTGCCACTGCTGCTGCTGCCACTGCTGCTGCCGCCACCTTCACACTCTGTCATTGTGCCACTCTGTGGCCTCCTGATGCCGCCACCACCTCCACACTGTCATTGTGCCACTCTGTGGCCTTCTGATGCTGCCGCCACCTCCACGCTCTGTCATTGTGTCACTCTGTGGGCTCCTGATGCTGCCGCCACCTCCACACTTTCATTGTGCCACTCTGTGGCCTCCTCCTGATGCTGCTGCCACCTCCAGACTCTGTCATTGGGCCACTCTGTAGCCTCCTAATGCTGCCGCCTCCTTCACACTCTGTCATTGTGCCTCATGATGTTGCCACCACATCTACATTGTCATTGTACCACTCTGTGGCCTCCTGATAATGCTGCCACCTCTACAGTCTAAACACAAAAGGGGGGGTCAGCTCAACCCAATACGCAGGTGCACGTTGCTTGTGGCTGCAAATATACATCTGACAAACACAAGGTGCAACAGCACACTACAAACCAAAAGTAGAGTACAAAAGTATATTACATTGCAAATACTATGCTAATAACTTAGAAATACATTTTGTACAAAGTCATTTGTGCCCGTCTGCCAAACGCCAAGGCGACCTCTATAAGATGGGTCCTAACACTAAAACTCACCTGTTGGGTGCCATAACTGCGACCATGAATCCAGAGAGTGCAGGTCCCACATGCATGCTGGGCCCCCTTGATTTACGTCTGTGTGGAGCCAAAATGGCCTTCATTGAATCCAGGGGCTACAAGTACCAGCATGCATGCTGAGCAGACTATATACTCAGTCGAATTAAAATCAGCCTGCGAGGCAGGGGAGGGGCAGGAGGGAGTGCACGACCCAGCATACAGGAGTCAGCCACTACTCCTATATATAACATTAGAAACACAAAAGGGGGGGTCATCTCATCCCAATACGCAGGTGCACGTTGCTTGTGGCTGCAAATATACATCTGACAAACACAAGGTGCAACAGCACACTACAAACCAAAAGTAGAGTACAAAAGTATATTAGATTGCAAATACTATGCTAATAACTTAGAGATACTTAGCAAATACATTTTGTACAAAATCATTTGAGCCCGTCTGCCAAACGCCAAGGCGACCTCTATAAGACGGGTCCTAACACTAAAACTCACCTGTTGGGTGTCATAACTGCGACCATGAATCCAGAGAGTGCAAGCCCCACATGCATGCTGGGCCCCCTTGATTTACGTCTGTGTGGAGCCAAAATGGCCTTCATTGAACCATTTTGCAGACGGGCTCAAATGATTTTGTACAAAATGTTTTTGCTAAGCATCTCTAAGTTATTAGCATAGTATTTGCAATGTAATATACTTTACTCTACTTTTGGTTTGTAGTGTGCTGTTGCACCTTGTGTTTGCCACCTTCACAGTCTGTTATTGTGCCGCTCTGTGGCCTCCTCCTAAAGCTGCTTCCACCTCCAGACTCTGTCATTGGGCCACTTTGTGGTCTCCACATGCTGCTTCCACCTCACCACTATGTTATAGGGCCACTCTATGGACTTCTCATGCTGTTTCCACCCTCCCCACTTCCTGACTAGGCCACTATTTTGCCTTTTCGGGCTGGCTGACATCATAATTTATTTAACCCTTCTTCTGATCTTGGTAGCCAAAAGCAGAAGTGGGTATAAAACACAAAAGACATGCAAATATTCCATTCATGTATCATCTCTATTTTGGATCCACGCCTATCTTTTTTTGGCATTAGCATTACTGATGGAAAACTGACCAAATGCTGATCGAGTGAAGGCGGATGCTCAACAGACAGGATCTGTTTTTTGGGGGTTATTGTTCTGACGGATCAGAGGGAGGGAAAAATAATCAGTAACGTCAACACAAACTTACTGCTGAAACCCTCTCCGCTCTCGGGGGGGGGGGGGGGGGGCTCTACTTGTATAAGTGTTTAATAGAACAGGTTCTGTAGAAATCTAAGAGCGATGCCTGACGAATGTCATACTAACTCACAGTATTATTTCACTACCACAGCAGATTACCTATGCGTGTTACTGCAAGGCACAGTGTTCTAAACCAATATAAAGGCTCTCTGCATCCAGGAAATAGAAAAAATAAAAAAATTAGAACATGTCCTATTCTTGTCTGTGTTGTGACAATAATAGGCATTTCTAACAGAGGGCAGGACATATCGATCCACAAAATGCGGAACGCACACAGGGGGTATCCATGTTTTGCGGATCTGCAATTTGACGACAGCAAAAATGGATACGGTCGTGTTCATGAGGCCTTAGGCGAATATTTCGAACATGCTGTAATCTACTTTACTGGATATTTGAAAGCTCTACTATATGTCATCCAGTAAAAAGCTCAATCCTGCACACTTCTCAACATAAAACTCCTTTTTCTTTATTATTCCACATAAAAAAAAACACCATCATAGTACAAAAAAGTTAAATAAAAATAAAAAAAAGGCCATACATATTGGACACACTTCATGTGTCCTTCCTTATGGTTAAGAAGAAGGAAACATGAGACATGTCTGAAATGGGTAGCCTGGGTTACCATGAGTTAAATTTTTTTGCATCATGTTAATGCTTTTTAATATAGAACATTAAAGAAGACGTTTTGTGCAGAAGTTTGCTGGATTCAGTCTTTTATTGGATTTGTGTAACCGAGAATGTAACGGGTTTCTGCCGTGCTCTCCTTTTTGGGAATCAGCCGGTGGAATTGGTATGCAAATAAGAAGGTGATGAGCTGATTATTATTTTTTATTTATTTATTTTACTCCATGTTATCCCATACTGTAGTTTTGTATTTTAAATTATTATCATTAATTATACTTTTAATCATAGATCTGTATGGAAAGAGCCTTTAGTGAATGAGGAACTTCCAAGCCGTATTTTGTCAGGATCAATTATGATCAAGCCACATGTCAAAAGGTTCACTGAGACAGCAGTCCATTTTGCAGATGGTTCTGTTGTGGACAATCTTGATGTTGTTTTGCTTTCCACGGGCTATGACTACAGTTTCCCTTTTCTGGATGAATCTATTGTTAAAAAAGATGACAGCAAAGGATCTTTTTACAAAAAAATAATCCCGCTGGGAATTGAAAAGCCTACAATAGCATTCATTGCATTCATCCTTCCAGTTGGGCCAACTATGGTTGTCGCTGAACTTCAATCTCGATGGGCCATTAAACTTTTCAAGGGTAAGAAATTGGAACAATGGAAACCTATACAAGGAAATATCAGCATAAAGTAAGGAAGTCATAGTTGGCATGAAAAAATGTAAATTAATTATTCTTATGAAATATTTTTTTTTTCAGGATTACACAAACTTCCAGACTCTGAAGGGATAGAAACACAAATGCTAAAGGATGAACAGCTCAGAAAGAAATGGTAAGTTAAAAGATAGCATTTTAATATGTATTTTGTGAAGTACTTAATTATGCATGGTCAGAGGCGTAGCTATAGGGGAAGCGAATGCTTTGGGGCTGGAACTCAGAAGGAGGCCTGCCCAATTGGAGGACTGGAAGATTTGATTTTCAGGGCCCCCTCAACAATATTATAAAATGTAATTATATACAGTGACAATATATACAATGACTCTGTAGGAAACAGACAAAGCGACTGTCAGGTCTAGTCTGAGAGAATGATCTTGACTAGCTTCAGGAGAGGGGGTTGCGAACAAGTTTCTGTGGGGGCCCATTGAAAAGTTTGCTGTGACCAGTCAGTTCTAGTTACGCCACTGTCCGTGGTTCATTAAATCATAGGCTATTAAATCCTGGCATATTTGTGCGCTTAATGTGTTTACCTTTTTAAACTGAGCCTATCTTTATATTTTTTAATCAGTAATGCATGTTAATGCATGAAACTATATATTTTGACTTATATTTTATCTATGTAATTCTCCATTTCCCTCTACAATTTCTCTCTAAACCTCCTCAGTCCCCAGAAAAATCAGTCTAGCGTAAAACACTAAAAAGATAATAAGGAGAGTGAAGAGGGGAATGCAGTTGCTGCTTGTCACTCAGTGTTCCAGTGAGATAGCATGACAGGGATTGGAATAGGGGAGCAGCTCATGTAAGCATGTATGGAGATAGGAAATGTATATTTACAGAAATCAGAAAGGGGAAAGAAAAAGTACATAGGATAGACTCTAAATATGCAGGTTAGACATAACAGCTGCCTAAGAATGTTTATAACAATAGAAAAAACATAAATGACACTGAAATATTATGAACAATATACAGTCGGGTCCATAAATATTGGGACATCGACACAATTCTAACATTTTGGACTCTATACACCACCACAATGGATTTGAAATGAAATGCACAAGGTGTGCTTTAACTGCAGTCTGTCAGCTTTAATTTGAGGGTTATTACATACAAATCAGGTGAACGGTGTAGGAATTACAACTGTTTGCATATGTGCCTCCCACTTGTTAAGGGGCCAAAAGTAATGGGACAGAATAATTATCATCAATAAAACTTTCACTTTTTAATACTTGGTTGCAAATCCTTTGCAGTCAATTACAGCCTGAAGTCTGGAATGCATAGACATCACCAGACGCTGGGTTTCATCCCTGGTGATGATCTGCCAGGCCTCTACTGCAACTGTCTTCAGTTCCTGCTTGTTCTTGAGGCATTTTCCCTTCAGTTTTGTCTTCAGCAAGTGAAATGCATGCTCAATCAGGTTCAGGTCAGGTGATTGACTTGGCCATTGCATAACATTCCACTTCTTTCCCTTAAAAAACTCTTTGGTTGCTTTTGCAGTATGCTTTGGGTCATTGTCCATCTGCACTGTGAAGCGCAGTCCACTGAGTTCTGAAGCATTTGTCTGAATATGAGCAGATAATATTGCCCGAAACACTTCAGAATTCATCCTGCTGATTTCAGCAGTAAAATCATCAATAAATACAAGAAAAACAGTTCCATTGGCAGCCATACATGCCTACGCCATGACACTACCATCACCATGCTTCACTGATGGGGTGGTATGCTTAGGATCATAAGCAGTTCCTTTCCTTCTCCATACTCTTCTCTTCCCATCACTCTGGTGCAAGTTGATCTTGGTCTCATCTGTCCATAGGATGTTGTTCCAGACAGAACCGTGAAGGTTTTTTTAGATGTCATTAGGCAAACTCGAATCTAGCCTTCTTGTTTTCGAGGCTCACCAATGGTTTACATCTTGTGGTGAAACCTTTGTATTCACTCTGGTGAAGTCTTCTCTTGATTGTTGACTTTGACACACATACACCTACCTCCTGGAGAGTGTTCTTGATCTGGCCAACTGTTGTGAAGGGTGCTTTCTTCACCAGGGAAAGAATTCTTCGGCCATCCACCAGAGTGGTTTTCCGTGGTCTTCCGAGTCTTTTGGTGTTGCTGAGCTCACCGGTACGTTCCTTCTTTTTAAGAATGTTCCAAACAGTTTTTTGGGCCACGCCTAATGTTTTTGCTATGTCTCTGATGGGTTTGTTTTGTTTTTTCAGCCTAATGATGGCTTGCTTCACTGATAGTGACAGTTCTTTGGATCCCATCTTGGGAGTTGACAGCAACAGATTCCAAATGCAAATAGCACACTTGAATTGAACTCTGGACCTTTTATATGCTCATTGTAATTGGGATAATGAGGGAATAACACACACCTGGCCATGGAACAGCTAAGAAGCCAATTGTCCCATTATTTTTGGTCCCTTAACAAGTGGGAGGCACATATGCAAACTGTTGTAATTCCTACACCGTTCACCTGATTTGGATGCAAATACCCTCAAATTAAAGCTGACAGTCTGCAGTTAAAGCACATCTTGCCTGTTTTATTTCAAATCCATCGTGGTGGTGTATAGAGCCAAAAATGTTAGAATTGTGTCGATGTCCCAATATTTATGGACCTGATCGTAAGGCTAATAGCATACAGACAGTATCCAGACCAGGGGCGTAGCTAACGGCTCATCGGCCATAGTGCAAGAGTTCAGCTTTGACCCCCCTGCCCTCAGTACTTTGTGGCCAGGGGCAGGGAAGCACATAGTCTTCATGCTGCCTGAGGCAAAAATTGAAACTGCACCCCCCCCCCATGCCAAATTCTTGATCTAACCCCTTCCCTCCTGCCAGAGGTGTAACTTTTGACCTACATGCTCTCTATAATACCGGTGTCTTCTAATGTGGCACAAGGGTCTTTGGGCCCACTCAGGCTCCTTGACCCAGCAGCGATTGCTACCTCTGCACTCCCTATAGCTACATCCCTGATCCAGACTGAATTCTGACCCAATCATTTTAATAAGTATATGCACATGGGTATTGTTTTTCACTGATCAACCCTCAACAAGATGTCCCCTAGCTGTAATTTGTGTTGGAACTCAGCACATCAAGCAATACATAGTCTCTATTGAAATCAATGGATTGCTCAAGGACAGGGATGTGCCGGGTCCCGCAGAACGACCCTCTTTGTAGCTGCTCTACATCTGCTTAGTAGGTGGGTGTTCCGAATAGGGTGCCTGTAAGAAGGGTAAACATGTCCGTAGTATATACCGCAGCCTGTCCTATTGTTTGTATAAGCTGTAATCCACTGTTCACTATGTTTGATATGTAACTGAAGTTGGTTTTAAGTTATCTGTCTTACTATATTGTGACTGAGTGTACTGAGCATGCTCAGACATTGTAGAAGGTGCTAGAAAGGAGGGGATGGAGATGGGTGCAGACAGGATGTAGGTATGTGAGGGAGTGTTATGGAGAGTTAGGAGGAGAAAGTCTGGAAAGATTAGAGAGAGATCCCTTAGAGGAAAGAGCAGCATCTAGAGAGAACGGATGAGACTGAGACCGGAGTGAAAGACAACACAGCGGTTAAGACTGGTGGCTAGGACTGTTACCACTGAGAGGGGTCCGTTGAGATCTGAGGGGAGACCTGTGTCCGTGGTTTGTGGAGATCCTCACAGACTGATTTTATGTCACTGCCTAACCCAGAGTTATATATTTCATTATTGAAGTAAAGTTGTGTAAAATCTGCCACCTGCCTGGTTCCTGTGCTTGTATACTACACTGGTTGTGCCACCCTTACATGCCCCCTATGTTAACTCCAAATTCCCTTGTATATTTGTAAATGGATTTTCTTTTATAACCTTTGAAATGTGAAAATATAAATGCAAACAGAATCCTTTTGTCAGACATAGTGGAATTCCATTTATGTGATGTCTATAAGAGCATTAATTATTGATTCTCTTTATCACTTTTCTTTCTACAATAAGGTTTGCAACAGCTGAAAATAATTTCCGTCGTACAGATTACATCACATACATGGATGACATAGCCTCCGATATAGGAGTGAAATTAAACATATGGAAGTTGTTCCTAACAGATCCAGTTTTGGCATGGAAGGTTGTTTTTGGACCCTGCAATTCTTATCAATTCCGTCTGACTGGTCCAGGAAAATGGGACGGAGCCCGAGAAGCAATTTTTACCCAATGGCACCGAATTGAAAGGCCCCTAAATACAAGAGTAGTAAAGCAAAATCCAAAATCTGATTTAGTACCGTGGGGTTTGTTACCTTGGATCGTTTTCCTTGGAGTGTTGTTTTTAGCTGTTGTCCTAAAAGGCTAATATGAAAACTTAAGGGGGTTATCTGATCCTGTAAACACCCCCGAAATGTCCGGGTCCCCCATGCAGAACATACTTACATGGTTCCGATACCTGCGTCTCTCCGTATGCCTGCACGGCCACCACTGCATCTCCCCATCATGCAGATCACAACATCGGAGGAAGGGGGGGGGGCAGTGTTTCAGAGAATAGCAGACTGCGACGCTGACCTGTCCCCTTGCATCACGTGTGATGTCACCCGTGACTCCAGGGGAGCAAGTCAACGTTGCAGCCTGCTATTGGCTGCACACACCCCCACCCTCACCCGTTGCCCGATGTTGTAATCTCGGGGATGGGGAGATGCAGTGGCGGCTGTGCAGGGATCGGAGGGACGGAGACGTTGAAGATCAGGTAAGTATGTTCTGTATGAGGGCCCCGGGTATTTTGGAGGATGTTTATAGGATCGGATAACCCCTTTAAACATTGACCAACATTTACTAATACAATCTAAGTATAATGCCACATGTTCAGGTTTCTGACTGCAGTGTTAGAAGCCAAAATCAGAAGTGGGCCATAAAAGGAGAGACTGTATAAAGGACACTCCTGGTTTTGGCGTCCAAAATTGCATCAAGATACTTGAATATGTGTTTACCCTAAAAGTACCCTTTTTGGCACAAATTGCACCAGAAATCATGTTTTACCTCACTAAATACATTACCATTCCCCCACCTTAACATCTAGATAACAGTGTGTAAACAATCCTGCATACATCCTGCCATCATATACATTATACTTCAAATTGTTTTCTGTTTCAAAGATTCCAAATGTATTAATAGACATTTATATATCGTCAGGTCCTTTTCCATGGGCCGATGTTTAGGCAATTATCTGGAAGAAACCAAACACTTTCAATAATTGCATGATCATAGCGAGATAATGAAATTTAGTTGGGGATGAATGATCATTATTGTAATCCCACTTCTCATGGCGATCCATTGGATGCTAGCAGCACAACCCTGTTTATATAGGGCAATGTGCTGCCAACAAACAATGATTTTATGTGACACATGAAAGATGATTGGTGGCACATTTAAATGGAGCAATTATTGGGAACAAGCCAATCAACACTCATCCCTGATAATTGTCCTGTTCCTTGATCCACATGAAAGGGCACATAGGCTGTATTCACACTTATGTTGGTTCTACCAAATTTCTAATACATTTTGACAGACAAAATGCCAATGTTATACCTTAGGAGGTAGTAATTGACTCTTGCTCATATATCCAGGATACTCCTCAAAGAGCAGAGACATATAGGGACATAGGGACACATTTATTAAGACTGGCGTTTTAGACGCCAGTCTTAATAAGCACTATACCGGGCAGTGGATCAACTGGAGTTATGAAGAGGCGCCAGCCACTTCATAGCTTTGGCGTATCCAGCACCGATTCTAAATATAAGACACCTTCTTAGCTGTCTTGCATTTAGACCTTTTTTCTACGCCTGAACCAGCCATCCCCTTCCCTGCCCACACCACACCCACTCTTTTAGACCTGGCGTGACCAGGGAGGAGTCGTAAATTGCGACACAACTAACTGTTGCTCCGCAATCTGCGCCTGAAATACGCCTAATTTTGGTGTATTTCATCTTGATAAATGACCGCCATAGATCATATATAGGAGTTTTGCCCTAGAGTGCATAGTCTTTGGGTGCATGTACAGGTCCTTCTAAAAAAATTAGCATATTGTGATAAAGTTCATTATTTTCTGTAATGTACTGATAAACATTAGACTTTCATATATTTTAGATTCATTACACACCAACTGAAGTAGTTCAAGCCTTTTATTGTTTTAATATTGATGATTTTGGCATACAGCTCATGAAAACCCAAATTTCCTATCAAAAAAAATTAGCATATTTCATCCGACCAATAAAAGAAAAGTGTTTTTAATACAAAAAAGTCAACCTTCAAATAATTATGTTCAGTTATGCACTCAATACTTGGTCGGGAATCCTTTTGCAGAAATGACTGCTTCAATGCGGCGTGGCATGGAGGCAATCAGCCTGTGGCACTGCTGAGGTGTTATGGAGGCCCAGGATGCTTCGATAGCGGCCTTAAGCTCATCCAGAGTGTTGGGTCTTGCGTCTCTCAACTTTCTCTTCCCAATATCCCACAGATTCTCTATGGGGTTCAGGTCAGGAGAGTTGGCAGGCCAATTGAGCACAGTAATACCATGGTCAGTAAACCATTTACCAGTGGTTTTGGCACTGTGAGCAGGTGCCAGGTCGTGCTGAAAAATGAAATCTTCATCTCCATAAAGCTTTTCAGCAGATGGAAGCATGAAGTGCTCCAAAATCTCCTGATAGCTAGCTGCATTGACCCTGCCTTTGAAAAAACACAGTGGACCAACACCAGCAGCTGACATGGCACCCCAGACCATCACTGACTGTGGGTACTTGACACTGGACTTCAGGCATTTTGGCATTTCCCTCTCCCCAGTCTTCCTCCAGACTCTGGCACCTTGATTTCCGAATGACATGCAAAATTTGCTTTCATCCGAAAAAAGTACTTTGGACCACTGAGCAACAGTCCAGTGCTGCTTCTCTGTAGCCCAGGTCAGGCGCTTCTGCCGCTGTTTCTGGTTCAAAAGTGGCTTGACCTGGGGAATGCGGCACCTGTAGCCCATTTCCTGCACACGCCTGTACACGGTGGCTCTGAAAGTTTCTACTCCAGACTCAGTCCACTGCTTCCGCAGGTCCCCCAAGGTCTGGAATCGGTCCTTCTCCACAATCTTCCTCAGGGTCCGGTCACCTCTTCTCGTTGTGCAGCGTTTTCTGCCACACTTTTTCCTTCCCACAGACTTCCCACTGAGGTGCCTTGATACAGCACTCTGGGAACAGCCTATTCGTTCAGAAATTTCTTTCTGTGTCTTACCCTCTTGCTTGAGGGTGTCAATGATGGCCTTCTGCACAGCAGTCAGGTCGGCAGTCTTACCCATGATTGCGGTTTTGAGTAATGAACCAGGCTGGGAGTTTTTAAAAGCCTCAGGAATCTTTTGCAGGTGTTTAGAGTTAATTAGTTGATTCAGATGATTAGGTTAATAGCTCGTTTAGAGAACCTTTTCATGATATGCTAATTTTTTGAGATAGGAATTTTGGGTTTTCATGAGCTGTATGCCAAAATCATCAATAAAACAATAAAAGGCTTGAACTACTTCAGTTGGTGTGTAATGAATCTAAAATATATGAAAGTCTAATGTTTATCAGTACATTACAGAAAATAATGAACTTTATCACAATATGCTAATTTTTTTAGAAGGACCTTTATACTTTATTACTCTACTCCATTAACACCTTAAGGACCCTGCCATTTTTTACTTTAAGGACCAGGCCGTTTTTTGGAAACTTGACATGTGTTACTTTATGTGGTAAAAACTTCAGAATGCTTTTACTTATCCAAGCTATTCTGAGATTGTTTTCTCGCAACACGTTGTATTTCATGATAGTGAAAAAATTTTGTCTCTATAATTCTCCTTTATTTATTAAAAAATGCAAAATTTACTAAAAATTTGGAAAAATTAGCAATTTTCTACATTTGTATTTATCTGCTTTATCACTTCAATTCTTTTTTTTATAACTGTATTTTTATTGAAATACAAAACAATAATATTTTATCTGCATGAACAATTGTACAAGGTAAAGTGAACAAAACAATATGTACGAATATGCAACAAGTAAATGTACTATAATTTCACATTTTATGTGCAATGTAAATCAGATAAGAACCCATAAAGGTTACAAGAGAAACCTGTGTCTTGTCGTATTCATTTCTTAAATAAATATAGATTCTTGAGAAACCAATAAGAAAACTGAAAAGTAAGTGAAAAAAGAAAGCAATTATCAATGACGTCCCAGCATATGAGAAACTCTCGTGAGGGAGTAGCTACATTGATCTAATATTAGGGTATGTGTCGTCTAAGGCTACTTTCACACCTGCGTTAGGTGCGGATCGGTCTCGTATCTGCACAGACGGATCCGCACCTATAATGCAAATGCTTGTATCCGTTCAGAACGGATCCGTTTGCATTATTCTTTTAAAAAAAAACGATCCGTCCTGACTTACATTGAAAGTCAATGGGGGACGGATCCGTTTTCAATTGCACCATTTTGTGTCAGTGAAAATGGATCCGTCCCCATTGACTTACATTGTTAGTCAGGACGGATCCGTTTGGCTCCGCATCGCCAGGCGGACACCAAAACGCTTCAAGCAACGTTTTGGTGTCCGCATCCAGAGCAGAATGGAGGCGGAACGGAGCCAAACTGATGTATTCTGAGCGGATCCTTATCTATTCAGATTGCATTGGGGTTGAACTGCCGTTTTGAACCGTTTGTGAGATCCCTGAAACGGATCTCACAAACGGAATTCAAAACGCCAGTGTGAAAGTAGCCTTAGCTGAAACCTATGTGAATAACACTATGATAACAGAACAAAGAAAGATGTAGACAATACAAGCAATGACACATCAGGGGGAGGGGAGGAGGGGAGGTGGGGGTACTTCGTTCCCACTGACTCTTCTTAGGGTTGCCTAGTAGCCCAGTAGTTGTCCCAACCTTCCCATATTGCATGAAATAGGTCTATTTTGTCCTGGAACATTACAGTCGTATATACCAGAGTCCGGATTTCCGACACCCTGGCATATAGGTCGGAGACGTTTGGGGAGTCAGGACATTTCCAAAAGCGGGAAATAAGGCAGCGGGCTGCAGTCAGTATTTGTATTAACAGTTTAACTGAATGTTTCCTTATATTTGCTGGAGGGATATTGAGTAAGAAGGATATGGCGTCAGGTGGTGTACTGGAAGCAAAAATGTCACTCAGGAGAGTGCTGACTCTGGTCCAGAAGGGGTGTATTAGAGGGCATTCCCAAAGGATATGGCGTAACATACCCCCATGTGTCCCGCATCTCCAACAGACCCTCACAACCGCCGGGATTCAATCTATTTAGGAGATCAGGAATATGATACCAGTACATCAGGATGTTATATATTGGTTCTCTTGGCAGAGAACTAACATTAAGGAATTCACTGCTCTCCTCCATATAAGGCCCCACAGTGCGTCTGGTAGAACTCTCCCAAGTATTCCTCCCATCTGACCATATAAGAGTGTCTTTGAATCCGTTCCGGGAAGGGGTTCAGCAAGATGGAGTATAGCTCAGATATCAGCCATTTCACATGGACACCTCTTCTACAGAGGCGTTCAAATGCTGTCAGAACGGAGACATTGAACCCTGAGAAGATTAATTGAGCAAAATGCCTAATTTGAATGTAGAAATAGTTGGTCGATGAGGGGAGGCCATATTTGTTCTAAAAAGCTGAGAAGGGTAAAAGGTCCCTAGTGAATAGGTCTACAATGTCCGCATAGCGGAAGATGCCGCATTGAAACCATAGTCTCATTGCTGAAGTGGTGAGGCTCACTGGAAGTAGAGGATGATATAAGGAGGAAACCTAGGAAACCTACCACTATAGGTCCGCCAAATGGATTTAGTGGATGCCATGGGACCCAAAAGATCCCTAGTTGATGATGTACTATACGGATTAGACCATAGCAAAGAATTAGGGTGTGTAGGAGCCAGCCAGAGTCTTTCTATCTGCATCCAGATACAATAAGGTTGCAGACATTCCTAAGCTGTAATGTAGTGTAGCTGAGCTGCCCAATAAAATTTGACCAAATCAGGTACTCCCAGACCACCCTGAGACTTGCTAGACAGAAGTACAGATCTAGGGATCCTATAGCGTCTCCTAGCCCATATAAATCGGAGGAGCTGGGACTGAACGGATCTCAAATCTTTGAGAGGGACCAGAACAAGTAAGGTCTCAAAGAGGTACAGGATCTTAGGTAAGATTGTCATTTTTACCGCCGCAATGCGGCCTAGGAAGGATAGTGGGAGTGTGTGCCATTTGGCTAGGAGATCCCTAATTTCTATATATATACGCGGGAAATTAGTCCTGTAGAGGTCCGTGTAACGGGGAGTAAGGTCCACACCCAAATATCACAAGATTCACAAGATTGGAATGGAAAACTTGCCTGAGGGAGCCAAGAGTCGCCTGAGGTATATTGAGGGGGAGGGCCTCGGTTTTATTGATGTTGACTAGTGTTGGGCGAGCATGCTCGGCCGAATACCATTTTCACTCGAGTATCGCGATGCTCAGCACATCGCAGTGTTTTCTACGCAGCCAATAAACGCGCGGGGAAGTACTGGCCCTTACTGTAATGCCGTAGCCATGTTGGTTACTGGAATTACAGTGATTGGCTGGCCGGAACGCGTCATCGGGTGCTATATAGCACCCGAGGACTTGTGGTTCAGCTCAGTCTTAGTCAGGAAGAGCTGCAGCAGAAGGGACAGATAGTGTAGGAACAGGAATTGTTTAGTGTTGAAAGGTGTTAGAGACCCAAAAGTCCTTTTAAGGACTATTGTTTTATCTGGCTGCAATATATATTATTAGCGCAACCTGTGCTAAATTGCGTACAATTGTTTGGCCGCTGCTGACAGTGACGCAAACTCTGCTACATCTGTTCTGTTACATTAGCGCAGGCATGCTCAACCTGCGGCCCTCCAGCTGTTGCAAAACTACAACTCCCAGCATGCCCAAACAGCCTACAGCTATCCGCCTACAGCAGGGCATTGTGGGAGTTGTAGTTTTACAACAGCTTGAGGGACGCAGGTTGAGCATGCCTGCATTAGCGCATCCTAAATATCTGTGACATTCATCGCAATTGTTTGGCGCTGGTGACAGCAACATTACCTGCACAACATCTCCTGTATAACGTTTGCATATCCTAAATATCTGTGACATTCATCGCAATTGTTTGGCGCTGGTGACAGCAACATTACCTGCACAACATCTCCTGTATAACGTTTGCATATCCTAAATATCTGTGACATTCAGTCTAATTTTATCGCTGCTGGTGACAGCGACATTACCTGCGCTACATTTCCTGTATTACGTTTGCGCATCCTAAATATCTGTGATATTCAGTCAAATTTTTGAACCCCATTGAAGTCAATGGGAACCTGAACTTTGGGGCTGAAAAATGGCTGCAAAAGGAACCAAAATAGGGGTAAGAGCAGTATAATTGCCCTGCAAACAAATGTGGATAGGGAATAAAAATAAAAAATAATAATATTGAACCAGGAGGCAGAGTTCCAAGTGGAGTAGGAAGATGAAGCGGATGTAGACGTGGCGGTGTAGGTGAAAGAGGCGGAGGAGGCAGCCAAGGCTGTTTTTGTGGGGGAGTTTCTTTAAAAAAAAAAAAATTGTGAGTTTATTCTGTGTGTGACCCATAGCCATTTTTTTGGGGTGCGGCCGATATACTTCTCTAGTCTGCCAATATAACGAATAATAATCTTGAGCCATGAGGTGGAGATCCGAGTGGAGGAGGAGGTGGATTTAGCTGTGTAGGTGAAAGAGGGGGAGGAGGCGGAGGAGGGAGCCGACACTCTTTCTGTTTTGTTTTTTTAAATGTCTCTGTGAATTCTGTGTGTAATCTTTACACTTTGTCGCACTTTGTCGCAATTTGCGTTCCCCAATGCACAGGCAGCATCCGGGCAGATTCCACAGACAGATTCAGAACCATTCAACTTGATAGAACCGTCCGTGATCTGTCCGAATAGAATATATTCAATTTTTTTGAGGTGCGGCTGCACAGGGAGAAACCCCACGGAAGCACTTCTGTGCCTCCATTCCACACCTATTCAAGTGATTGCGGACCCATACAAGTGAATGAGTTCGCACTCGTGATGCAGGGTTCACACGGCCAGTGCCCGCATATTGCAGACCCGCTGTTTGCAGGCTGCAATATGGGCACGGCCAGGCCACGCCATGTGCTTCAGCCCTTAACCATTTTTTGGGGTGCGACCACTATACTTCTCTACTCTGCCAGTATAAGACTTAATATTCTTGAGCCAGGAGGAGGAGGCGGATGTGGCGGTGTGGGTGAAGGGGCAGACAAAGTGGACGTGGCAGTGTAGGTGTAAAGAGGCAGAGGAGATAGCCAACACATTTTTTTATTTTTACATTTAGTTTTTTCGTTTATTTTTGTTTTTCTTTAAAAAAAAATTATTGGTGGAGGCCCCAAAACATTGGGAAATAGCAAAGAGAATGCACAAAGTGCGCTGGAGAATAACAATGGCTGGGTGCAGCAGGTATACTTCTCTACTACTCTACAGGTATACTTCAAGACATAACAATCTTGAGCCAGGAGTTGGAGGTCCGAGTGGAGGAGGAGGTGGACGTGGCGGTAAAGGTAGAAGAGGCAGACAAGCCGAAGGAGGTAGCCAACAATTATAATTATAATTTTTTTCTTACATATTTTTTTTGTTTTGTTTTTTGGTTAGTGGAGGCCCCAAAACATTGGGAAATAGCAAAGAGAATGCACAAAGTGCGCTGAAGTGGAGAAGGAGGCAGACTCAGCGGTGTAGGCAGAAGAGGCAGACGAGGCGGATGTGTTAGCATAGGCGGAAGAGTTGGAGGAGATTTGGAGATCCAGAAGTTAAATGGGGCAAACTCAGCAGTCAGTAAGTGCAGACGTGTAGACATCTCTGTTCCACCATGTTGCTGAAACACTGTCTCCTGCTAAGGCGGTCCGTATTAGATGGTGGTGCTGGATGTTGTGGCATGCTGTCAAAGCTTTTCTACATTTCGACCATGCTAACCTTCCCTTCTAAAGGTTCTGGTGGTGCTTCAACTGCGTTGGCGACTTCCTCCTCCACCTCGTGCTTCCATTGGGCCCCAGTTGTCAGGTGGGAACGCCATCAGTAGTGCATCTACCAGCGTGCGCTTGTACTCGTGCATCCTCTGACCATGCTCCATTGATGGAAGTAAGGATAACACATTGTGCTTATAGCGGGGATCCAGCAGGGTGGCCACCCAGTAATCAACACTGGTAAGAATAAAGACAACTCGGAGGTTGCTGCGCAGGTCAGGCACTGCATCATGTAGTCGCTTATGTATGCCAGGCTGTATCCCCCAGCCAAGCTCCAGTGATGCCTGTGAGCTGATTTGGGTGCCACCTTGCTGTGAACATGGATCCTCCTCATCATCATCCTCCTCATCCTCCAAAAATGGCTTTATGTCACTGACACAATTAACAGACTGATGAACTGTCCTATTACAGTAAGATGGATGCAAAGGTGGAGCTTTGAACCCCAAAAAATGGCTTTAGGTCACCCACAGACTTAACAGCCCAATACATTATTGTATTTCTGTGTCACTGGAGCAAAGGTGTTGCTTTGCACCCAGGGGTGCACCTAGCCTTTCTGCTGCCTAAGGCAAAAACTCAAACAGCATCCCAATCCCCCAATGCCAATTTCTTACCCTAAACCCTTCTCCCCAGCCCTACTGTTAAAGACATACTAGGAAAACATTACATACAGAGCTACAAAAAATACAGGGTAATACAGCGCCACATACTGTGCCCCCTGTGCTTCCCAATACTATAATGCAAAAACAGAAAATCCCCTTTCCACTGCCCCCCTCTTGACCCTAGCAATCGCCTCACCTCGCCTCATTGGTGGTGAACCCCTGTTTGCGCACACAAAGATTCCTATCGGTCATCTATAGAGTTATGAAAAACATTAAAGCCCTTACACTGTCCCTCAGTGCAGCAGCATCCTGTCCCTGCACTAATTAGAGCACAATGGCGGCGCAACATGTGATCCGGTATTTGTGCATGCAGGGTCACGTGCTGCGTCAGCCAATCACAGCCATGCCAATACTAGGCATGACTGTATTGTGGTGACCACAGCTTAAAAGATTGTTGCATGGCTGAACTGCAGCCTTTCAACAAGCTTTATTTAAAATCTTAACCACTTCCCATCTGGGCCATTTGCCCCCTTCCTGACCAGGCCTAATTTTGCAAAACTGACATATCTCACTTCATGTGGTAATAACTTTGGAACGCCTTTATTTATCCAAGTCATTCAGAGATTGTTTTCTCGTGACACATTGTACTTCATGATCGTCATAAATTTAAGTAAAAATATTTCACCTTTATTTATGAAAACATCCCAAATTTACCCAAAAATGTGAAAAATTCGCAATTTTCTAAATTTCAATTTCTCTGCTTTTAAAACAGAAAGTGATACCTCATAAAATATTTATTATTTAACATTCCCCATATGTCTACTTTATGTTGGCATCATTTTGGAAATGTCATTTTATTTTTTTAGGACGTTAGAAGGCTTAGAAGTTTAGAAGAAATTCTTCAAATTTTTAAGAAAATTGCCAAAACCCACTTTATAAGGACCAGTTCAGGTCTGAAGTCACTTTGTGGGGCCTACATAGTGGATACCCCCATAAATGACCCCATTGTAGAAACTACACCCCTCAAGTTACTCAAAACTGATTTTACAAACTTTGTTAACCCTTTATGCGTTCCACAAGAATTAAAGGAAAATGGAGATCAAATTTTTAAATTTCACTTTTTGGGCAGATTTTCCATTTTAATCCAATTTTTTCTTTAACACATCGATGGTTAACAGCCAAACAAAACTCAATATTTATTACCCAGATTCTGCGGTTTACAGAAACACCCCACATGTGGTCGTAAACTGCTGTATGGGCACACGGCAGGGCGCAGAAGAAAAGGAACTCCACATGGTTTTTAGATGCCATGTCCCATTTGAAGCCCCCTGATGCACCCTTACAGTAGAAACTCCCAAGAAGTGACCCCATTTTGGAAATTAGGGGATAAGGTGCCAGTTTTATTAGTACTATTTTTGGGTACATATGATTTTTTGATCATTCATTATAACACTTTATGGGGCAAGGTGACCAAAAAATTGGTTGTTTTAGCACAGTTTCTATTTATTTATTTTTACAGCGTTCACCTGAGGGGTTCAGTCAAGTGACATTTTTATAGAGCAGATTGTTACGGACGTGGTGATACCTAATATGTATACTTTTTCTCATTTATTAAAGTTTTACACAATAATAGCATTTTTGAAACAAAAAAATTATGTTTTAATGTGTCCATGTTCTGATAGCTATAGTTTTTTATTTTTTGAGAGATTTTCTTATGTAGAGGCTCATTTTTTGCGGGATGAGGTGACGGTTTTATTGGTACCATTTTGTGGGACATACGCGTTTTTGATCACTTGGTGTTGCACCTTTTGTGATGAAAGGTGACAAAAATTGCTTGTTTTGACACAGTTTTTTTTTTTTTTTTTTTACGGTGTTCATCTGAGGGGTTAACTCATGTGATATTTTTATAGAGCTGGTTTTTACGGACGCGGCAATACCTAATATGTATACTTTTCTATTTGTTTTACATTAACACAATAATAGCATTTTTGAAACCAAAAAATGATGTTTTAGTGTCTCCATGTTCTAAGAGCTATAGTTTTTTTATTTTTTCAGAGATTTTCTTATGATGGGGCTCATTTTTTGCGGGATGAGGTGACGGTTTTATTGGTACCATTTTGTTGGACATACGCATTTTTGATCACTTAGTGTTGCACCTTTTGTAATGCAAGGTGACAAAAATTGCTTGTTTTGACACCGTTTTTTTTTTTTTTTTTTACGGTGTTCACCCGAGGGGTTAGCTCATGTGATATTTTTATAGAGCTGGTTTTTACGGACGTGGCAATACCAAATATGTCTATTTTATTTTATTTTTTCAATTTTTTTTTTTTTTTTTATTCCTTACTTGGGGACCTTTTTTTTTACATGTGAAACTTTTTTTTATTTTTTATTTTTCAACCCTTTTTTTTTTTTTTTTTTACACTTTTCGTCCCCCATAAGGTCATACAAGACCTCTGGGGGACATTTGCTTCACTTTTTCTTTTTTTTTTCACTGTTGATTTCTCCTGTAACTGGGGCTGACATAGTAGTCCCAGTTACAGTGGAAATGCACCCCCCAGAGAGGCTGTACAGCGTGATTCGGCGCTGTACAGCCTCAGTGCAGGGCTGATTGAGGTCTGTGAGAGACCTCACACAGCTCCTGCACGCTCCGGTCCCGGCGGTCACATGACCGCCAGGCCGGAACAGGAAGCGCATAGCGCTTCCTACTCTGCAGACACAGCGCTCGGTGAGCGCTGTGTCTGCAGCGATCCGGAAGGCAGGGACACCTGGGCACTGTCCCTGCCTTCTCTCTGGGTTGCCCTGCTGTCACTGACAGTGGGCAACCCGATCAGCAGCTGCACGATTAGCGTGCAGCTGCTATTTCTGAAAGGACGTTTTAAAACGTGCTTTCAGAAATAGAGGTCCACCCATAGGACGTTTATATCCTATGGGCGGACTTAAAGCGGTTAAACAACAAACACGAACACAGACTTTTGCGCCAATGTCCATGTTTGGGTGACCGGACACCGTAATGGTACGAACCCAAACATTGTGGTCTGGGTTCGCTCATCCCTATTAACCCCTTAGGGACACAGCCTTTTTACACCTTAGGACCAGGCCATTTTTTGCAAATCTGACCAGTGTCACTTTAAGTGCTCATAACTTTAAAACGCTTTGACTTATCCAGGCCGTTCTGAGATTGTTTTTTCGTCACATATTGTACTTCATGACACTGGTGAAATGAAGTCAAAAAAATATTTTTTTTTGCACCAAAAAATACCTAATTTAACAAATTTTTGGAAAAATTAGCAAATTTCAAAGTTTCAGTTTCTCTACTTCTGTAATACATAGTAATACCCCCAAAAATTGTGATGACTTTACATTCCCCATATGTCTACTTTATGTTTGAATTGTTTTGGGAATGATATTTTATTTTTTGGGGATGTTATAAGGCTTAGAAGTTTAGAAGCAAATCTTGAAATTTTTCAGCAATTTACAAAAACGACATTTTTAGGGACCAGTTCAGGTCTGAAGTCACTTTGCGAGGCTTACATAATAGAAACCACCCAAAAATGACCCCATCTAAGAAACTACACCCCTCAAGGTATTCAAAACTGATTTTACATACGTTGTTAACCCTTTAGGTGTTGCACAAGAGTTATTGGCAAATGGGGATGAAATTTGAGAATTTCTTTTTTTTGTCAAATTTTTTATTTTAACCCATTTTTTCCACTAACAAAGCAAGGGTTAACAGCCAAACAAGACTGTATCTTTATTACCCTGACTCTGCCGTTTACAGAAACACCCAATATGTGGCCGTAAACTACTGTACGGCCACACAGCGGGGCGTAGAGTGAAAGGTGCGCCGTTTGGTTTTTGGAGGGCTGATTTTTATGGACTGGTTTATTTACACCATGTCCCATTTGAAGACCCCTGATGCACCCCTAGAGTAGAAACTCCCTAAAAGTGACCCCATCTAAGAAACTACACCCCTCAAGGTATTCAAAACTGATTTTACATTCGTCGTTAACCCTTTAGGTGTTGCGCAAGAGTTATTGGCAAATGGGGATGAAATTGGAAAATTTCATTTTTTTGTCTAATTTTCCATTTTAACCCATTTTTTCCACTAACAAATCAAGGGTTAACAGCCAAACAAGACTGTATCTTTATTACCCTGACTCTGCCGTTTACAGAAACACCCAATATGTGGCCGTAAACTACTGTACGGCCACACAGCGGGGCATAGAGTGAAAGGTGCGCCGTTTGGTTTTTGGAGGGCTGATTTTTATGGACTGGTTTATTTACACCATGTCCCATTTGAAGACCCCTGATGCACCCCTAGAGTAGAAACTCCCTAAAAGTGACCCCATCTAAGAAACTACACCCCTCAAGGTATTCAAAACTGATTTTACATTCGTCGTTAACCCTTTAGGTGTTGCGCAAGAGTTATTGGCAAATGGGGATGAAATTGGAAAATTTCATTTTTTTGCCTTATTTTCCATTTTAACCCATGTTTTCTACTAACAAAGCAAGGGTTAACAGCCAAACAAGACTGTATCTTTATTACCCTGACTCTGCCGTTTACAGAAATACCCAATATGTGGCCGTACACTACTGTACGGCCACACAGCGGGGCGTAGAGTGAAAGGTGCGCCGTTTGGTTTTTGGAGGGCTGATTTTTATGGACTGGTTTATTTACACCATGTCCCATTTGAAGACCCCTGATGCACCCCTAGAGTAGAAACTCCCTAAAAGTGACCCCATCTAAGAAACTACACCCCTCAAGGTATTCAAAACTGATTTTACATTCGTCGTTAACCCTTTAGGTGTTGCGCAAGAGTTATTGGCAAATGGGGATGAAATTTGCAAATTTCATTTTTTTGTCTAATTTTCCATTTTAACCCATTTTTTCCACTAACAAATCAAGGGTTAACAGCCAAACAAGACTGTATCTTTATTACCCTGACTCTGCCGTTTACAGAAACACCCAATATGTGGCCGTAAACTACTGTACGGCCACACAGCGGGGCATAGAGTGAAAGGTGCGCCGTTTGGTTTTTGGAGGGCTGATTTTTATGGACTGGTTTATTTACACCATGTCCCATTTGAAGACCCCTGATGCACCCCTAGAGTAGAAACTCCCTAAAAGTGACCCCATCTAAGAAACTACACCCCTCAAGGTATTCAAAACTGATTTTACATTCGTCGTTAACCCTTTAGGTGTTGCGCAAGAGTTATTGGCAAATGGGGATGAAATTGGAAAATTTCATTTTTTTGCCTTATTTTCCATTTTAACCCATGTTTTCTACTAACAAAGCAAGGGTTAACAGCCAAACAAGACTGTATCTTTATTACCCTGACTCTGCCGTTTACAGAAATACCCAATATGTGGCCGTACACTACTGTACGGCCACACAGCGGGGCGTAGAGTGAAAGGTGCGCCGTTTGGTTTTTGGAGGGCTGATTTTTATGGACCGGTTTATTTACACCGTGTCCTGTTTCAACCCCCCTGATGCACCCCTGGAGTCGAAACTCCCTAAAAGTGACCCCATTTTGGAAACTACGGGATAAGGTGGCATTTTTTGGGGGAGTATTTTTAGGGTAAATATAATTTTTGGTTGCTCTATATTACATTTTTGTGAGGTAAGGTTACCAAAAATTGAAATTCTGATATTTCATCTCCATTTGCCATTAACTGTTGAGGAACACCTAAAGGGTTAATAAAGTTTGTATAATCATTTTTGAATACCTTGAGGGGTGTAGTTTCTTAGATGGGGTCAATTTTAGGGAGTTTTTACTCTAGGGGGGCATCAGGGGGGCTTCAAAAGGGATATGGTGTCAATAAAAAAGGCCATCAAAATCGGCCTTCCAGAAACCATGTCGGTCCTTTCCTTTTGCAGCCTCCCTTTTACGGATACAGCAGTTTACGACCACAAATGTGGCGTTTCTGTAAACTGCAGTATCAGGGTAATAAATTTTAACTTTTGTTTGGTTGTTAACCCTTGTTTTCTTACCGGAAAAAACGGACTGAAATGGAAAAGTGCCAAAAATAGCGGTTTTGGCACCGTTTTTTTGTTTTTTTTTTAACCGTGTTAATCTGGGTAGTTAGGTCATGGGATATTGTTATAGAGGAGATTCTTACGGACGCGGCAATATCTAATAAGTCTACTTTTTTTTACAATTATTTAGGTTTTTGACTATATTATCTTTTTTGATACAACTTTTTTTTTTGGGTATCTCTAAAGTCTAAGTGTAATTTTTTTAATTTTCTTTTAGCCAATTATCTTATGTGGGGGCTCATTTTTTGCGGGATGAGCGGACGGTTTTATTGGCACTATTTTGGGGGCTATATGACTTTTTGATCGCTTGCTATGAAACTTTTTGTTATGTAAGGTGACAAAAAAAAATTTTTGCACCTATTTTTTTTTTTTTTTTTTACTGTGTTAATCTGGGGGGTTGGGTCATGGGGTATTTTTATAGAGGAGATTCTTACGGACGTGGCGATACCTAATAAGTCAACTTTTTTTTTACAATAATTTAGGTTTTAGACTATATTATCCTTTTTGATACCCTAAAAAAAAATTTGTATCTCTAAAGTCTAAGAGTCATTTTCAATTTTTTTTTTTATCTGATTATCTTATGTGGGGGCTCATTTTTTGCGGGATGAGATGACGGTTGTATTGGCACTAATTTGGGGGCTATATGACTTTTTGATCGCTTGCTTTTTATTATGTAAGGTGACAAAAAAAAACTTTTTTTGCACCTTTTTTTTTTTTCTGGACCGTGTTAGGCTACTTTCACACTAGCGTTCGGGCGGATCCGTTCAGAACGGATCCGCCCATAATAATGCAGACGGAGGCTCCGTTCAGTACGGATCCGTCTGCATTATTTTAGCAAAAAAAAGCTAAGTGTGAAAATAGCCTAGTACGGATCCGTCCAGACTTTCAATGTAAAGTCAATGGGGGACGGATCCGCTTGAAGATTGAGCCACATTGTGGCATCTTCAAACGGATCCGTCCCCATTGACTTACATTGAAAGTCTGGACGGATCCGTACGGATCCGCACGCCTCCGCACGGCCAGGCGGACACCCGAACGCTGCAAGCAGCGTTCAGCTGTCCGCCTGTCCGTGCGGAGGCGAGCGGAGCGGAGGCTGAACGCCGCCAGACTGATGCAGTCTGAGCGGATCCGCCTCCATTCAGACTGCATCAGGGCTGGACGGCTGCGTTCGGGTCCGCTCGTGAGCTCCTTCAAACGGAGCTCACGAACGGAATACCGAACGCTAGTGTGAAAGCAGCCTTAATCTGGGGGGTTAGGTCATGGGGCATTTTTATAGAGGAGATTATTACAGACGCGGCAATACCTATGTCTACTTTTAATAAATTATTTTAGTTTTTTTGGGTGTCTCAAGTCTGAGAACCATTTTTTTTTTTTATCCCATGTCAGTCCTAAATTGGGATATAAATTTAGTACTCCATGGAAGTGTGATACTCCCTGAAGCAACCGTCAATGCAGAGGCCCGGATGATCGGGGCATGTGTCGCACTGAGTAGTCGTGTCCTTCCGTATCCCCCTCCTGCGACACACTCTGCACTTTTTTTGGGTTCGTCCCTTCTTTCCAGTATGGGGGACCACACCTGGAAAGTGTTGGCCAGGGACGATCCGGGCGCCTACAGTTCCCGAGGTACTCCGGCCTGCTCTTTCCCGGTCCTAAAAGATCAGGGCCTTGAGGACTGCCTCATAGAACTGGAGGAATGTCCCTGTGCTGCCAGCGCTTCGGGATAGTACAAAAGAGTTGTACATGGCAACCTGCACCAAGTAGACCGCAACTTTTTTGTACCATGCCCGGGTTTTGCGCATGGCGTTATATGGCTTGAGGACTTGATCCGAGAGATCAACTCCTCCCATATACCGATTGTAGGCGACGATACAATCGGGCTTGAGGACCGTTGCCGCGGTACCTCGCACAGGGACAGGGGTGATGCCGTTACCATGAATTGTGGACAGCATAAGGACATCCCTCTTGTCCTTATACCTGACCAGCAACAGGTTTCCAGTG
The DNA here is from genome assembly GCF_014858855.1 of Bufo gargarizans. NCBI lineage: Eukaryota > Metazoa > Chordata > Amphibia > Anura > Bufonidae > Bufo > Bufo gargarizans. Next base: position 149,738,305 of record NC_058086.1, on the reverse strand, counting down.
GTAAGGGCACGGGTCTCACCCCTGGGGATGGGTACCTGGAGGGGGTGGGCAGGGAGGCCGCGTTGATTTTTCCGCACGGTCCCACAAGCGGACGTGGATCTGGCGGCAAGGGACTGGAACAAGGGGATACTGGTATAAAAGTTATCCACGTACAAGTGGTAACCCTTATCCAGCAGTGGGTACATAAGGTCCCACACGAGTTTCCCGGTAACACCCAGAGTGGGGGGACATTCTGGTGGTTGAATCCGGGAATCTCGCCCCTCGTACACACGAAATTTGTAAGTGTACCCTGAGGTACTCTCACAAATTTTGTATAGCTTCACGCCATACCTCGCCCGCTTGGAAGGCACATACTGGCGGAAAATGAGTCTCCCCTTGAACGCAATGAGAGACTCATCAACCACGACCTCCCTTCCAGGTACATAGGCCTCCATGAATTTGGCCCCAAAGTGATCGATGACCGGCCGTATCTTGTACAGACGGTCATGGGCAGGATCACCTCGGGGTGGACATGCTGCATTATCGGAATAATGCAGACATTTCCTGATGGCCTCAAACCGGGAGCGTGTCATAACCGTACTGTAAAGTGGGGTCTGATATAGGACGTCCCCACTCCAGTACAGCCTGGCACTGGGTTTCTTGACCAGGCCCATATGCAGCACGAGGCCCCAAAATGTCCTCATTTCGGCTGCACTGACCGGCGTCCAGCCACCGGGCCTGGCCAAAAAGGAGCCCGGGTGTTGAGCGACGAACTGTTGGGCGTACAGATTCGTCTGCTCCACCATCAGATTTACCAGTGAGTCACTGAAAAAATGACAAAAAAAGTCATATTCAGTGTAGCCCACTGTGGAAATCTGGATTCCTGATTGGCCTACAAAATCAGGAATCACGGGCTCGTATCGCTCTGGGCTACACCAGACAAGTTCACCGGCAGGGTGCTCCGGTGGATTTAACTGGTGGGCCGGGAAACCAGTACGAGCCCCAGAGCTGCTCGTACTAGTGTGGGCCACAGGGTCCCTAACATGGCGGTCCCCTTGCTCCGCCTGGCGGCGTCTCCGCCGCCTTGGGGGCTCATCATCATCGCTAGATGATGAGGAGGATGCGGATGACAACAGGAATGTGGGGTCATCCTCATCCTCACTGGGACTCTCGGACTCGGAGGCAAGCTGGGCGTATGCCTCCTCGGCCGAGAACGTCCGGCGGGCCATAGGGGAGTGTGTGTCTGCGTGTATATGTGCGTGTGTGTAACTCTTTATTTGGTGTGCGTGTGTGAGGGGGCACGGGTGTTCACGAACTCACCCTAAAACTAACAGAAAAAAATAAATAAAACTAACTAAAAAAAAGGGCAAAAAAGTAAGGAAAAAAAATTCAAAACTGCTGATCAACCGTCCGAAGTTGATCAGCGGTGGGGTGTGCGATGCGCTTACAGTGGCCGGACGCTAAGTGCCGGTCACAGTCAGCGAACTCAAAAAAAAAAAAAAAAAAAAAAAAAAAGCACCCCAAAAAAGGTGGGGGGGGGGGGGGGCAAGTGGCAGGGGGGGGGGGGCAAGTGGCAGCACCCCTGGGGGGTCTAGGGTCACACAGCTGTGCTGTGGACCCCAGACACCCTAACTAGGGTGATGCAATAAAAAGTAAAAAAAAACTAACTTTCCCTTTTTTTTCCCTGCCTATCCCAAACTTTCCCTAGCTGTCCCTATGTACCTGATGGGGTGCTGGGGCACAGATCGGGTCCTGGGGGCACAGATCAGGGGTGCTGGCAGCGATGGTGGACACAAGCAGGCAGCTCCTCTCTCCTCCGGCGCTGGAACACAAAAGGAGGAGGAGAGGGGCGCCTGCCTCTTTTGAATCTGCCGCCGCACCGCCCCCTGACCAATCAGAAAGCGATCCTGAGTGGTGATGTCACCATCACCACTCAGGATCGCTGGATGGTGATTGGTGGAGTGAAATCACACCACCATCACCATCCTGTTCCGGGTTATCGGGTCTTCAGAGACCCGAATAACCCGGAAACGCAGAAAACCGCAGGTCTGAATTGACCTGCGGTTTTTTGCGATCGCATACATGGGGGGGTCACCGGACCCCCCGACGCATTTGCCCCAAGTGCCTGCTCAATGATTTGAGCAGGCACGGGGTTCCGATCGCCGCCGGCCGCGCGGCGGTGATTGAAAATGCACAGGGCGTACATGTACGCCCTGTGTCCTTAAGTACCAGGGCACAAGGGCGTACCTGTACGCCCTGTGTCCTTAAGGGGTTAAGCAGCATATATATAATCATCCATTAATGTTCATATATTTCTATACAGCGTTTCAACTAAATTAAAGAAACATTTTTTTGGGGGGGTGGTAAATTAAGGCCTCATACACACGATTGTATATATTTTGCGGTCCTCAAAAAATGGATCTTCAAAAATTACGTATTTTGGGGAACAGCTGGCCCCAAATATAACAGTACTATCCGTGTCCGTAATGCGGACAATAATAGGACATGTTCTATTTTTGGGCGGAACAGAAATATAGACATATGGAAACAGAATGCACACGGAGTGACTTCCGTTTCTTTATAGACCCATAGACCCCCAAAAAACTGAACAGACATGGAAAAAAAATGTGTGCATGAGACCTAAGCAGCATACATACGTGATTACTGAATCAATACCGACATTTTCTCCCAGCTCAGGCTGATTCAAGATGAATAGACCTCTACTTACTGCCGATGCCCCATCTTGCCACTGTCGCTGTCTGTCTGTCTTCCTACCATCACGTTTTGCATCAGTATACATGTATTCAGTTTCCACTCAATTGAAATGTAAACATTTAAAAAAAAAACAAAAAAATTGGGGGGGGGGGGGGATTTCTTTAAGCAGCATATGTATGCAAGCAGCAATGTATGTGCTGCATGGTGGACCTGCATCATGCTACTAATGCCTCTCAATCATCTTTTTAAGTGTATTGCTTCTACATGGTTGAAATTAAAATATTTTTATGGGGGGGTTACATTTCTTTAAGCAGCATACATATGTGATTACTGCATTAGTGCCAAAATTTTCTCACAGCTCAGGCCGATTCTGGATGAATAGCCACATCTTGCCACGGTTGCTGTCTGCCTGCCTACCATCACGTTTTGTATGTCTGCTGCTGCAGCCTGCATCATGCCACTAATGCCTCATGCCGTCCATTTACATGAACACAGTTTCCACATGGTTGAAATTAATATTTTTTTCTTTTTGGTGGAGACTTAAATTTAATTAAAGGGTTTCTGTCATGAGAAATAACGTTATGCAGCTGACTGACATGAGCGATGTGCTAATGTCAGCAGTACATAACAGTATGCTTTATAACTCCCTGCCTGCCGACCTTCTCTTAAAATAAAGACTTTTAAAATATGCTAATGAGCCTCTAGGTGCTATTAGGGTGTTGCTTAGCACCTAGAGGCTCGGTCTACACACCCTTTGGCACGCCCAGGTCCAGTTGATTGACTTTCGAGTTCTCGTCAGTGTCCCGTAAATCCTGCGCCTGCGTCGTTCCGTTTAGTATTCCGTGCAGGAGCAGTGAGTGAAGAATGTGCTCCTGCTGCCGGCTTCCTCGCTGCGCTTGGGCTAAAGGAAGGAAGTCTGCAGCAGGAGCGCATCCTTCACTCACTGCGCCTGCGCTGTCCCTTTTACTATTCAGTGCAGGCGCAGTGAGGGAAGGATGCGTGGGATTTACGGGACACTGAGGAGAACTCGAAGTCAATCAACTGGACCTGGGCGTGCCAAAGGGTGCGTAGACCGAGCCTCTAGGTGCTGAAGCAACACCCTCATAGCACCTAGAGGCTCATTAGCATATTTTAAAAGTCTTTATTTTAAGAGAACGGCGGCAGGCAGGAAGTTATAAAGCATACTGTTATGTACTGCTGACATTAGCACATCGCCCACATAACGTTATTTCTCATGACAGAAACACTTTAAGGCCTCGTTCACACTTCAGTGTTTAGTCAGTAATTTCCATCAGTGATTTGTGAGCCAAAACCAGGTACAACTCTAAACACAGAACAGGAGCAGATCTTTCCCTTCTACCTCATGTCTGTGGAGGCTCCACTTCTGGTTTTGGCTCACAAGTCACTGATGGAAATTACTGACTAAACACTGAAGTGTGAACGAGGCCTAAGCAGCATACATATATCATTACTGAATAAATCCTGACATTTTCTCACAGCTCAGGCTGATAAATACACATCGCCTTAATGCTAGTGCCCCATCTTGCCACTGTTGTTGTCTGTCTGTCTGCCTAACTACCATCACGTTCTGTACGGCTGCTGCTGCATCATGCCACTAATGACACTTGCCAACCATCATGTTCCCCAAAGACACTTTTTTAAAATTTTTAAACATCATCTGTCCCCTATTAGGGACAATTTACTATTACTGTCATTGCATGCCGGAGCTTGGGGAGGAGGGGGGGGGGGGGGAAACAAAAATCATAAAAATAAATAAATGAAAAGAGATAACAAGTTTTCCTAAAAATTATGAGTATAAGGCCTCATGCACACGACCGTTGTTTTATTCCGTGTCTGTTGTTCCGTTTTTTGTGATTTTCTGCTGACCCATTGACTTTCAATGGGTCTGTTGAAAACTCGGCTAATGCACCGTTTGTCATCCGCGTCCGTGATCTGTGGTTCCAGTCCGTCAAAAAAATATAACCTGTCCTATTACTTTCGCGGAACACGGTTTGCGGCCCCATTCAAGTCAATAGGACCGCAAAAAAAGCGGAGGCACACAAGATTGTCCGTGCGTCCGCGTCTGTTTTTTTCCTATCATTTGTATGGCAAACCTGTCTTAGATTTTTTTTTTTACTTTCCTTCATATCTGGTGATCCTTTAAAAATAAAGGAAGACACACGGAAAAAAAAACGGAAACGGATCACGGAACAACGGAACCCCGTTTTGCGGTACGGAATACAACAACGGTCGTGTGCATGAGGCCTTAAGAGGCTAAAGGGGTTATATGCCAACTTTGAGGGCAATTGGAGCAACTTCGGTTCCGTTTTGAATCTCGGATCCGTAACGAATCTCAACTGGTTTGCTCATCTCTAATTGAAGAATTTGTTTACATTTTTTCATCATCCCTTACTAAGGCTACATGCACACGTTCAGGATTCATGTGCGGAGAATCCGCACTGAAATCCGCAGGTGTTCACAGGCAAATCCGTGCGGTCAATCCGCATTAATTGGTGCGGATTTGCATGCGGATTTGCGTGCGGATTTGGTGCGGATTCGGTGCGGATTTTCTGCATGCGGATTTCACTAAGTGAATTAAGAAAATCCGGTCAGGAAAAAAAAAATTATTGACATGTCGCGGATTTTAAAATCCGCACCGCAGGTCAAAATCCGCGCGGAAAAAATCCGCATCGTGTGCATTGAGAATTTCAAATTCTCATAGAATACAATGTACATGACCTACGGTGCGGATTTTCCGCACGCAAATCCGTGCGGAAAATCCGCACGCAATCCTGATCGTGTGCAGGGGGCCTAAGGGCTATAACACTTTTTTCCATCAATTCAGCTACATAAGGCCTCTTTCACACTACAGTATGTTGAATTCAGTGTTTTGCGTTCCGTTTTTCACGGATCCGTTGTTCCGTTTTTTGCTTCCGTTGTGGTTCCGTTTCCGTTCCGTTTTTCCGTATGGCATATACAGTATACAGTAATTACATAGAAAAAATTGGGCTGGGCATAACATTTTCAATAGATGGTTCCGCAAAAAACGGAACGGATACGGAAGACACACGGATGCATTTCCGTATGTGTTCCGTTTTTTTTGCGGACCCATTGACTTGAATGGAGCCACGGACTGTGATTTGCGGCCAAATATAGGACATGTTCTATCTTTTCAACGGAACGGAAAAACGGAAATACGGAAACGGAATGCATACGGAACACATTCCGTTTTTTTTGCGGAATCATTGAAATGAATGGTTCCGTATACGGACCGTATACGGAACGCAAAAAACGGACCGCAAAACGGAAAAAAAAAACGGTAGTGTGAAAGAGGCCTAAGGGTTTGTTTTTTGTGTGCTGAGTTGTGATTTTTAATTACACCATTTTGGGGTACGTATAACTTATTGATTAACTTATATTAACTCTTACTGGAGGTAATGAGAAAAACACCAATCCCACCTTATTCGTTTGCGTTATAATTTTGTGGTGAGACATAAATAAGGTGTTACCTTTTTTCTGTGTGTCAGTATAATTACAATGACATCAAATTTATCTATTTTTTTTAAATATTTTTTTTTACTTTTGCACACCAAATACACTTTAAACCATATTCTGATAGCCATAGCATTTCATTTTTTATGTGTGTGAAGGCTTGTTTATTGTAGAACAAGTTGTTTTCATTGGTGCCATTGTCTTTGTTATCACTTTTTATCCACTTTGAAGCAGAATAAACAAAATGATTCCAATTCTGGAATAGCTTTTCTTCCCCACACAGAATTCACTATGCATGTCAAGATAAAGACAGCAATACCAAATGTATATAGTTGTTCTCTGTTTTATTACTTTTGTCTAAAAAAATGACTTAAAAAAATCTTTTTTGTCTCCATATTCTAAAAAAGGTAAAGTTTTTACTTTTCAACTGATGGAGCTATGTGCAGGCTTGTTTTTTGACATGTGTTTTTTGTTTTTTTTGTACAATTGTTTTTTATTAGATTTTTTTGTGATGTGCAATGATGAAAAACAGCAATTTTGCCAACTATTTTTTAATTTTGTTTACATCGTTCACCATGTAGTTAAATGAGATTATAACTTTATAGGATGGGTGGTTATGAAGACAGCAATACCACATTTCTATAGATTTTTCTTGTTTTTGTTTTCTTATAATAAAGAATCTTTTACTGATAAAATTTGATTTTTTTTTTTCCCCATTTTTACATCTTAACGTAGTTTAAAAAAAAGTTATTAGTCTCACAAGCGAACCTGAAGAAGCAATCCTTTCCTTACATACATAATATACTATTCTACTTATGCAGTAAAATACATTCTGTCTGCTAGTCAGTATACCACTGACAGGCAGCCTGTTATATCCTGCCTTCCGGAGGATCTAATGGGCATATGTACCCAGCTGCCATAGAAACCATCAGCATCCTGTGATTGCATTGCCAGGGGCAATGGTGTGACGGAGAGGGCCTCCCTCTGTTTAACCGCTTAGATGCTGTGGTTGCCCTTGACGATGGCATCTGGGCCGAGCTGTATATTACAGTCACCTACTACTGCCGATGGTGCGGGCATAACTACTGCAGGCAATACTGCCTTCCCTGCAACATAACTGTACATGAAAGTTCACAGTGTAAGCCTTGACCTAAAAACATAATTATGTCAAAGTATGGTAAGGTGTTAAATGGCACCATATTAAAATAGTAATCAGGTACATTATATTTAATAATAAAATTGGCTAATACTTTAACTATTATAACTGTTAGCAAGTCCATATATTCAATTTTTTAATTTGACATTAAGATGCTTATGCTGATAAGCAAGTTCGTCTTCTTATGGATAAAGTAATAAGTGGCAGAAAAAATTATAAATATAGTAATAGCAAACATTGTCATATCACATATCAATCATAGAACCAGGCAGTGACTTTCCACCACTTATAGCAGTAATCAACGCAATGCATTCAAATGATATGGCACAGCAATTGGCCAATATGATTTTATTACCAAAAGGGGTTGTCAGTTCATCTTTGAAAACGTCTGATTGTTAGTGAAGTATCCCAGTGATAAACTGATCACAGGGCTTCCCACTGTGATCAGCTGTAATCTGGGTGGGAACCCTTTGCAGCACCACCACCACCACAAGAAAATTGAGTTTTACACAGTTCCCATTGAAATCAATGGTCAATTCTCGTAATAAGTTGACATGTTGGGTCCTCCAGAGTGAGGCCCTCTTTTGGTGCCATTTTCTCGGTTTTAAAGATGTGGGTCTAGAAAAGGAAATATTTTATTTCTAAACCAGACAACCGCTTTTGACATCTCAAATCACTTTATAAGAAGCATATTAGTATATTAGTAATAGCTGGTTGGTCAAAGTACCATAAAGAAATCAATATTTGTACATGACCATAGCTACAATAACCGCCAAGACACAAAGAGCTCCAAGGACTTTGGTAACGAATGACAAAGTTGATTTTCCTTTATTTACAACGCGAGTCTTAGTAGGCTTTATAATTCGATCCCATGTGGTCAAGATCATTTCTCTGGCAAGGCTCCAATTCCCTGGGCCAACCAATCGGAAATGCGTTGGTGTACAAGGACCGAAGAAGAGCGCCATGGCAAGCAGGGGATCAGATAGAAACAATGAAAAAATGTTGGGCTTTACACCAATGTCAGATGCCAGTTCATCCACATATTCAACATAATCCACTTGCAAACGGTTCTCCCTTGTTGTTCCAAATCTGTTATTAAAAAAGTATAAAAAAAAACAAGTAAATACATAATAAAGCCACTTAATAGTCATTACTTACTCATATAATATGTTTATTATATTTTTTTATATCTTTAAAAAAATTATTTTCAAGGTTTTTATGTTATTCAGTATTAAAACGGAAGAAAAACTATACAAGTGTGGTCTCATTGTCTCACTCTGAAACTCAAAAATAGTTAGGCTCGCCAGATATCCTTCATCCGGAGCCTAGTCTGCTCTCTGCCAAAAAAGCGCCAGATCAACCGCAAAGTTATACAAAATAAACTACATTTATTACTAAAAACACATGATTATCACATTCTATTATATTAAAAGCTTAAATAATAAAAAGATCTCATTGACATGTATGACTTCAATATAAATAAAATAAAACACGATATTATCCAAACATAAAACAATTGATCGGTCTTGGTCCCTCTTAGTGTCCTAACATGCGGAGCTCACGCATGTACTGTTATAAATGACGGTTTAGATAACTACAGTTTATAATCTCTTCAGTTAGTAATTTGTCTTCTTGTTTAAAAGTTCATAAATAGTATCAAAGTTATGAATTCCCATTTAGTAACACTCCATCATATTAAGTTTTACACTCACACACATTATATGCTCTTTGTTGAAGCTGACAGCAAATTCTGACCACTGCGTTATTGCAGCGGTACCGCGATGTTATTGCGCTCCAAACAATCAGCGTCGCAGTAGTCAATATGGCAGCTTGCCCTTTAGTTGTGTGCTTGCCTGTTGTAAGTGTTCCTTAATACTTATAGATAGCGTATTAGATGTCTCTTATCAGGGATATTTTGATTCCCCTGCAGTGATCGCTTCTATGTCTCTTGCTGGCGGGAATGTTCTTGCGCATGCACATTGGGCACTTGCTGACGTCGGACCTCCAGAGGTAAAATATATTGATAATATACTTGCGCTGATCACAGGAGATGCAGTTTATGATATATCCAAGTTGTAGTCAGTACAGTATCGTAACAGAATCCATAACGCAATTCTTCTTTTACCACCAAATGAAGTGTGAATGAATTTCAAAATATGAAATTCGCTCATCTCTAAATGTGATAATCATGTATTAATAGAATGCGACAATCATGTATTTTTAGTAATAAATGTAGTTATTTACCGTGAGCCAGCCATTTAGTGTATCTCATTGTAATCTGACCAGAAGAATAAAGGTAACGTGACTATTTTATCACATAGGGAACACTGTAAAAAAAAACGTGGGCAGAATTGAATTTTTTCCCCAATTCCACCCCATTTGGAATAACTGAAAAATAAAAAAAAGTTATTGCTCTGGGAAAGCAAGGAGTGAAAAAAGCAAAAACTGAAAATTGCAAGGTCCTTTAAGGGTTAATATTAATTAGCTTCCTATCCTTAGGATAAAACCAGATGGTCAGGTTACTTGATCCAGTTTTAGAAGCCAAAATTAGCTGCCAAAATTGAAAAAAGAATGGGCGTATTCTGTACACAGAACGGAGCCATGGTCCATGGAAAAACACAGGCATCTGAATACACAAATAGAATCCTGTGGCGAACACGGAAGGCCCCAATATTGCTTTTTGCAAATCCACAATAAAATAATTTATTAAACTGTCTTCCCTGTGTGGTTTCTTTTATTTTGATACGACTTTCCTATGTATTGATCAAGGGAAAAAAAAAAAAACTACTTCACAACACAGTAAGTGCAATTTGGGAGGGACAGGTTTACATAAGCGTTTTGATTTCTGTTATAGAATTCCATTGTACAGATGGAACATGGTTAGCACTCCAGCTCTTAACTCAAATTTCTTAACTCATTGCGTTATCTTGAGACAAAAGCTATTGAAAAGGTGTTTGCTTAGATTAGATAACACAACTCAGAAATCTCAGAAAAAAGGAGTGTTAACTCTGCTCCATCCGTAACATGCTTATAACAGAGAATAACTGAATTGCTACAGTGGAAAACAAAAGGAACACTGTCTGCTTTAATCTGTCCTAATATAGTTGAAAGGGGAATAAATAACAGAAACAAGCATTCTGTCTGGTTTACGTTATTTTGGATGTAAAAGAAAGTCAGGATTTTTTTTTCCTGTCCATTATACTCCATTCAATTATACTAGGATGGATTAAAAGAGACAGTGTTTCTTTTGGTTTTTGTTATAGCAATTCTGTTATTTTCCATTATAAACATTGCTGAAAACAGTTTTCAAAAGGAATATTGGAGAGGGAGAGTGCAGGGAGATCATAGGGAGAGGTTTTTTTTAGACTTTAGGGAGAGCATAGGGAGACTGCAGGGACATTGCTGGCTCAGTGCAATTGCCATGTGTATCTTGTTCACCTGCTGCGCTATTCATTCCTTATTTGTTCTGTTATACAAAGACCTACTGTGCATAAGACTCATTGTCAACAGGCAGTTTATCTAGTTTATCTGCTGTGCCATTTATGCCTAATCTGTCCTGGAGGGTGTAGGGAGACAGCAGGGAGACTGAAGGTTGAGTGTAATTGCAGTGTGCATCACGATCTAAGCCAGTTCTATTTTACACATTATTTTATCTGTAATCTACTCTCACTGTAATGCCTTTATTTTGGTTTTTTTGTATTCTCTGTGCTGCTGTAACACTGTGAACTTCCCCATGGTAGGACTCTTAAAGGATTATCTTATTATAGCGAATGCCTTCTGTTAGCATAGCATTAGTATTAGGACACTGTTTACTACTTTTCACTGTATATGTGTAAAGTGCCTCTTGCATTTGCTGCTTTTCCTGTTAATTAATGTTTTCAGCTATATTTATACTCTGTTCAGAAGCCCTGGGGCAGATGGGCAGGGAGTGCTCAGTGCTTCTGAACAGAGTATAAATATAGCTAGTTTCTACACCGCCCTGAACATTTTAGGCTAGGCCCAGGAGAGGCACTTCTGTTACGGTTCTCATCTGCAGAAGCCACCTTGACGCTGGTAGACGGGCCTGACACACGTTTGATCAAAAATGTGCGCAAAGAGCTTCCATTTTTCATGTATAGTTTGTATAATACCACTTTAATCCAGGAAAATCCCTAATCTCTAGTTCTATTGTTTGCATGTGTAATGGTGTGCCGCCATACATTTTTTGTTTGCTGTCGGCACGCTAGCTTTATGGATGTGCACCTGTGGCTTTTTTAATTTTCCATTCATATAGCCATATGAGGGCTTAATTTTGGTGGGATAAGGGCACCATTCAATTTACTATGTCTCTTATTGGAAAATGGTGAAAAAATTCTTTATGGTTTTTTGTGGTTTTGACATCATGGCATTCACTGTGCTCTAAAAATTACATAACGTCCTTATTCTGCTGCTCAATACAAATACGACAATACCAACATTTTTTTTGGTACTTTTAAAAAATAAAAACCCTTCAAAAATAATGTCTGCATCACCATTTTCTAACAGCCATACCTTTTTTTTATTTTAGTCTACATAACTATATAAGAGCTTGTTTTTGCAGGACGAAATTTTATTGGTATCATTTTTGTGGTACATACTAGTTTTTGATCCGTTAGTAAAAATGTTTTGGGGGGAAAGGTGCCAAAAAACTGTGTATTTTTTTTTCAGCACTTGGAAATTTTTTATTTATTTATTAATATTTTAAAGGGGTTTTCCAGGCTTTTAATATTGATGATCTATCCTTAGGATAGGTCATCAATATAAGATTGGCGTGGGTCCGACACCCGGCACCACCGCCCAACAGATGTATGAGGCCTCTTGCACACGACCGTATGTCTTTTTCTGTATTTTGCGGTCCGTTTTTTATGGATCTGTTGTTCTTGTTTTTGGTTCCATTGTGTTTTTGTTTCCGTTCTGTTTTTCCGCAAAAAATCTCCATATGGTTTCTGTATGCGATCCATTTTTTGCAGATCGCAAATGGAAACATAAAATTTGTATTCATTACTGTGATGTACAGTAATGTTTGTAAACAGTAAACACATGGGCAAAGTTGGCATGGATCCGCAAAAAACAGATGACATACAGATGTGTTCCATATGCATTCCATATTTTTTGCGGACCCATTGACTTGAATGGAGCCACGGAACGTTATTTGCGGACAATAATAGGAAATGTTCTATCTTTTAGGCTACATACACAGGACCGTTGTGTGTTTTGCGGTCCGCAAATTGCGGATCCGCAAAACACGGATATCGTCCGTGTGCATTCCGTAATTTGCAGAACGGCACGGACAGCCATTGATATAACTGCCTGGTCTTGTCTGCAAAATGGAGAAGAATAGGACAGGTTGTATTTTTTTTTGCGGGGCCACGGAACAGAGCAACGGATGCGGAAAACACACGGAGTGCTGTCCGCATCTTTTGCGGCCCCATTGAAGTGAATGGGTCTGCACCCGAGCCGCAAAAACTGTGGCTTGGATCCGGACCAGAACAATGGTCGTGTGCATGAGGCCTTAGCAGAACAGATACACAGAAATACGGAAACGGAATGCATACAAAGTACATTCAGTTTTTTTTGCGGAGCCATTGAAATGAATGGTTCCGCATACGAACCGCAAACGGAACCCGCAAATACAAAACGGAAAAGGAAAAACTTTTGCGTGCAAGAGGCCTGAAGGGAAGGCGCGAGGATAGGTCATCAATATTAAAAGCCTGGAAACCCCTTTAACCCCTTAAGGACACAGGGCGTACCGGTACGCCCTATTTCCCGAGTCCTTAAGGACCAAGGGCGTACCGGTACGTCCTGACTTAAAATCGGCATTCCGGCGCCGCGGGGGTTAATCGGAACGGGATTTCGGCTGAAATCATTCAGCCGGCATCCCGTAACAACGCAGGGGGGGGTCATTTGACCCCCCCGTATCGGCGATCGCAGAAAACCGCAGGTCAATTCAGACCTGCGGTTTTCTGCGTTTCCGGTCCATTCGGGTGTCCGGTGACCCGATGAACCGGAAAAAGACTGCGATCGGTGGCGTAATTATACACCACCAATCGCAGTCCGAGGATTTGAGGAGGCGGTGCTGGCCCTGGTGCTGAACACTGCTGTCCAGGGTGCTGATTGGTGCAGGGGAGAGAGGCGCGAGATTCAAACTTCCTGCGCTCCTCTCTCCCCTCCTCTTCCTGTTCTGCACGAGCACCCGGCAGCATCGTCCAGCACCAGCTCCTGTGTCCCCCTAATCGCCATCCATCACCCTCCTGCACCCATCGCCACCCAGGTAGGTTAGGGTCAGTGAGGGAGAGGCATCGTTAGGCAGGGAAAGAAGGGAAAAGTTAGTTAGGAAAAAAAAAAAAAAAAAACTTTTAACTTTTACACAAATCTTTTTTTGATCCATCAGACCCCAGACCCCCCCCTGCCACTTGCCCCCCCCTACCAGCCCCCCACCACCACCAGCCCCCCCACCCACCCCCCCACCACTCCCCCCAACCCCCCCCATCCCCCCACCACCACCACTAGCCCCCTCACCACCACTTTTTTTTCTGCGTTCGCTGACTGGTCGGCACTTTTTAGCGTCCGTCCACTGTTAGCGCATCGCCTGCCCCACCGCTGATCAGCGTTGTACCGCTAATCAGCAACTTTTTTTTTTTCCTAACACTTGCCCTTTTTTCCTTTTTTTAGTACGCGAACACCCGTTGCCCCCACACACACGCACATATAATAAAGTTTTACACACACGCACACCTACACGCACACACACCCATGGCCCGCCGGGTGTTCTCGGCCGAGGAGGCATATGCCCAGATTGCCTCCGACTCCGAGAGCCCCAGTGAGGATGAGGATGACCCCACATTCCTCTTATCATCAGCATCCTCCTCATCATCATCGGATGACGATGAGCCACCAAGGCGGCGGAGACGCCGCCAGGCGGAGCCAGGGGCCGCACATGCTAGGGATCCTGTGGCCCACCCTAGTACGAGCCGCCCTGGGGTTCGTACTGGTTTCCCGGCCCACCAAATAAGTTCACCGGAGACCCCTGCCGATGAACTTAGCTGGTGTCCCCCAGTGGACTTTGAGCCTGAGATTCCGGATTTCGCTGGCAATCCTGGAATCCAGATTCCCACAGTGGGGTTTACTGAAATTGACTATTTTAGTTTTTTTTTCAGTAACCCACTGGTGAATTTGATGGTGGAGCAGACGAATCTGTACGCCCAACAGTTCGTCGCTCAAAACCCAGGCTCAGTTTTGGCTAGACCCGGTGGCTGGACGCCGGTCAGTGCAGCCGAAATGAGGACATTTTGGGGCCTCGTGCTGCATATGGGTCTAGTCCAAAAACCCAGTGTCAGGCAATACTGGAGTGGGGACGTCCTGTACCAGACCCCACTGTACAGTATGGTCATGACACGCTCCCGGTTTGAGGCCATCCGGAAATGTCTGCATTATTCCGATAATGCAGCATGTCCACCCCGAGGTGATCCTGCCTATGACCGGCTGTATAAGATACGGCCTGTCATCGATCACTTTGGGGCCACATTTCAGCAGGCCTACGTACCTGGAAGGGAGGTCGCGGTTGATGAGTCGCTCATTGCGTTCAAGGGGAGACTCAGTTTCCGCCAATATATTCCCACAAAGCGAGCGAGGTATGGCGTGAAGCTATACAAAATTTGTGAGAGTACCTCAGGGTACACTTACAAATTTCGTGTGTACGAGGGGCGAGATTCCCGTATTCAACCCCCAGAATGTCCCCCCACTCTGGGTGTTAGCGGGAAACTCGTGTGGGACCTTATGTACCCACTGCTGGATAATGGTTACCACTTGTACGTGGATAACTTTTATACCAGCATTCCCTTGTTCAGGTCCCTTGCCGCCAGATCTACGTTCGCTTGTGGGACCGTGCGGAAAAATCAGCGCGGCCTCCCTGCCTACCCCCTCCAGGTACCTATCCCCAGGGGTGAGACCCGTGCACTTACCAGTGGAAACCTGTTGCTGGTCAGGTATAAGGACAAGAGGGATGTCCTTATGCTGTCCACAATCCACGGTAACGGCACCACCCCAGTCCCTGTGCGAGGTACCGCGGCAACGGTCCTCAAGCCCGATTGTATCGTCGACTACAATCGGTATATGGGAGGAGTTGATCTCTCGGATCAAGTCCTCACGCCATATAACGCCATGCGCAAAACCCGGGCATGGTACAAAAAAGTTGCGGTCTACTTGGTGCAGGTTGCCATGTACAACTCTTTTGTACTATCCCGAAGCGCTGGCAGCACAGGGACATTCCTCCAATTCTATGAGGCAGTCCTCAAGGACCTGATCTTTTCGGACCGGGAAAGAGCAGGCCGGAGTACCTCGGGAACTGGAGGCGCCCGGATCGTCCCTGGCCAACACTTTCCAGGTGTGGTCCCCCATACTGGAAAGAAGGGACGAACCCAAAAAAAGTGCAGAGTGTGTCGCAGGAGGGGGATACGGAAGGACACCACCACTCAGTGCGACACGTGCCCCGATCATCCGGGCCTCTGCGTTATCGATTGCTTCAGGGAGTATCACACTTCCATGGAGTACTAAATTTTTATAATCCCCAACAGTTCACTAGAGAACATAAAACACTATGGCTCTCAGACTTTGGAGACACGAAAACTATTTTTCTTTCCCCCAAAAATATTAGTTTTAGTGCAGGCATCCTCAAACTGCGGCCCTCCAGATGTTGTAAAACTATAACTCCCAGCATGCCCAGACAACCTACAGCCATCAGCAGGGCATGGTGGGAATTGTAGTTTTACAACATCTGGAGGGCCGCAGTTTTAGGATGCCTGCTTAGTGTCTCCAAAGTCTGAGAGCCATACATATTGGGCATCGTCGCGTGCGTAAAAGTCGTCGCTATAAAAATAACTTTTGACCAAACGCCTCGGATGAACGGTGTTAAAAATATAAAATAAAAACGGTGCCAAAACGCCTATTTTTGGGCAAAATTTCAATTTAAATCCATTTTGCCGGTAATAAAGCAAGGGTTAACAGCCAAACAAAACTAAATATTTATTGCCCCGATTCTGTCGTTTGCAGAAACACCCCATATGTGGTCGTAAATGGCTATATAGCCGCACGGCAGGGCATAGAACGAAGGGAACGCCATACGGTTTCTGGAAGGCAGATTTTGATGGACAGTTTTTTTTTTGACACCATGTCCCATTAGAAGCCCCCCCTGATGTAGCCCAGACTAGAAACTCCAAAAAAGTGACCCCATCTAAGAAACTACACCCCTCAAGGTATTCAAAAGTTACTTTACAAACTATGTTAACCCTTTAGGTGTTCCACAAAACTAAATAGCGAATGTAGAAACAATTTTAGATTTTTTTTTTTTTGTTACATTGCCTCAAAAAAGAGTAATATAGAGCAACCAAATATCAAATTTACCCCAAAAATAGTCCCAAAACAACAACCACCTTATCCCGTAGTTTCCTAGATGGGGTCACTTTTATGGAGTTTCTACTCTAGGGGTGCATCAGGGGGCTTGAAAGGGTACATGGTGTAAATAAACCAGTCCAGCAAAATCTGCCTTCCAAAAACCATATGGCGTTCCCCTTCTTCTATGTCCTGCCGTTTAGCCAAATAGTAGTTTACCACCACATATGGGGTGTTTCTGCAAACTACAGAATCAGGGCAACCCATTTTGAGTGTTGTTTGGCAGTTAACCCTTGTTTTACTCCTAGAAAAAATTGATTATATTGGAAAATTTTCCAAAAAATTGAAATTTCATAATTGTTTCTCCATCTGCCATTAACTCTTGTGGAACACCTAAAGGGTTAACAAAGTTTGTAAACCCAGTTTTGAATACCTTGAGGGGTGTACTTTCTTAGATGGAGTCACTTTTTTGAAATTTCTATTCTAGGGGTGCAACAGGGGGCTTCAAATGGGACATGGTATAAACAAAACCAGTCCTGCAAAATCTGCCTTCCAAAACCCATATGGTGTTCCCCTCCTTCTATGTGCTACCGTTCGGCCAAACAGTAGTTTACGACCACATATGGGGTGTTTTTGCAAACTACAGAATCAGGGCAACCCATTTTGAGTGTTGTTTGGCAGTTAACCCTTGTTTTACTCCTAGAAAAAATTGATTATATTGGAAAATTTTCCAAAAAATTGAAATTTCATAATTGTTTCTCCATCTGCCATTAACTCTTGTGGAACACCTAAAGGGTTAACAAAGTTTGTAAACCCAGTTTTGAATACCTTGAGGGGTGTACTTTCTTAGATGGAGTCACTTTTTTGAAATTTCTATTCTAGGGGTGCAACAGGGGGCTTCAAATGGGACATGGTATAAACAAAACCAGTCCTGCAAAATCTGCCTTCCAAAACCCATATGGTGTTCCCCTCCTTCTATGTGCTACCGTTCGGCCAAACAGTAGTTTACGACCACATATGGGGTGTTTTTGCAAACTACAGAATCAGGGCAACCCATTTTGAGTGTTGTTTGGCAGTTAACCCTTGTTTTACTCCTAGAAAAAATTGATTATATTGGAAAATTTTCCAAAAAATTGAAATTTCATAATTGTTTCTCCATCTGCCATTAACTCTTGTGGAACACCTAAAGGGTTAACAAAGTTTGTAAACCCAGTTTTGAATACCTTGAGGGGTGTACTTTCTTAGATGGAGTCACTTTTTTGAAATTTCTATTCTAGGGGTGCAACAGGGGGCTTCAAATGGGACATGGTATAAACAAAACCAGTCCTGCAAAATCTGCCTTCCAAAACCCATATGGTGTTCCCCTCCTTCTATGTGCTACCGTTCGGCCAAACAGTAGTTTACGACCACATATGGGGTGTTTTTGCAAACTACAGAATCAGGGCAACCCATTTTGAGTGTTGTTTGGCAGTTAACCCTTATTTTACTCCTGGAAAAAATTTATTATATTGGAAAATTTTCCAAAAAATAGAAATTTCAAAATTGTTTCTCCATCTGCCATTAACTCTTGTGGAACACCTAAAGGGTTAATAAAGTTTGAAAAAACAGTTTTGAATACCTTGAGGGGTGTAGTTTCTAGAATGGGGTCATTTTTGGGAGGTTTCTATTATCTAAGCCTCACAATATGACTTCAAACCTGAACTGGTCCATAAAAAGTGGGATTTTGAAGATTTCTCAAAAATTTCAAAATTTGCTTCTAAACTTCTAAGCCTTGTAACATCCCCAAAAAATAAAATATCATTCCCAAAATGCTACAAACATGAAGTAGACATATGGGGAATGTAAAGTCATCACAATTTTTGGGGGTATTACTATGTATTACAGAAGTAGAGAAACTGAAACTTTGAAATTTGCTAATTTTTCAAAATTTTTGGTAAAAAATGTATTTTTTTATGCAAAAAAAAATAACTTTTTTGACCCAATTTTAGCAGTGTCATGAAGTACAATATGTGACGAAAAAACAATCTCAGAACGGCCTGGGTAAGTCAAAGCGTTTGAAAGTTATGAGCACTTAAAGGGACACTGGTCAGATTTGCAAAAAATGGCCCGGTCCTTAAGGTGAAAATGAGCCCGGTCCTTAAGGGGTTAATAGTTCAGACATTTTTGGATATGGTGATACCTAATATGTTTTTTTTTGTTTATATATTTTAATATATAAAATTGGGAAAGGGTGGGTGATTTAAACTTTTAATATTTAGATTTTTTTTATTCTTATTTTTTTTACAGTGATAACTTTTAACCCCCTTTAGGGAACTAGAAACTGGGATATTTTGATCCCTTGTCCTATTTACCTATTCTAATAGAGATCTATTAGGGTGAATAGGGTTTTGACACTCTCCTTCCTGAGCTGCGACTCGAGCATTGCGCAACAGGGAGGTTACCATGGCAGCTATGGGAAGCTTTAAAAGCGTCCATTCTGCCATAGTAACTAGTGTTGAATGAATTGACGTGAAACAAATTGATTTCAATCTGAATTTCAGGAAAAGTTTGATTTGCCATGAATCCAAATTTCCTCGTGCTTCACGGTAACGAATAGTTTCTTTTTCCTAAAATGGAGGCTACAGGCTACAGTAAAAGTAAGAAACCCAGCAATACTATATTATCCACAATGCCGTGCAGCCAGCCATTCCCTGTGATGTCACAGCCCTATAAAAGCCTCATCTTGCACAGTCGTTGCCATTTCACTGTGAACTGAGCATAAGATGAGACGTGGCAAGTGCTAGGGGCAGTGTGTTAGAAAGTTTTTAATTGTAGAATATTGGATAGGGACAGTGTGCAGGGAGATCGTAGGAAGAGTTTTTAGATACTGTAGGAAGAGCATAAGGAGAGCATAGGGAGACTTCAGGGACAGTGCTGGCTCAGTGTGATTGCCCTGTGCATCTTGTTCACCTGCTGGGCCATTCATTCTTAATCTGTTCTGTTATACATAGACTTACTGTCTATCAGACTCATTGTCATCAGGCAGTCTAATATATAGGCACGTTTATGTAGTTCATGTGCTGCGTCATTCATAGTAATAATAGACACATTGATTAATAGATAAGCAATTCTATTAGGCCCTGATTAACAAATTGGAGCGATAGATCTGTCTCATACTGTTTGTGGCATGTCCACATTAATATTTAACCGGTTCTGTTAGCCAGTTATTGTGATTTAGTGTTACAGAGAGGTCTCATTTAACACCCTGTGCGCAGTGCAAATAAATTGTTTCTTCACACACGAGTTGATGTTTTTTGTCAGAAAAAATTACACCCCCGCCACACCTCAGTGATTATAATAAACCAACCTCCAGAGGCATGTCAACCACCAAGAAAGAAGAGTTGAAAAAAAAAATGAAAACAACACACATAATGGTAAAGAAGAGAACCTATCCGGTAACTCCTCTAAATTCCCATGGGAAAGAAGCTTTATCAACTATAATTCTATATGTATATATGTATATACAGTATATATATATATATATATATATATACATACTTTTTTTTAAATATATTAGGGAGGGAATTTTTGGGGTGCCATAATGGGTTTCAAGAAAAACAATTTCCGGTAAGAGCAATTATTGTTTTCCCCTCACCCATGACGGCACCCATGTGAAACTAAACTATAAGACAAAGAAAGTTTAGGTGGGGACTACAACTTATATCACTTTCCTCCCAAAGGCCGCATCTGAATCAAGATGCAGTCTCTAATGTCTAAAAAAAAAAGTATGGGGAGAGCTCCAAGTACTACAAATCTAGGCCAAAGAAGCATCTGGCTTCTCTGCCCAAGAGGTTGCAATGGCCCTGGTAGAATGAGCCCCAAACCCGTTGCAGGAGGCAGGCTAAGGGAAGAATAGGCAAGAGAAAAAGCATTCTTTACCCATCTAGCAATAATACTAGGGGAAACTTTGCGGCCTCTACACTTTCCCGGAAACTGAATAAGGAGATTTTCATCTATCCTCCAAGGTGACGTGGAATCTAGGTAAAACACTAGACACCTCCTGACATCTAGGCAATGAAATTTGTCTTCTAACGTTTTGACTGGATCTGGGCAAAAAGAGGGTAGTATCACATCCTGACTTCTGTGAAAATCTGAGACCACCTTGGGCTGGAAAGATGGAATTGGTCTAATGATCACTTTATCTTCCAAAATCGTGGTATAGGGAGTGAAGGCAGAAAAAGCTTGAATCTCAGATATCCGTCTAGCCGAGGTTATTGCTAGAAGGAAGGCCATTTTAAAAGAAAGCATATTGATAGAGATTTTGCTTAATGGTTCAAACGGCTTCTGAGATAGGGCCGAAAGAACAGTATTCAAATCCAAGGGAGGAGACAATGGTCTTAAGGAAGGATGTAACCCGAGGCTGATGACAAGAATCTTTTAATCCAGGGATGATCAGCTAACCTATAATCAAATAAATAACTTAGAGCAGCTATCTGCACCTTTAGTGTGTAAGCCTTAAGATTCCTATCTAGCCCTGCTTGTAAAAAATCTAGTATCCTTGGTATTTCTGGAGATTTAAATGGGGGCTCTGGGTTCTGACCTAGGAAGGTAGCAAAAATATTCCAAATTTTAATATATTTTTTAGAGGTAACCGCCGTCCTACTTTTTAGCAAGGTGGAAACCACATTGTCCAACAATCCCCTTCCTGCATGCAGGACTTTCGTCTCCGCTCAAAAATCATGTTCTGAGCAGACACCGAACGGACCCCATTATAGTCTACGGGGTCTTTAGGCTCTGTTATGCTCAGTTAGGTCTCAGTTATCTGCAGAATCCGTCCTTTCTGTTCTCCTGCTCCTCAACGGAGCCGGAGAACGAAAAGGAGAAACGTTGATGTGAACGAGGCCTTAAGGGGGGAAAAAATTCCTTCCCGACTCCAATAAGAGGAGATATCTGAAATGATAAAATATCCAAGTAAACATACATATCACTGAAGTGAAAGCAGCTCATGAATGTCAAGATTATTTGTCATCCGGGTACAGTTCTAGGCTGTGCAAAGGTTGCATTTGCACCGATATGATAAATGGCACATAGCAGGTGTGTGGCCCTGCTACACTGGGGCCCAGGAACATCAAAATACGCCTATGCTTTTCATGAATGTTAAGATAGGCTCTTGCAAGCATGAGCTGTCGATACTTTGTTGCTGATCACTTGACTTTTTGTTCTTTACCACTTCCCAAAAATCACCCATCAGCTCTTCTAGTTCAGTGTCCAGACGAAACACCTCTGGAAATTGATTCACCCAGAACCTGAGAAAATGGCAGATCTACATTCTTCAGTGATTTTGAGCAGCTTCCCTAGTTGAAGAAGCTTCCGTGCAAATTCGGCAGATGGCACCACCCAGCTATGCATGACGAGGATCATATGAATGGTGTCTTCGTTCCTCCAGATCTTTTTGTCCATATCAAATGACTGTATGCATTTCTCCAGCAGTTTTTCCAGGCTGCAGCTCTTTCCCAGTTGCTCCAGTGTGACATACCCAAGAGCCTTGTTAATCTCTGACTATGACTATGCCAACACTTAGCAGGTTGGATGACTCCTTTAATGTTAATAGTTGGACTTGTAGACTCCAGGCGAGATTTTCTTGGGTCTGTCACCTTCCAGACTAGGGCACTGAATACAGATTCTCTCAGTATTGCTGCACAGTAGTCCATCCCAGCTCTTGGTCACTACTTAGGGGAGGTAAAAGGCCTCCCCTAATACTTGTGGATATAGAAAAATGGAGGGAAGGCGTACCCTGATTCTTGGCTCCAGTCCTGTGCCAACCCATCCACTGCTGATGAGCTGTCCAAATGATTGAGGGAGAAAAAAAATTATACCTTCCTGTTAGCTCTTGAGGCGAAAAGGTCCACTGTAGGAAGACAGTACTTCTGGACTATCTGCAAAAATATTTCTTTGTTCAGACACCATTCTCCCTGTTTTATGGAAACTCGACTGAGGAAGTCTGCTATAACATTTTCCTTCCCCTTCAGATGTACCGCTGAAAGGAAAAGCATTCTTCTTTCTGCTATGCAAAAGATCTTCTGGCATAGATATAGGAGGGAAGAGACTCTTGTTCCTCCTTGATGGTTTATGTAGGCCACCACTGTTAAATTGTCCAAATAAAACACAATCTTTCTATTTTGTATTTCCAGAAGAGCCACCGCCAGTTCCATCTCTACTGCTTTTAACTCCTTGAAATTGGAGGATGCTTTTCTCGTAATCAGATCCATCCTCCCTTGCCAGTATCTGTTCTGGCGTCTGTGGTAATTATAGTCTGAGCTGGAAATGTCCATGGAACTCCTGCTGATAGCTGTTCTGTTACCGTCCACCACAACAGGGAGCATTTTGCCTTTGAGGAAAGGTGGAATTTTTCATCCAAGGAATAAGGGGAGCCGTCCCACAATCATAGGATGTCTGCTTGAAGATCTCTGGAGTGGCTCTGTGCATAAGGTACTGCTGGGATTGCTGATGTCATCTGCCCTAGTAACGCCATTGCTTCCCTGAAAGTACACTGGTAGGACAGGAAGACTGACCATATTTATTCCATAATTGACTCTCTCCTTTGAGGTGGAGTCCAACTAAATCCCCAGAAAAAAAGCTAACTTGAGAAGGAATCAGATTAGATTTTTTCCAATTGATTGTCGATCCTAGATTTTCTAAAGTGGAGCAGTGGAATTTCATATCTTTTTATAGCCATTCTTTTGACTGAGAGACTATCAAAGAATCGTCCAGATAGGGCACCAAAGTAATTCCTGACTGTCACTTTGAAGCTTGAAGCTTGCGCTACACCGGAGGGAAGCGCTCTGTATTAGAGATGCAGCAACTTTCCCTGAAACCAGACTGCTGTTCTTAAAAACTTTTGGAGGAGGAATGGATTGGAACATGGTAATACGCATCCTCCAGATCCAGGCTTGCCATCCAGCAATTCTGGAAGAGGAGGTTCACAGTTGTTTTTATCGTATCCATTCAAGATTTCTTGTAGACCAGGAATTTGTTCAGTTTCTTCAGATTTAAAATAACCCTGAATGTTCTATTTGGTATCTTCACCAAAAATAAAGGGAGACTCTCTGTCTTGGGGACTGGACAAACTACCCCCTTGTCTAAGAGAGAAAAAATCTCAGATTCTAAAGCTTTCCTTTTTTCTGGATATTTGTGATGAACTGTCTGAGTGAAAAAATGTTTGGGACGAGAAATCAACTCCAGCTAGAATCTGTTTTCTATTACACTTAGGATCCACTTGTTCTGAGAAAATGGACCTCCAGGCTGGGAAGAACTGAGACAGTCTTCCTCCCACCTGAATTCTGGCGTCATTGCGGTTTGTCTTTTGGTCTGTTTTCCTGGGTTTTAAACAAAAACAAAACAGATCTTTTAGCACATTTTTCTCTTTCATTTCTATTACTTTGAATTACTTTGCCTACCCCTTTGTCTTTTAAAACTGGCCTGGGACTTACAAAAAAAAAGAAGTTTTCTGGGGAAACGGAAACCCCTTCTTTTTGTCAGAGACTCTCTCTAAGATGTCATCCAGAGAGGAACCAATCTAGAACCTTCACATGGGAGAGAACAAAGTCTAGACCTTGATCCCCTTTCCATGATTTAAGCAAAATATCACGCCTTGCTGCATTTGACATGGCAGCTGCTCTGGCAGAAAAACGGTCCACATCAGTAGAAGCCTCTGCAAGGAAATCTGCTGCCTTGTGGAAGCTTGGGAGAGAGGATAGTAAGTCCTCTAATATGAGATTCTAGTTGACCGAACCATAGCCTTAATGACCTGGAGACCCAAAAGGCGGCAATGGCTGGCCTGAGACTTGTAGAGGCACATTCCCAAGTACGTTTAAGATAAACGTCTGCTCTTTCATCTAAAGGATCTCCGAAACAGCCTAAATCCTCAAACGGAAGAGCCAGTTTTTGAGGCTATTTTAGCTACAGGGGCATCTACAGAAGAAGCTATGTCCCATACGCCCGCCACTGACTCTTCAAATGGATATTTTATCTTAAAGTATAACTGTCATATTTTTTATTTTTTGAGTATTGGATTGTGGTGATTAATATCTCCTTGGTGGCCCTATTTCAACTTTTCACTGTGTACTCAATTACCCCTTAATTCCACAGTTTTGTTCCCTGTACTGCCTATTTTTACCTGTGCTTAAAATCAGGTTGCTAGGCATGGTCGTCTATGTGTTGAAGGACGGAGGACGCAGAAGCACGCAGCCTGCAAAGTCAGATTACAGACAGCCAGGGACTGTAAGTAAATGATTAAAGCCAGGTCCTCCCCAGCAGTTGATAACAGTGCCTGGGCTGTGTGCTCTTCTCCCTGTCCCTGCACTTGGCAGACGCTCCCTCACTCAGCAGAGCTGGGACAATGCAGAGTCGAAGCAGCGCACAACAGAGAAGGGAGATCTGCCATCTGCTCAGTGTATAAATGAAAGCAACATGTGGTAAGATGACCCCTTTGTGCTGCAGGAGATTAACCCTTTAGGGGGAGGGCTCTGGTTACTGACACTTTTGGGGGGCTATTGTTACTGGCTAGTGAGGGCAGGCGGGATTAGCCTCAGGGGGAGGGCAGTGGCGGCCATCTTAACTGAATAGTGAATTTGCAGTTTTATGCAGACTGGTTGCTAAGGGCTAAATCTTATTAAATATGGGGTAAGTCAGTCTATTAGTAACTGATTCTGAAATATCATGTTATTTGTAGCTACATATATGAAAATTGAAATTAGGGTCTAAGTGTGACAGTTACCCTTTAACAGAATTCGGTATAAAAAAAAAATCTGTCAGGGTTTTTCCATTCTTTTTTAGATCAGTGCTTCTATGTTCTTATGAACGGAGTAAACTCTATGGCATTTAAAGCCAAGGCCCTCAAAAACCTGGCCAACGATAGTCTTAGTTTTACGTCCTTCAATTGCATTGTGTTTTTTTAACAAAGGCTCAGTATCTTAAGGTCAAAATATCGCTTTCCTCACTGAATCCTCATCTGAAGACATAAAATCATAAGAAAAATCCTGACCTGATTCTATGTCTTCGTCTTCCCCAGAAAGATCAGAATCAGAGTCCATGTTAGAGGTACGCCTTTCTTGTGATTTTGGACGGCCCTGACTGAAGGATTTAAAGGAAGAAAACTTCAGATCGTACCAAGGCCTTAATGGTTTTAGATCAGCTTCAGGATTCTTCCATGACTAACTTATCTATACAAGCTTGACATAGTGGTTTAGAATATGAAGCTGACAACGCTACTCTACATCCTACAAATTCTTTATGTTTAGTTTTGCCGGAAGATTTCTTAGGTTCTTTTTCTACCTATAAAAAAGCAAACAACACCCAAATTTATGAGTAGAGGATCAATCTCACCAATTTGTAGAGTCAAGCTTCCCCACTCCTCAGGTCCAATACCGTGCTTGTGGGCCTCAAGGGTTTCAAGGGATCAGCGCGTCCAGCATCACCTGGTTCCGACATGTTTTGTGGAGGCTCCAGATCCTGTACAGCACTGTGTGCGCACCAATGCTGGCTGTCCCCTCCTGCTGCCGGCTTATTGCGCGCCTCGGGTCCTTTTAACACCAGACCCAAAAAACGCCTAATCCATGAGGCAGGTGAGCCCTCACCTTCCTGTCAGCACTGCCGGAAACAGCCTCAATGCGCCGGTAGAAGATGCCACGGTGCGCATGCGCAGAGAGCATCGGGAGCACTCTCAGCCATTTTGGAAGTGGAACACCAGCCACCACACTACTATGGACCCCCAGCCGCCTGAACACGGCCACAGAGGCTCCCCAATGAGGCTTGGGAGGAGGCAGGAAGCAGGACAGACTTAGGCGATGGCTCCCCCAGGAGACCTATGCCGCCAGTAATATGTCCCATTACGGTGTTGTAGACTCGGACCTTCCCCAGCCCCCCGAGGTAAAAACCAAAAAAAAAGAGGGAACTCCTCAGGTACCTCCTATCTGGAGGACAGGAAACCTGAACTGAGGTGTGGTGGGGCTGTGAATTATTTTATCTCTTCAGGTTTCCTGTCCTTGGTGAGAGGTCCTAGTCGCATGTGTGCCGTCATGGGTGAGGGGGAAAGTATATGGACCCCTTTTATGAAACAGCTACCTTATTGAGAGTGAGGCACTCATCATAGGACTTGTTCCAAGCAAATTAAGGGTGTACTGATTTTAATCTACAAATAACAGCTATGACAACAGTGTCTAAAGTTCCTCTTATGTTCCTCACATGGCCAAGTGACCAGTACAGATTTTTTTCACTTTTCCTTATACAAAGAATAACATGTATTTGCTGAAATGGGAATTAATTAGATTCTAACATTTTTATGTTGGCTTTGACCCTACCACCTGGAATAATAATCACATACCTTTTAATGAAGCTGTTATGTTTCTTTCTAATGTCATCCATCACAACCGTTAATGGAGGATATGGGCACAGTCCTAAGGTGAAAATATAACATTTAAACGTGACAATGTACATTAAAAGGTTGCAGGAGACCTGACAGAAGCATAAATTACAAATTAAAAAAACATATGATATTTTGATATATATAAGTTGGGCTATGACTTCCTGAAATTACATGCCCAAAACCACTACCAGCCATTGCACCATTACCAGGTTCTGGTGCATTTTGTTTCATTGGTCATTGGTAATGAGTGGACAGTATTTGGAGTTGCATTAGTATTGTAATACATGTTGCATAGATTCATAATATGAAACCAGCATAAATGCATAGGATGGCCCATACTGTAGTTGTGCATGTTCCAAGGAATGCCATATTAGAGCGTAGAATATTGTGTTGTACAAAAAGACAATGGAGTGTCAAAGCCCAAAGGTCTCAATGGCCCTGCACAGTCTTGGTGTATGAGATATCCTAGGCACCTTTTATTCATCTATTGGTACTTTTAAAGGGGTTCTTCAGGATAAAACAATTAGTGACCAGTCCCTAAGATAAGAAGTTCATTTCAGATCAGTGGGGGTTCGATACCCTGCAGTAATAAGCCCCCCTACTAGGACTAGTAAAATATATTAGTTATCATTAAACAAAAATAAAAAGTCTCCCAAGACATGACACTTTTTTCTGTAGAGCTTTTAACTGTTACCGTTACAGAGTTACACCCCATGGCGAATTATCTTTTATGACACAAAAAACTATGGTAGAATTGCTGTAGTGGGAGTCATAGGTTTTCCAAAATTGTGCCTCTGAAAAATACAAACTGTTCTACAAAAAAAAAATCCTTTTGCACCGATTTTTATTGTTCCTTCCTAAATGCTAAATTAAGCAACTTTATATATGGTCTTCATTAAAAATACCCTCTCATCTTGCTGCTGTCCAGTCTGTGTGACTCCTTCACTGTGCTGCTGCCTCTGACATGCAGTAGAGTCCACAGTTTGTGCAACTCCTTCACTGTGCTGCTGCCTCTGACATGCAGTAGAGTCCACAGTCTGTACAACTCCTTCACTGTGCTGCTGCCTCTGACATGCAGTAGAGTCCACAGTCTGTGCAACTCCTTCACTGTGCTGCTGCCTCTGACATGCAGTAGAGTCCACAGTCTGTGCGACTCCTTCACTGTGCTGCTGCCTCTGACATGCAGTAGAGTCCACAGTTTGTGCAACTCCTTCACTGTGCTGCTGCCTCTGACATGCAGTAGAGTCCACAGTCTGTACAACTCCTTCACTGTGCTGCTGCCTCTGACATGCAGTAGAGTCCACAGTCTGTGCAACTCCTTCACTGTGCTGCTGCCTCTGACATGCAGTAGAGTCCACAGTCTGTGCGACTCCTTCACTGTGCTGCTGCCTCTGACATGCAGTAGAGTCCACAGTCTGTGCAACTCCTTCACTGTGCTGCTGCCTCTGACATGCAGTAGAGTCCACAGTCTGTGCAACTCCTTCACTGTGCTGCTGCCTCTGACATGCAGTAGAGTCCACAGTCTGTGCGACTCCTTCACTGTGCTGCTGCCTCTGACATGCAGTAGAGTCCACAGTCTGTGCAACTCCTTCACTGTGCTGCTGCCTCTGACATGCAGTAGAGTCCACAGTCTGTGCGACTCCTTCACTGTGCTTCTGCCTCTGACATGCAGTAGAGTCCACAGTCTGTGCGACTCCTTCACTGTGCTGCTGCCTCTGACATGCAGTAGAGTCCACACTCTGTGCAACTCCTTAACTGTGCTGCTGCCTCTGACATGCAGTAGAGTCCACAGTCTGTGCAACTCCTTCACTGTGCTGCTGCCTCTGACATGCAGTAGAGTCCACATCACACTGTTTCTAGCTCCTGCCGGCTCAGATTTGAGGTTATCTTCCACTGCTCTACCCCTCCTCTCAGTGTTGGCGGTAAGGCCCCTTTATACAGGCGATTATCAGGAATGAACATTCAAATGAACACTGGTTCCTGATAATTGCCCTTAGTAAAAGGGCCACTGATAATTTGAATGAAAATGCTGTTAATGCGGCTCCCAAAATCAATGTTTCTGAGCAGAGGATCATTATAAACACATATAGAGACAAGCGATCACAGTCGCAATCGCTCATCCCCATACAGACGAGATGATTGCTGCATGTAAATGCACATTCCGTTCCTCGTACTGTTTACATCGGGCCCAATCTGCACCAGATGTAAGCATTGGGGGTCTAGAATGTGCACACTAGTGTTGAGCGAATCAAAGTCCACAAAGCGTTCGATTCGCCGCAAAGCCGAATTTTCTCGTGCTTCGTGTTAGCAAATCAATTTCCCCTGAATGGCGATTTTAAAAAAATCATACTTACCTCATTCATTTAATCGCGATGAGCCGGCTGCCGCCATCTTGATTGAAGATCTAGCGTGAAATCCCGTGCACGGTGACGTATGACATCACCACGCTGGCCGACGTGATGACATCATCACGGGCAGTGGGAGATTTCGCACTAGATCTTCAATCAAGATGGCAGCGGCCAGATCGTCACAATCAAATGAGGTAAGTATGATTTAATTTTTTTTTTTTTTCAATTTTACACTGTATTATTACTGTGAGATGCTGCGATCAGCTATGAACGCGGCATCTGAGGATTACAATGATGGGGAACTGTGCAATCTCCGCTCCCTGTCATTGCACTCACTAATGACAAAGAAATGCGCTTCATGACGAGGTAATTTGTCACAAAGCATTTTTATTTATTTTTTTAAATTCAGCGAAGCAGCCGAATCAAATTTTACAATACTTCACTCATCACTAGTGGGCGCACCAGAAGCAGTGCTAGAATGACAATATTCCCAGACAACCCCTTTATGGGTTAAAAATCACATCAGCATAACAAATGGAAATGCTTTACTCTATCCATTATGAACTATACCAATGTATTTGTGCAATTCTTTACCTTTGAAAACTCTTGTGAGCCAGCGTGCCTGTAGTTCTGATGTTGGCATTATAGGTCCAAGAGGTTGAATAAGACCAATAATGCCCAGTGTTGGCTTTTCTAAGGTCGGGGGCACAATGTGTTTATATAAAGCGACAGTGTTTTTTTCCATTTTGATGACTGATTCATCCAAGAATGGGAAATAAAAAGAATATCCAGTTGCAAATATGACAACATCAATGTTCTCCTCAATGGATCCATCATTAAATTTTATGCCGGTTTCAGTGAAGTCGGACACAGACGGTTTTATCAGTACAAACCCACAGGTTATACGGCTTGGCAGCTCATCGTTGAGCAAGGGCTCTTTGAATTGTGTCCTGCAAAAAAACGAGAAAAACATTGGTTTGGCGGCCTACTTAAATGTAGATATCGAATTTTGTTAACACCATAAATGGGTTTTCTCATAATCAAAATATATTCCCTGTCCACAGGATAGGAGATTGAGGTCTGTCACTGGGAATCCCACTTCTGTAACCCCCACTGATCAGGTGAGAGGGGTTCCTATATCCCCCATTTTGGATGGAATGGTGTGTGTGCTATTCCTCCATTCAAAGTTGATCGGAGTGATGACGATAACGTAGCCTTCCACACGGCTATCTTTACCAGTCCCATACATGCCGTTTACCACTCCATGCAAATGCTGGGGCAGGACAGGACCTTCATCCTCATGATCGATGGGGTTCTCAATGGTGGGACATTTAGCACTTATTTCCTATCCTGTGGATAGGGGGCTGCATTTGGATTCTGGAAAAACTCCTTTAAAGCAGATCTGTAAGATTAATATGCTGCCCTAGATAACATCAGGGTATACTAACTACAAGTCCATGGACTAGAAGCTAAAGCAGCACCAGCAGTAGTATCATAGTATGAATCTGGCTGTACTCATGAGCCGAGTGCTCCCTCTAATCCCTCCAGGATTTTGATTCTGATGGCTCATCCTCAGAACAGATCACCAGGGATCCAGCACCTGGCACCTCCAACAAGTTACCTTGTAGCTCTGGCGCGTGAAGTTGGCACCAGAGCTACACAGTGCAGTCCATTGTATAGCAGCCATACTCAACCTGCGGCCCTCCAGCTATTGCAAAACTACAACTCCAATCATTCCCAGACAGCCAACAGCTATCAACCTAAAGAAGGGCATGGTGGGAGTTGTAGTTTTACAACAGCTGGAGGGCCACAGGTTGAGCATCCCTAGTATAGTGGATAAATGTGGTAACTGCAGTGCTGCTCCCAGTCACTTCAATGGAAGCAACGCTGCGGTTACCGGCCCACAATCCACTATACAATGAATAGAGCTGTGTAGTTCCAGTGCCAGAGCTACAAGGTAACAGCTGATCAGGTGGATAGTCGGCCCTCTCTAGGAACAGGAGACTGTTCTGTTTGGGACTCTGGAATTTACCTAGAGAAAAAAGTCCTACATGCACGACTTTTCATTTAAAAGATAGCTGACCTCATTGCAATCCTGTTTTTCTTTTGTTTATCCGAGGCTCCATTCCTGAGTCATGACACATTTTACTAATATGCAAATTGGGAATTTGGTGCAATGATAGTATCACTATTGCTCTTGTTGAAACCAAACTGCACTCCTTTTTGTGGCCAGACCCTCTTTTGCTGCTTTGCCACTGCCAAGTCCTGTCAAAGCAGTGTGGGAGGAGCCAGCCACAGAAAGAAGTGGAGCTTAGGTGCACCCCTCATTGCACCAAACTCCTAATCTGCATATTAGTTAACCTCTTCCCGACATCACTTTATATATTTTTTTTTTTTTTTTTTTTTTTAGGTGTTAGATAGATTAGAATTTTAGATTTTTTACATTTTTTTTGAAAATTTCTGAAAAGGACTTTTTAAAGGACCATTTCAGTTATGAAGTAACTTTGTAGGGCTTACATAGTTGAAATCACCCATAAATAACCCCATTTTAGAAACTACAACCCCCAAGTTATTCAAATATGAGTTTACAAACTTTGTTATCCCTTTAGGTGTTCCACAAGAGTTAAAGGGAAATTGGAGAAAATTTTTGATTTTCCATTTTAATCAATTTTTCCTGTAAGGCTACTTTCACACTTGAGCTAGGTGCGGATCCGTCTGGTCTCTGCACAGACGGATCCGCACCTATAAATGCAAACAATGGTATCCGTTCAGTGCAGATCCGTCTGCATAACAGCTTTTACAGATCTGAGTTTTCACGATCGTGAAAACTCAGATCCGACAATAGATTCTAACTAATAGTTATGGGGACGCTTCAAGTTAGAATATACTAAGAACTGTGTACATAACTGCCCCCTGCTGCCTGGCACCACCGATCTCTTACAGGGGGCTGTGATCCGCACAATTAAGCCCTCAGGTGCCGCACCTGAGGGGTTAATTGTGCGGATCTCAGCCCCCTGATCTGGTGCTGCCAGGCAGCAGGGGCCAGACCCCCCTTCTTCCCCAGTATTAAAAGCATTGGCGGCAGTGGCCACAGGCTAACAACCCCCCCTCCCCCCATCATTGGTGGCAGCAGAGCGGCATTTCCGATCGGAGTCCCGGTTTAATCGCTGGGGCTCCGATCAGTTACCATGGCAGCCAGGACGCTACTGCAGTCCTGGCTGCCATGGTTACTTAGCTTATGCTTACCTGCGCTGTCTGTGGCCGGCAATGTCTGGCTGCCATGGTAACCGATCGGAGCCCCAGCGATTAAACTGGGATTCCGATCGGAAATGCTGCTCCGCTGCCACCAATGATGGGTGGGAGGGGGGTTGTTAGCCTGTGGCCACTGCCACCAATGCTTTTAATACTGGGGAGGGAGGGCCGCACTGGCCACCAATGCTTTTAATACTGGGGAGGGAGGGGGGTCTGGCCCCTGCTGCCTGGCAGCACCCTATCAGGGAGATAAGATCCGCACAATTAACCCCTCAGGTGCGGCACCTGAGGGGTTAATTGTGCGGATCACAGCCCCCTGTAAGAGATCGGTGGTGCCAGGCAGCAGGGTGCAGTCATGTACACAGTTCTTAGTATATTCTAACTTGAAGCGTCCCCATCACTGTGGGAACGCCTCTGTGTTAGAATATACTGTCGGATCTGAGTTTTTACGATCTAACTCAAATCCGATGGTATATTCTAACATAGAGGAGTTCCCATGGTTTTGGGGACGCTTTAAGTTAAAATATACCATCGTATTGGAGAAAAATCCGATCTCACAAGCGGATCTCACAAGCGGAACCCCAAACGCAAGTGTGAAAGAAGCCTTAGTCAGCAAGGGTTAACAGCCAAAGAAACCTCATTATTTATTACCTTGATTCTGCACTTTACAGAAACACCCCATATGTGGTGTATGAGCACACCTCAGGTCACAAAAGGGAAGGAGCAACAGATGGATTTTGGAGGACAGATTTCACTGGGATAATTTTAAGTTGCCATGTTGCATTTAAAGCAAAAATGGCTGTTCTGGCATTGTTTTTATTTTGTGTGTTTTTACAGTGTTCACCTGACAGGGAACATCATGTGTTATTTTTATAGAGCAGGTCATTACGGATGCAATGATAATTAATATGTCTATTTTTATTATTGCATTATAAAGCATTTTTTTTTAAATCTTGTTTTTTTGTCTCCATTTTCTGAAGCCATAATTAAAAATAAAAATTCTGCCGAAAAATGGAGACACAAAAACATGATTTAAAAAAATATGCTTTATTGTGTAAAACTAAAAAAAAAAAAAAAAAAAAGGCATATAGGTATTTTGATAAGCGGAAATGAACTCATCTCTATTTATAATATCTGCACCAGACTTGAGGAATATCAAGAAAGAGCAAATTTAAGGACAGCAAGAGATTTACTGGTTGCCCAGGACTAAAACAGAATACTTATAAAGTCTATAGATTACCGATCAACAGGTTGAAGCCCATA
Source organism: Bufo gargarizans (assembly GCF_014858855.1). Lineage (NCBI taxonomy): Eukaryota > Metazoa > Chordata > Amphibia > Anura > Bufonidae > Bufo > Bufo gargarizans. The sequence continues at coordinate 149,704,293 of NC_058086.1, read as the reverse complement.
ATTAGCGTGGCAAAACCACTCGTTCATCTTTTTCTCAGTAAGACTTGACACAATCGACATAGGAAGAAGACTGTTCCTTTTGAAAGTTTCAAATCGCGTATCAAAACAGATGTCCCATGGATATCCATGATCAAACACACGACTTATGACCCATGCTCCTCTCCTGGTACTGAGAAACACCTGCAAACAAGAAAAAGTCAACAAGTTTCAAGATGTTGGCATAAGAACTGCAGGGGAGCACTGCTACTGAGCTGTTTGTGAGAAGTAGAATACATTTCTTTCTGTTTTTCATACAGTAGGGGACACTCAGTGAATACTCATATGCTGTGAGCTCCTCTAGTGTCAGCTATGGGCAAACAGAATGTTAGGTTCTACTGTATCACCTTAGATGAGTGAAGGAAACCGGGTATCTATAGTTTTGTATCAGAAAAACAACTCTGAAACATTTATATTAAACTAGCAGAAGGACCCGTCTTCGCACGGGTATATTTCATCTATTTCATTTAAAGAGGACCTTTCACCAGGATACATGTATTGAAATAGTTATATTACCTTACAGTGCGGCCCCCAGTGATGTCCTTCCGTTTTTCTTTTTTTCAAAAGACCCCCCCTTTCGTTCGCTGTGGTCCCTGTTTGTTTTGGCGACTCATATGCTAATGAGGCGATTCGGTTCAACTATGCGGGGACTTGAATTTGTCCTGGGCACGGTTATCTTCTCCCTGGCTGCGAGCTCATCCAATCAGAGCGCCCCGCTCTTAGGCCCCTTTCACACGGGCGAGATTTCCACGCGGGTGTTCTATATTCAGCATTTTTCACGCAGCCCTGGCCCCATAGAAGTGAATGGGGCTTCAGTGAAAAACGCATTGCATCCGCAGTGTGGGTGCGATGCGTTTTTCACTAATGGTTGCTAAGAGATGTTGCTTGTAAACCTTCATTTTTTTATCTCGCGCGTGAAAAACGCATCGAAACGCATTGCACCCACGCGGAAAAAACTGAACAACTGAATGTAATCGCAGACAAAACTGACTGAACTTACTTGCAAAGTGGTGCGTGTTTCACTGAACGCACCCTGAACGCATCCGGCCCCAATCCGCAACGCCCATGTGAAAGGGGCCTTAGCCAGGAAGAAGGAGCTCAAATTCTCGCAAGATTTGCGTGAACTTGAGCTTTTAGGCCTCTTTCACACGGCCGTTGCGGAAACATGTGCGGGTGCATTGCGGGAACACCCGCGATTTTTCATTGCGAGTGCAAAACATTGTCATGCGTTTTGCACTCGCGTGAGAAAAATCGTGCATGTTTGGTACCCAAACCTGAACTTCTTCACAGAAGTTCAGGCTTGGGATCGTTATTCTGTAGATTGTATTATTTTCCCTTATAACATGGTTATAAGGGAAAATAATAGCATTCTGAATACAGAATGTATAGTAAAATAGCGCTGGAGGGGTTAAAAAAAAATAAAAATAATTTAACTCACCTTAGTCCACTTGTTCGCGTAGCCGGCATCTCCTTCTGTCTTCATCTTAGCTTTGTGTAGCAACAAGGACCTTTGGTGACGTCACAGTCATCACATGATCCATCACCATGGTAAAAGATCATGTGATGGATCATGTGATGACACCAAAGGTCCTTGTTGCTACACAAAGCTAAGATGAAGACAGAAGGAGATGCCGGGCTACGCGAACAAGTGGACTAAGGTTAGTTAAATTATAATTTATTTATTTTTAACCCCTCCAGCCCTATTGTACTATGCATTCTGTATTCAGAATGCTATTATTTTCCCTTATACCCATATAATAAGGGAAAATAATAATGATCGGGTCTCCATCCCGATCGTCTCCTAGCCACCATATGTGAAAATCGCACTGCATCCGCACTTGCTTGCGGATGCTTGCGATTTTCACGCAACACCATTCATTTCTATGCGGCCTGCGTTACGTGAAAAACGCAGAATATAGAGCATGCTGCGATTTTCATGCAACGCACAAGCGATGCGTGAAAATCACCGCTCATGTGAACAGCCCCATAGAAATGAATGGGTCGGTATTCAGTGCGGATGCAATGCGTTCAACTCACGCATGGCATCTGCGCAGAATACTCGCCCGTGTGAAAGGGGCCTTACACATCCTGAGCCGTGCTCCATCTTGGAGTTCCCGGGGGAGAGCATGGAGACTCCAAGATGGTGCACAGCTTGGGATGTGTAAAACCTCAAGTTCTCGCGAATCTCGTGAGAACTTAAGCTCCTTCTCCCTGCACTCCGCACTCCTGCACTCCTGCACTCCGCAGGGTGCTCTGATTGGATGCACTCACAGGGAGAAGATAACCGCACCCAGGACAAATTCAAGTCACTGCCTAATTGAACCAAATTACCTAATTAGCATATGAGTCGCCAAAACAAACGGGGAGCACAGCGGACGAAAGGGGAAATCCTTTGAAAAAAAAAAACCTGAAAGACATTACTGGGGGCTGCACTGTAAGGTAATATAATTATTTCAATACATGTATCCTGGTGAAAGGTCCTCTTTAACGTTTGTGTGTGTCGTTAAAAGATATCGACAGTATCCCCCATAACAGTGACCTCTACAGCACCCCGCCCCTTTAACAGTGACCTCCACAGTCCCCCACCCCTTAACACTGGCCCCCCACAGTGCCCCGCCACTTTAAAATGGGACCTCCACAGCAGCCCACACCCTTAACTTTGACCTTCACAGCAGCCCGCCCCTTTAACAGTGAGTTTCACAGCACCCCACTCCCTTAAAAGTGACCTCCACAGGGGCCTGCCCTCTTAACAGTGACCTCCACAGTACCCCGCTGCCTTAACAGTGACCTCACAGTACCCTGCTGACTTAACAGCGACCTCCACAGCAGTTGCCCCTTTAATAGTGGCCCCTGCCCCCTTAACAGTAACATCCATAGTGAACGCCTCTTTAACAGTGACCTCCACAGCGCCCTGGCCCGTTAATGGTAGGGCTACACGACGACATGTGTCGCACGACATTTTGGATTTTTCTGCGACTGTCGCGTCAAAGTCACAGCATGTCACATGTCGCAGTGCAACTCCATAGACTATCATTATAAAAATTGTCGCACGACATTGATGTGACATCAATGTCACGCGACACATGTAGCAGTTTAGTTGTGCCCTATGTGTCGTCATATAGCCCTAGCCTAAGGGTCTATTCACACGTATGCAAGTGTTTTGCGGTCCGCAAATTGTGAATCCGCAAAACACAGACACCGGCCATGTGCATTCTGCATTTTGCAGTCCGCACATGGCCGGCACTTTAAATAGAAATGCCTTTTCTTGTCCGTGTCTGCAGACAAGAATAGGACATGAAAGCGTGGATGCGGACAGCACTCTGTATGCTGTCCGCATCTTTTGAGGCCCCATTGAAAATAAATGGGTACGGATCCGATCCGAAACGTTGCGGCATGGATCCGGACCCATTTTGCGTACGTGTGAATGGACCCTTAAGCTATTGACTAGTGTGGGTCATGTGGCACTGGCCACGTCACATGACCCCAGCTAGCCAGTATTTAACAGGCAGCCTGGTGGCCACAGGTTGCCTGTTAATTAGGTTCTTGGCGATTTTGTTTCCTGGCATACTTACCTGTTCCTATGTTCCCTGACGATTCTCTGCCTGCTCCTCCTGTACTGCGCTTCTCTCCTGGTATTCTGACCCCGGCTTCCACCTGACCATTCTTTGCGGACTCCTGTGGTACTTAATTACTCTCCTGGTATTTGACCACTATCCTCCCCCCTGTGTGTGTGTGTACGTGACCGTTACACCTACAGCAGTGAAGAAAAAATGGCTGGGTTGTTATGGGAACCTGGAGTAAAGCTTTTTGTATGTGGAGACTAAAGGCCTGCGAGCTTCTATTGGTTGATAAGGGACATGTGACCGTCTATGGCAGTTGAGATATAAAAGAAAGGCTGGCAGGCTTGTATTGGCTAATGCAGGTCATTTTTTAGGAATATCTCAGGAACGGTACGTCCTAGAGAGCGGTGACCACCTCCCGACAAGATTTCTTTCCAGGTAGCAAGGGATGTGTATACTAGTTTAGTTGAAATTGATGGTTGCGTTTTTGAGTGATCGCGGAACATACATATATATATAGGGTACATCCTAGATTATAGGTACAAAAATGGAGCATGTCATTTTCATTGTGGACTCTGGGCACCAACAAGCTTTACAAATATGCCTTCTTGGCACTACCCATATAACTTCTGTATTTCAAGATAAGTAAAGGTCATTTTAATTTTTGTTAATATCCCTATTGCTACTATAATGTAGGTGATAATGGACAATTATTATGTTTATATTCTCATTTATTTTTTATTAAAGAGTAACTGTTTCAATTTTCATAAATGAATAGTACAGAAACTAAGAAACTTTGTAGTATATCATATTACAGAAAAATGCCTGTTTCTTCATTTATCAGACTACTCATCTGGTCCCCCAGTTCCTGCTTAGATCCGTGCTCGCTAAAGACAGGTTAGCAGCTCACAGACAGATCAGGTTACCTAAAAGTCTAAGGAAAGAGGAGTGGAGAGTAGAAGTAGGAGCTAATGGAGGGAGACAGAAGCACAGACACACAGGCACTGTTGCTGGATAGTAAGCGATTTAATGTCTCACTTCACTGCTCGATTTATATATAAACTGCTCAGTTGTGCTGCTAGAAGGGTGTGATACAGAGAGACAGGGGAGCAGGGCCTCCTGTGTGTGCAATGCATGGGAGACATCACTGCAGCTAACCTATTTTAATATATAGCCAAAGCAAGGAATGGATCACAAATGGACGACACATATAAAGGAATAATTGAGGTTTCTCCTCTTGAATTCATTCCTGGCTTTGGTCTTTAACCAGATAAAAAAATGATTTTGGAAACTTCAGAAATGGGGCATGCAGAGGGAAAACTGGTGAACAATGCAGGATACAACTCATATTACAGACAGATATAGTATAATTTCTCAACAGCTTAGCCTGAAAAGTCACTTGAAACAACAGGCTTTACAGTCCTGCTGGATTGAATGCACAGGTAATTACACATTTAACAGACTGCAAATTGTTATTTTATTAAAATACAAAAAAATCAATATATTATATAACTTTCCTTACCTGGGAAGCAGTACGACTGAGCTCAACAGCAATATCAGCTGCCGAATTCCCCATTCCAACAATAACAATTCGTTTTCCTTTGTAGTCATCAGAATTCTTATATTCACGGCTGTGGAAGTATTTTCCTTTAAACAGTTTAATGCCTATAAAACAATTATTATAAGACCGGTAAGTAGGATAAGATTACCATAGGAATAGACAGCATATTACAGGTGGTGCTGTTTGACTACTAGGAGTGTAAGGCTACTTTCACACTTGTGGTAGCCTTTTCCGGCAGGCTGTTCCTGCCGGATCTGTGCTGGCAGAAGTCTGCTCCGGCCCCATTCACTAAAATGGGGAAGGGCCGGATGTCCAGCCACAGCACGGCAAACATGCTGAGAGGCGGGCGGACAAAACCACAGCGTGCTCTCATAAAGGGAAACCTTCTCCCTGGCTGTGACGCTTTTCGCTGTGATTGGATCGCGGCACAGCCAGGGAGAATGAGACGCCCATTGAGAAACCCTGGCGTCTCCTCCTCCCTGTACCAATGCTCAGTATTAACATACTGAGCTGGAAAAATACAGGGGGGCAAAGCGGGGTGTAGGAGCGATATTTAAAAAAAAACCAGGCAGGGTGGCAGCATCAACCTGCAAGTAAAGGTATTTATCTTAAATTAAAAAAAAAACATGAAAGGTCCTCTTTAACGAAGTGGACTTTATTCCAAATTTCTGGAAAAATTGGACTTGCTGCAAGGCCGAGTTTCCTCTTGCTTCATGGTGATGAATCGATTTTCCCTGAAATGGCATTAAAAATAAAAAAAATCATACTTACCTCATCCATTTGAGTATTAAGAGGTCATCTTGTGTGTGGTGACGTATGACTATGCCGACCCCATGAGATTTTGTGCTGGAACTTCAGGTAAGATGTCTGCGGTGGCCTCTTCACGCTCAAATGGATGAGGTAGGTTCAATGTAATAATTGTGGCGAAACCAACCTCGCCACTAGGTTTTGGAGGGGGCTGTTTAAAAGCCTCTTGCCTCAGGATTATGGCCCATAGTAACTTTTAAACCCCTGAACCTATTCCAGGGAATTTTGGATAGGTTTGTCCCCCAAGTTATACTGTTTAAATTGATGTAAGTTATATGTATGGACAATGTAACCTCACAAAGTTATAACAACTTATAATAAGTGTAACTTGTCAGCTTGGGAGGAATATGCTGGGTGTGGTTCTATTGTCCCATTGTCCCATTGTGTGTTTAAATGGTGATGTCTGTCCTGTTGTCTCCACATGTGTATTGGTGATCTCCCCTTTGTCCTGAGAGATAATTGGATTGTCTTCGGTCGTCTCCCAGGCGGAGAGGAGGAAACCATGATGCATTGTGGGGATATGTTGTATCTGTTCTGTGTCGCAGTCTCCCTTCTGGTCCTCTAGGGGGCGGGAACGATTGGTTGCTGTATTTACATTGTGTGTGTTGTGAATTACTGATTGGTTGGATTTCAAAACCCTGTGGGCAGTACTATGTTTGGTTTTTATCAATAAAAGAGGCTGTACTTGAGGTACAGTCAGAGCACTGCTTGACCCTCAACACGGAGCCTTGTCTCGTTATTGGGGGGATTCTCTGTATGCTGTTGGAGACTGATTGCCAGGAGTGTAAGCTGACTGATACGCTTTTCCTGTTCGTCTGCTGGCAGCTATTTGCGAGGTTCCAGTTTGGAGTGCTATTTTGTATCCAGTTCGGGAGGTTGGTGTTCTGCAGTAGCTGTGCCTGTCTCTCGGAAAGGGGCATATCGCCTAAACGGATTTTAACCCCTTGTCTGCTGAAACGGTCCGTTACATTGGTGGCAGCAGTGGGATCGTTCCTACAGCCAGAAGGACAGCTACAGGAGACACCATTTCTTTGGATTCTACAATTTAAGGGCAACGCATGTCCCAGTACAGCGACCCTAAAAGCACCAGGATGGAACCAGCAGTGTTATACGAGGAGGAGGACCTGGATGGCCGGGATGCATTAAGGAAAGGCATCTGGTACCAGGCCCTGGATAATGTACAATACCAGCGAGGTGAGAGTCTCCCCAGTGAAGAGCAGCGGTTGCAGAAGCAAGTGGCCCTGCGGATGTCCTTCCTGGGAGAGCAGCCCCTGGAGGAATGGGTGAAGGAACTAGAGCACTGGGTATGGCAGGAGCTATGGCTGGAGGATGCCTACCAGGCGCTTTGGTGGTATGTGGCACAGTTTATACCCTGGACAGCTGAGCATGACAAGCCAGAGGGAGAGGAGTTTGATGGTCCTGGCTTGTTATGGGAGTCCTTTGCAGAGCCTGACTTTGGGAGCCCTGCACAGTCCAGACTTCAGGACATTTTCTATGAGAGGGAGGCTAGGCATGAGTGGGATGACCCCCATGAGGTAGAGCAAGACCTGGCTCACCTAGCAACCCTGGAGTGGGAACTGGAGCAGGACTACCGAGATCTCTTCCACTCCATTGGAAAGGCTCAGCAGGACAGCAAGAAGTCAGACCCAGGTCCAGAGCCCTTCAGCTGGGAGGATATTGTTGATGTTTACTGGGAAGAACCCCAGGTGGCCGGTGGAGATGGGACCGAGGTCTCTCCACCGGTCCTGCAGGGAATTGGGAGCCTAGTCTCCATTCCCCAGCGACAGGCAGAGTTACAGGGGGCAGAGACAGTCAGTCCTGTCCCCCAGCGGCAGAGTGTCCTACAGGGAATAGAGAGCCCAGCCTCCTTTCCCCAGCAGCAGGACACTGTATTGGGAGCGGAGGCGGTCGGTCGCCCTCCCCAGCGGCTGGAAGTATGTATGGGAGAGGAGCTCATTACCCCCTCCCCCCAGCAGCAGCATGATTTTTTGGGAATTGGGAGCCGAGTCTCCATTCCCCAGCGGCAGACGGAGTTACAGGGGGCAGAGACAGTCGGTCCTGTCCCCCAGCGGCAGAGTGTCCTACAGGGAATAGAGAGCCCAGTCTCCTTTCCCCAGCAGCAGGACACTGTATTGGGAGCGGAGGCGGTCGGTCGCCCTCCCCAGCGGCTGGAAGTATGTATGGGAGAGGAGCACGTTACCCCCTCTCCCCAGCGGCGGCTTAACTCACCAGGGGGAGACAGTAAGCCCCACAACTGTGCAGATGGGACCGTGGTCTCTGCACTTACAGCACAGGGGGTAGGGACAATCGTTCCTGCCCCCCAGCAACCGGGCTGTTTAGCCAAAGGGGAGACAGTCGGTTTCCCCCTCCAACAACCAGACTCCAACCAGGCTTCTTCTTCCATGGTAGCGCTGGTACCAGGGCAGAGTCCCGCTGATCCCTGCCCACAAAGCAACCTCCACTCCAAGCCAGGGAGCAACTCAGAGACTGGGAGTACCAGCTACAAATACAATCTTGGTGGATTCACTGGACAGAGACAGGCTACGAAATTCAGCAGGTCCAGTATTTTGTTGTGGGTGGCCTGCCAGACTAACTCAGGTACCGACCGGCGTGAGGTCAGGTATCTGGTTAGTCTTCCCTGGGGGGGGGGGATGTGTGGCGAAACCAACCTCGCCACTGGGTTTTGGAGGGGGCTGTTTAAAAGCCTCTTGCCTCAGGATTATGGCCCATAGTAACTTTTAAACCCCTGAACCTATTCCAGGGAATTTTGGATAGGTTTGTCCCCCAAGTTATACTGTTTAAATTGATGTAAGTTATATGTATGGACAATGTAACCTCACAAAGTTATAACAACTTATAATAAGTGTAACTTGTCAGCTTGGGAGGAATATGCTGGGTGTGGTTCTATTGTCCCATTGTCCCATTGTGTGTTTAAATGGTGATGTCTGTCCTGTTGTCTCCACATGTGTATTGGTGATCTCCCCTTTGTCCTGAGAAATAATTGGATTGTCTTCGGTCGTCTCCCAGGCGGAGAGGAGGAAACCATGATGCATTGTGGGGATATGTTGTATCTGTTCTGTGTCGCAGTCTCCCTTCTGGTCCTCTAGGGGGCGGGAATGATTGGTTGCTGTATTTACATTGTGTGTGTTGTGAATTACTGATTGGTTGGATTTCAAAACCCTGTGGGCAGTACTATGTTTGGTTTTTATCAATAAAAGAGGCTGTACTTGAAGTACAGTCAGAGCACTGCTTGACCCTCAACACGGAGCCTTGTCTCGTTATTGGGGGGATTCTCTGTATGCTGTTGGAGACTGATTGCCAGGAGTGTAAGCTGACTGATACGCTTTTCCTGTTCGTCTGCTGGCAGCTATTTGCGAGGTTCCAGTTTGGAGTGCTATTTTGTATCCAGTTCAGGAGGTTGGTGTTCTGCAGTAGCTGTGCCTGTCTCTCGGAAAGGGGCATATCGCCTAAATGGATTTTAACCCCTTGTCTGCTGAAACGGTCCGTTACATTGGTGGCAGCAGTGGGATCATTCCTACAGCCAGAAGGACAGCTACAGGAGACACCATTTCTTTGGATTCTACAATTTAAGGGCAACGCATGTCCCAGTACAGCGACCCTAAAAGCACCAGGATGGAACCAGCAGTGTTATACGAGGAGGAGGACCTGGATGGCCGGGATGCTTTAAGGAAAGGCATCTGGTACCAGGCCCTGGATAATGTACAATACCAGCGAGGTGAGAGTCTCCCCAGTGAAGAGCAGCGGTTGCAGAAGCAAGTGGCCCTGCGGATGTCCTTCCTGGGAGAGCAGCCCCTGGAGGAATGGGTGAAGGAACTAGAGCACTGGGTATGGCAGGAGCTATGGCTGGAGGATGCCTACCAGGCGCTTTGGTGGTATGTGGCACAGTTTATACCCTGGACAGCTGAGCATGACAAGCCAGAGGGAGAGGAGTTTGATGGTCCTGGCTTGTTATGGGAGTCCTTTGCAGAGCCTGACTTTGGGAGCCCTGCACAGTCCAGACTTCAGGACATTTTCTATGAGAGGGAGGCTAGGCATGAGTGGGATGACCCCCATGAGGTAGAGCAAGACCTGGCTCACCTAGCAACCCTGGAGTGGGAACTGGAGCAGGACTACCGAGATCTCTTCCACTCCATTGGAAAGGCTCAGCAGGACAGCAAGAAGTCAGACCCAGGTCCAGAGCCCTTCAGCTGGGAGGATATTGTTGATGTTTACTGGGAAGAACCCCAGGTGGCCGGTGGAGATGGGACCGAGGTCTCTCCACCGGTCCTGCAGGGAATTGGGAGCCTAGTCTCCATTCCCCAGCGGCAGGCAGAGTTACAGGGGGCAGAGACAGTCAGTCCTGTCCCCCAGCGGCAGAGTGTCCTACAGGGAATAGAGAGCCCAGCCTCCTTTCCCCAGCAGCAGGACACTGTATTGGGAGCGGAGGCGGTCGGTCGCCCTCCCCAGCGGCTGGAAGTATGTATGGGAGAGGAGCTCATTACCCCCTCCCCCCAGCAGCAGCATGATTTTTTGGGAATTGGGAGCCGAGTCTCCATTCCCCAGCGGCAGACGGAGTTACAGGGGGCAGAGACAGTCGGTCCTGTCCCCCAGCGGCAGAGTGTCCTACAGGGAATAGAGAGCCCAGTCTCCTTTCCCCAGCAGCAGGACACTGTATTGGGAGCGGAGGCGGTCGGTCGCCCTCCCCAGCGGCTGGAAGTATGTATGGGAGAGGAGCACCGTTACCCCCTCTCCCCAGCGGCGGCTTAACTCACCAGGGGGAGACAGTAAGCCCCACAACTGTGCAGATGGGACCGTGGTCTCTGCACTTACAGCACAGGGGGTAGGGACAATCGTTCCTGCCCCCCAGCAACCGGGCTGTTTAGCCAAAGGGGAGACAGTCGGTTTCCCCCTCCAACAACCAGACTCCAACCAGGCTTCTTCTTCCATGGTAGCGCTGGTACCAGGGCAGAGTCCCGCTGATCCCTGCCCACAAAGCAACCTACACTCCAAGCCAGGGAGCAACTCAGAGACTGGGAGTACCAGCTACAAATATAATCTTGGTGGATTCACTGGACAGAGACAGGCTACGAAATTCAGCAGGTCCAGTATTTTGTTGTGGGTGGCCTGCCAGATTAACTCAGGTACCGACCGGCGTGAGGTCAGGTATCTGGTTAGTCTTCCCTGGGGGGGGGGGGAGATGTGTGGCGAAACCAACCTCGCCACTGGGTTTTGGAGGGGGCTGTTTAAAAGCCTCTTGCCTCAGGATTATGGCCCATAGTAACTTTTAAACCCCTGAACCTATTCCAGGGAATTTTGGATAGTTTTGTCCCCCAAGTTATACTGTTTAAATTGATGTAAGTTATATGTATGGACAATGTAACCTCACAAAGTTATAACAACTTATAATAAGTGTAACTTGTCAGCTTGGGAGGAATATGCTGGGTGTGGTTCTATTGTCCCATTGTCCCATTGTGTGTTTAAATGGTGATGTCTGTCCTGTTGTCTCCACATGTGTATTGGTGATCTCCCCTTTGTCCTGAGAGATAATTGGATTGTCTTCGGTCGTCTCCCAGGCGGAGAGGAGGAAACCATGATGCATTGTTGGGATATGTTGTATCTGTTCTGTGTCGCAGTCTCCCTTCTGGTCCTCTAGGGGGCGGGAATGATTGGTTGCTGTATTTACATTGTGTGTGTTGTGAATTACTGATTGGTTGGATTTCAAAACCCTGTGGGCAGTACTATGTTTGGTTTTTATCAATAAAAGAGGCTGTACTTGAGGTACAGTCAGAGCACTGCTTGACCCTCAACACGGAGCCTTGTCTCGTTATTGGGGGGATTCTCTGTATGCTGTTGGAGACTGATTGCCAGGAGTGTAAGCTGACTGATACGCTTTTCCTGTTCGTCTGCTGGCAGCTATTTGCGAGGTTCCAGTTTGGAGTGCTATTTTGTATCCAGTTCGGGAGGTTGGTGTTCTGCAGTAGCTGTGCCTGTCTCTCGGAAAGGGGCATATCGCCTAAACGGATTTTAACCCCTTGTCTGCTGAAACGGTCCGTTACAATATATATATTTTTTTTTTATGAGCAACCACTAAAATGCTTTAATATTGATCTAAGATGCCGCAATCAGCAATAAAAGCGGCATCTGAGGGGTTTAAAGATGGGGTCCGTGCAATTACTGTCCCTTGTCATTGTACCCGCTACTTGCAACAACAAAAAAATGTGCTTCATGATGAAGTAATTCGACGAAGCAGCCAAATCAAGTTTCGCTCATCCCTACTCATCATACTACAGTATGTGCCTCACTTCAGGGAGAATAGTTTCAAGTTCCTAACCTACAAGATAGTGCCGACCACAAAACCTGTATTTATTATATTCAGTGATATATATACAGTATATAAAGAAATGAATAATGAATATGCAATATATTGTATTAATGAAATGATCTGACCTGGATAAGATTCCAGTGGATAGTACGGATCGGTGTGGTGACCAGAACAAACCATGACAGCATCAAAAATTGTTGTTTCCTGCTTCCCATTCTTTTCTGTGGTGACATACCACTGCCCACTGCTTTCAAAATCTTTGCACTTCTTCACACTGATGACTACAGTCTTAAGGAGAACAAAAGAGATAACATTAACATACCATTGGCTGTTGGTGGCACTCCCAATGAGGGGGCGCGGCCAATCAGGAAACGGCCATGGCATTCAGAGGTCAATGCATGCCAAAAATGTGCCAAATTTTTGCACACACTTCTGCCATATACTAAGGAGACTAATAGGTGGTATAAACTTATTGAGGCTTGACAGACTAAAGGTGTGCCAGCATCAGCCATTGTGTTAAGTCTGCTACAATTTAAAGGATCCCTGAGCTTTCACAAAACATTTGATATGTCATTGCGACATCAAGGGTTTTGGCCAGTGTGGGTCTGAGTACTAAGATCCCTATTGATCTCTAGAATGAGGAAAGAGAAGCGCTCACGTAGCACATTCCTCTCTGCACAAAAGAGAACAAGACAGACTCATTAGAAAGATGATGGGCCTGTCTTGCTTCTGTATCCTGAATGGATGAGAAAAAGAGCACCTCTCTGTCCTCATTCAACACTCAGACCCCCCACTGATTGCTATGACATATCGAAAGTTTTGTGAAAACTCAGTGACCCTTTAAGACCATCTAGTTCAAGTTTACACCGTCTTATTCTTAGACACTAGTCCAGGAGTCGGCAACCTGCAGCATACAGACCACTTTCTGCTGGCACGCTAGCTGTGGCCAAATGACGGCAAGACTCCATTTGTTAGATGCCTTGCTGCCATGCTAAATCTTTAAATGCAAAAACCTTCAGAGGCATCATGCACGACGTATCTGCTAGGCCTGCCCTACATGCTTCCTGCCCCAGATGCCAAAGAGGAGCAATAGCAGAGAGTGGGACTCTGCTATGCTACTGTCTACATGTGTACCTTGCTGCTGCTGCAACTGCATTTCTCCTCCTCAGGACTGCCACAAAATAAGAAAGGTATGTGAATGGACTGGGGATGGGAGGAAGGAGGAACAAGCACTGTGACCAGTTTGGGGGTGGAGGAAGGATGGTGAGCTTGGGGAGATGGGGGAATGAGATCTGTGACCAGATTGGGCCTGGGGGTCGGAGGGTGATCTTGGGCAGATGGGGGAATGAGCACTGTGACTAGATTGGGGGATTGGGGGAATGAGCACTGTGACCAGATTGGGAATGGAGTAATGATGGTGAGCTTGGGGAAATGGGGGAAACGAGCACCGTGACCACCAGTTTGGGGGTGGAGGGAGGATAGTGAGCTTGGGGAGATGGGGAAACGAACACTGTGACCAGGTTGGGGAAGGAGTGGTGAGCCTGTGTGATTGCTAACGTGGATGGGGAAAAAGCTCTCTGAATACTTTGGGGGGGGGGGGGGCGGGTTAGGTGGGGAAGGTGAGTAGGAATATGATTAATCTGTGTGTGTGGGAGGGGGGGGAGATCTAGGTGTTATTAGTGCAGCTCTGATTGTTGTGGCAGTGACCAGTGTGTGTTGGACAGTGGTGCAGGAGGGCAGCCCTCAGTCAGTTAAAACGAGTGAGGGCTGCTTTCCCCCACCGTCAGTAAGTGTATGGTTGGTGGTAGTGGGGCCATATACTATTCCCCCATATATCGGTGCCTTAGGATACACTGTATTTGCTGGAATGCAGTTTTTCTAACATTTTGGAAACCTCATTAAGCTTTGAAAGTCAGGCAGTATTGTTGAGAATCTTTGGACATAGTTATAAATACCTGGTTTAAGTCACATGTTTGACTTTCCTGTATGGCAAGGCATGCTAAGCATTTCAGTTCAGATTTTATTTTTATTTTTTATTGGCCCTCCATACAAAGAAGGTTGCTGACTGCTGCACTAGACAGTATTAGTAAATCTGCTATCATGTTTAGAAACTTGCATGTCCTGCTCATATGGCTAAGAATATGGGGGGTTGGGGGGAATTTATCAAGCACTGCACTGCAGAGTTCAGAATTCAAAGAGCTAGGGGCTACTTGTGCAAACATTTTCAACTTTTCATGCTTTTACACCACTTACTCCAATTTTGAAAAGTGAGCATGATTGGCTATGTTAATGAGATGTACAATGAGCAAAGTATCTCAGAAATGGGTGGGCACAAGAAGCAATTAAAGGGGTTTTCTTTGATTTTTATACTGATGGCCCATCCTCTGGATAGGTCATCAGTATTTTATCAGTGGGGGTCTGACACCAACCAGGACCGCCACCGTTGCCTTTTCAAAACAGCTGATCAGCAGGGGTCCATGGTATAGGAATATCAACAATCAGATCCTGATGACCTATCCTGAGGTCATCAGTATAAAAATCTTGGAAAACACCTTTAAAGAGGACCTTTCATCAGTCCAAAAATTGCAAGATAATTATCAGGCTACATAGAGCGGTGCCCAGGGATCTCACTGCACTTACTATTATCCCTGGGCGCCGCTCCGTTTGCCCGCTGTGTCCTCCGGTATCTTCACTGAATTGGTTCGACTAGGCGGGGTCTGCCCTGTTTCACCCTGGGCGTTCCTTCTCCCAGGCTGTGAGCTCTGCGTTGCGATTGGACAGCGCTACAGCCTGGGAGAAGGAACGCCCAGGTTGAAACAGGGCAGACTCCGCCTAGTCTAACTAATTCAGTGAAGATACCAGAGGACACAGCGGGCAAACAGAGCGGCGCCCAGGGATAATAGTAAGTGCAGTGAGATCCCTGGGCGCCGCTCTATGTAGCCTGATAATTATCTTACAATGTTTGGACCAACGAAAGGTCCTCTTTAACCCTAACCATGGGCAGCAAAGTCCAAAGCTGTAATCATGCATTATCTTTGCTGATTCAGTCCAAGCACTCTCCCTTAAAGGTTTTCAACCTTCTGTAAATTTCTGTTCTACTCTCTCTTAGATTCTTAGTGTGAGATTGAGAAATGGTCACCATTGTCTGAACACTGTTCATGTGCATATTGATTTATTAGGACTGTCATTCTGCTCTTTAACCACCATAGGCCACTGTTTCCCCACACAGCTAACATACTACAAATACTTGAATATGCATAAGAGGTGGGGTTAACAAGCTGAAGAAGAAACAGGAAGGAGCTCGGCAGACACGGAGAGGTTGTACCGCAGGCGAAACCGTATCTTGCACCCCACACAATTGTTCCTAGGGTAATAATAGGTACGGCGAGGCAGTGTTAATTGCACCCGTCAGCAGGTAAATTATCCCAAGCGTTTTTCCAGCTACCATTGGAGGGCGCCGTGCTGTGCAACGCAGGGGTCTCGGCCTCCGGCTGAGTGTATGTAACTTTATTTTCTGTTCACTGCATTTGGGTTGTGTTTGATATCCCATTATAGTAAACAGTCTGTTTTACAAAAGCTGGTGTCAGTGTCGCTTTCATTGTTTGTGACTTTGCTGTATCCTGGGGAGCCCATCCAGGTACACGGCTTAAATTAGCTGAAAATGTTAAACTCATAGGCTTCAGCCAAGTTCACGGGCTGTGCACAGACCCAAAGGCTTAGCTAGACTCCCCAGAACAACAGCACGGCACAACAAAGGGAAGGCCGGATCAGTCCACCACCCAGCAACTGTAACCAAGGGCTGCCAATTAACTATTTCCTCCCATGTATAGCCTTTTGGAGCACAAAGTGCAGGCCAACCTGAGGCTCTCCAGCTGTTGCAAAACTACATCTCCCAGCATGCTCAGACTGCCTACAGCTATTAGCCTACAGCAAGGCATTGTGGGAGTTGTAGTTTTACAACAGCTGGAGAGCCGCAGGTTGGCCATGCCCGACATAAAATATATAGCTAGAACAATGAACCATTTCATAATTTTAACAGTAAACCATAGTATCAGTAGTATTAACCCTTTAGCAGTCAACTATTGCATTAAGGGCTGTTTCACACGAGCGGATGCTGTGCGTGACATCCGCTGCGTGAATGACAGCCAAGACCCGATGCGGACAGAAGAAGCACGGAGCATTAACATGATTGATAATGCTCCGTGCCTCTCTGTGATCTCTTTACTACGAAATCACAGTGAGATAAAGTTGTCACCGTTATTTCGTAGTAAAGAGATCACAGAGAGGCACAGAGCATTATCAATCATGCTCCATGCCTCTACTGTCCGCATCGGGTCTTGGCTGTCATTCACGTAGCGGATGTCACACACGGCATCCGCTCGTGTGAAACAACCCTAACTCTTTAGCAATGAACCACTGACTCAGTGTAGGAATAGACCACATTTGAAAAAGTTGCACGAATATCACACAAATGTTGCAACTTCACTCCAACAGGAAGGGTGGCATAAAAACTGGAGTTAGGGCCAGTTCAAACCACTGATTTTGCAATACACGCTTTAAAAAATCAGCGGGAATAATGTCATTTTTCAGCATGAAAAAAGCGTTCATGTCAAATCAGTTCAGAATCCACGTGTCTTTTTTCAGAGTAAAAAAAGTGTTCACTTCAATACAAAGCTGAATTTTCAGCTTGAAATTTTTGAAGCAGATATGCACCAAAAACATGTGGAAAATGCACTAAAAAGCATTCACTTTCATGGAGAAGTTTTTTCGGCTTCCTATTCACTTCAATAGGAGATTTAGCGTGGATTCTGCCACAAGATAGGGTATGCTGCTGCTTCTTTTTTTTTAAACGCTTCTATTTTACACATGTGAAAACGAAGCAAGTTCTGCCTCCCATTGAAAAGAATGGGAGGCTTTTTTGAGGCGTTTTTTGAGCTGATTGAGGCAGATTTTTGGGCAGAAACGCTCCAAAATCAGGGCCAAAAAACTCAAGTTTTAGATATGTTTAAAGCTGCACCAAACTTACTAAACAACTTGCGACATTTAATACATTTATTCAGGGGCAGACACAGACAGCAGAGGGCCCCTGTGCAAAGAATGTGTCTAGCCGCCCCCCTCCAAATACACATACAGACATAAACATAGGCCATAGGCAGAGATTAATACATAGTGATGTGTGGCAGCAGAAGGCACACCAAATTGTCAGCTTGCCCCAATCCTGCAGGAAGAGGAAGAGGTGATCAAGGGTAGAGAATTTTTTTTCCAAAAATGGCTGCTGCACGTGTGAGGACATGCCATGCATGCAGCCAATCATCAGCAAGCCAGCCCTGTGATGCCACAGCCCTATAAATAGCCTCAGCCATCTTGGATTCTGTCATTTTCCAGTGTACTTAGTGCAGGGAGAGACGTCATCAGGCGCTAGGAACAGTGCTAGAAAAAACTTCATTGTGCTAAAAAAAACGATTTACAAGTGCAGGGAAAGATTATTCAAGGTGTAGGGAAAGGATAGGGAGGAATCATTCCACAGATTTTATATAGAACAGAGTTCAGTAGGGGAGGTTACAGCCTGGGTAATAGGAACAATCCTATTACACCTTGCTGCACTGACTGGGGATCCAAATTGCCATTATACAGCTCTGTAATTCCAGCAAACTGTTCTTGTTATTGGGGTGCAAGTGCTGTTTGATACAGCCATTAACAGGGTCTATTACAAGGAACTATTTATATGTCGTATTTGCCCTTGTGCGGTGCAGTTATATGTTCTAAAGCATTTTTTGGCTTGTATTAATGAGAAAAAAAGGGTATTAGTGGCAAAAGTAAAATATATTTGCCGATCAGCGGTGCAGTTATATGTTCTAAAGCCTTTTCTGGCGTGTATTAGTGGCAAATTAACAGCTGTGCAGTTATATTTCTAAAGCCTTTTTTTGTGTGTATTAGGGCTCATTCAGGCGGCCGTATGCTGTCCGCAAAAATGCGGATCTGTTTTTTTCTGTGGACAGTTCAGCATGTCTGCAAAAAAACGGATTGCATTCCGTTTTTTTTGCTGACCCATAAACTTCAATGGGGCCATGTCGTGATTTTCACTGACAAGTATAGGACATGTTTCATTTGTTTTGCTGAGCGGTGGAATGGAAGAAAAGGCCCCATAGAAGTGAATGGTACAGCATCTAATCCGCAAAAAAACGGATCTGCATTTTTGCGGACAGCATATGGCCGTCTGAATAAGCCCTTAGTGGGAGAGAAAGGGCTTATTAGCCATTGTACCCTTCACAGTAATTATGGCCAGATATGTGCCCCTTCACAGTAGTTATGCCAGATTATGTGCCCCCTCACAGTGATAATGCCCAGATATGTGCCAACTTCCCTGTAGTTATGCCCATATATGTGCCAACTTCCCCGTAGTTATGCCCAGATATGTGCCAACTTCCCCGTAGTCATGCCCATATATGTGCCAACTTCCCCGTAGTTATGTCCAGATATGTGGCCCCTGACAATAGTTATGGCCAGATATGTGCCCCCTCACAGTAGTTATGCCATGTTACAGCATGTGACCCCTCACACAGACCCATTGAAATGAATGGTGTCAGGATTCAGTCTGGATGATATGCATTTGCTACACACATCACATCTAGTAGGAAAACTCGCTTGTGTGAAAGAGGATTTAATCTGACATCACACATGCCATTTGCTGACGCTAGGAAGCTGGTTTACATTTAGACTGGAGCTGGATGGGCTAAAGCTATGGAGAGGCCGACACCTCTACATAACTTCGGCTATCCACCGCCAGTTTAGGGTTTATTAAGACCGGCTTCTAAAATGCTGGTCTGAATAAATGACCCCCTGAGTGCCTGGGCAACACTTTTTTTAACCCATTTACGTGACACGGACTATATGTATTTTATTATCTTCTAATTACGGATGACGCCCATGTGCCATCTGCATTTTTTTGCAGACCACTATAGGACATGTCAGACTCACATTTTCTATCCTTTGCAGAACATACAAATGGATATGGAAAGCAAGTGACTTCTATATGGAAAGCAAGTGACTTCTATGTATCTGCATCCGTATGTCCGTTCTGCTGAAGACAGAAAATGTGACACGTCCAATACTTTGCTACAAAATGCAGACTACAGACCCATTTAAGTTAATGGGTCTGCAAAAATATGCCGATCGCACATGGACCACATCCATATGTTGCTGATCCGCGGACCGCAAAATACATTAGATCTTGTAAATTTGGCCTCACAGTGAGTGGGCCAGGGACAGTCACATGGGGGCCCAAGGAGGACAGGGATGATGGGTGGGGTAAAAAAGAAAAGAAAATAACATACCAAGTCAAGTTCAGTGTCTGGCAGGAACAGTGGGAACAGGGGCCGCCTTCAGTCCTCACGCACTTCCTCTTAAAGCATGGATGTCAAACTCATGGCCCTCCAGATGTTGCAAAACTACAACTCCCATCATTCCCTGATAGCTGTAGTATGCCCAGGCATGATGGGAGTTGTAGTTTTGCAACAGCTGGAGGGCCACGAGTTTGACATCCCTGTCTTAAAGGGAACCTGTCATGAACTTTATGCTGCCCATACTAATGGCAGCATAACGTAGAGACAGGTGAGCTGATTTCACCGGTCTGTCATTTAAAAGTTAAAAGTAAGTGGTTGCCGAGAACCAACATCACAATCATTGCAGACTGGGCCTAGAAAAGAGTCATGGCCACCTGAGAAGAGTCCTGGTTATTCATAAATTCCTGCTCTCCTGCCCACCTGCTGATGATTGACCTTCTACCTAGTTTTCTCCCTTACTCTCTAGGAGAGAACTGCCAATCAGCAGATGGGCGGGAGAGAGCAGGAGATTATGGATAACCAGGACTCTTCTCAGGTAGATTTGATTCCTTTCAAGGCCTGGGCTGCAATGATTATGATGCTGGTTCTACACCACTGAAATTTGCATTTCTGTCACTATTTTATGCTGTCCTCAGTAAGGTCAGCATAAAGTTGATGACGGGTTCCCTTTAAGTTGCTGGCTTGCTGCAGGCCTCATTCAGCACCAACTCTGAGGTGCAGAACAGCTCGGAGAGGATGGGCATGGGCGGAGCTACCGGTGGGGTGGGGATACAGAATTACTAGATGGGGCGGGGCTACTGGCATCGCTAGACGGGAGGCGGAGTTAGGACACTTTGAAATGGCTTAGCATAGGCCTGGCTGAGCTCATTTCAAACTCTTCATGATGCCACCCACCACACAGCAGGATTCGGCTGAAAGGAGGGCGCGGCAATCGCAGCTCAGGACGTGCTGCCCAGGCTCTACTCGTCAACGCTGTGGATGGCGCAGCTCGTCTTAAGGCTCAAGTAAGACAGTGACAGAAACAGGCTGTCAGATAAGCCCCTTCTACATGCTGGATGGAGTGGTTAAGCGGGGAGCCAGTGACTCTCTGCTTCACCAATACAGTCAGCTGTCTCTGCGTTCTGTGGCTGCAGAGACAGCTGAGCTGGAGGGCCCCCTCCCACTTTGGGCCCTTGTGCAGCTGAACTGGATTCACAGGTGGTATGTCCTTCCCTGCCTTTAGTGCATACAATGGCAATGCAGATTCAAGCAAAATTAACTTCAAATATTCCTCCATACTTCATGAAAACTTTTCCCCATAATGCCTCAGTGCATCTAAAGGAGAGTTCACATTTCCGTTTCATTATCTGTTCTTCTGATCCGTCAGAAAAACCGAAAAGAATCCTGAAAAAAAACATCCTGTGCATCAGTTGTGCACAGCAGGGGCAGATCGGCCATATACCTTACAAGGAAATTTCCCAACGTGCCGATGCCCAAGGGCCACCTGAGTGCTCCTCATGGCTGCTGGCCAGGTACATAACTGATGCTCTCAGTTTTCCTTAATACTAGGAGCATCAGGTACTTATGCACCTGACCAGCAACTACAGGTGCCCTCCTGAATTCAACTGTATCAATGTCCTCAGTTTGGTGATTGGGCAGTATTTTATGCTGCACTGTGGTATTTGGCTCTGCTGGGGTGTTTTCACTGCCTACTTGTGACTTGTATTGGCCATGACTACTTGTGTTGCCCCACCTTTTTTTTTCCAGGACCACTTTAAGGTCCCAGTCTGCTCATGTAAAAAAAATATTTTTTTCTGTAAAAAAAAAATGGATCTTAGACTGGAAATGGCTCAAACAGATGCAGCAGAATCATTTTTTTATTTTATTTTTTTTATAAAATTGTTAGAGAGCTTCTCAGTACAGACAATGGTGCTACGTGGCTAGAATATTCCAAAGGTCCGATCCATGGGGATCCAGCAACTCCTCAATTAAGCATGACTTTAGCTAGCACAGTATAATTTACTGCTACTTTAGGATTTTGATTTTCCAACAGTGACTTATCGCTTAATTGCTAAAAAAAAATTTATACAACTAAAATTGCAACAAACACAGCACGTTGTGAATATGACCTTAAAAGGATAATTGCGCTACATGGAGGGGGTAAAATTAGCAATTTTATTACCTTGAATTGGATATATTTCAGTAGATTAAAGTGTTCTGCATATTTTCTGTGGTACTCCAACATCTTAGAATTGTGAATAAAGTTTGGGTAGTTTTCTGGAAACGGGAAATCACTGTAGCACATAAGTTCTTTGCTAGTATTGCTGACGACAGATTGATAAATGCTGCCTCTGCCATCCTCTATATTGTCCTAGCAAAGAAGAAGATAAAAAAAATAGTCAAGCACTAACGTATCTGATGAATGATCGATCATGCCATTAACTTTCTCTACATAATAAATGCTATTTGCTGTAGTGAGACAACCCCTTTAAGCATAACATCACTGTGCAAAAGTATTCCAAAGCAATGCAATCTTGAAAAGAAAGTAAAGGGGTTGTCCTGGATTAGAAAAACATGACTGCATTATTCCAAAAACAGCACAACGCCTGTCCATAGTTTGCGTCCAGTAATGTTGCTTGGCTCCAATGAAGTGAATCAGGCTGTGGATAGGTGTGGTGGTGTTTTTGGAAGAAAACTACCATGTTTTTTCTAATTCTGGACAAAGCCTTTAAGACGTCCTTCAACATATGTCAAGTTTAAAATATGTTGCCTCACAGAAGCACCAAATGGAGACACCTTGAGAGCCTGTTGGTCCGTAATATGGTTATGTATGGTCTCCTTGTGCTACCATTCAGGCTACGCGCATGCAGCATTGCCATAAGCATGACTCTTTCATGAAGACATCTGTCTTAGATTATAAAATGAAGCTGTGTATAATCAATTCAGTACAGTTATGCAAAGTACAAGAGCTTTTAGCTATAAATGTTTTATAAAAAAAAAACATCTACTTAAAGGGGTATTCCCATCTCTGACATTGATGGCACATCACGAGGATATGCCACCAATGGCAGGTAGATGTGGGTCTCTGGGACAGGCATCTGTCTCTAAAACTGGTCTCCAAAAGCAGAAGGGGAGTACACAGCACATGTCCACTGTGTTCTCTATTCATTTCTATGGGAGTTCCAAAAACAGCCGAGCGAAAGCTCCTAATTATTTTCGGAAGTTCCACAGCAGCGAGTGGAGAGCACACTGCGTATGCACATCCACCTATCTATTCAGTGCTCTGGGACTGCTGTGAACCCCACTGATCTTTAGAACAAAGGGAGAGTGTCACGGACGGTGTACAGGAAACAAGACAAAGCAACATGCATATATGACTGAGTGGATCCAAAGCTAAGGAACCAAAAGGGAGACCCCTGCACAAGACCTGAGACTTTCCCTGGCTGCTCAGCCTATGCAAAGATCCCAAAGGTGGATGGTTGCATATACACGAACCTCGACTATATAACCCCTGAACACCCTACAATAGTGAGGGGACACGACCACCGGCTCCCTACACCAGACACGGAGGGAGTCAGAGTCACCTGGGATCCAGCAAACAGAAAATAACAGATGAATGTTCAGCACTTAACTTTGTAGCAGACTGGAAAACAAGATCAGCATGCACACACACTCCAGGAAGTAGTATAAGCCACCCAGTAATGCATTATGGGGCGGAATTTAAAGGGATGCAATCAGTCCAACTCCATTACAGCTGAGAGAGGCTAACGAGATGAGGAACTGAACAGCACAACAAAGAGAACTCAAGGAGGAGGTTCTGAAAGGCCTCTGTCAGAGCTTCTCAGCTGTCTGGTTGTGACAGAGAGAATCACTCACGTAGTCACTTTCCTCTCATCAAGCCATTTAAAGGGAACCTGTCATGTTAAACATGGTGTATGAGCTGCAGGCAGCATGTTATAGAACAGGAGGAACTGAGCAGATTGATATATGATTTTATTGGAAAAGATTCAGTAAAACTGTTACTTGTTTATATCTATGCTCTTTCTGGGCTTTGAAGTCCAAGAGGAAGTCCCTTCAGTGATTGACAGCCTTCCCTCTATGTGCATACAGAGATAGCTGTCAATCACTGATAGGGCCACCTCCTTAACTTCAATTCCCAGAAAGAGCAGGAATTTAAATGTTAAAATTGCAGGTTTTACTGAATCTTTTCCCAAAAATTCTATATCAATCTGTTGTATCTCCTGCTCTATAACATGCTGCCTGCAAATCATTTTCATGGTGACAGGTTCCCCTTCATATTGAAAAGAATAAATAAATAAACATATTAGGTGAGTGGTGAAGCTATAGAGGTTCGCATTGGTCGCAATAGCGATTGGGTCCCTAAGCAATGCAAGAAGTGAACCACCAATTGTTGTATTTTCGCTTTATAAGATGCAAATACTAATGAGCACTTCCATTATGGAAGTGTTCACTAGTATGCAGGAGGAGCGAGGAGAGAACCGTTGTGAACGCTGTGACTCACCCGCTGTACTCTTCTCCAGACTGTGCTGGTATGTCCTGTACAGCGTCAGGACTAACAGCATATACTAGGACTGGAGCACAGGCCCAGAGAAGACCAGCGAGTGAGGACTGCAGGAGAGGACGCTGGACATGGAGAGCAGCAGTGGAGCAGGAGAGATATGTTTCTTGCTAATTTGCAGGTCTGACTGTGATCTGAGGTCTGATATGGGGGCTGACTCTGATCTGAGGTCTGATATGAGGGTCTGAAAATCTGATAAGGGGCTCTAAGAATATGATATGGGGGTCTGATCCGAGATCTAATATGGGGGTCTGATCTGAGATCTGATATGGGGGTCTGGTCTGAGATCTGATATGCAGGTCTGATTTTACTCCTGAGCCATGGTGTATGTCCAGGTAAAACATGAGGGCTATATGTAGGGTGCTTTTAAAACCAGGAAGCACATCATAACGAGAAGCACTGAGCACTGAAATGGCATATCTGTGTAAAAATTGCACTATTTTCACTAGCATGCACCATCTGCTGTGAATTCATTTTTGCAAAACACCTGTGGGGTACAAATGCTCACTGCACACCTTGATAGGGGTGTGATTTCAAAAATGGGGTCACCACTTAGGGGTTTCTTTTTTTTTTTTTTTTTTTTTTAACTTGGGAGTCTGCTATTTTTGACCAGTGCTGTATAAATCACCAAACTAGGCCTCAAATTTGTATGTTGCTCTTTCTCTTCTGAACCATGCAGTGTGCCCAAAAAGCAGTTATGAATACATAGGGAGTATTATTATACTCTGGAAAATAATAAAAATAACTAAAAATATATGGGATGCGTTGGGGTTACTTTTTGGGTGTTTCTACTGTAGGGATACTTTAGGGTGTCTTCAAAGACAAAATGGCACCTGATATCAGCAAACTGTGCCCTCTAAAAGCAAAATAATGCTCCTTGCCCTGCTGTGTGCCCATACACATATGGGGTGTTTCTGTAAACTGATGAATCAGGGTAAGGCTACTTTCACACTTGTGGTAGCCTGCCGAATCCATGCTACAGAAAGTCCACCATGCTGGCGGAAGTCCGCTCCGGCCCCATTCACTATAACATGCTGAGAGGTGGCCGCAATAAAACTACAGCACACTGCGGTTTTTGTACGGCCATCTCTTGGCATGTTTGCTGTGCTGTGACCAAACCTTCGGCCTGCCACCGTAATAGTGAATCGGGCCAGAGCAGACTACCGCTAGCATGGTGGACTTGCAGTAACACGGATCTGGCAGGCTGTTCCCCCGCTGGAACAGCCTGACGGAAAAGACTACCGCAAGTGTGAGAGTAGCCTTATAAATATTAAGGTTTGTTTTGCTGATAATTTACTGTGCTAGGCCTTAAAAAAGTTGGTTTTGAAAATTTTCTTGAAAATTTGAAAAATTGTTTCTAAAATTCCAATCCTTCTAAGGTCCTAAAAAAATAACATGATGCTTACAAAATAATGGCAACATAAAGTAGACGAATGAGGAATTTTAATTAACCCCTTCCTTACACCAGTCGTTGGTTATTTAAAAATAGTGTCCACTTGCAAGCAGAGCGGGCACCATGGCTGCTGGGTGTCTGCTACCGAGGGTCGTGTACGAGGCTGCAGCTCACTAGTTCCTACCTCCATAGGAACATAGGGGGTCATTTATGAAACTGGTGTAAAGTAGAACTAGCTTAGTTGAACATAGCAACTAGAGATGAGCATATCGAAGTTGACGAAGTGGAATTCGATCCGAATTTCAGGTTTTATTCGATTCGCACCGAATACAAATTTCCTCACGATTCGTGGTAACAAATCAAATTTTTTCCTAAAATGGCTGCTGCACGTATGAGGACATGGAGCAAGGAACTCTGGGAAGGTGGGATCACCCATAATTCCATGCATGCAGCCAATCAGCAGCCAGCCCTGGATTCTGCCATTTTCTAGTGTACTTAGTGCAGGAAGAGACGTCAGCAGTAGGGATGAGCGAACTCGAACTGTATAGTTCGGGTTCGTACCGAATTTTGGGGTGTCCGTGACACGGACCCGAACCCGGACATTTTCGTAAAAGTCCGGGTTCGGGTTCGGTGTTCGTCGCTTTCTTGGCGCTTTTGTGACGCTTTCTTGGCGCTTTTTGAAAGGCTGCAAAGCAGCCAATCAACAAGCGTCATACTACTTGCCCCAAGAGGCCATCACAGCCATGCCTACTATTGGCATGGCTGTGATTGGCCAGAGCACCATGTGACCCAGCCTCTATTTAAGCTGGAGTCACATAGCGCCGCCCGTCACTCTGCTCTGATTAGCGTAGGGAGAGGTTGCGGCTGCGACAGTAGGGCGAGATTAGGCAGATTAACTCCTCCAAAGGACTTGATTAACTGATCGATCTGCAGCTGTGCATCATTGAGCTGCTGATCCTCAATTGCTCACTGTTTTTAGGCTGCCCAGACCGTTTGTCAGTCACATTTTTCTGGGGTGATCGGCGGCCATTTTGTGTCTTGTGGTGCGCCAGCACAAGCTGCGACCAAGTGCATTTAACCCTCAATGGTGTGGTTGTTTTTTGGCTAAAGCCTACATCAGGGTGAAGCTGTCACACCAAGTGCATTTAACCAGCAATAGTCTGTTTATTTTTTGGCCATATACTACATCAGGGGCAAGCTGCGCCTGTCACCAAGTGCATTTAACCCTCAATGGTGCGTTTGTTTTTTGGCTAAAGCCTACATCAGGGTGAAGCTGTCACACCAAGTGCATTTAACCAGCAATAGTCTGTTTATTTTTTGGCCATATACTACATCAGGGGCAAGCTGCGCCCGTCACCAAGTGCATTTAATCCTCAGTAGTGTGGTTGGTCAAGCTATCACACCAAGTGCATTTAACCAGCAATAGTCTGTTCATTTTTTGGCCATATACTAAATCAGGGGCAAGCTGCGCCCGTCACCAAGTGCATTTAACCAGCAATAGTCTGTTCATTTTTTGGCCATATACTACATCAGGGGCAAGCTGCGCCCGTCACCAAGTGCATTTAACCCTCAGTAGTGTGGTTGGTCAAGCTGTGACACCAAGTGCATTTAACCAGCAATAGTCTGTTCATTTTTTGGCCATATACTACATCAGGGGCAAGCTGCTCCCGTCACCAAGTGCATTTAACCAGCAATAGTGTGGTTATTTTTTGGCCATATCCCAGTCTAATTCTGTCACTAAATCCATACCGGTCACCCAGCGCCTAAATACTAGGCCTCAAATTTATATCCCGCTAAATCTCTCGTTACCGCTGTCCTGTTGTGGCTGGGAAAGTTATTTAGTGTCCGTCAAAGCACATTTTTTGTTCTGGGTTGAAATACAATTCCCAATTTAGCAATTTAAAAATGTAGTGGTTTCTGCTATATCAGAGCTATTTGAAATCTATCCCTAAAAGGGTATATAATATTCAAGGTGCACATAGGGTCATTCAGAATAACTTCACACACACACGCTACTGTGCATATCCCAGTCTAATTCTGTCACTAAATCCATACCTGTCACCCAGCGCCTAAATACTAGGCCTCAAATTTATATCCCGCTAAATCTCTCGTTACCGCTGTACTGTTGTTGCTGGGCAAGTTATTTAGTGTCCGTCAAAGCACATTTTTTGTTCTGGGTTGAAATACAATTCCCAATTTAGCAATTTAAAAATTTAGTGGTTTCTGCTATATCAGAGCTATTTGAAATCTATCCCTAAAAGGGTATATAATATTCAAGGTGCACATAGGGTCATTCAGAATAACTTCACACACACACGCTACTGTGCATATCCCAGTCTAATTCTGTCACTAAATCCATACCGGTCACCCAGCGCCTAAATACTAGGCCTCAAATTTATATCCCGCTAAATCTCTCGTTACCGCTGTACTGTTGTTGCTGGGCAAGCTATTTAGTGTCCGTCAAAGCACATTTTTTGTTCTGGGTTGAAATACAATTCCCAATTTAGCAATTTCATAATTTAGTGGTTTCTGCTATATCAGAGCTATTTGAAATCTATCCCTAAAAGGGTATATAATATTCAAGGTGCACATAGGGTCATTCAGAATAACTTCACACACACCCGCTACTGTGCATTTCCAAGTCTAATTCTGTCACTAAACCCATACCTGTCACCCAGCGCCTAAATACTAGGCCTCAAATTTATATCCCGCTAAATCTCTCGTTACCGCTGTCCTGTTGTGGCTGGGAAAGTTATTTAGTGTCCGTCAAAGCACATTTTTTGTTCTGGGTTGAAATACAATTCCCAATTTAGCAATTTCATAATTTAGTGGTTTCTGCTATATCAGAGCTATTTGAAATCTATCCCTAAAAGGGTAGATCATATTCAAGGTGCACATAGGGTCATTCAGAATAACTTCACACACACCCGCTACTGTGCATTTCCAAGTCTAATTCTGTCACTAAACCCATACCTGTCACCCAACGCCTAAATACTAGGCCTCAAATTTATATCCCGCTAAATCTCTCGTTACCGCTGTCCTGTTGTGGCTGGGAAAGTTATTTAGTGTCCGTCAAAGCACATTTTTTGTTCTGGGTTGAAATACAATTCCCAATTTAGCAATTTCATAAGTTAGTGGTTTCTGCTATATCAGAGCTATTTGAAATCTATCCCTAAAAGGGTAGATCATATTCAAGGTGCACATAGGGTCATTCAGAATAACTTCACACACACCCGCTACTGTGCATTTCCAAGTCTAATTCTGTCACTAAACCCATACCTGTCACCCAGCGCCTAAATACTAGGCCTCAAATTTATATCCCGCTAAATCTCTCGTTACCGCTGTCCTGTTGTGGCTGGGAAAGTTATTTAGTGTCCGTCAAAGCACATTTTTTGTTCTGGGTTGAAATACAATTCCCAATTTAGCAATTTCATAATTTAGTGGTTTCTGCTATATCAGAGCTATTTGAAATCTATCCCTAAAAGGGTAGATCATATTGAAGGTGCACATAGGGTCATTCAGAATAACTTCACACACCCGCTACTGTGCATTTCCAAGTCTAATTCTGTCACTAAACCCATACCTGTCACCCAGCGCCTAAATACTAGGCCTCAAATTTATATCCCGCTAAATCTCTCGTTACCGCTGTCCTGTTGTGGCTGGGAAAGTTATTTAGTGTCCGTCAAAGCACATTTTTTGTTCTGGGTTGAAATACAATTCCCAATTTAGCAATTTCATAATTTAGTGGTTTCTGCTATATCAGAGCTATTTGAAATCTATCCCTAAAAGGGTAGATCATATTGAAGGTGCACATAGGGTCATTCAGAATAACTTCACACACACCCGCTACTGTGCATTTCCAAGTCTAATTCTGTCACTAAACCCATACCTGTCACCCAGCGCCTAAATACTAGGCCTCAAATTTATATCCCGCTAAATCTCTCGTTACCGCTGTCCTGTTGTGGCTGGGAAAGTTATTTAGTGTCCGTCAAAGCACATTTTTTGTTCTGGGTTGAAATACAATTCCCAATTTAGCAATTTAAAAATTTAGTGGTTTCTGCTATATCAGAGCTATTTGAAATCTATCCCTAAAAGGGTAGATCATATTGAAGGTGCACATAGGGTCATTCAGAATAACTTCACACACCCGCTACTGTGCATTTCCAAGTCTAATTCTGTCACTAAACCCATACCTGTCACCCAGCGCCTAAATACTAGGCCTCAAATTTATATCCAGCTGAATTTGAATACAATACATTGGGCCAAATAATATTTTTGTTGTTGTGGTGAACGATAACAATGAGGAAAACATCTAGTAAGGGACGCGGACATGGTCGTGGTGGTGTTAGTGGACCCTCTGGTGCTGGGAGAGGACGTGGCCGTTCTGCCACATCCACACGTCCTAGTGTACCAACTACCTCAGGTCCCAGTAGCCGCCAGAATTTACAGCGATATATGGTGGGGCCCAATGCCGTTCTAAGGATGGTAAGGCCTGAGCAGGTACAGGCATTAGTCAATTGGGTGGCCGACAGTGGATCCAGCACGTTCACATTATCTCCCACCCAGTCTTCTGCAGAAAGCGCACAGATGGCACCTGAAAACCAACCCCATCAGTCTGTCACATCACCCCCATGCATACCAGGGAAACTGTCTCAGCCTCAAGTTATGCAGCAGTCTCTTATGCTGTTTGAAGACTCCGCTGGCAGGGTTTCCCAAGGGCATCCACCTAGCCCTTCCCCAGCGGTGAAAGACATAGAATGCACTGACGCACAACCACTTATGTTTCCTGATGATGAGGACATGGGAATACCACCTCAGCATGTCTCTGATGATGACGAAACACAGGTGCCAACTGTTGCGTCTTTCTGCAGTGTGCAGACCGAACAGGAGGTCAGGGATCAAGACTGGGTGGAAGACGATGCAGGGGACGATGAGGTCCTAGACCCCACATGGAATGAAGGTCGTGCCACTGACTTTCACAGTTCGGAGGAAGAGGCAGTGGTGAGACCGAGCCAACAGCGTAGCAAAAGAGGGAGCAGTGGGCAAAAGCAGAACACCCGCCGCCAAGAGACTCCGCCTGCTACTGACCGCCGCCATCTGGGACCGAGCACCCCAAAGGCAGCTTCAAGGAGTTCCCTGGCATGGCACTTCTTCAAACAATGTGCTGACGACAAGACCCGAGTGGTTTGCACGCTGTGCCATCAGAGCCTGAAGCGAGGCATTAACGTTCTGAACCTGAGCACAACCTGCATGACCAGGCACCTGCATGCAAAGCATGAACTGCAGTGGAGTAAACACCTTAAAACCAAGGAAGTCACTCAGGCTCCCCCTGCTCCCTCTTCTGCTGCTGCCGCCTCGGCCTCTTCTGCTGCTGCCGCCTCGGCCTCTTCCTCCGCCTCTGGAGGAACGTTGGCACCTGCCGCCCAGCAAACAGGGGATGTACCACCAACACCACCACCACCACCTCCGTCACCAAGCGTCTCAACCATGTCACACGCCAGCGTTCAGCTCTCCATCTCACAAACATTTGAGAGAAAGCGTAAATTCCCACCTAGCCACCCTCGATCCCTGGCCCTGAATGCCAGCATTTCTAAACTACTGGCCTATGAAATGCTGTCATTTAGGCTGGTGGACACAGACAGCTTCAAACAGCTCATGTCGCTTGCTGTCCCACAGTATGTTGTTCCCAGCCGCCACTACTTCTCCAAGAGAGCCGTGCCTTCCCTGCACAACCAAGTATCCGATAAAATCAAGTGTGCACTGCGCAACGCCATCTGTAGCAAGGTCCACCTAACCACAGATACGTGGACCAGTAAGCACGGCCAGGGACGCTATATCTCCCTAACTGCACACTGGGTAAATGTAGTGGCAGCTGGGCCCCAGGCGGAGAGCTGTTTGGCGCACGTCCTTCCGCCGCCAAGGATCGCAGGGCAACATTCTTTGCCTCCTGTTGCCACCTCCTCCTTCTCGGCTTCCTCCTCCTCTTCTTCCACCTGCTCATCCAGTCAGCCACACACCTTCACCACCAACTTCAGCACAGCCCGGGGTAAACGTCAGCAGGCCATTCTGAAACTCATATGTTTGGGGGACAGGCCCCACACCGCACAGGAGTTGTGGCGGGGTATAGAACAACAGACCGACGAGTGGTTGCTGCCGGTGAGCCTCAAGCCCGGCCTGGTGGTGTGCGATAATGGGCGAAATCTCGTTGCAGCTCTGGGACTAGCCAATTTGACGCACATCCCTTGCTTGGCGCATGTGCTGAATTTGGTGGTGCAGAGGGTTCATTCACTACTACCCCGACATGTCAGAGCTGCTGCATAAAGTGCGGGCCGTCTGTTCGCGCTTCCGGCGTTCACATCCTGCTGCTGCTCGCCTGTCTGCGCTACAGCGTAACTTCGGCCTTCCCGCTCACCGCCTCATATGCGACGTGCCCACCAGGTGGAACTCCACCTTGCACATGCTGGACAGACTGTGCGAGCAGCAGCAGGCCATAGTGGAGTTTCAGCTGCAGCACGCACGGGTCAGTCGCACTACAGAACAGCACCACTTCACCACCAATGACTGGGCCTCCATGCGAGACCTGTGTGCCCTGTTGCGCTGTTTCGAGTACTCCACCAACATGGCCAGTGGCGATGACGCCGTTATCAGCGTTACAATACCACTTCTATGTCTCCTTGAGAAAACACTTAGGGCGATGATGCAAGAGGAGGTGGCCCAGGAGGAGGAGGAGGAGGAGGAAGAGGGGTCATTTTTAGCACTTTCAGGCCAGTCTCTTCGAAGTGACTCAGAGGGAGGTTTTTGGCAACAGCAGAGGCCAGGTACAAATGTAGCCAGACAGGGCCCACTACTGGAGGACGAGGAGGACGAGGATGAGGAGGAGGTGGAGGAGGATGAGGATGAAGCATGGTCACAGCGGGGTGGCACCCAACGCAGCTCGGGTCCATCACTGGTGCGTGGCTGGGGGGAAAGGCAGGACGATGACGATACGCCTCCCACAGAGGACAGCTTGTCCTTACCCCTGGGCAGCCTGGCACACATGAGCGACTACATGCTGCAGTGCCTGCGCAACGACAGCAGAGTTGCCCACATTTTAACCTGTGCGGACTACTGGGTTGCCACCCTGCTAGGATCCACGCTACAAAGACAATGTGCCCACCTTACTTCCTGCACTGGAGCGTGATAGGAAGATGCGCGAGTACAAGCGCACGTTGGTAGACGCGCTACTGAGAGCATTCCCAAATGTCACAGGGGAACAAGTGGAAGCCCAAGGCCAAGGCAGAGGAGGAGCAAGAGGTCGCCAAGGCAGCTGTGTCAATGCCAGCTCCTTTGAGGGCAGGGTTAGCATGGCAGAGATGTGGAAAACTTTTGTCAACACGCCACAGCTAACTGCACCACCACCTGATATGCAACGTGTTAGCAGGAGGCAACATTTCACTAACATGGTGGAACAGTACATGTGCACACCCCTCCACGTACTGACTGATGGTTCGGCCCCATTCAACTTCTGGGTCTCTAAATTGTCCACGTGGCCAGAGCTAGCCTTTTATGCCTTGGAGGTGCTGGCCTGCCCGGCGGCCAGCGTTTTGTCTGAACGTGTATTCAGCACGGCAGGGGGCGTCATTACAGACAAACGCAGCCGCCTGTCTACAGCCAATGTGGACAAGCTGACGTTCATAAAAATGAACCAGGCATGGATCCCACAGGATCTGTCCGTCCCTTGTCCAGATTAGACATTAACTACCTCCCCTTAACCATATATTATTGTACTCCAGGGCACTTCCTCATTCAATCCTATTTTTATTTTCATTTTACCATTATATTGCGAGGCTACCCAAAGTTGAATGAACCTCTCCTCTGTCTGGGTGCCGGGGCCTAAATATATGCCAATGGACTGTTCCAATGTTGGGTGACGTGAAGCCTGATTCTCTGCTATGACATGCAGAATGATTCTCTGCTGACATGAAGCCAGATTGTCTGTTACGGGACCTCTCTCCTCTGCCTGTGTGCTGGGCCTAAATATATGCCAATGGACTGTTGCAGTGGTGGCTGACGTGAAGCCTCATTCTCTGCTATGACATGCAGACTAATTCTCTGCTGACATGAAGACAGATTCTCTGTTACGGGACCTCTCTCCTCTGTCTGTGTGCTGGGCCTAAATATATGCCAATGGACTGTTGCAGTGGTGGCTGACGTGAAGCCTCATTCTCTGCTATGACATGCAGACTAATTCTCTGCTGACATGAAGCCAGATTGTCTGTTACGGGACCTCTCTCCTCTGCCTGTGTGCTGGGCCTAAATATATGCCAATGGACTGTTGCAGTGGTGGCTGACGTGAAGCCTCATTCTCTGCTATGACATGCAGACTAATTCTCTGCTGACATGAAGCCAGATTCTCTGTTACGGGACCTCTCTCCTCTGCCTGTGTGCTGGGCCTAAATATATGCCAATGGACTGTTGCAGTGGTGGCTGACGTGAAGCCTGATTCTCTGCTATGACATGCAGACTGATTCTCTGCTGACATGAAGACAGATTCTCTGTTACGGGACCTCCCTCCTCTGCCTGGGTGCTGGGCCTAAATATATGCCAATGGACTGTTGCAGTGGTGGCTGACGTGAAGCCTCATTCTCTGCTATGACATGCAGACTAATTCTCTGCTGACATGAAGACAGATTCTCTGTTACGGGACCTCTCTCCTCTGCCTGTGTGTGTGCTGGGCCTAAATATATGCCAATGGACTGTTGCAGTGGTGGCTGACGTGAAGCCTGATTCTCTGCTATGACATGCAGACTGATTCTCTGCTGACATGAAGACAGATTCTCTGTTACAGGACCTCCCTCCTCTGCCTGGGTGCTGGGCCTAAATATCTGACAATGGACTGTTGCAGTGGTGGCTGACGTGAAGCCTGATTCTCTGCTATGACATGCAGACTGATTCTCTGCTGACATGAAGACAGATTCTCTGTTACGGGACCTCCCTCCTCTGCCTGGGTGCTGGGCCCAAATATATGCCAATGGACTGTTGCAGTGGTGGCTGACGTGAAGCCTCATTCTCTGCTATGACATGCAGACTGATTCTCTGCTGACATGAAGCCAGATTCTCTGTTACGGGACCTCTCTCCTCTGCCTGTGTGTGTGCTGGGCCTAAATATATGCCAATGGACTGTTGCAGTGGTGGCTGACGTGAAGCCTGATTCTCTGCTATGACATGCAGACTGATTCTCTGCTGACATGAAGCCAGATTCTCTGTTACGGGACCTCCCTCCTCTGCCTGTGTGCTGGGCCTAAATATCTGACAATGGACTGTTGCAGTGGTGGCTGACGTGAAGCCTGATTCTCTGCTATGACATGCAGACTGATTCTCTGCTGACATGAAGACAGATTCTCTGTTACGGGACCTCCCTCCTCTGCCTGGGTGTTGGGCCTAAATATATGCCAATGGACTGTTGCAGTGGTGGCTGACGTGAAGCCTCATTCTCTGCTATGACATGCAGACTAATTCTCTGCTGACATGAAGCCAGATTGTCTGTTACGGGACCTCTCTCCTCTGCCTGTGTGCTGGGCCTAAATATATGCCAATGGACTGTTGCAGTGGTGGCTGACGTGAAGCCTCATTCTCTGCTATGACATGCAGACTAATTCTCTGCTGACATGAAGCCAGATTCTCTGTTACGGGACCTCTCTCCTCTGCCTGTGTGCTGGGCCTAAATATATGCCAATGGACTGTTGCAGTGGTGGCTGACGTGAAGCCTGATTCTCTGCTATGACATGCAGACTGATTCTCTGCTGACATGAAGCCAGATTCTCTGTTACGGGACCTCCCTCCTCTGCCTGTGTGCTGGGCCTAAATATCTGACAATGGACTGTTGCAGTGGTGGCTGACGTGAAGCCTGATTCTCTGCTATGACATGCAGACTGATTCTCTGCTGACATGAAGCCAGATTCTCTGTTACGGGACCTCCCTCCTCTGCCTGGGTGCTGGGCCTAAATATATGCCAATGGACTGTTGCAGTGGTGGCTGACGTGAAGCCTGATTCTCTACTATGACATGCAGACTGATTCTCTGCTGACATGAAGACAGATTCTCTGTTACGGGACCTCTCTCCTCTGCCTGGGTGCCGGGGCCTAAATATCTGAGAATGGACTGTTCCAGTGGTGGGTGACGTGAAGCCAGATTCTCTGCTATGGGACCTCTCTCCAATTGATTTTGGTTAATTTTTATTTATTAAATTTTTATTTTAATTCATTTCCCTATCCACATTTGTTTGCAGGGGATTTACCTACATGTTGCTGCCTTTTGCAGTCCTCTAGCTCTTTCCTGGGCTGTTTTACAGGACTTCAATGGGGTTCGGGTTCGGGACGAAGTTCGGATCGGGTTCGGATCCCGAACCCGAACATTTCCGGGATGTTCGGCCGAACTTCTCGAACCCGAACATCCAGGTGTTCGCTCAACTCTAGTCAGCAGGATAAAAAGCTCAACTCATTTCGGGGAAAATATATGTCCCCTCAGATAGATTTGCTCCTGATGAAGGGGACATATATTTTCCACGAAACGCGTTGAGCTTTTTATCTTGCTTTTACACCATTAAAGGAAATTGCAAGAAGTATCCGGGTCCGGACTGCTGCTTCTTCCTACGATTCTACAGGCGATCCAGGATAGGGAGCATTCATTTTGGGTGTCTTGAGCTTTATCTCAATAGGATGTCCTCCCTGTGAAGTGAGTGAAGTTCACTATTCAAGTGATCCAAATTTTATTCATATAATCTAGAGATTCTGAATATCTGTCAAGGTATATCAGTATTTTCTTCCTAACATAATATATTCTTGTACAGCCTTGTCTGGCACTCAGAGATTGGGTTTACCATACAAGGCAACTAGTGGGCATAGAGATCCCGCTCCTCCAATCTAAGTCCTATCTGTAATTATTTTCATTACATGGACTGGCTCCTTCAGGTCTATTGTGGTTCATTTTTTTCTCCTAAATACATTTACAGTTGTTTGGTTGTGCCTGGCGATCGGGCACACAAAGAACCACGTACGGCAGCCTCTCCTAACTAGTTCTGTATGTTTCTTTATAGTTCCTTTTTTTTATATATTTTTTTTTATAGTTTCCTATTCTAATTAACATTTATCTGAATATCACTGTTTAATGAGCTCCACCCTTTGGCGCCCTGTCTGACCATTTGATTACTTGGGACCCCGTTCCGAGATTAGTCAAGTGAGTTATCCTCCTTTTTTATATTGTCATTTCTTCTTCCCATATCTGATACAGGCATTAACAGGGTTTATTGCAAATAAATATTTATACGTCTTAATTGCCCTTGTGCAGTGCAGTTATGTGTTCTAAAGCCGTGTATTATTGGAAAAAGAAAAAATATATTTACCGTTCAGCGGTGCAGTTATATGTTCTAAAGCCTTCTGTGGCATGTACTAGTGGAAAAAGAAAATATATATTTGCCGTTCAGCGGTGCAGTTGTATGTTCTTAAGCCCTTTTTGTTGTGGGATAGTGGCAAAATAAAACTATATTTGCAGTTCAGCGGTACAATTATATGTTGTAAAGCCCTTTTTGCGTGTATTAGGTGCACCAAAAAAGTATTTGCTGTTCAGCAGTGCAGTTATATGTTCTTAAGCCTTTTTGGCATGTATTAGTGAGGAAAAAGAAAAAGGGCTTATTAGCCGTTGTGTGGTGAAGTGAGAAAATTACAGCCCTTTTTGGTGTGTGTAATAGTGGCAAAAAAAATTGCTGTTCAGCTGTGAAGTTACATTGTACTACAGCCATTTACAGGGTGTATTAATAGGATAGATATGTACATCATATTAGCAGTTCTGTGGTGAATTGTGATTGTTGTATTAATTTTTTTGTGGTGTATTAATAGGAAAAAGAATGCAGGAAAATTTGGTCGATTAGCCATTCAGTGGTGAAATTTGTTTGTGATACAGCCTTTTTTGGGAAAATTGATGGGTGATTGTAGACTTCCTTTTGCTATATGGACAGAATTACGTTAATAAGCTATTCAGTGGTGAAATATTTTTGTGATACAGCCTTTTTTGGGAAAATTGATGGGCAATTGTAGACTTCCTTTTGCTGTATGGACCGAATTATGTTGATTAGCCATTCTATGGACTGAATTACTTTGATTAGCCATTCAGTGGTGAAATTTGTTTGTGATACAGCCTTTTTTAGGGAAAATTGATGGCTGATTGTAGACTTCCTTTTGCTGTATGGACTGAATTACTTTGATTAGCCATTCAGGGGTGAAATTTTTTTGTGAAACAGCCTTTTTTTGGAAAATTGATGGGTGATTGTAGACTTCCTTTTGCTATATGGACAGAATTACGTTGATAAGCTATTCAGTGGTGAAATATTTTTGTTAAACAGCCTTTTTTGGGAAAATTGGTCGGTAGCTGTAACTACGGTCAAGGAAAATATATGTCCTTTACGGCCCACTGGATAAATGTGGTTCCTGGCCAGCCACACCAGAAACTTGGCCAGGTGACGCCACTTCCGCCTCTGCATTCTCACGCCGTTGGTCCTGCAACAATGTCCGCCTCTGCCTCCTCATCCTCCACCATGCCCTCAGCCTCCACTTCAGGGACAATTCACAGTGCCCCTCCAGCATACCACATGTGCAGGGAACGGTGGTGTCACGCTGTTCTGCACCTCGTTTGCCTGGGCGAACTGAGTCACACAGGAAAGGAACTGCTCCGTGACCTTCATCAAGAAATCGAATCCTGGCTTTCTCTGCGACAACTGAAAATCGGAGCCATGGTGACTGACAACGGGAAAAACAGGTGTTGGGGCTGTATCAAAGAGGGCTGAACCATGCGCCCTGCATGGCACACAGGTTTAATCTGGTTGTCAAGCGATTCCTGAAGTCTTCCACCCATCTGCTAGACGTCCTAAAAATGGCCTGGAAACTTTGCATGCACTTCAGCCACTTGTACACCGCAAAGCACACCCTCCTTGGGCTACAGCGGCAGAACGGCATCCCCCAACATAGACTGATATGCAACGTTTCCACCCGTTGAAATTCCACCCTCCATATGTTGGACCGACTATACGAACAGAGAAAGGCCACAACCGATTTCTTGATGATCCAAGTGGACAGGAATACTCCCCTGTGTAACTTTGATGTCAGCCAGTGGTAGCTTATGTGTGACACCTGCCATTTGCTTAGGCCCTTTGAGGAGGCCACGTTATTTGTCAGTCGCCAGGACTATGGGATGAACAATGTCATTCCACTGCTTCATGTCCTGGAACAGATGCTGGTAAATCTGGATGGTCAGGGGACTAGAGATGTGGCGCTTATATCTCACGGCCACATGAGCCCTGTGGGGGCTGAACTGGAGGAGAAGGTGGACATTGGAGCACAAGCAATGTGTAGCGAAATAGGTGGTTTTTCTACACATGTGACAGGAGAGGAGGAGCAGGAGCAGCCAGAGGAGCTACAGGGCAGTGAAGAAAACTAGGCAGAGGACCCAGACACACCATGGCAGTATGCAGCAGAGATGAAATCAGGGAGTCCCTCTGAGTCACTTACACAAATGGCTTGATGCATACTCACTTGATTGCTTAGTGACAGCCGAATTGTCACCATTCAGCAGAGGGATGACTTCTGGCTTTCAACCTTGTTGGACCCTTGCTACCAATCCAAAATGGGGGCCTTTTTTACACCCGATGAGAGGGAGGACATACTGAACTACTATAAAGACATCCTATGTAGTCAGTTGGCCGCTGACCATCTGCGCCATCATCCATCCTCTCACAGGTCTGACCGGGGGGCCCTCTGCGCTCATGTTCCACTGCCATGGCTGCTGGGGAGGGGTGGTGTGAAAGGAACAGTACCAGTGGCCTGAGTCTAGAGTCGCTGATGAGCAGCTTTTTTCCCCTGCATAGTGAAGAAAATACTCACCAGCAGCTAGACATAGAGCAGGACCTGAACCAGTAGGTGGTGGCATACTTGGACAGCACCCTGCCATTCCACATTGAAGATTTACTATTGGGGAGCCAAACTGGATTTGGTGCCACAACTGGCAGAGATTGCCCTTGAAAAGCTATCCTACCAGTCCAGTAGTTTAGCATCAGAGCAGGTGTTTAATGTGGCGGGGGCCATAGTTACCCCAAGAAGAACTCACCTGTCCACCCAAAATGTGGAGAGACTGACCTTTGTCAAGATGAATCAGCCAGGATTTCCACCCACCAATGCCTGATGCATCAGACTAGCTCATCCATAGTGCCACACCATAACTTTGACAAAAGTACTGTTTCTTCTGGCTACCTGCCTCAGATACTATACTGATGCTGCCACCCGCCTGATGCCACACATCTGATGCCAAGTGCTCCTTCTTACACCCACCATCATCAGTGGGTACTGTTATTGCCACCCACCTCCCCATTCTGTCACCAGGTTACTCTGTGGTCTCCTGATGCCACCTCCACACTATGTCCCCTTGCCACACTGTGGTCTCCTCATGCTGCTGCCACCTGTACCCTATGTCACCTTGCCACTCTGTGGCCTTCTGATGCTGCCTCCACCTCCACACTGACATCGTGCCACTCTGTGGCCTCCTCCTGATGCTGCTGCCACCTCCACACTGTCATCATTGTGCCACTCTGTGGCATCCTCATGCTGCTTCCACCTCACCACTATGTCATAGGGCCACTCTGTGGACTTCTCATGCTTCTCCACCCTCCCCACTTTATGACTGGGCCACTATTTTGCCTTTCGGCCTGGCTGATATCATCATTTATTTGACCCTTCTTCTGATCTGTCAAAAAAATTTGATGCACAATAGATCCTGTCTGTGTAGCAGCTGTAAGGCCTGGTCCCAACAGAATTGGCTTGTGATTTGGTAGCCAAAACCAGGAGTGGGTACAAAACACAGAAGAACATGCAAATATTCCATTCACGTGTCATTGGATCTACTCCTGTTTTTTTTTGCATTAGCAATACTGATGGATTACCATGACCATGACCAAATGCTGACCGAGTAAAGATGAATGCTCAATAGACAGGATCCGTTTTTTGGGGGTTATTGTTATGACGGATCAGAGGAAGGGTAAAATAATCAGTGATGTCAACACAAACTTACTGCTGACACCCTCTCCGCTCTGTCAGGGGGCTCTACTTGTTTAAGAGTTTAGTAGAACAGGAAGGCTGGGAGTAAAAAAAGAAAATGGAAAAACAGTAAATTGCCCAGTCTTGAAGAGGTTAATAATTATTTTATGGGGTATCAGTATCTGCCTTAAAAGCAGAGGAATTCCAATTTAGAAAATAACAAATGACTGTATTGACATTTGTTCAGTAATTTTTTATTTATTTTTTAAATGAATAAAATAAAACATATTGATCCAAATTTAACACTCTCATGAATTATGTGTCATGGGAAAACAGTCTCAGAATTGCTTGGATAAGTAAAATTAGTCCAAAGATATAACCAGTGACAATAAGCAATTCAGAGAAGCTCACCAGCAACCTACTGGAGCCCAGTCTTTCAGGTACCAACTGAAAACCAAAAGAATTTAAAAAACAATCAGACTGGCTCACAGTATTTTTGCATTTATTACAATTAATAAAATTACAGTTATTAAAATAACAATTATAAAAATAAATTGCCCACTAAATAATATTAGACATATCCTGATTACATGTCAACTCATTAGCATAATTATATAGGTACTTTAAATGCGGAGCTGTCATTTAGGTATATGCGTGAGCTCCGCATTTAAAGTACCTATATAATTATGCTAATGAGTTGACATGTAATCAGGATATGTCTAATATTATTTAGTGGGCAATTTATTTTTATAATTGTTATTTTAATAACTGTAATTTTATTAATTGTAATAAATGCAAAAATACTGTGAGCCAGTCTGATTGTTTTTTAATTTTTTTTAAAGATATAACCACATAAAGTGACGTTAGATTAGCAAAATTAGACTTGGTCCTTAAGGTGTTAATCAAGACTTTTTGTAAAGTCGATTCCTTTCCTAGATTTTAGATACATTGGAACAATACACATTTTTTGCAGTCTCGCCTTTAACACCCCTGCCACCCCCCCCCCCCCCCAAAAAAAAAAAAAGATAGGTGTGATCAATTGCTGATAAATGCTAATCTTATATTGTCCATATATTGCTTTTTTTTATTCACTCAAACACATTTTGCAAATCTTAGGAATGGAATTCTATGAAAACTAAGGATCATAAGGATGATAAATGCAGTTATTGAAAAGAAAAACAATTATTTGAAAAACTGAATATTGGCAGTATGATTATACACAGGAAGCGTATAATACTAAACAAAAATGAATGTGAAATTACAAAAACTAAAAGTCCACTTCTACTTACAGAAAACCTCCACAGCCCACCAATATCATCGCTCCTTTCAAAGCAGGTGGGTGCCAGCCCTTCCTCCAGGCAACATTTAATGGATGTCAAGCCACTGACTCCTGCTCCAATCACAGCAACCTTCATGTTCACGCTTAGTTCTAAAATTAAAAGTATAGACCAGAAAATGAATAAAGCCACATATTTAATCTTATGACATAATATACATACTTATGAAGTAATATGGTGCAAGAATATTATGCATAAAAACAGTAGTATTCGTAAAAGATGAAAACAATATGTCACTGTCTGAAGGGTAACACAGCCCTGACATTTAAACCTTGTCACGATCTCATTACCTTCTGCCATCTCCATCTTTTTGGTCTACTGACAGACGCCACTTCTCTAATCTATCCTAAACCATAAAACCACATACAGTATCTACCACATATAACCTCCACTCTGCCCATGAAAACCTTTCTTCTAGCACTGTAATCATTCCCTCATATTCTTGGACACAACTTTCCTTTCATGTCTTGGGCACCGCAAGCTCTGAAGGCTACCTCTGCCTCCTAGCACAGTCTGGATGTGGCAGACGTTTATGACAAATCCACAGGTGGCAACTTGTCTGTGATGAGAATACCAATTCAACCAAATGTAATCTAATGATGATGGATTATTTTAATATTTTATACACCGTCCACGCCTATGAAGAGTCTAAGCAAAGTGAGAGAGTTTTTAGACCAACGTGAAGTACTTCAAACTCAAGAGCACTTGGGCATACTCAGTTCTCCAATGTATAGATTGGAAGTGGTATCAGCAA
The DNA here is from genome assembly GCF_014858855.1 of Bufo gargarizans. NCBI lineage: Eukaryota > Metazoa > Chordata > Amphibia > Anura > Bufonidae > Bufo > Bufo gargarizans. Next base: position 149,661,566 of record NC_058086.1, on the reverse strand, counting down.
AAAACAAAATCATCCTTGGTGTGTTCCTAGGTATCCGCATGAAATTTACAGGATCATAAAGCTGGATTTAATACAAGATCTAACTGTTGTGTTGATATGATTTGTGTCTAGACCTATCTTAAAACAGGCAATCTAGGGTTCATCAAAGTTACTCACAAAAAACAACAACTTACCATTACCCATTTTATATCATCCTATATCACTATCAAGTATTGTCGTATAGACTAGTTATGATAATAATATCTGTAAAAGGGTTTCTGGGAGAAAAATATTGATGGCTTATCCTCAGATAAGTCATCAATATCAGATCAGTGGGGTCCCACTCATGCTGGCCTCTTCCTAGGTAAGTGACTCCACATTCATCAGTCACATGGCCAAGGCACAGGTCAATCTCATCCAATTAAAGGGTCCTGAGCTGCTATACCTCTTTAATTTAGCTATTGAGTCACTAGCAAGATATTTGTTAGGGACAGAGATTAGTGATCTAACTATTCCTTGTTGTAGTGATATGACTGTATTTCTGAGTTCTCCCTAATAAAAACTAATGTACAAAAAAAAAAAACTCTTATACTTAAAGTGGTACTGCCACATTGAAAATGTAGTCGAAACTGGAGGCGACATGTTAAACAGCAGGAGGAAATGAGTGGACTGTTATACAGGTTTGATATAAAAGTTTCAGTATATTGTGTAATTAATTTATTTAAATCCCTGCTTTTTCTGGGTTTAGAAGTCCAGTGGGTGATGCTACTTACTGACAGCATTCCCTGCATGACAGTCCATACACATATAGCTGTAGGACCATCCACTGGACTCTTAGGCTAAGAAAGAGCAGGCATATAAATGAATAAATTATAACTTTTGATGAGTCTTTCCCTATACAAATATATATCAAAGTTCTCCTGCTCTCTTTCTACAGATTGGACTGCATTTTAAATATGACTCTAGATCAGGGATCAGCAACCTCCGGCACTTCAGCTATTGGGAAACTACAACTCCCAGAACCCTCCTTTCTCTTATATATCGGAGTTACAAAAACAGCTGAGTAAGTTTGCATGCTAGGAGTTGTAGTTTCACAGCAGCTGGAGTGCTGAAGGTGCTGTATTTTAATCGGGGACCATTTTTATACATCTTAAAGAGAAACTCTCAAAAATGTGCCCTGCTGGAGCCTAGAAAAATATTATTTCCTATCGGTTTGATGTATACAAATGTGCAGCACTCCACGTTTTTGTATCCTGCAGAGTCCATAAAAAAATGCATACGTTAACGTAATTCCATAGAACTGTATGGTGAATGGATGCCACTGTACAGCATCCGTCTGAGGCATCTGTTAACGCATATATTTTTGGTATGCATTAAATGGATGGCAAAAATAGGATGTGAATCCAGCCCTAGTGTCAGAATAAGCACCAGTACACAGTGGAGCAGCGTGGCGGAGAAGGGGGAGGCCTCCATGTACTGACAGAGTGCTGCCTGGTCCTGGTGGTCAGGGATGAGGACTGTTTCCCAAGGATCATTTTCTACTGGGAAATACAGGTCACAGTATAATACACTAGACTCTATATAATATAAAGATATTAGCCCTACCCCCGAATAATAATACAATTAGGTGGTCATTTATTATATAGAAATACGTCTGTTAGGCCGCATGCACACGACCGTGGTGTGTTTTGTGGTCTGCAAATCGCGGATCCGCAAAACACTGATGGCGTCCATGCACGTTCCGCAACTTTGGATTCTGTGGCTGGAGGTACATTAGGCGGTCACAGGATAAAAATGTAAATGTCGGCCAGTACAGGCCCCAAACATTAGGCATTCAACGGACATAAAAGGCCTTTTATGCCGCTGTATCTAAGACAGGGACCTGGATTTGTTCTGGGTGCTGGTAGATATTTGTGGGCTGTCATGAGGAAATTCAATCAAACGTGGTCAACTCGTCACACGTGTTGAATTCCGCCGAGATCCATGCCTCATTCATTTTTAGAAATGTGAGGCAGTCCATACTGTCGTGAGCTAGGCGAGTGCGCTTTTTGGTCACGCAGGTGGTGCTGCGCTGAATGTCCTTTCGGACAGGACACTGGACTAGGGGCAAGCCAATAGTTCCATGGCAAATTGTGCCAGATCTGGCCACAGGTGAAGCCTGCACACCCAGTAGTCCAGGGGTTCATCGCTTCTCAGAGCATCCACATCGGCCATTAACCTAATGTAGTCGGACACCTATCGGTCTAGGCATTCCCTGAGGCTGGATCCAGAGGACGGCTGTTGATGGGTTGGCTGCAAGAATGATCTCATATCCAAAGTGACCAACACATCTTCAAACCGCCCTCTTCTTGCATGCTCTGTTAGATTGGTACCTGCAACTGTATCTCTGTGAGTGGAAATTCCTCTGCCAGCACCCACAAAAGCAGAATGCAGCATTTCTAGAAGAAAGGCCTGGAAGTCTGGATTCTGACAGCCCTCTGTGATGGTGGTAACATTTCCGCCATTTTGTGTTTGTACCGGGGGTCTAAGTACATTGCCACCCAGTACTGGTCCTTGCCCTATATGCTTATTATACAGGGGTCCCTCCTCAACCACTGGAGCATGAAGGCCCCCATTTGCACTAAACTGAAAGCTGTGGAGTGGCCTGGCTCCTGCTCATCATCCAGGATAATGTCATCCTCGTTCTCCGCCCCCCAGCCATGGACAACACCATGGATTCCAGAAAAGTTTAAAGCATGCTCTTCTTGCTCCTCCTCCGCCCCGGCACCATCTTCTTCTGACTCCTCTTTAGACTCCTGTTGACTTGTCTCAGATGGAGTAGCCCCCCTGGGAATTCATCAAGCATTTCGACTTCCATATCTTCCTGCTCTTCGACGGCTTGATCAATGACACAACGCAATGCACGCTCCAGAAAGAAGGTGTAAGGTACGATGTCACTGTTGGCACCCTGGCTGCGACTGACCAGTTTGGTGATCTCATCAAATGGCCGCAGAAGTCTGCATGCATCACGCATAAGCAGCCACTGGCGTGGTGAAAAGAAACCAAGCTCCCCAGAACCTGTCCTGCCGCAGACTTCGTACAGGTAGTTGTTAACTAAACGTTTCTGCTGGAGCAGCCTATCACGCATATACAGTACAAGGTGGAGTTCCATTGCGTCGGGCAGTCACAAATCAGATGTCTGAAGGGCAGGTTGTGTCTCCGCTGAATGTCAGCAAGGCGAGCCATGGCCGTATAAGATCTTCTAAAATTGCCAGATTTTCCTGGCCTGCCGTAAGACGTCCTGGACCCCGGGGTATTTGGCAACGAATTGCTGCACCACAAAGTTCAGGACGTGTGCCATGCACGGCACGTGTGTAATTTTGCCCTGTTTCAGTGCGCTCAGCAGATTGGCTACGTTGTCGCACACCACTTTACCAACTGTCAAATTGAGAGGGGTAAGCAACTGATCAGCCTGTGACCGCAAAGCTGCAAGGAATGCAGGACCTGTGTGGCTCTTGGCTTCCAGGCACAACCAGACGCAGCACAGTATGGCAACGTCTCACCTTGCATGTCAAATAGGTTCTTGGGAGCTTGGATGGCGCAGCGGAAAAGGAGGAGTCAGCCTAGGAGGAGACGGAGGATGGAGTAGGATGAGGAGAAGAAGAGGCAGGCCTGCATGCAATCCGTGGCGGTAACACCAAATCTACATGGGTGCCACGGGTTGCATGCTTGACGGTCGTCAGAAGGTTCACAGTAAAAGTTATGTACCTTCCCTGCCCGTGTTTGCTAGACAACGTGTCTGTGGTCAGATGTATCTTGGCACCGACACTGTGTGCCAGAGATACATTCACTTGCCGCTAAACGTGGCCATATAGCTCTGGGATGCCCTTCTGGGAGAAGTATTTCCTTCCAGGGACCTTCTATTGTGGTGTGCCAATGGCCACAAATTTTCTAAAGGCCTCCAAGTCCACTAGTTTATATGCTAGTAGTTGGTGGGCTAGCAGTTCTGACAAACCAGCGGTCAGCCTCTGGGAAAGAGGGTTATCCGGCGTCATCATCTTTTTTCACTCTAACATTTGGGGAAAGGAAGCCTGCCTTTTGCAGATGAACGCAATGACGGCACGGTGGAAGGTGAAGTGGAGAACAACTGGGAGGAGAGGGGAGAAGGAGAAGAGGCAGGACGTGGAGCGCTGGGCGTGTGGCTTTGTGGGTTCTTACGGTGTTGCCCCCACTGGGCTCGGTCATCCCTAGGTGAGTGTTGGGCTCACCACGACTTATGCGTTGACAGCACAGGCTGCAGATGGCAAGACTATTGTCAGCAGCGGACACGTAAAAAAAAAAAGCCCACACTGCGAAACCACGTACCGGCGTACAGAAACCACGTACCAGCGTACAGGGAGCACCAGATGTTTTTTGCCTCCTGTGCACTGTAAGTTCTGCCTGCTTCTCCTCCTTCTCCTCCCTATCTGCTGCTCCGTCTCTCCCTCTGAACTCCCCTCCTCTTATTCTCTTGTGGGCACCTACGTGACGTCCATCGACACATCATCATCGGATTCATCACCTTCACCACCACTGACATTAAAGATCTCGGAGTAGGCAGCAACAGCGGGGACCACCCTCCTTGGGCTGATCTGGATACTGTCGTCAGACTGCTGGGTGGCGACCGTTGATACCTCCTCTTCCTGATCCGATGCCAAGAATGGGTGGGCATTGGTAAGGTCTTGCAATGGATGGGAAAATAATTCTTCCCACCTGAATCGAGCGGAGGGGATAAGGTGGTGGTGATGGACTGGTGGTGTCTTTGGGGGTGCACACAGCAGAGAGTGAAGAGGGTGCAGATAGAGAGGATGAGGAGGGTGCAGAAGCGGAAGGCTGAGTGAGCCACTCAACCAAGTCTGGTGCGTCCTTTGACGTAATTGCACGCGCCTTCTGCAACTTCCCACTTAGCTCCGGCCTGGAGCACCTGCCCGACCCCTACCACCCCTGCGGAATGGCTTGCCTCTTCCTCTGCCTGTCATTTTCAAAATGACCCTGTGACAAAGTCCCTATAGAACAGTGTTTCCCAACCAGTGTGCCTCCAGCTGTTGCAAAACTACAACTCCCAGCATGCCCGGACAGCCAAAGGCTGTCCGGGCATGCTGGGAGTTGTAGTTTTGCAACAGCTGGAGGCACACTGGTTGGGAAACACTGCTATAGAAGAGCAGTATTTGTGGAAGAAGGTATATCACACCCCTGCCTCAATCACTTTATGTAGAAATTATTTGTTTCAATAGCGTTTGTCACTCTGTGTAGATGCGGTAACGCAGCAAAACCGCAGACAAATGCTGCACTACCTAAATGCACTATATAGAAAGTATATTATTGGTATATAAAACCCCTGCTTCAATCTTTTTTTTTTTTTTGGGGGGGGGAGGGGGGGCAACTGGTAAATCACACCAATAAAAATTATTTGTTCCAATAGCGTTTGTCACTGTGTGTAGATGTGGTAATGCAGCAAAACCGCACACAACTGCTACACTACCTAAATGCACTATATAGAAAGTATATTATTGGTATATAACACCCCTGCCTCAATCAGATTTTTTTGGGGGCAACTAGTAAATCACACCAGTAGAAATTATTTGTTCTTATAGCATTTGGCACTCTGTGTGGCTGCAGTATCGTAGCAGAACCGCACACAACTGCTGCACAATACAACTGCACTATAATATACTTTCTATGTTAGAAAATATATTATAAGTATATTACACCCCTCTGTATGTCACACATATCGATAGCACACCTATACCAGTCCTTAAAAGGACTTTTGTGGCCCTATTAGCTAGCGTTTGGTGTCCCTAACAGCTTGTCCCTGCTCCACACAGCAACCTCTCCCTACACTGGCAAAACACTGAATGTAAAATGTCGGCCAGATCAGGTTTATTTATAAGGTAGGGGATATGTCCATGTGCTGAAACGTCTCAATTGTCTTTCCTATACCACCTGATGAATGTGTCATGGGTCAAAGTTCTTCACAATGTAAAAGAATATGGCAGGCCCGAATATGTTTGTCCATTTGGCGATCAGCGAACGAGCAAAGTTCTCTGCGAAACGACCGCTGGGCAAACCGCAAGGCCATGTCTACTGGGCCGCAGATCTTGCTGTGTAAACAGCGATCTGCTGTCCAGAAACAATAATTATTTATGGGGAGGAGATGCAACATAAATGCAGCATTTCACCTCCACTTAACGAGCAGTCAAATGTTGGGAAGGAACGCTTCCTACTTGACAATCGGCTGCTCCTGGGATAGTCTAAATGCAGCTAAAGCATTTGGAATATCTCTAAAATAGTTAGTAAGACCTGAAAGCCCAAGGTTGTCTGGCAGTCCGTGGCTTGACGATATATAACATTACGTGTCCCTCCAGGTATATCTTTGTTCACTTCCTAGATTATAAGAAATGCACTAATCTTTAGTTTATACAAGAATTGGCTCATACTAAACAAATAGGCTAATTACACGCCAGACAAGTTGATCTCCATAAAGATATTCAGTACGCTATCCAATCTTGTGCAGTGACATTCTTGCGACATGGACAAACTTAATATTTGCTGAAGCAAGAATGAAATTAATTACATGTATGATCAACATGGGAAGATTTACTAGTTTTCTTTATGTCAACATAAATGTCATACTCCAACCTCTCAACCACTCCCCCACCGATCAGCTTCCTTGCAGCTTCGGCACTAGGAGTTGGAACCTGAACTACGCAGCTCCCATAAAAGCCAATGAGTGTCTGCAGTATACAGATTCCCATGTGGCTGTTGTAAATTATATCTCGGAACGCTGTTAGCAGCAGCTCAGGTAAAATTGCTGGTACACCACTTGCTCGGAGAGAGCTGAGCACAGTCAGCCAGAGCTAATATGGCACGAAGCTCAAATGAGCTCTTCTATCTCTTTATTTTAATAAAATTACATATAAGAAAAAAAAAATGTTCTTGACTTGGAATTCGACGATTTAGTTATAAAATGTGTAATTTATATACTATCTTAAAAATACTGGATGGTAATAAACCCGAATATCTGTATATAAAATAGCGATAGGATCTACAACTCTATATTTTGACTTTAGAGAATATTGAACATAGCACGTTATCAAGATTTACAATCATAAGGGAAGCAGTAAAATCCAAAAATTGGAGGAAAATACCCCTTAGAAGGATTCATTGTGCATAGTATACCTTGAATATAAATAAATATACAGTTCTATTATAGTTATACTGTTGGGCAGGTATATCCAAGGGTAGGAAAAATTAAATGCCCAAAATGCTCAGTTTGTATGAAAATACTGTATCTTTCATTGTTTCTGGATATGTGAGGTATTGAGACATTTTTGGGAGAATGTAATGTTTTTTTTTTTTATAATGATTATTTCCCTAAACTCAATTAATTCTAAAACCTAAGAAGTACAGAATGGATGGAAATTACCATAATAAAATGAAGAAGACAATAGAAAAACACTTACTAATTGTTGCTTGATCCTAGTTTTGGATGAAGACGGACAATAGTTCTTCACTTGGCAAGAATAATGCTTGTAAAAACAGTCAGCCGAGGATGCTAGAAAATTATACTCCTCTTAAAGCGTTGAATGATTCCTCTTGGCAAATTTCATGAAATCTCACTCCACCCACTCCATGAGTGCATTGTGGTAAAGATTACAAAACAGCTTCCTGTGTACAATGCTGAACACAGATGATAGATGCCTCATGTATAAGATTCAGCACTACCACTGTCTTTATTTATGCTAAAAAAAACATAGCAAGATTCCGGTAACAGACAGCGAGTATGGACCCACTGTACCAACTAACCTGTTCGTCTTTGTCTAAACCTAAGTGTGTTGTCTTAGCGGTCCCCAGATATTCAACCTTTAACTCCTATACAGGGAACATTGCTGCAGGGAAACAACCAGGCTGCTACCTCCTAGAGTAGTCCAGTTGTAGTTGGCAGCTGACCTATGGGGACCAGAGACACTGGTGAAAGGCACAAAGAAATCAGGCAAAATACACAGTCAGGAGACAAGCCAAGGTTGGGGCATGCTGAATACTAGGATGTATGAGAAAGCAATCTGAGGTTCGGGCAACCAGCGAAGAATCAGACATGAAACAGGCAGGGATTGTGCATGGGTTGACAGACAGAACAAGCATACTTTCACTAGGGCTAGCAAACACTAGAATCAGGCAAAGCTCAGGCAAGAAGGTGAAACAACCAGCCTAGCTAAATAGAACGTCTGATCAGCACCTTAGTAAGCAGCTGGACATGGCGCAAGAGGGAAGGATTAACTCTAGCAGCACTGAAGAGAAGTTTACAGAGCACTAATCCCAATACACATTTTTTTTAAGTCCAGAAGCCAGTGTTGCCTTGTCTTTTGGGGTATTTTGCATTGCACAGCTTTTCAACATATTTTCTAAAGGCTATTTATAAAAATTAACCCCTTCCCGACCAGCGCCATAATAGTACGGCGCTGTGGGATGTGACTTGCCGACCAGCACCATACTATTACGGCGCGCTGATCGGGTGGGTGCAGGAGCTGCGCCCGCCTGATCACCGTCAGGGTCCAGCAGTCACTGATAGCCGGAGCACTGCTTTATGCACCGACATTGGTGAAAACACTGATGCCGGCCTATTAACTCTTGATGTGCAGTGGTCAGCACTGCACGTGCAGGGATTGGAGCAGACATCAGGTCCCCGCGCTGCTGTGACGGGGACCTGATGGCAGGGAAAGCAGGCATCGTGGCTGCCTTCTGTGACAGCCTGTGAGATCCAGCCCCCTGGATCTCACAGGCAGGAAGCTGTAAACGTATTACATTCGGTAATACACTTACAGCTAATGCTTTATAATACAGAAGTATTGTAAAGCATTGTAAAGGGGATCAGACCCCAAAAGTTGATGTCCCAGAGTGGGACAAAAGAAAAAAGAAGTAAAAAATAAATAAATGAAGTTTTACAAAAATTGCAAAGTTTCAAATAAAATAAAAAACGTCCTTTTCCCAAAATGAAGTAAATAAAAAATAAAATAAAAATAGGAATAAAAGGAAAAGTAGACATATTAGGTATCTCTCAATCCGTATCAACCGGCTCTATAAAAATATCACATGACCTAACCCCTCAGGTGAACATATAAATTGTGTCAAAACTTACATCACTTACATTACAAATTTGTCACCTTACATCACTAAAAGTGGAACACCAAGCGATCAAAAATGCGTATGCCCCCAAAATCATACCAATCTAACCATCTACTCATCCCACAAAAAATGAGCAGCTACCTAAGATGCCCAAAAAATAAAAAAACTATGGCTCTCAGACTATGGAGACACTAAGGCCCCTTTCACACGAGCAAGTGAACGCATAGCACCCGCACCACTGGCGGATCCAGGGCAATTGCCCCCTGAGCTGGCGGTGCGGCCCTAGTGAAAAGTGGGGGGCAGCGGCAGCAGGGCACAGGGAGATGAGTGCTTTAATTGTGGAAGCACTCATCTCCATAGTCATTTGTATTGCCGTCCTCAGGAAGGCGATACAGATGGCTGTGCTGCGGGGGGCAGAGGAGGGAGAGGCGTGTCCCTTCCCTGTTCCTCTGATAGGCTGCCGGCACAAGGCCGGCAGCGTTTCAGAAGCCGTTGCACGTCATCGCGCCGCATGAGCCGTACAGCGCGGGACACAGGCCGGAAGAGGCCTGCATCGCATCGCTGACATGGAGGTAAGTATAACAGTTTTTTTTTATTATGTACAATACTTTTACTGGCACATGATTGGAGGGGCTCTTGTTACTTTCACATGATGGGGGGCTCTTGTTACTGGCACATGATGGGGGGGCTCTTGTTACTGGCACATGATGTGGGGTTCTTGTTACTGGCACATGATGGGGGGGTCTTATTACTGGCACATGATGTGGGGGTGCTATTGTTATTGACACATGATTTAGGGGGCCATTTTTTTGTCACTTTACATCCATGGCCATCTTTAACACGGGGCAAAAGGGGCAGCTGCTCCTGGGGGGCCCAAGGCAGCTGCCTCTTGAGCCCCGCTGGCCACTGGCGACGTGGTTGGTGGTGGCAGGGCATAGGGAGATGAGCGCTTCCATCGTGGAAGCGCTCATCTCCATAGTCATCTGTATCGCCGTCCTCAGGACAGCAATACAGATGGAAGTGCTGCGGCGGGGCAGGGGAGGGAGAGGCTTCTCCCTTCCCTGTTCCTCTGATAGGCTGATCGCGCCACCTGAGCCGTATAGCGCGGGGCACAGGCCAGAAGAGGCCCCTCCGACTAAATCTAGTCCTCAGGTCATTCGCCCAATCTTAAAATCAGCCCACTCAGAGCAATTCCGCCTTGCCAGCAAATAATTTTCCTTCGGAATGCCATGCTTCAACAGGAGTGGGTGACTACTCTCCTATTTGAGTATTTGTGGCTGTAGGTTTTCTGTATATATTGGTGATGATCATCCTGTCCGGACCAATCTTGATTAACAAGTCAAAGGAATGTCAATTTAGTGTCATTAATCTCACTGGTGAAGTATAAGCCTAGGTCATTCTGGTTAAGGACAGAAACAAAATCTTTGAATGCTTAGGCGGTATTATCCCAGAGAATAAACATGTCATTGATGAACCTCAGCCACAACGTGACGGATGAGGCCCATCAACCGATGCTCTCTCCAAAGACAACCTCTCTCTCCCACCAGCCCAGGTACAGGTTAGCAAATGTCGGGGCACAGGGGCTGCCCAACGCCACGCCCCTGAGCTGGTGAAAGACCTGTCTATCAATTAGGAATATGTTATTCTTCAGGATAAAGTCAGCAACGTGATGACAAACTCATTGTGTGAAGCTAGAAGGGCTCATCTTTCTGCCAGGAATGCCCTTACTGCCTCACATCATCTCTCATGTGGGATGAAGCTGTAGAGGGCTTCCACATCCAAACTGACAAGGAGTGTGCCACTGTCGCATGTTACATCATTCAAACGGCTCAACCCATCCATTGAGTCCCTTACGTATGAAGACAGTCTCAACAGGAAAGGGCGCAGAATCACATCAACGTAGTTGCTAACTTTTTACGTGAGGCTCCCAACCCCCGACACTATAGGCCTGCCTTTGAGGGGGTTTACCCCTTTATATATTTTCAGCAGAGCGTAAAACACAGGGGTAATGGGGTTGTCGGGTAGAAGGCAGGTATATTGATCCATGCTAACCAGGCCTTGTCTTTTCGCCTCACCCAGCACTTCTGCCAAATTGATTTTAAGGACATCAGTAGGATTACAGCGAAGTTTGGCATAACATGATCTGTCGACCCGGTCATGGGTGAGGAAGAATTTCCTCCATTTGAGTTTTCTGATAAAGAGGTTGATGTTTTTTACCCAAGTAAATGAGTTATATTTACACAATGGGACAAAACACAACCCCTTACGTAACAGCTCCATCTCGGTCACTGACAAGACTCGATTGAATAGATTAATTATTTGCCTGTCCTCTGTGTGCCTGAATAGAGTTATACATTTTTCCTGTTTCTTAGGGGGTATTCTGTGCCCATGCCTAAAAAAAAACCCTGTCACTCCTGTCAGTCCTGTCTCTGCCATGATTCCTATTCGCCAACCTCGTCCCCTGCCACTGTTGCTTTTAATATTCACAGATATAGCTGATATGTTCTCAGCATCTATTTCACCTTCTGAACATGAAATATCCGTCTTGCTTCTGTGTTAATATGACTTTTTCTACCTGTGAAGATGAAGGCGGTACCCTACTTAAAATCACGGGTGTCGTGTAAAAACAGATTATGTTTCCTCTCCCTAATATAACCAGTCAATTTCTCTACTGATTGCTGCAGTGCGGTAAAAAAAAGTTACATTTTAGCGACGACATTTGTAATAGTGAAACGATTCCGCAGAACAGACGACCAAATGGGACATCTATCCGCGAACCATTAATCCACCACCGGTGAATCAATGGAGGGCCTGGCCAGAGAAGAGAGCCTTAGATCCCTGCCCCCCACGCACCTGAATGGTGACATCTTAATGGAAGCATGCTCAGAGTTGTTATAAGCCACCTCCACGAAGGGTAGATGCACGGCCCATTCCTCCTGTCAGTCTGACACGAAGAACCGGAGATATTGCTCCAGGGTCTGGTTAGTCCTTTCCGTCTGACTGTTGGTCTCTGGGTGAAAACAGGAAGAACCAAGAGATGAATTGAACACCTTTTATCTGAAACAATATCATCCGGCACTCCATGTAATCGAAAGACATGATTCAAAAACAGATCTGCCAATTCTCTTGCCAAGGGCAATCCGGGAAGTGGGATAAAATGGGCCATTTTACTAAAATGGTCCACCACTACCCAGATTACCGTACTTCCAGAGGACCTTGGCAAATCTGTGATGAAGTCGATAGAGATGCGAGTCCATGGAACCTGAGGAATAGGCAGTGGGAGCAAAGAAACAGAAGGGGCGGACCGAGACGGTTTATATCGAGCACACACACTACATGCCTGGATGTAGGCCTTAACATCCACGGACATACTGGCCCACCAAACGTGACGTTTAACAAGGGCAAGTGTTTTTCTTAACACCCAGATGCCCTGCAGACTTGGAGTCGTGAAGCTGTTGGATAACCTTTAACCGAAGGTTAACTGGTACAAACCATTGCCCCTCTGGCTTGTTGGGTAGACTCTCTGCCTGTGAAGGCTCCAGAAGAGAGCACAGGTCCTCCATTAACTCTGTGGTCCGTAGGGTGACCAGAAAACATTTACTGGGAAGAATAGTCTCTGGCTCAGAGTTCAGGATCGAAGCAGCCTCAGGGAAGCAGTGGGACAGAGCATCTGCCTTCACATTTTTAGAACCTGGCTTATACGTGAGGCAAAAATGGAAGCGGGTGAAAAACAATGCCCACCGAGCTTGTCGGGAGTTGAGTATCTTGGCAGTCTCTAGGTACTCTAAATTTTTGTGGTCAGTGTAATCCTTTATGGGATGTTCCGCACCCTCTAGCCAATGTCTCCACTCTTGAAAAGCCAAATTTACTCCCAGAAGCTCTCTATTGCCGATGTCATAATTACACTCGGCTGGAGAGAGCTTCCGAGAGAAGAAGGCACAGGGATGTAACTTCTCAGGGACTCCAGAATACTGTGAAAGAACTGCCCCAACACCAACCTTGGAGGCGTTGACCTCGAGGACAAAAGGTCGGGAATGAGTAAGGATTGGCGTAGCGCAAAAGGCCTGCTTTAGAGTTTCAAAGGCTCTGTCTGCCTCTCTCGTCCACTATCGCAGAGAAATTCTTAATAAACTTATGGTAGAAGTTGGCAAAGCCTAAGAAATGCTGCAGTCCCTTCAGATCTTTAGGCCGAGGCCAATCCAAGACAGCAGAAAGTTGGATGGATCCATAGCCAGTCCCCTTTCTGAGATAATGTACCCCAGAAAAGGCAATTTGTTACTTCAAACAGACACTTCTCAAGTTTGGCAAAGAGGCGGTTCTCCCTCAGTTTCTAGAAAACCTGACACACGTGTCTCCGATAAGACACCAGATCCGATGAGTAGATTAATATGCCGTCTAAATATACAACAAATCTACCTAAGAAATCCCTGAGGACATCATTGATGAGCTCCTGGAAGACCACAGGAGCATTACAGAGACCAAAAGGCATAACGAGATACTCGTAATGCCCGTCCCTGGTGTTGAATGTGGTCTTCCATTCATCACCTTCTCTGACACGTACCAAGTTATATGCACCCCTCAAATCGAGTTTGGTGACAATCCGGGCCCCTGCCAGCTGAGAAAACAAACTAATCGGCAATCAGAGGCAGAGGGTACCGGTTCTTCACCGTGATCCTATTGAGGGTGTGAAAGTCGATGCAGGGTCTCAAGCCTCCATCCTTCTTCTCCACGAAGAAGAACCTGGCTTCAGCGGGGGAAGTGGATGGACGAATGAAACCCTTCTCGAGATTCTCTTTAATATAATCATGCCGGGCCTGAATCTCAGGCCCAGTGAGATTATATAGATGTCCCTGGGGTGGCATGGTACCTGGCAACAGATCTATGGGCCAATCATATGACCTATGGGGAGGTAACACATCAGCCCCCTGTGGACTGAACACATCCTGGAAGTGATGGTTATGCTGGGGTAATGTACTTAATACTTCCGTGGAGGCTAGTGGCAGCTCAGGACATATGCACTGAGTGAGGCATTCAGTACTCCACCGGCAAATGTAACCTGAGCGCCAGTCCACTATCAGGTTATGTAGTCTCAACCAAGGGAGACCCAAAATCACAGGAGTGGATGGCATGTCCAGGACCGAAGGTCTCCCGATGATCACCCCCTACTGTTACCTGCATCCCGGGCCTCATCCACACGACCATCCTGGAGAGGAGAGCCATCAATAGCGGTCACTGACAGGGAGGTCTTTGGTTGGATAAGCGGGATGCCAAGTCGATGCACCAAGACTGAGTCCATAAAATTCCCTGCTGCTCCAAAATCAATCAGGGAAGAAAACACATAGACTTTGTCTTGCCACTGTAGTGAAATGGGTACCATCACTCGTGTCGGAGGAGGGATAATAGCACCTAGGAGGTTCTCCTCATTGCCCCCTAGGTACATTTGTTTCCCGCCGACAGGAGGGGACAGGTTTTAACAAGATGTCCTGCTTTTCCACAAAACACAGACCTTTTCCACAAAACAAAGGTACAGACCTTTCTTTTGGTAACGAGCTCGTTCCGCTTGTGTAAGATTGGCTCTTCTGCCGGCCTGGTGGCCCCTGGATGTGGCCGTGAAGGTGTAAAGCGAGTCGGCCATTCTACTCGCCTCTCCCGGATCTGTCTGTCGGCATCGATTGCCTGGGAGACGGCCATCTCCAATGAGACGGGAGTGGGTAAGGCTAGAAGAGCCCGGACTGCATCAGAAAGTCCCAGCCGGAAACGATGGCGGAGGGCTGTGTCGCCCGTCGCCCAAAGCCGCCCATTGCCTAAATTCTGCAGCGTATTCTTCGGCAGGGTGGTGACCTTGCTGAATATGCTTGAGATGGTTCTCAGCAGTATGGGTACGATCTGGGTCATCGTAGATAATGGCCATGGCCTCAAAGAAAGCTTCGACTGACAAATAGGCGGCGTGGTCCTGGGGCAAATTAAACACCCAACGTTGGGGATCTCCACGCAGCAAGGACATTATGATTCCAATCCTCTGTCTGATATTGCCGGAAGCTATCGTCCGCAACTGGAAATATAAAAGACAGGAGTCCCTGAAGATTAGGAATTCCTGTCTATCTCCTGTGAAGGAGTCAGGCAGAGGAATCTTTGGCTCCACTTAGTGTCTTGCGATCGTGATGGGTAACGTGGAAGCTCCTTGGAACAGCTGCTGAACCTCCCCATCACATTAGGCAGTTGCTCCTGGATTTGAGTTGCAGCGACTGACGGCACATTCGGGCGTCGTTGGGTTAACAGATTAACTGCTCCAGTTAACTCAGTTAGCTGCTGCTGGATTCTTTCCATGCCAATTGTTTGTTGGGCCTACTGTTCTGTAATGCAAGGCACCAACAGACCAGTGAGGAGAAGGGGTTTATTAACAAAATAAACAAAGTCCAAGTAAACTTCACTGGACAAGTATCAGGCAAACAAAAAACAAAGGAAAGACAGGAGTAGTCCCGATCCGTGCATAAGTCTCTGTGCAACTTGCCAGGTAAACGAATGCGTCACGGAAAGTCCCGGGTCCTACTGGAACGGACTGAGTCCCAGCAAACTTCAGTCAGTAGCTAGCAGTACTGACCTGCACCTGGATAAGGGGGGATAACAGTGGTCACTGACCTACCTGGGAGGCCACCTTTTATGTGCCTGCTAACAAATCCCAGGGAACCAAGTGTCCACTCCCCATAGGTAATGATCCTACCCTACACCTGTGTACAAGGCTTTGGTCGGTCATTGGTCAATTAGACCAATGAAAGCCCCCTAATCTGCTTTGAACTTGCGGCCAGGTGCTATTCCCTTTGCTGGTCGGCGAAGCGCATAAAAAGTGCGCACGTGCGACCTTGCGAACCCATTTTCTAATGTAAATGCAGATGCACGACAGGCTCTGCGAGAATGCGCAAGCTCATCGACATGAACACCTGAATGAAATCCGCAATAGGCACCGGAGACAAGCTCGGTCGCAGCGTACTGTCACTAGCCGGCTAAGCTGTCCCCGAAAGCCATGTGGTCTTCCCCTCCGGTGCACATGTGAACGCATTCCCGCATCGGTTCGCAAAGGGGTTGGAGCTGGTGTATCAATGTAGACATGCATAACCTGTCCCACAGCTCCACAAGGACCCTTTTTGGTCACACCAGAGTGCGAGACAGGTGAGGATCTTATAGTATCCCACTATAGTGGAGTTTAAGAACCCACCACTTATATGCAATAGACGTAATCCCAGCTTGGGGGATCAACTCGTACACTCTGATATTGGTATGGTAGAGAAGGTTGCATTACAGAGCACACTCACCCACCAGAAGGGAGGTACGTTCCCTTGTCTCCACTGCATGCAATGTAGTAACATGCAGAAGGGCCAGTATTTTCAACATCCTCGAACTGGAAAATCCTAAAGGATTACATGTTATTATACCAGTGATACCACTAACGTTATTTGTTAAATAAAGTGCCCGTGCGGCATGCTGTATGTAGGAGAGACAATGCAGAAAGTGAAGGATCGCATTCATAAACACAAATCGACTATAAGAAAGAAAAATCTTGTATTTCCTATATCGTTCCATTTTGATAATCATAATCATTCTATAGCACAGCTGAAATATCAGGTACATCTACCAAGGAGAGAAGGGGATTTGAAGAGATTACTACTCAAAAGGGAAGCGTTTTGGATACACACCCTTGATACCTTACACCCTAAGGGTCTCAATAGGGATTATGAAGTGATGTGTTTTTAAAACGTTTTTTTATATGTTTTCTTTCAGACTAAGACAACGCGATCGTGAGTGGAAGATCTATTACTGTTGTAGTATTTGAAAGGGTATTATAGTATTTACTGTATCTTTTGTTACTACAATTATGTAATTTCCTGTTTGAATTGATTGATGATGTCATTGGACTAGACCTATAAATGCTACATGCTATCAGTCATTAATGGAAGGCTGGACGGGCCAAAACGCGTCCTTTGATGTGGATTATATGATGAAATAAAGCATACTTTGAAAAAAGAAACAAATACGCCTGCTGGGATGTATCTGAATTTGGGATTGGGAACGACCCCTTCCCCTTTTACTAAAGAGTGGTGAGCGGTCTAATTTTGATTAAATATATTTTTATCCTGTGACCGCCTAATGTACCTCCAGCCACAGAATCCAAACTGCTTTGCTGTCAGGTGAATGCCTATTGGCTAATATTTGGGGCCTGTACTGGCCGACAGTTAAATTTTTTATCTCTAGCCACATAATAACACCCTTGTCTCACTCCTTTGCCTCTCATTATGGTGGAGTATGAACCGCATTAACCATAAGGACCTTCTAATGTCACAGGGTCATGTGACTGTGCCCCCAACCCTGTACTGTGCCCCCTAATACACTGCATTGTGCCCTCTTACCACACCCTGTGCAGTTCCCCGAGTCATTCTTTGTACTGTGCCCTCTTACACCTTTTTTTCTGGTCAGAGTATGGAGGTGTTATCCGGTCACTGTACAGAGGTGTTATCCGGTCAATGTATGGCGGTGGTATCCAATAACTGGATGACCATAACTGTATCCCTTTCCCTGCCATTCTTTTTTAGAGGTGTCATGAGCCGGAAAAATTTTCAGATTGCGGTGCTAAGGACCTTTGCGCCACAATCTGTGTTAGAAATAAGCCTAAGGCCTCATGCACACGGCCGCTGTTCTGGTCCGCATCCGAGCTGCTGTTTTGGCAGCTCGAATGCGGACCCATTCACTTCAATGGGGCCGCAAAAGATGTGGACAGCACTCCGTGTGCTGTCCGCATCCGTTGCTCAGTTCCATGGCCCCCCCCCCCCCAAAAAAATAACATGTTCTATTCTTGTACGCACTTTGCGGACAAGAATAGTATGTAAAGGCTGTCCATGCCGTTCCGCAAATTGCGGCCTAACATAGACGTGTGCATGCGGCCTAACAGACGTATTTCTATATAATAAATGACCACCACCTAATTGCATTATTATTCGGGGGTAGAGCTAATATCTTTATATTATATAGATAATAGTGTATTATACTGTGCCTTGTATTTCCCAGTAGAAAATGATCCTTGGGAAACACAGTCCTCATCCCTGACCACCAGGACCAGGTAGCGCTCTGTCAGTACATGGCAGCCTCCCCTCTCGCTGTGTACTGGTGCTTATTCTGACACTAGGGGTGGATTCCTATTTTTGCCTCAGACTGATGCCGTACAGTGGCGTCCGTTCACCATACAGTTCCATTGTAGAAAAAAATATTACGTTAACGTATGCACAAAATCCACAAAAACGTGGAGTGCTGCACATTTGTATACATCAAACCGATAGGAAATAAAAATTTCTAGGCTCCAGCAGGGCACATTTTTTAATGTTTCCCTTTAAGACGCATAAAAAATGGCCCCCCGATTAAAATACATATTTTTTATGGGAATTTTTGCCAATGATCCCCCTCTGGTATATCACTGTCCATGTTGTGGGACTATTTGTGTACTTCTAGTAAGTGTTTGCTCACTGCAAATATGACCTTAAGGTTTTCTAGGTTCGCCTGCAATTAAAGTTATTGGGACCTGCCGCGAACATTTGATCGCAAACAAATCGTCCCGGCCGATGTTTGTCCATGACTAGTTTTATGTTCTAAAGTCATTTTTGTCGTGTATTAGTAGCAAAAAAAAAAAAATTGCCGTTCAGCGGTGCAGTCTGCCTCCACATTCTCACGCCATTGGTCCTGCAACAATGTCGGCCTCTGCCTCCTCATCCTCCACCATGTCTTTAGCCTGTCACCTCGTTTGCCTGGGTGAACGGAGTCACACAGGGGAGGAACTGCTCCATATGCTTCATCAAGAAATCGAATCCTGGCTTTCTCCGGGACAACTGAAAATCGGAACCATGGTGACCGACAACGGGACGAACATTGTGTCGGTGCTGCGTCAAGGAGCGCTGAGCCATGCGCTGTGCATGGCACACGTGTTTAATCTAGTTGTCAAGCAGTTCCTGAAGTCTTCCACCCATCTGCAAGACATCCTTAAAATGACCTGGAAACTTTGCATGCACTTCAGCCACTCGTACACTGCAAAGCACACCCTCCTGGAGCTGCATCGGTAGAACAGCATCCCCCAACATAGGCTGATATTCTACCCATTGGAATTCCACCCTCCTTATGTTGGACCGACTATACGAATAGAGAAAGGCCATCAACGATTTCATGATGATCCAAGCAGACAGGAGTACTCCCCTGTGTAACTTCAATGTCAGCTAGTGGCAGCTCATGCATGATGCCTACCGTTTGCTCAGGTCCTTTGAGGATGCCACGTTATTTGTAAATTGCCAGGACTACGGGATTAACAATGTAATGTCCTGCAACAGATTATGGTAAATCTGGCTGGTCAGGGGACTGGAGACTTAGTACCTAGATCTCATGGCCTCATCAGCCCTGTGGGCGCTGAACTGGAGGAGGACATTGGCGCACAAGCAATGTGTAGCGAAATGGGTGGTTTTTCTACACAGGTGACAGGAGAGGAGGAGCAGGAGCAGCCAGAGGAGCTACAGGTGCAGTACACAGCCCTGCAGGGTATTGCGATAGTGAGGTCACAGTTAATAGGCAAACAAGGGTTGCTCTGGGTTACTCACAGTTTCTTGGAAGACCGTGGGCAGGCGTACAGCAGAGGGGACCTCTGGGGCACTCTCGGTGTATAGGGACCAGGCCTGATGGTAGAGGAGGTGCCCTGGATGTTGCAGGCGTTTAATGTGCCGGGGGCAAGGTCCCTTTAAGATTCGTGACGCCAGTGCCTGTAACGGTGGCACATTGTGGGACACTACACAGGGCGATGAAGAAAACTAGGCAGAGGACCCAGACACACCGTGTCAGTATGCAGTGGAGATGGAGGCAGGGAGTCCCTCCGAGTTATTTGCACAAATGGCCCGATGCATGCTCACTTGCTTGCGTAGTGCCAGCCAAATTGTCACCATTCGGTAGAGGGTGACTTCTGGCTTTGCACCTTGTTGGACCCTTGATACTGGTCCAAAATGGGGGCCTTTTTTACACCCACTGAGAGGGAGGACAAACTGAACTACTATAGAGACATCCTATGTAGTCAGTTGGCCGCTGCCTATCTGCACCATCGTCCATCCTCTCGCAGGTCTGATCGGGAGGGGCCCTCCGCGCTCACGTTCCTCTGCCATGGCTGCTGTGGCGGGGGTAGGAGCAGTTCCAGCTCTATCAGCAGCAACTTGATGAGCAGCTTTCTTCACACACCTAGTGAAGCAACTACTCACATCAAGCAGCAGCAGCTAGACCTGGAACAGGACTTGAACCAGCAGGTGGTAGCATACTTGGATAGCACCCTGCCACCCAATGGCGGATCCAGAGCCTGGTCTCGGGAGGGGCACTTCCAGATTGTTTTGTGGGGGCGGACAGAAAATAATGTGTTGCTTACAGAACACTTTTTTATTTAACCTATCGTACAGCTCTAACCTGATTTCCAAATTACGGATTTTAAAAATTACAAACAAATAGGTGATATTTAACCACATGTAACTTTATTTAACAGTTTTGGAGACATTTTCATCAGGAGTTTGTATTCTGATTATAGAGCAGAATATTCCCAGACAAAACAGTAACACACAATGCCCAATTATGTGTAAAAAGGTAGAAATATACTGATAACAGTGTCACTTTCCAAACACTAAAAGCAACAGACACATCACATTTGTACATTAAATAACATGAATAATTTACATAATTAGCTCAATTCTGCGTTTTCCTTGCTTTGCAAATAGCTCAATTATTCGGTCAGTATTCACAGGAACATCTCTATGAATGTAAAGCAAACTCAATCCATTTAATCTTTCCTCTGACATTCGTGACCGAAGCCATGTTTTTACACGACGGAGGGTTGAGAATGATCTCTCTGCAGAGGCCACGCTAACAGGTAGAGTTTCTAAGATCAGAAGTAAACTTCTGATGGTTGGAAAGAGGTCCTTGTCGCACACATCTAAAACTTCAAGGACTGTTTGTGGAATTTCATTGTTTTGGGATAACTCCCTTTTTCACTTTGTGAGCCAGAGACAAATTTCTCCCTAAAGTAATGTCTCCACTATCCTAAGGCCAACATCAGCAAGAAGAGGGTGGAAACGGTTTGATAAAGAGTGGACAGCAACAGGATCCATGGTTTCAATTTTGTTTTTTACAAGTACGGGTGGCATCAATATTTGAATCTGGAAATACTGCAATCGTTAATAATGTTATCCAGCAAAGGAATATACAAAGATTTCCTGTAGAATTCTTCAGTTGATCCTGCATTGTAATTTGATCTGTGCACTTGTCTTTCTACAAGACGTGGCTATTTTAGTTTCACTCCAAGTTCTGAGGCCAATTCTGTAGCCTCCATATGCAAAGTGGAAAAAGCCTGATCAGCGTTACATCGCATATTCTCCAGGGTTGTCATTGTGACATTCAGATGCGCTTGTCAAATCAAGTGTTAGAGATTGAAGAAAACGACTCAGAGGTAGTGTTACTTTCAGAACATTGATACGTGATATCAAGGAAAAGATTAATTCTGCACGGCACAAAGAATGGATGAGAGTAGAGGCTGATGAACTAGAGCTTGAGCATTTCCATTGAGATATTGCTGATAGTGCACTCACCACTTTACCTAGTCCATCTCGAAATCTTATAAGAGAATCATGGCGCTCTACCCATCTAGTTTCACAAAGACTGGTCAGTTGAGAGCCTAACTCCTCCTGCTTTAAAACAAAATTTCGCTTTGCTGACTGGTTGAAAAATGAAATGGTTGGTTTGACCACTGCTACTGCATTGGGAACTGCTGAAACTTGTGAGGACTTTGAAATGGAATTTTCAGAGAATGGTTGTAGCAAGGACATCTGCAACTGTTGGGTGCTGCTTTAATAATTTCTGAAACAGTGCCAGCCACCTCTGAAGACATAACACTGCAACTGTCTGTTCCAATGCCAACACAATGAGTGATATCCAGGGAGAGGTCTTTGATAAGTTGGATTACCATCTGGCCTAAAACCTGTCCTGTAAGCCTTAGTTCTGAATCTGAACTATCCAATCCGGACTCACTCCGAGTTGCAAATTCATAGGCATCTATGAATTTTATAAAATCTTCACGAATAGATCCATTGTAGACATATCTAAAGTTAAGTGAAAGCTGTTCTTTATGTGAAATATCTGTAGTTTCATCAAATATTACACTAAAATAGCAAGCCTCTTTAATTCTACCAACAATTATATTGCAGATTTCATCACCACAACACTTGAATAAATCATTTTGTGTGGATTTTGAAATGTACGTAGCACGTGAAGATGCAGTAAGGAGGTGCTTCTCTAACATTTTGTCTCCAGATGCAACGCGGTATCTCAGCAATTCCCAAAAGTTCCCTTCATTCACGTCTGGAGTGGAGTCATCCATTAATGCACCATCATCTCGGTGGCCACGTAGAGGTATATTTTGTCTACCCAAGAATATAATGGACTCAATGATAGGACGAATTCGCTCTTGGTTCTCCTTCACCTTCCGAAGACGATATTAATTTATTTGATTGACAATTTCATTGTCAGGGGAATGGTAGGTTTTAAAAAATGCTTTTCCTTCGGTTACACTCTCTTGGTGATAAACTAGTCTTGCATGGACTTCCAAATCTCCTTCCTTACCCTTAAGCTTTTCGTAAGGGGCTCAGTTACCAATTTTCCAAGTGCCATGCCTTTGTTATGACCACCTTAACGATGTTGTGCAAACAACGCACAGTACTTGCAGAACAAACCCTTCTTAACAGCTGAATATACTAGCCAAGCAAAACTGTCAATATGTTGTTTTGACAAGTATCGTTTGATTGTCCTAGTTTCTCCATTTTTGGAAGTCGTGTTCTGAACAGAGAAAGGAAGCTCATATCCAGGAGGAGGTTGCCATGGATTTTCCAGTAACAAGCATTTGGTGAAGTCATCAATTGTTTTCCCAAGATGTGTGCCAATGTCATTCATTAGGATACTGCCTGTTTGAGGTGGGGTATCAACAGACTGTGGCAACACAGAATCCGTTTGACAAGGTATTGGCTCTACGTGTGACTGTGTACCAGAACACGAAGGGAGGCTAGTGTCAGTTTCTATAGTTGAAGTGCTTTCTAGTACAGGCTGTGCTCCTGTTGACTTTTTTGCGCTAGTACTGAAGAAGGAATCTATAGTCCTGCTATTCATCCTTTTCTGGCTCATTTTGCGCTTTCTACAATTAAATCAAAAAAGAGCACACCTTGTAAAATAATTGTAATTGTCTTGCTAGGACATCATGCCCACATCCATTATGTTATATCATGATAAATAAGTGCAATAGCATTACAGTACCTTGTTTAAAGCACAATAAAGCTAGCCTTATAATGTAATTAATTTTGCCAATAAAGCTTGCACTCTACTTCAGATATCAAATAAAGCTCATTTAACATCTGTGTTTAATAGATCGGTCAGTCTAGGTACACCAGGTTTGATAATTTAAGGTAACCCCCCTTCCCCACAGTCTGTCACTCACTGATAGCAGGCTCAGGCTGGCAAGGCAACTTGAATTGTGCAAAAGTGGCTGGGCTAGGGCCATTTTAGTGAACTCTTATAGTGTGACAGTCAATTTGCATATGGTCAAGCCGGCCATTAGGCCATAATGTCACTATGGCCTAATGGATGGCGTGACCACATGCAAATTGAAGCTTTAGACTATGGCCAGTCAGTGGCTCTAACTCTATGGAGTAAAAACCCCTTTAGGTTTAATACACTAAAGCAGGGATGTCAAACCTGTGGCCCTCCAGCTGTTGTAAAACTGCAACTCCCACCGTGCCCTGTTGTAGGCTGATAGCTGTAGGCAGTCTGAGAATGCTAGGAGTTGTAGTTTTGCAGCAGCTGGAGGGCCACAGGTTGGGCATGCCTGCACTAGAGAAAAGTAAAACCGCATTCTGTGAAAGCCTCTCTAGGCAGGAAGGTACTCACCGCTCTTCTCAGTCCAGACGTTGAGCTCTTTGGCCAGTTCAGGCACATCTAAAAACGTTCTCCAGCCCTGCCTTTTTTGGGATTTCGAAATGTCTCTAAGGATGTGGTCCCCGGCATACAGGATGTCTTTTCCTTTTACTCCAAGTAGGTCACAGTGTCTGAGGAGCCTGAAAAGCAGAACATTCCAATTAAGCCAGCCCGGGGGTAACTTACTCACTGACTTATAGCAGTGACACAGAGAAAGCATCACCTACCTCCTGAGTACACTGCACGATGCTGGTGTGGGTCTGTGTAAGTTACAATTCGTAGCACTAGCATCACATTATCCTAAAAATTAAAATAGAAATCAGTGGCCACCTTTCATCTACAATAGAACTGTAAAGCTTGCCACAGATGTATTCATTAAAGATATAATACAACAGCCTCATAATAGGTCTCTTTTCCTAAACATTCAAGTGAACGGAGCATAGCCGTGCCCAGGCCAGTTGATACTAGTCGTGATGTCACTGGGCCAGCGGTAAACAGTGAGAAGGCCGCGGCGCTGCTGGAGCGCTGCTGCCTTCTCAAACAGCTGATCGGCGGGGGTCCCGGGTGTCAGACCCCCGCTGATCAGATGCTGATGATCTATCCAGAGGATAGATCATCAGTTTAAACAAAGTGCAGAACCCCTTTAAGGGTCCATTCACACGTCCGCAATTTCGTTCCTCATTTTGCGGAATGGAATTGCGGACCCATTCATTTCTATTGCGGATCCGCCTTTCCTGGTCCGCAATTCCGATCCCGAAAAAATAGAACATGTCCTATTCTTGTCCGTAATTGCAGACAAGAATAGGCATTTTACATTAAGTGCCGGCGATGTGCGGTCCGCAAAATGCGGAACGCACACCGCCGATGTCCATGTATTGCGGATCCACGGATACGTAAAACACACACGGACGTGTGAATGGCCGCTATTACTAACTAACTAGGGAGGTTACATTATCAACCTGTCCTGTGCCATCTTCTCCTGTCCGGGCCGGGGGCATGGTCAGCGCTATTTGTCACACACACCCACTGTCCTGAGTGTCCTCTGTCTGAAGGGCTAAGGGTACATTCACACTAGGGTTTTTCTTTTCCGGCATAGAGTTCCGTCAAAAGGGCTTTATGCCGGAAAAGAACTGATCAGGCAAATCCCTATGCATTCTGAATGGATAGAAATCCGTTCAGTTTGCATCAGTATGCCTTTCGTTTAGGATACTTTCACCCTTGCGGCTGTGTGATCCGCCACTGGCTGAAAGTATTTGTGAGACGGATCCGGATGCGCATTTTAATTTTTACTGTAACACATTATAAAGAGAATTATTACTACCGGGGGCATTATGGTGGGCTTTATTACAGTTGAGGGACTATGAGGAACATGAATACTAGTATGAGCACTATATGAGCACTATTACTACTATGTGTTGTCTGGTTGATAATTATTTCTATTGGTGGGACTTTGGGGAGCAGTATTACTGTGGGGGGCACCATGGCATGCTATCAGCTTAGCACAATTATTTTTGGGGAACATTATGTTTACACTATTAGTGTCAGGGACACTGTTTCCTGGGCACAGTTATTTTTTAGGACACTGTGTGCCAATATTGAAAGGGGAACTATCTGTGTGTAACTTGTATAGGGAGCACAGCGGGCACAGTATTGGGGGTGGCAGGATGAGGTGTTCAGAAGGTGGGAGGATGATGGAAAAGTAGGAAACTAAGATGTCTGTCAAACTCTGCAGAGAGAAGAGATGGCTGAAAGAAATCATCATGGCAGTCTGGTCTGAAAGGAGAAGATGAGGACGGAGAACATCTACACCAAAGGAGACGTCACTGGATGGAAGAGGTATGTGGCCCTGTATTAGGCTACTTTCACATCTGCGTTAGTGATTCTGGCAGGCTGTTCCAGCAGAGAACAACCTGCTGGAATTCACTGGATCTGTACATCGTACACACCAACCATAGGTTTGGGAAGGAAGGAGGTGTGTGTCCTCACATAATGGGGAGAGACACACTCGCACACACCCTATATGCACACAAGGAACTATGAGCCAGAGAGCAAGCTCCGCTCAGAGCCAGGAGGGAAATGCTGGCAGCAGGAGCACAGACCACGCCCAGCGCTCGTGCATGTGTGAGCGGACAGAATTGCAGGCACAGGGCAGTTAACATTGATATAGAATAAATGAAAACAAATGATCATGGTCTCACGCTCAAATTCACTTTAACACTCAAAGGTAGATTACTGCACTACCCTGTGTTTTGCTGTAGTAATAACATATACAGGTGAAACTCGAAAAATTAGAATATCGTGCAAAGCTCATTTATTTCAGTAATGCAAATTAAAAGGTGAAACTAATGTATGAGATAGACTCATTACATGCAAAGCGAGATATTTCTAACCTTTATTTCTTAGAATTTGGATGATTATGGCCTACAGCTTCTGAAACCCCAAAGTCACAATTTTGAGGTACCCTTTGCTCAGGGGGTATGGATTAATTAGCTGACTAGAGTGTGACACTTTGCGCCTAGAATATTGAACCTTTTCACAAAATTCTAATTTTAAGCTGCATTAATGAAATTTACCTGTATATGCTGGTTTTATTAAGTTTAACAATTCCCCAACCGTGTGTAAATGAAATTCATGGAAACGAATGATTGAGACCTGATGCTCAAATTCATGTTAACACTTACAGGTAAATTGTTACCCTAGTGTTTACTGGTGTACTGATCATCTATATGCTGTTTTGATTAAATAAAAAATAAAAAATAATAATAAATAAATTAAAATTGGAACTGAACTGTGTGTGTGTGGAGATAATAAACTGATACAGCCCTAATATTTCATTCCCAGTCACTGAAAAGTTTTTTCAAAGTAAAAAATTAATAAATATTATAATATATTAAATTAAATGTGAGATGACTAGGGATGAGCAAACTTCAGTTTTTGAAGTTCGTGTTCGGGTTTATGCTGAAATGCAGGAGAGGACTCCAAAAACGCGAAACTGGACGGAGCCGTTATGCTGGCCATAGACTTTTATTATGACGGAATGCATAACAGAATGCCTCTAAACGCATTCCGTTATGAATTCAGTCTTTAAATTTCATTATGTTCCATGGTAACGAAATCCATAACACAATTCAGCTTAAACCCAAACTTCAAAAACTGAAGTTCGTTCATCCCTAGAGATTACCTAACAGAGATCACACTAGTATTCTATATGCTGTGCTAGATTGATGGTAAAACATGTGTTGTACAGTTTTTGCTTATTCCGCCCCCCACCAAAAAAGGATTTCTGTGAAAATAGGAAAGAAAATGAAAGGATTTCCTTGCAGGTAGCTGCTTAAGAGGTTTGTAGCAGCTGCAGTTCTGCTAGAAGGCACAGTGGCCACAGCTATTCACTCCTTTCTTTCTGGCTGACAGCTTCCCTGCTTGTTCTTAGGGTACTTTCACACAAGCGTTATTCTTTTCTGGTATTGAAATCCAGTAAAGGGTCTCAATACCTGAAAAAAACGCAGCAGTTTTGTCCTACTGCATTCTGAATGAAAAGCAATCCGTTCAGTATGCATCAGGACAGGTCTTCTGTTCCGTCCCTTGTATGGCATTTGACTGGACAAAATACAGCAGCATGCTGTGGTATTTTTTCTGGCCAAAATCCCGGAACACTACCGCAGTTGCCAGATCAGGCATTAATTTTCATTGAAATGTACCAAGTGTTCCGGAAATTGCCACATCCGGCCTCCCGGCTGCGCAAGCGCAGTTCTTTCAAGCTAGGAGAAAATAAAAAAATACCAGATCCGTTATTCCGGGTGATTCTGGAAAAACGGATCCGGTATTTCAATGCAAATTTCTAACAGATCCGGATCTGCCGGATTCTTCTAACGCTAGTGCTTATTCTACACGCACAATTCTTCTTCTTTGTAATTCTAGCCTTTACCTTCACTCTCCCTGGCAATAAGCTTGATTGATTACCGACTGTTTTTTCACTTTCCCCGGCCACTAAGATCATTTTTCTGGCAGACATAGTAAGAGCCAACCACCCTCATTCACAGCCCAGCACAGAATGAAGTTCTACTTGTTCTTATTAGGCACTTCCCTGCCTGCTGCCATCCAGTCTGTCTGTCAATCAGAGCAAGCCTTCCCTCTCACTTCCTCTCAGGGTCATGTGAAACCCATTTTTCTTCCTCCTAGTGTTTTTCTTCCCGCCAACATGCTCACTAAAATGGTGCCAAGCGCCATTTTAGTGGATTTGTCTGAATCAAACCTGAAAGTATTCGGATTCATCTGCAGTCCGAAAAATAACAAAGTTCGGACCAAACATGGTTCGGTCCAAACTGGTTCACTCATCTTTATTATAGATTAATGTAATAAAATATATTTATGATGTTTGAAGCTCCATTGTTTGTTCTATAGCCATTAATCAAATTTTTCTTCAAACAGTTCAAACACAAATATATATACATTCACACCAAAAATTTCAAGCAAGGGTAGTAAAAAAAATGCTGCAGCGTAAGAATATTTTCAAAAATAAAAGTGTTAATAGTTTATTTTTATAATTTAACAAAATGCTGAATGAATGAACAAAAGATAAATCAAAATCAAATTAATATTTGGGACTATACAGTCAGGTCCATAAATCATGTCAGGTCCATAAATATTGGGACATCGACACAATTCTAACATTTTTGGCTCTATACACCACCACAATGGATTTGAAACGAAACTGCAGACTGTCAGCTTTAATTTGAGGGTATTTACATCCAAATCAGGTGAACGGTGTAGGAATGACAACAGTTTGCATATGTGCCTCCCACTTGTTAATTGACCAAAAGTAATGGGACAGAATAATAATCATAAATCAAACTTTCACTTTTTAATACTTGGTTGCAAATCCTTTGTAGTCAATTACAGCCTGAAGTCTGGAACGCATAGACATCACCAGACGCTGGGTTTCATCCCTGGTGATGCTCTGCCAGGCCTCTACTGCGACTGTCTTCAGTTCCTGCTTGTTCTTGGATTTTCCGTTCAGTTTGTCTTCAGCAAGTGAAATGCATGCTCAATCAGATTCAGGTCCGGTGATTGACTTGGCCATTGCATAACATTCCACTTCTTTCCCTTAGAAAAACGATTTGGTTACTTTTGCAGTATGCTTTGGGTCATTGTCCATCTGCACTGTGAAGCGCCGTCCAATGAGTTCTGAAGCATTTGGCTGAATATGAGCAGATAATATTGCCCGAAATACTTCAAAATTCATCCTGCTGCTTTTGTCAGCAGTCACATCATCAATAAATACAAGAGAACCAGTTCCATTGGAAGCCATACATGCCCACGCCATGACACTACCACCACCATGCTTCAATGATGAGGTGGTATGCTTAGTATTATGAGCAGTTCCTTTCCTTCTCCATACTCTTCTCTTCCCATCACTCTGGTACAAGTTGATCTTGGTCTCATCTGTCCATAGGATGTTGTTCCAGAATGTAATCTGGCCTTCCTGTTTTTGACTACTACTAATGTCCTTTGGGACTAAATTACACCACTTTTCCTGCACCTACCTACTTAGCTAAGACTTAACTTTTATTTCCTATTATTTAATACTTGTGGTGTAAATAACTAGTTTTGTTAAAATTTTCAGTAGTCACTGGCCATTTGACACTCTGCCCTAACCCCTGAAGACGCCGTGATACGGCGAAACATGTCGGGGGGCAGCGTGAGGCTCTGATTTTTATGGCAGTAAATCACTGTGCCATAATAGTATAATAAAATGAATCGCACTGAGCAAATATAAAATACAGGCAAGCGCGCAGCCTGTTGGCAAAAGTGTGTATCGAAACCCAGTCAGGTGACAGTCCTGACAGGGTGATTTAAAGGGATATACAAATGGCCAGTGACTACTGAAAATTTTAACAAAACTAGTTATTTACACCACAAGTATTGAATAATAGGAAATAAAAGTTAAGTCTTAGCTAAGTAGGTAGGTGCAGGAAAAGTGGTGTAATTTAGTCCCAAAGGACATTAGTAGTAGACAATGTTGGTTAACACACCATATCCCTGCTCTTAAAGGGGAAGTACAGTAATTGTTGTTCCTGTTTTTGAGGCTCACCAATGGTTTACATCTTGTGGTGAACCCTCTGTATTCACTCTGGTGAAGTCTTCTCTTGATTGTTGACTTTGACACACACACACACACACACACCTTCCTCCTGGAGAATGTTATTGATCTGGCCAACTGTTGTGAAGGGTGTTTTCTTCACCGGGGAAATAATTCTTTGGTCATCCACCACAGTTGCTTTTCGTGGTCTTCCGGGTCTTTCAGTGTTGCTGAGCTCACCAATGCGTTTTTTATTTTTAAGAATGTTCCAAACTGTTGTTTTGGCCACACCTAATGTTTTTGCTATCTCTCTGATGGGTTTGTTGTGTTTTTTCAGCCTAATGATGGCTTGCTTCACTGATAGTGACAGCTCCTTGGATCTCATCTTGAGAGTTGACAGCAACAGATTCCAAATGCAAATAGCACACTTGAATTGAACTCTGGACCTTTTATCTGCTCATTGTAATTGGGATAATGAGGGAATAACACACACCTGGCCATGGAACAGCGGAGAAGCCAATTGTCCCATTACTTTTGGTTCCTTAACAAGTGGGAGGCACATATGCAGACTGTTGTAATTCCTACACCGTTCACCTGATTTGGATGTAAATACCCTCAAATTAAAGCTGACAGTCTGCAGTTAAAGCACATCTTGTTTGTTTCATTTCAAATCCATTGTGGGGGTGTATAGAGCCAAAAATGTCAGAATTGTGTCGATTTCCCAATATTTATGGACCTGACTGTATAAATCTGCCTTACTTCTACTAAGAGCACTATGGGAGCCTTATTACTACTGAGGGGTCTTAAGAGAGCTTTATTACCACCGGGGAAACAAAAGGGAGACCTTATTTGTAGCGGGGACTCTGTGAGGACATTATTAATACTGGAGGGCTCTTCTACTTATGGGGGCATTATCACTGTTGGGGGCACTGTAGGGGGCAGTATTACTAATGAGGTCACTCTAGAAGGGAATTACTATTGGTGGGACTATGAGGAGCACTATTACTATGGGGGCACTCATTTTCCTTCAGGATAGTATTTGGGGGTATTGGGGAGCACAGCGAGCAGCAGGATAAGGGTTCATTCACAAATTTGCGGAACAGAATGCGGACCCATTCATTTCAATCGCCCCGCAAAAAATGCATCCATTGTTCCATTGCTTGTCCGTCTATTTTCCGCAAAATGCGATCCGTGGTCCCATTGTAGTCAATGGGTCCACAAAAATGCGGATGACATGCGGAATCCATCAATTTCGAGGAAATAGAAATAATTTTTTTTGTACCCTACCAACATATATTCCTCCTTCCGTTTTTTTTTTACAGAAAAACAGAACGGATGCGGATGTACAATTGGTGAAAACTGAAGTTTTTTGCGGAAACATGGATCCGCAGAAAACGGAACGAAAATCTGGAAAACAAAAATACTGACGTGTGAATGGACCCTAACACTGTGGGGACCCCAGGTTGGGAGATGATGATAGAAAAGTGAGGAAGCTAAGATGTCCGTGTGTCACACTCTGCAGAGACGAGGCGGCTGTCAGAAGTTGTACGGACCAAATGGAGAAGATGATGACAGAGAAAATTTCCATTGGAGGAGCTGTCACCTTGAGGCACTGGATGTGACAGGTATGTGATGCTGTATCGCAAGTATAGCAAAATGCAGTGTGTGGGGGAGGTTGGATGGCGACTTAGAGTACTGGGCCATATTCATATGGGCTTGGGCCCTGGATCTTTTGAAACCCTAGCAATGCCGCTGATTTCATGTATGCTTCTATACAGCGCCGGGTAAAGGTTTTTCTTAAGGTCCAGTGACATACCCGGCGACGTGGTACTAATGGGCAATGGCACACCTTTAATGAGGCGAAGTGAGGTGGCCGCCTCAGGCGGCACCATCTAGGGGAAAGAAGGGCGGCAATGTGTATTGTGTAGCAGTACAGTGTACTTCATAGTGATAGGCTGACAGCGCAGTACTATATGCGCTGTAACAGCCTATTGAAAGCAGCCTCTGGAACTTTACATATGATTCACACATCCAGACTTATCACAGCAGCGGCGGGCGGCATTCAGTACTGGTGTGCGGCACGCCACTGCTGCCGCTCTGTCACTCACTGATGCGCGGCTGCGCTGTCTGCCCCGCTGCTAGCCCAGTCTAGGTGCGCTGCTCTGAGAAGCGAGACGGCACCTGTCCTGAGTGAGCTGCCTATTCTGTGCCCCCTTGGCTGTGCTGAGACTGCACAGGGCCGCCCACTCACCGAGGACATGACTTCTAACAGGAGGCGCTCATCTGACAGCCTCTGCACAGTGTGGAAGACAGTGCTGCTGGCGCGTGATGCCTGCTGCTAGCTCCGCCCCGTCTCCTTCTCAGGCTTCTCTCTGGCAGTGTGCATCACCTCAGAGTGAGTGCTCAAATAATATGAAGAGGAGGATTTTCATTTAGGAGAAAAAGTGGCCTACATACTGCAAGCTGCCTGACTCCCCACTGTCCCAGCTCAGACTCCTACAACCGAACCTACAGACAAACAGTTTGCCTCTGACTGGTATGTCTTCTTTTTATCCTGTCCATCATCCCTAGCGCAGCCTAGTATCGTTAAATAGTAAGACCTGGTATCGTATCAATCCGGGTTTAAAAGTATTGATTGGGTATCGATACTTCCATATCCGGTGCAACCCTATACGGATGCGGTCTTTGTTTGATCCACATTGTTTTGCGGTCCCAATGGGGTTGTTCGGTTGACATATCCCATTTTCACCCAGGCAACCTCCATTTCATGCTCCAATGGTCGCCTTTGCCCTGGACAAAGGCTTTTTCTGGAGTTGACGTACCAGGCTCTCCATGGGTAAAGCTAGGCGGAGGCTTCCACCCAGCAGTGAACCCGGTGATGTCACCAGCACTAATAGACATGCTTTAGCGCTGCCCTAGCCTGTAAAATGCTTAGGGCAGCACCAAAGCCCACCCATCAGAGCCGGTGATGTCACCAGGAACACTGCTGGGCGGAAGCCTCCACCTTGCTTTACCGATGGAGAGCCCGGTACGTCACCGGAACTCCAGAAAAAGCGGAGCATGAATTACTCCAGTGCTCATTTCAGAGGGGCTGCCTGGGTGAAATGGGGATGTGTCCTTTAAATGGCCTTATTTTCAAGACAAGTATAGGACTTGTATTTTGTGCAGAATGGAAATAATTCATTTTGTACATCCATATGTCTGGGCTGCAAAGGATAGAGCATGTGTGTCCTATACTTGTCTGCAAAGTGCATTGAAGTGAATGGGTCCACAAACATTGTAGATGACACATGAACCTCATCGGCAGTTTGCGAACCATAAAATAGATACGGTTGTGTTCATGTAGCCTTAGGTATATTAAATGTTCATCATGGGTTAAAAGGGTTGCCTATACAGTTTCTTACACTGATCAGACATGCAGAGACTCTGGTGCTTGCAGCCCTGCAGTCTCAATGCAGGAGATTTGCAATACCCAGCCAGGGGTGCACCACCAATGAGACCAGGCCTCAGACAGCACCAGGTAGGGGCAAGAGGGGGCAACCGAAGGGCCATGGGCAATGAGTGCTTTCATCATGGCAAAGTGGTTAGGTTAAGAAATTGGCATTGGGAGGGTTTCAGTTTTCTCTTCAGACAGCAGAAAGGCTAGGTGCACCCCTGCTAATGGGCGGTCTTTAGCGCTGCCCAAGCCTGTAAAACAGATTAGAGTAGCGCTAAAGACTGCCCACTAGTTCCGATGACGTAATCGGGATCACTGCTAGCAGTGTAAAAATTTAAACGAACAGCCTTAGCCCCGCATAATGCAGCACAAAGTAAGAGGAAGCATCAGAGCATGAAATGCTCCGATGCTCAACTCAGAGTGGCTGAATGGGGGAAGAAAGTGTTATGTCCAGGTTCAGCTCTGAACCCGGACAACCCCTTTAAGAGCTAGACATGGTAAATTAGTTGGGGATTTGGTCAAGATTTGTGAAAACCCCTGTGTAGTAAGACCATTCTGTATATTTCTTGTGTCCCTAAAGTGAAGACAGATACAGTTGTATGTGAGAACAACTAAGCAGAACAAGGGCTAGGGGTGTGTATTGTGTAACTAACATGGGGCACTGCGGCTGAGTACACAGATTTGTCTTGAGGTTTTAACCAGAATTTATTTTTGAAGGTGAGGCCAGGATAATAGATTAGGGCTAGGGTAGGGCATAGAGCTGAACAATTTGCTGTAGTACTTACCATTCAGCTTCTTGATTGCAACTAGTCATTGCTGTGGTCAAAAAGAATCCAGTATGTCACCACAGCTATATTTTAATTGCTACATTTTAGTTGCTGGTCTCCATAAAGCCCTGCTCTGGCGGTAGATCTGCCGCAGTTATGTAGAGGCAGTGGCTTCTACATAACTTTGGCGGATCCACTTCCTATTCTAAATGTAAGATAGCTTCCTAGCCGTCTTATAGAAACATAGAAACATAGAATGTGTCGGCAGATAAGAACCATTTGGCCCATCTAGTCTGCCCAATATACTAAGTACTATGTATAGCCCCTGGCCCTATCTTATATGAAGGATGGCCTTATGCCTATCCCATGCATGCTTAAACTCCTTCACTGTATTTGCAGCTACCACTTCTGCAGGAAGGCTATTCCATGCATCCACTACTCTCTCAGTAAAGTAATACTTCCTGATATTACTTTTAAACCTTTGCCCGCTAATTTAAAACTATGTCCTCTTGTAGCAGTTTTTCTTCTTTTAAATATTCTTTCCTCTTTTACCTTGTTGATTCCCTTTATGTATTTAAAAGTTTCTATCATATTCCCTCTGTCTCGTCTTTCTTCCAAGCTATACATGTTAAGGTCCTTTAATCTTTCCTGGTAAGTTTTATCCTGCAATCCATGTACCAGTTTAGTAGCTCTTCTCTGAACTCTCTCCAAAGTATCAATATCCTTCTGGAGATATGGTCTCCAGTACTGAGCACAATACTCCAAATGAGGTCTCACTAGTGCTCTGTAGAGCGGCATGAGCACCTCCCTCTTTCTACTAGTAATGCCTCTCCCTATACACCCAAGCATTCTGCTAGCATTTCCTGCTGCTCGATGACATTGTCTGCCTACCTTTAAGTCTTCTGAAATAATGACCCCTAAATCCCTTTCCTCAGATACTGAGGTTAGGACTGTATCACTGATTTTATATTCTGCTCTTGGGTTTTTACGCCCCAGGTGCATTATTTTGCACTTATCCACATTAAATTTTAGTTGCCAGATTTTTGACCATTCCTCTAGTTTTCCTAAATCCTTTTCCATTTGGTGTATCCCTCCAGGAACATCAACCCTGTTACAAATCTTTGTGTCATCAGCAAAAAGACACACCTTACCATCGAGGCCTTCTGCAATTTCGCTGATAAAGATATTAAACAATATGGGTCCCAGAACAGATCCCTGAGGTACCCCACTGGTAACAAGACCTTGGTCTGAATATACTCCATTGACTACAACCCTCTGTTGCCTGTCCCTCAGCCACTGCCTAATCCATTCAACAATATGGGAGTCCAAGCCCAAAGACTGCAATTTATTGATAAGCCTTCTGTGTGGGACAGTATCGAAAGCCTTACTGAAGTCTAGATAAGCGATGTCTACTGCACCTCCGCCATCTATTGTTTTAGTCACCCAATCAAAAAAATCAATAAGATTAGTTTGACATGATCTCCCTGAAGTAAACCCATGCTGTTTTTCATCTTTCAATCCATGGGATTTTAGATGTTCCACAATCCTCTCCTTAAATATGGTTTCCATTAATTTCCCCAATATTGATGTCAGGCTTACTAGCCTATAGTTGCCCGATTCCTCCCTACTACCTTTCTTGTGAATCGGAACAACATTTGCTAATTTCCAATCTTCTGGGACGACTCCTGTTGCCAGTGATTGGTTAAATAAATCTGTTAATGGTTTTGCTAGTTCACCGCTGAGCTCTTTTAATAGCTTTGGGTGTATCCCATCAGGCCCCTGTGACTTATTTGTATTGATTTTAGACAGCTGACTTAGAACCTCTTCCTCTGTAAAGACACATGCATCAAAAGATTCATTAGTCTTCTTTCCTAACTGAGGTCCTTTTCCTTCATTTTCCTTCGTAAAGACTGAACAGAAGTATTCATTGAGGCAGTCAGCTAGTTCTTTATCTTCTTCCATATACCTTCCTTCTTTTGTTTTTAATTTTGTAATTCCTTGTTTTAGTTTCCTTTTTTCATTTACGTATCTGAAGAATGCCTTATTGCCTTTTTTCCCTGACTGAGCTAATTTCTCTTCTGCCTGTGCTTTAGAAGCTCTTATAACTTGTTTGGCCTCTCTCTGCCTAATCTTGTAAATTAGCCTGTCATCCTCATTTTGTTTTGTTTTTATAATTCCTAAATGCTATCTTTTTGTTTTTAATGATTTTGGCCACTTCTGCTGAGTACCACAGTGGTCTTTTCCTTTTTTTGATTTTACTGACAAGCCTAATGCAATTTTCTGTTGCCTTCAATAGTGCCTCTTTTAAGTAGTCCCATTTCTCCTGGACTCCAATGAAACTGTTCCAATCTGATAGGGACTCGTATACCGCTAATCTAATTTTAGAAAAGTCAATTTTTCTAAAATCTAAAACTTTTGTTTTTGTGTGGTGTGACTCAGTCACTGTACTTATAGTAAACCACACTGACTGGTGATCACTAGATCCCAAGCTTTCCCCTACAGTAATATCATATACCAAATTCCCATTTGTGAATACTAAATCTAAAATGGCCTCCTTCCGGGTTGGCTCCTCAACTACTTGTTGTAGAGATAATCCCAGTAGGGAATTTAGAATATCTGTACTCCTGGCAGAACTAGCTATTTTGGTTTTCCAGTTCACAACAGGAAGATTGAAGTCTCCCATAATGATAACTTCAATGTCATTTTAGCTATTTCCTCAACTAGTAGATCATCTAATTCTTTGACTTGGCTAGGTGGTCTATATATCACACCTACACGAGTTACCTTATGATTATCAAGCTGCAAGGTAACCCAAACTGACTCTAAATTGTTCTCGCTAACTTGTATCAAATTAGATTTTATGCTGTCTTTCACATACAGGGCCACCCCTCCCCCCTTCTTGCCTTCTCTGTCTTTCCTGTATAGAGAGAACCCTGCTATTGATATATCCCAGTCATTACTCCCCTTGAACCACGTCTCAGTAACAGCCACTACATCTATATTCTCAGATGCCATTATAGCCTCAAGTTCATTAGTCTTATTCCCTAAACTGCGAGCATTTGTAGATAAGAATCTGAGCTTGTCATTTCTTAAACTTTGTGCTACTGGCATCTTCTGGCATTGTTCCGGGGGGGGGGGGGGCAGTCGGACTGCTGGACTATCACTCTTTTGCCCCCCTTTCCTAGTTTAAATGCTCCTTAGCAAATACTTGGAACTGTTCACCGAGGACATTCGTTCCTTTGAGAGAAAGATGCAAACCATCTTTCTTGTACAGTTCTTTTCCATTCCAACAAGAGCTAACATGAGACACAAAGCCAAACCCTTGGTTCCGACACCATTCACCAAGCCATACATTGAATCCCTTAATGCGCATCTTCCTGTCATGCTGAAGGTTATGCACAGGCAAAACTGAAGAGAATGAAACAGTTGATGCAACCTCCCGTATATCCTTTCCAAGTGTATGAAAAGCTTCTTTCACCTTTGAAACCTCATTGCAAGCCAGATCGTTTGTCCCCAGATGGACAATAACATCCACTTCCCTTTCCTGTTTTGCTTGCCTAACAATATTAAGGATCCGTTGTCTATCCCTGTGTAGCGGTAGCACCAGGGAGACATCTTACAACACCATTCTCCTCAAACTTCACACCTCTTATGATGGAATCGCCTACCAACAGTTGCTTACTATCAGTCCTCACCTTCTCCTTTTTGTCTTTGGCTGCAGTCTTGCATACTTTAGGCATGGGAGATGATTGTTTCTCACCCACTGTGCTTGAGCCATCCGCCATGTTGCTCTTGCACTCTGAAAGTGCTGCAAATGAATTATGGAGAGCCACAGACTGTGGGACATGTCTTCTATCCACAACTCTCAGTCTACCAGAACCTACAATAACCCATCTTCCATTTATAGGGGGCCTCTGTGGCAGTGGCATTGCAATGTTCTCAGTCTGAGGAGTTTGCTTAATGGTTAATTTACAAATCTCTTATTTCAAAAAGGTAATTTCCTGTTGCATTATGGAGAGCTGTCTACAGATCAGACAGTATCCAAGCCTCTGAAGAGTGGAACCTGAACTAAAAGCACAAGAATTCCTGCACAGAACCAGGTCTGCCATTGCAAAGAGGGGGGGGGGGGGGTTGAAATAAATAAAAATTTAAACAAACAAATCTTACTTGTTTAGATTGTATCCACCTCCAGATTACCTCCTGAGTATCTCCTGAATATCTCCAATGCACTTGCAGATCAGCATTTGATTAGACCAGCACTAGATTAGCAGCCTTGAAAAAGCAGCCAGCTTTCACAATTTTCTACGCCTAAAACAAGCGTAGAAAATGGTAAATAAGATGGGCCTACCAGCATACCTCCTTTCCCACCCATGCCACGCCCACTCTTTTAGACCTGGTGTGAGCAGGGAAAAATCGCAGATTGCGGCACAAAAAATCTTTGCGCCGCAATCTGCCCAGAAATACACCTAATATAGGCATATTTCTGTTACAGGCCAGCACAGATTTGGAGGAGAGATCCGCTGCGGACTCCTCTAGGCGTGCCACTACCGAAAAAAACAGTTTGGTGGAAGCACATGTTGCGACAGGTCCAGGACATGCATAACTGACAGGCAAAGGGTGACACATTTGACAACCAAACAGATGTAGATGATGATGTAGCTGAATGCACGTGAGAGCTGGGTGAAGGGGAGAATCGTCATCATCAGGGAATGAGGGTGGCAGCGTGCCCGTGAGAAAACAGGGTGGAAGTGTGCCTGTGAGATAGCAGGGTGGAAGCGTGCACGTGAGATAGCAGGGTGGAAGCAGTAGGAGTTCTGCAGCCAAACAAGGGAGGGGTACATGTCTGCTACCTGAGAGACTACCTGTGAGAAACACACTAGCAGTGCACGGGCTCATTAAAGCAGCAGCAGCCATTACACAGTAATGGAGAGAAAATGCCATACTCATCAGTTTAGGAATTTTTCATCAAGTCGGTGGGAGACATTAGTGTGGCGGTATGCAGGATGTGTGTGCAGAAGGTGATGTGCGGCCAGGGTGCTAATATTGGCACAAAGGCCCTGCGTTAACACATGGAGCGTCACCATAAAGTGGCTTGGGAAACCCATGCCACTTATTTAGTCTTACAGACTCATTCAGCAACCACTGCATCTTCCTGCAGCCTGCACCCCCTCTCCAGCAGTCAGGGCTCGCAAATGTCAGCAGAAGGATGCTGTCACTTGTAACGAACCAGCGGGTGTGTACCCACTGTTCCACTGACTGGCAATACTCTGGAGGGGCGTAACTAAGCAACACCAGGTCTTCACTAGCACTTCTGGTGGTGTGGATAGACTTGAGCCATGGTAGTTGCCAGGGGCGACCTCATAACATAAGCTGAGTCAATGGCAGCTGGTCCAGGAGACCAGAAGATACTGTAGTGTCCCACTAGGTAAGGAGTGGGCACTACACAAGGGTCAATTGGGTAGCGTGTTACTTCTGCTCACAAGGGACAGTGATATTGCATTGATCTATGCATTTAATGTATTTTCAATGTTTTTTGCATTTGTGCATTTCCCCTGTTATATGCTTTGCAGGCCTAGTGGGGTGTAATTTAACATTTCCGACACTAGAGGGAGATAGGGAGCCCCTAGTATAAATGTCCAGGCCCAGACAGGGAGGGGTTAGGTCATAGTCAGGAGTCTGTGGAGACAGAAGTGAGAAGGCACCAGCCCAGGATATGCTGAGGGCCTCCTCCTGACATGCAGCTTGATAGCCCCGGCTGCTAGCTACAACCAGGAGGCTAGTGAAGAACCCTAGCCTGCCTGTGGATCAAGAGAGCCTATGTTAGCTCAGAAGAATCAACCCCAGTAGTAGAGATGTGCCTCCTGGGAGAAACCTGCAGTACCCTCCAGCCAAGCAGAGCCAGAGTATCCAGCTAAGATAAGTAAGCTGATGGGCAGAGGACCTATAAAGACAGTGCAAGGGTCAATACGGGAGGAAGATTATTTGCCAAGGATAAAAGCCAGCATTTAGGCGTCCGGGCCTTGGGATGGAAAGCCAGCCAGGAGTTCAAAAGGAACAGTGTACACTATTTCTGAGGAGAAGGTACAGCCTGGTCTGAGTGTGTGCATTATTATTACCCTCCGAGTATCTTGCAAGATTATACCTGCCATTATTTAAATAAGCCTGTTTGTGCAGCATATGACATAAGGGACTGTATTACCATCTTGATGTACAAAGTTGGACTGTTATAAGTAAAGCAACGTTTGGTTCACCATACCATCTGTGTACCTCAATTACTATTTCTACCAACCGGTGTGCCACCGTTACAGGCACTGGCGTCACGATCCTTAAAGGGACCTTGCCTCAGGCACTCTAAACACCTGCAACAACCAGGGCACCTCACCCAACATCAAGCCAGGTCTCTACACCCAGAGTGTGCCCCAGAGGAACTAGTGTCTGCCTCTCATTCACTGCTGCATGCCTGCCCAGGGTCCTCCAAAAAGTGAGTAACCCTCGATTGCCCATACCGTGACCTCACTGTCGCTATACCCTGCAGGTCTGGTGTGCTGCAATACCAACAATGGTACGAGCAGACCATAAGATACCTCCTCATTAATTGTTTTAACAGCAATATATTTTGCGAGGTGATTGTAAAAAGACAACAGTATGTGTGCACTCATCCAACAGTGCAGAAGCTGAACGTGCACCTGGCCAAGTTGCGGAGGTTCTTTAAGGGCAGTTTTACCAGCTCCTTTCCTTAAACCTGTCCCCAATGTTTTGACGTTTTCCTTTATTCAAGCTTTGGTTTCTATTTGGAAATGAGTTTTTATCCCAGGAAACCTTTTAAACCATCCCTTCAAGACATTCCTCTTCTTTCTTTGGAATATCACATTCCTAATGCAGTGAGCCCCTGAGTAGCCGGTTCAAGGGATCTTAATGGTAGTGGCCCTGATGAGATGTTGTGTAACGGTGTACTTCCTCAGGCCATTGTTCCCTGGAGATTGGTGCAGTGGAAAGGTGGTTTAAAGGATAATTGTCACATTTAGACCCTAATTTCAATTTTCATATATGTAGTTAGATTCAGCCCTTAGCAACCAGTCTGCATAAAACTGCAATTTTACTATTCAGTTAAGATGGCCGCCACTGCCCTCATCCTGAGGCTAATCCCGCCTGCCCTCACTACCCACAATGCATTAAGCTCCTCACATGCACTAGCCAGTAACAATAGCCCCCCAAAAGTGTCAGTAACCAGAGCCATCCCCCTAAAGGGTTAATCTCCTGCAGCACAAAGGGGTCCTCTTACCACATGTTGCTTTCATTTATACATTGAGCAGATGGCAGATCTCCCTTCCCTGGTCTGCGCTGCTCCAACTCTGCATTCCCCAAGTCTGCTGAGTGAGGGAGCGTCTGCCAAGCGCAGGGACAGGGAGAAGTGCACACAGCCCAGGCACTGTTATCAGCTGCTGGGGAGTAATCTGACCTTGCACGCTGTGCTCCATCCTTCAACAGATAGACGGACCATGCCTAGGAAACCCTATTTTAAGCACAGGTAAAAGTAGGCAGTACAGGGAACAGAAATGTGGAATTAAGGGGTAATTGAATACACAGTGAAAAGTTGAAATAGGGCCATCAAGGTGATATTAATCACCACAATCCAATACTAAATTGCGACAGTTATCCTTCAAGGAATCAGGCCAGAAGTAAGGCTATAAAAATCCCTCTTTACTTAGTGCAAAATATAACTTGTGATACATCCAGCAGTAGTAAGTAGGGATGAGCGAACTCGAACTGTATAGTTCGGGTTCGTACCGAATTTTGGGGTGTCCGTGACACGGACCCGAACCCGGACATTTTCGTAAAAGTTCGGGTTCGGTGTTCGTCGCTTTCTTAGCGCGTTTGTGACGCTTTCTTGGCGCTTTTTGAAAGGCTGCAAAGCAGCCAATCAACAAGCGTCATACTACTTGCCCCAAGAGGCCGTCACAGCCAGGCCTACTATTGGCATGGCTGTGATTGGCCAGAGCACCATGTGACCCAGCCTCTATTTAAGCTGGAGTCACATAGCGCCGCCCGTCACTCTGCTCTGATTAGCGTAGGGAGAGGTTGCGGCTGCGACAGTAGGGCGAGATTAGGCAGATTAACTTCTCCAAAGGACTTGATTAATCGATCAATCTGCAGCTGTGCATCATTGAGCTGCTGAAATTCAATTGCTCACTGTTTTTAGGCTGCCCAGACCGTTTGTCAGTCACTTTTTTCTGGGGTGATCGGCGGCCATTTTGTGTCTTGTGGTGCGCCAGCACAAGCTGCGACCAAGTGCATTTAAACCTCAATGGTGTGGTTGTTTTTTGGCTAAAGCCTACATCAGGGTGAAGCTGTCACACCAAGTGCATTTAACCAGCAATAGTCTGTTAATTTTTTGGCCATATACTAAATCAGGGGCAAGCTGCGCCCGTCACCAAGTGCATTTAACCAGCAATAGTCTGTTCATTTTTTGGCCATATACTACATCAGGGGCAAGCTGCGCCCGTCACCAAGTGCATTTAACCCTCAGTAGTGTGGTTGGTCAAGCTGTCACACCAAGTGCATTTAACCAGCAATAGTCTGTTCATTGTTTGGCCATATACTACATCAGGGGCAAGCTGCGCCCGTCACCAAGTGCATTTAACCCTCAGTAGTGTGGTTGGTCAAGCTGTCACACCAAGTGCATTTAACCAGCAATAGTGTGGTTATTTTTTGGCCATATCCCAGTCTAATTCTGTCACTAAATCCATACCGGTCACCCAGCGCCTAAATACTAGGCCTCAAATTTATATCCCGCTAAATCTGTCGTTACCGCTGTCCTGTTATGGATGGGCAAGTTATTTAGTGTCCGTCAAAGCACATTTTTTGTTCTGGGTTGAAATACAATTCCCAATTTAGCAATTTCATAATTTAGTGGTTTCTGCTATATCAGAGCTATTTGAAATCTATCCCTAAAAGGGTATATAATATTCAAGGTGCACATAGGGTCATTCAGAATAACTTCACACACGCTACTGTGCATTTCCAAGTCTAATTCTGTCACTAAATCCATACCGGTCACCCAGCGCCTAAATACTAGGCCTCAAATTTATATCCCGCTGAATTTGAATACAATACATTGGGCCAAATAATATTTTTGTTGTTGTGGTGAACCATAACAATGAGGAAAACATCTAGTAAGGGACGCAGACGTGGACATGGTCGTGGTGGTGTTAGTGGTTCTGCCACATCCACACGTCCTAGTGTACCAACTACCTCAGGTCCCAGTAGCCGCCAGAATTTACAGCGATATATGGTGGGGCCCAATGCCGTTCTAAGGATGGTAAGGCCTGAGCAGGTACAGGCATTAGTCAATTGGGTGGCCGACAGTGGATCCAGAACGTTCACATTATCTCCCACCCAGTCTTCTGCAGAAAGCGCACAGATGGCGCCTGAAAACCAACCCCATCAGTCTGTCACATCACCCCCATGCATACCAGGGAAACTGTCTCAGCCTCAAGTTATGCAGCAGTCTCTTATGCTGTTTGAAGACTCCGCTAGCAGGGTTTCCCAAGGGCATCCACCCAGCCCTTCCCCAGC
Organism: Bufo gargarizans; assembly: GCF_014858855.1. Lineage (NCBI taxonomy): Eukaryota > Metazoa > Chordata > Amphibia > Anura > Bufonidae > Bufo > Bufo gargarizans. The sequence goes on along the minus strand of NC_058086.1, from coordinate 149,617,576 downwards.
GGTGAAAGACAGAATGCACTGACGCACAACCACTTATGTTTCCTGATGATGAGGACATGGGAATACCACCTCAGCATGTCTCTGATGATGACGAAACACAGGTGCCAACTGCTGCGTCTTTCTGCAGTGTGCAGACTGAACAGGAGGTCAGGGATCAAGACTGGGTGGAAGACGATGCAGGGGACGATGAGGTCCTAGACCCCACATGAAATGAAGGTCGTGCCACTGACTTTCACAGTTCGGAGGAAGAGGCAGTGGTGAGACCGAGCCAACAGCGTAGCAAAAGAGGGAGCAGTGGGCAAAAGCAGAACACCCGCCGCCAAGAGACTCCGCCTGCTACTGACCGCCGCCATCTGGGACCGAGCACCCCAAAGGCAGCTTCAAGGAGTTCCCTGGCATGGCACTTCTTCAAACAATGTGCTGACGACAAGACCCGAGTGGTTTGCACGCTGTGCCATCAGAGCCTGAAGCGAGGCATTAACGTTCTGAACCTGAGCACAACCTGCATGACCAGGCACCTGCATGCAAAGCATGAACTGCAGTGGAGTAAACACCTTAAAACCAAGGAAGTCACTCAGGCTCCTCCTGCTACCTCTTCTGCTGCTGCCGCCTCGGCCTCTTCCTCTGCCTCTGGAGGAACGTTGGCACCTGTCGCCCAGCAAACAGGGGATGTACCACCAACACCACCACCACCTCCGTCACCAAGCGTCTCAACCATGTCACACAGCAGCGTTCAGCTCTCCATCTCACAAACATTTGAGAGAAAGCGTAAATTCCCACCTAGCCACCCTCGATCCCTGGCCCTGAATGCCAGCATTTCTAAACTACTGGCCTATGAAATGCTGTCATTTAGGCTGGTGGACACAGACAGCTTCAAACAGCTCATGTCGCTTGCTGTCCCACAGTATGTTGTTCCCAGCCGCCACTACTTCTCCAAGAGAGCCGTGCCTTCCCTGCACAACCAAGTATCCGATAAAATCAAGTGTGCACTGCGCAACGCCATCTGTAGCAAGGTCCACCTAACCACAGATACGTGGACCAGTAAGCACGGCCAGGGACGCTATATCTCCCTAACTGCACACTGGGTAAATGTAGTGGCAGCTGGGCCCCAGGCGGAGAGCTGTTTAGCGCATGTCCTTCCGCCGCCAAGGATCGCAGGGCAACATTCTTTGCCTCCTGTTGCCACCTCCTCCTTCTCGGCTTCCTCCTCCTCTTCTTCCACCTGCTCATCCAGTCAGCCACACACCTTCACCACGAACTTCAGCACAGCCCGGGGTAAACGTCAGCAGGCCATTCTGAAACTCATATGTTTGGGGGACAGGCCCCACACCGCACAGGAGTTGTGGCGGGGTATAGAACAACAGACCGACGAGTGGTTGCTGCCGGTGAGCCTCAAGCCCGGCCTGGTGGTGTGTGATAATGGGCGAAATCTCGTTGCAGCTCTGGGACTAGCCAATTTGACGCACATCCCTTGCTTGGCGCATGTGCTGAATTTGGTGGTGCAGAAGTTCATTCACAACTACCCCGACATGTCAGAGCTGCTGCATAAAGTGCGGGCCGTCTGTTCGCGCTTCCGGCGTTCACATCCTGCTGCTGCTCGCCTGTCTGCGCTACAGCGTAACTTCGGCCTTCCCGCTCACCGCCTCATATGCGACGTGCCCACCAGGTGGAACTCCACCTTGCACATGCTGGACAGACTGTGCGAGCAGCAGCAGGCCATAGTGGAGTTTCAGATGCAGCACGCACGGGTCAGTCGCACTACAGAACAGCACCACTTCACCACCAATGACTGGGCCTCCATGCGAGACCTGTGTGCCCTGTTGCGCTGTTTCGAGTACTCCACCAACATGGCCAGTGGCGATGACGCCGTTATCAGCGTTACAATACCACTTCTATGTCTCCTTGAGAAAACACTTAGGGCGATGATGCAAGAGGAGGTGGCCCAGGAGGAGGAGGAGGAGGAAGAGGGGTCATTTTTAGCACTTTCAGGCCAGTCTCTTCGAAGTGACTCAGAGGGAGGTTTTTGGCAACAGCAGAGGCCAGGTACAAATGTGGCCAGACAGGGCCCACTACTGGAGGACGAGGATGAGGAGGAGGTGGAGGAGGATGAGGATGAAGCATGGTCACAGCAGGGTGGCACCCAACGCAGCTCGGGTCCATCACTGGTGCGTGGCTGGGGGGAAAGGCAGGACGATGACGATACGCCTCCCACAGAGGACAGCTTGTCCTTACCCCTGGGCAGCCTGGCACACATGAGCGACTACATGCTGCAGTGCCTGCGCAACGACAGCAGAGTTGCCCACATTTTAACCTGTGCGGACTACTGGGTTGCCACCCTGCTGGATCCACGCTACAAAGACAATGTGCCCACCTTACTTCCTGCACTGGAGCGTGATAGGAAGATGCGCGAGTACAAGCGCACGTTGGTAGACGCGCTACTGAGAGCATTCCCAAATGTCACAGGGGAAGAAGTGGAAGCCCAAGGCCAAGGCAGAGGAGGAGCAAGAGGTCGCCAAGGCAGCTGTGTCACGGCCAGCTCCTCTGAGGGCAGGGTTAGCATGGCAGAGATGTGGAAAACTTTTGTCAACACGCCACAGCTAACTGCACCACCACCTGATACGCAACGTGTTAGCAGGAGGCAACATTTCACTAACATGGTGGAACAGTACGTGTGCACACCCCTCCACGTACTGACTGATGGTTCGGCCCCATTCAACTTCTGGGTCTCTAAATTGTCCACGTGGCCAGAGCTAGCCTTTTATGCCTTGGAGGTGCTGGCCTGCCCGGCGGCCAGCGTTTTGTCTGAACGTGTATTCAGCACGGCAGGGGGCGTCATTACAGACAAACGCAGCCGCCTGTCTACAGCCAATGTGGACAAGCTGACGTTCATAAAAATGAACCAGGCATGGATCCCACAGGACCTGTCCGTCCCTTGTCCAGATTAGACATTAACTACCTCCCTTTAACCATATATTATTGTACTCCAGGGCACTTCCTCATTCAATCCTATTTTTATTTTCATTTTACCATTATATTGCGAGGCTACCCAAAGTTGAATGAACCTCTCCTCTGTCTGGGTGCCGGGGCCTAAATATATGCCAATGGACTGTTCCAATGTTGGGTGACGTGAAGCCTGATTCTCTGCTATGACATGCAGACTGATTCTCTGCTGACATGAAGCCAGATCCTCTGTTACGGGACCTCTCTCCTCTGCCTGTGTGCTGGGCCTAAATATATGCCAATGGACTGTTGCAGTGGTGGCTGACGTGAAGCCTCATTCTCTGCTATGACATGGAGACTAATTCTCTGCTGACATGAAGCCAGATTGTCTGTTACGGGACCTCTCTCCTCTGCCTGGGTGCTGGGCCTAAATTTATGAAAATGGACTCTTACAGTGCTGGGTGACGTGAAGCCTGATTTTCTGCTATGACATGCAGACTGATTCTCTGCTGACATGAAGCCAGATCCTCTGTTACGGGACCTCTCTCCTCTGCCTGGGTGCTGGGCCTAAATATATGCCAATGGACTGTTGCAGTGGTGGCTGACGTGAAGCCTCATTCTCTGCTATGACATGCAGACTAATTCTCTGCTGACATGAAGCCAGATTGTCTGTTACGGGACCTCTCTCCTCTGCCTGGGTGCTGGGCCTAAATTTATGAAAATGGACTCTTACAGTGCTGGGTGACGTGAAGCCTGATTCTCTGCTATGACATGCAGACTAATTCTCTGCTGACATGAAGCCAGATCCTCTGTTACGGGACCTCTCTCCTCTGCCTGTGTGCTGGGCCTAAATATATGCCAATGGACTGTTGCAGTGGTGGCTGACGTGAAGCCTGATTCTCTGCTATGACATGCAGACTAATTCTCTGCTGACATGAAGCCAGATCGTCTGTTACGGGACCTCTCTCCTCTGCCTGGGTGCTGGGCTTAAATTTATGAAAATGGACTCTTACAGTGCTGGGTGACGTGAAGCCTGATTCTCTGCTATGACATGCAGACTAATTCTCTGCTGACATGAAGCCAGATCCTCTGTTACGGGACCTCTCTCCTCTACCTGTGTGCTGGGTCTAAATATATGCCAATGGACTGTTGCAGTGGTGGCTGATATGAAGCCTCATTCTCTGCTATGACATGCAGACTAATTCTCTGCTGACATGAAGCCAGATTGTCTGTTACGGGACCTCTCTCCTCTGCCTGGGTGCTGGGCCTAAATTTATGAAAATGGACTGTTGCAGTGGTGGGTGACGTGAAGCCTGATTCTCTGCTATGATATGAAGACTGATTCTCTGCTGACATGAAGCCAGATCCTCTGTTACGGGACCTCTCTCCTCTGCCTGGGTGCTGGGCCTAAATATCTGACAATGGACTGTTGCATTGGTGGCTGACGTGAAGCCTGATTCTCTGCTATGACATTCAGACTAATTCTCTGCTGACATGAAGCCAGATTGTCTGTTACGGGACCTCTCTCCTCTGCCTGGGTGCTGGGCATAAATTTATGAAAATGGACTGTTGCAGTGGTGGGTGACGTGAAGCCTGATTCTCTGCTATGACATGAAGACTGATTATCTGCTGACATGAAGCCAGATTGTCTGTTACGGGACCTCTCTCCTCTGCCTGGGTGCCGGGGCCTAAATATCTGAGAATGGACTGTTCCAGTGGTGGGTGACGGGAAGCCAGATTCTCTGCTATGGGACCTCTCTCCAATTGATTTTGGTTAATTTTTATTTATTTAATTTTTATTTTAATTCATTTCCCTATCCACATTTGTTTGCAGGGGATTTACCTACATGTGTCACGGCTGTTTGAGGGTAACAAGAGCAAACACAGTGAAAAGAGCTACTGACCGGACCCAAACTAGGGAAGATAAGGGGTGACCCCTGTCAGACCCTCAAAGCTCTCCCTATGCTGCTAAAGCACATGCCTGGATCCAAATGGTGGAAGGAGGCATGCCCGCGTACCTCAGACTGATGGCCACTGTAACCCCTACAATAGTGGAAGGGGCACGGCCACCGGTGCCCTACTCAGTATATGGAGGGAACCGTGGCCACCTCAGATCCAGTCAGAAAATAATCAGGTAAACAACAATATCTGCACACTTAGCTGAAGGAGATGCAGCCGCAGAGAAGACGGATCCAAGGACAGCTGGCAATATCCGGAGTGCTTGCTGCAGCAGAAACCAGGTCCAGTGAACTGATAGCTTACAAGTGAAGTTACTCAAGCCAGAGCTACAACTGAAATGAGAAATATAATCCACGCCCTGCAACAGGAGGAGGGGTGATTTAAAGGCAGGAAAATCAACTGCAGGAGAAACAGCTGAGAGTAAAGACCTCATCACAGGGGCGGAGAAACAGAACAGTGAGAACACCTCCAAGCTCTAAGTGACATCATCGCAGGGGTGGAGACACAGAGCTGTGAGAACTTCTCAAAGCTCTGGTAGTGACAGTACCCCCCCCTCTACGGGTGGACTCCGGACACCCAGGACTCACCTTCCCAGGATGAGCCCTATGAAATGCCCTGATGAGGCGAGTGGCTTTAATGTCCGACACCGGAACCCACATCCTCTCCTCAGGACCATAACCCTTCCAATGAACGAGGTACTGAAGAGAACCGCGGACAATGCGAGAGTCCACAATTCTGGAAACCTCAAACTCCAGATTGCCATCAACCAAAATCGGAGGAGGAGGCAAAGAGGAGGGTACCGGGGGCTGGACATATGGTTTTAAGAGAGATCTGTGAAATACATTATGTATCTTCCAAACCCGTGGAAGATCAAGACGGAAGGCAACCGGATTGATGACTGACAAAATTTTATAAGGCCCAATAAACTTGGGACCCAATTTCCAGGAGGGAACCTTCAGTTTAATATTTTTAGTAGACAACCACACCAGATCACCCACATTCAGGTCCGGACCAGGCACACGTCTCTTATCAGCCACACGCTTATACTTCTCACTCATCTTTCTAAGATTACTCTGAATCTTTTGCCAAATGGTAGACAAAGACGAGGAAAATCTCTCCTCCTCAGGTAAACCCGAAAGAGCCCCTCCCGAGAATGTCCCAAACTGCGGATGGAACCCATATGCACCAAAGAATGGTGACTTATCAGAAGATTCCTGACGACGGTTGTTCAAAGCAAACTCAGCAAGAGGGAGAAAAGAACACCAATCCTCCTGGTTCTCTGCCACAAAACAGCGCAAATATGTCTCCAGATTCTGATTGAGGCGCTCAGTCTGACCATTCGACTGCGGGTGAAAAGCAGAAGAGAAGGACAGCCGAACCCCCAGGCGAGAACAGAAAGCCTTCCAGAACCTGGACACAAACTGCGAGCCTCTATCGGAAACAATATCAGAGGGAATGCCATGCAATTTAACAATATGGTCGATAAAAGCTTGCGCCAACGTTTTAGCATTGGGTAAACCAGGGAAAGGAACGAAATGAGCCATCTTGCTAAAACGGTCCACGACCACCAGGATCACCGACTTCCCCGAGGAACGAGGAAGATCCGTGATAAAGTCCATGGACAGGTGTGTCCAAGGACGGGAAGGTATGGGTAACGGGAGAAGGGAACCTGAAGGTCGTGAACGAGGGACCTTAGCGCGAGCGCACGTCTCACAAGCAGCCACAAAACCCTCCACCGACTTACGAAGAGCCGGCCACCAAAATCTCCGAGCAATGAGATCAACCGTGGCTCTACTCCCGGGGTGACCAGCAAGAACCGTATCATGATGCTCCTTAAAGAGTTTGTGACGTAGCTCAGGAGGCACAAACAACTTCCCGGAAGGACAACGGGCAGGTGCCTCAGTCTGGGCAGCCTGGACCTCGGCCTCCAAATCGGAATAAAGAGCAGAAACAACTACCCCCTCCGCCAAAATGGGACCCGGGTCCTCGGAGTTTCCTCCTCCCGGAAAACAGCGAGAGAGAGCATCAGCCTTCACATTTTTGATCCCAGGGCGGAATGTAACGACAAAATTGAATCTGGAGAAGAACAGAGACCATCTGGCCTGTCTCGGATTCATACGCCTGGCCGACTCCAAGTATGCCAGATTCTTATGGTCGGTAAAAACGGTGACAGGGTGCCTGGCCCCCTCCAACCAATGACGCCATTCCTCGAAAGCCAACTTGATGGCCAACAACTCCCTATCTCCCACATCATAGTTTCTCTCTGCCGGGGAGAGTTTTTTAGAGAAAAAGGCACAGGGTCGCCATTTGGCAGGAGAAGGGCCCTGGGACAAAACTGCACCCACACCCACCTCGGAAGCATCCACCTCAACAATAAAAGGTAAGGAAACATCGGGATGCACCAAGATGGGAGCAGACGCAAAACTCTCTTTAATCTTAGAAAAGGCTGCAAGCGCCTCCTCCGACCAAGAGGAAAAATCCGCCCCCTTTTTTGTCATGTCAGTAAGGGGTTTGACAACAGAGGAATAATTCAAAATGAACTTTCTGTAGTAGTTAGCAAAACCCAGAAAGCGCATCAATGCCTTCTGATTCTCAGGAAGCTCCCACTCAAGTACAGCACGGACCTTCTCAGGATCCATGCGAAAACCAGAAGCAGAGAGGAGAAAACCAAGAAATTGAATCTCCGATACCATAAAAAGACATTTCTCTAGCTTGGCATACAGTTTATTCTCCCGCAGTATCTGCAGAACCTGAAAAAGATGATCCTGATGGGTCTGAACATCAGGGGAAAAAATCAAAATATCGTCAAGATACACCAAAACAAATTTCCCCATTAAGTGGTAGAAAATACTATTAACAAAATGCTGAAAGACGGCCGGAGCATTCATCAGGCCGAAAGGCATAACGAGATTCTCGAAATGCCCGTTAGGGGTATTAAAAGCCGTTTTCCATTCATCCCCCTCTCTGACCCTGACCAGGTTGTACGCGCCTCTCAGATCCAATTTGGAAAACACCTTGGCTCCAACAATTTGGTTGAAGAGGTCCGGGATCAGAGGAAGGGGATAGGGATCGCGAATCGTGATACGGTTCAGCTCCCTAAAATCTAAGCAAGGTCTCAGAGAGCCATCTTTTTTTTTAACAAAAAAAAAACCCGCGGCAACAGGTGACTTTGAGGGACGAATATGCCCCTTCTCGAGACTCTCGGAGATATAGGTTCGCATTGCGATTCTTTCCGGTTGTGAGAGATTGTAGAGGCGTGCTTTTGGCAGCTTGGCGCCGGGAATGAGGTTAATGGGACAGTCAAACTCCCGGTGAGGAGGTAGCTCCTGAACACCGCTCTCGGAAAACACGTCCGAGAAATCAGAGAGAAATGATGGCACAGTTTTAGTAGACACCTCTGCAAAAGTCGCTGTGAGACAATTCTCTCTACAAAAGTCACTCCACTCATTTATTTGCCTTCCTTGCCAATCAATAGTGGGGTTATGTCTAGTGAGCCAGGGTAACCCCAAAACTAGAGGAGAAGGCAATCCGTTAAGGACAAAACAAGATATCTCCTCCACATGAGTGTCACCTACAGCTAGCCGGATATTGTGAACAATGCCTTTCAGAGATCTCTGCGAGAGTGGAGCAGAGTCAATGGCAAAAACAGGTATATCCTTTTCCAATGTGCAAACCTGAAAACCATGCATGGCTACAAATTGAGTGTCAATAAGATTGACGGCCGCTCCACTATCGACAAAAATCTCACAAGAAATGACTTTGCTCTCTAGCGCCACCCTGGCAGACAGGAGAAAACGGGAACTGCAGGTCAGAGGAAAAGCATCAATTCCCACATCAAGTTTGCCCAAAGTAGCAGATGAAGTAGAACTTGATGATCTACCTCTTGAGGTTTTTCTCTTATTATCGCTCTTAGTACAGTTCAGGAATCTCCTAGACGGACAAACATTTGCCAAATGACCTATGCCCCCACAACAAAAACACACCATATTCTGAGGACTAAATCCTCTTTTATCAGGGGCAAGTCGGCCTAGCTGCATGGGCTCCTCCTCAGAGGGGAGCGAGACAGGATGAGGCCCCTGCACACTGAATGAGTCCGCACCATTGCCCCAAGACTGACAATGGCTGGACAGAGAGGTCTTGTTTCTTTCTCTTAGACGTCTGTCAAGGCGTACCGCCAATGACATGGCAGACTCTAAGGACGTTGGTCTCTCATGGAAAGCAAACGCATCTTTCAATCTCTCTGAGAGACCATGACAGAACTGACTCCGGAGTGCAGCATCATTCCAACCTGAATCAGCTGCCCATCTCCGAAATTCAGAACAATAAAGCTCCGCAGACAGTTTGTTCTGGCATAAAGCACGTAAGTTCGATTCGGCCAGAGCAACACGATCCGGGTCATCATATATTTGCCCCAGGGCCACAAAAAATCTTTCCACGGATCGAAGGGAGGGATCCCCTGATGGCAGCGAAAAAGCCCAAGTCTGAGCATTGCCCCTGAGCAGGGAGATGACAATCCTCACCCTCTGTTCCTCATTACCAGAGGAAAGGGGACACAAGCAAAAATGGAGTTTGCATGCCTCTCTGAAGCGAACAAAATTCTCACTGCCCCCGGAGAACGTCTCCGGAAGTGAGACCTTTGGCTCGCAACAGACTCCATGAGCCGGAGCAGAGCCTAATGCTTGTAACTGAGTCATAGATTGACGGAGATCCGCTACTTCCAAAGAAAGACCCTGCATGCGGTCAACCAGGCCAGAAAGCGGATCCATGTCAAAAAAGGACGGTTTTGGTGGATTATAATGTCACGGCTGTTTGAGGGTAACAAGAGCAAACACAGTGAAAAGAGCTACTGACCGGACCCAAACTAGGGAAGATAAGGGGTGACCCCTGTCAGACCCTCAAAGCTCTCCCTATGCTGCTAAAGCACATGCCTGGATCCAAATGGTGGAAGGAGGCATGCCCGCGTACCTCAGACTGATGGCCACTGTAACCCCTACAATAGTGGAAGGGGCACGGCCACCGGTGCCCTACTCAGTATATGGAGGGAACCGTGGCCACCTCAGATCCAGTCAGAAAATAATCAGGTAAACAACAATATCTGCACACTTAGCTGAAGGAGATGCAGCCGCAGAGAAGACGGATCCAAGGACAGCTGGCAATATCCGGAGTGCTTGCTGCAGCAGAAACCAGGTCCAGTGAACTGATAGCTTACAAGTGAAGTTACTCAAGCCAGAGCTACAACTGAAATGAGAAATATAATCCACGCCCTGCAACAGGAGGAGGGGTGATTTAAAGGCAGGAAAATCAACCGCAGGAGAAACAGCTGAGTGTAAAGACCTCATCACAGGGGCGGAGAAACAGAACAGTGAGAACACCCCCAAGCTCTAAGTGACATCATCGCAGGGGTGGAGACACAGAGCTGTGAGAACTTCTCAAAGCTCTGGTAGTGACAACATGTTGCTGCCTTTTGCAGCCCTCTAGCCCTTTCCTGGGCTGTTTTACAGCCGTTTTAGTGCCGAAAAGTTCGGGTCCCCATTGACTTCAATGGGGTTCGGGTTCGGGACAAAGTTCGGATCGGGTTCGGATCCCGAACCCGAACATTTTCGGGAAGTTCGGCCGAACTTCTCGAACCCGAACATCCAGGTGTTCGCTCAACTCTAGTAGTAAGTACAAAGTGCAGTTCTGTCACTAAATTATGAGGTATGGTGGATGGATATGTGATAATTAAATGGCACTTGCAGGCATTTGTCACTATAGGTGTGATATAGGCCTGGAGCTAGACTGGCCTGGATCTTTGTTAGGTGATGGTTGTCTAATGTGTATTCCCTCACCTGCAGCAGGGTTTGTGAAGCTTAAGTTTATGGTCACTTTGCTGACTAAATATAGCTTTGATAAAGTAAGCACTCTTGATTCTGCAAATCTCTCTGGAGTAGTGGTCTTACAGGAGAACTGGATGAGGTCCCTTGGAGTAGGAGCTCTAGCCTGTGTTTCCTTCCTCCACTCTATACGAGCTTGAACGCTTCCTCCTGGCAGGAAGCAGAACCAGCCCACTCCTACAAAGATGGAAGGAACAGGGTGGTAAAACCTGTTCCTGCCAACCATACCTCCTCTGATGGTGCACATAACATAAAAACGCATAATATTACAAGTCATATAAAACAATTGCAGATACCCCCAGGTCTGGTGTACTGCACTAACTATCAATTCCGAGTCTGGATTGTGAAGGGCATCTCACCTTTAAGGCAGTTATATTTTAACTGTATTCTGAATAACATACAAAATATTCCGTAATGAACTCCCTCTTTCATCTCTATCAACAGATAAGGTGTTTCCAGGCTGGAGTCTCTACCCCTCCAATAACAGTTACAATCCCTCCAATAACACCGATACAATACCAAGTTTTACTCAGGATTTCCCTGTAAATACAAATTTAAAGGGGTTATCCAACCCCTATAAAGATACTCCTAACGCCTGGGCCCCTCATATACTGTAGACTATTCTTACCCCATGTTGCTCCTGATCCCCGCACATCTGCCGCTTCATCTCCCAGTCGTGCAAGTAGAGGCTATACGGGGATCAGAAGCGACGCGAGTATCAGGGACCAGGGTAAGTATAACTTAAATGAGGGGCCCAGGCATTAAGGGGGTCATTATAGGGGTTGAATTACCCTTGTAATGCTTTGTTGGGAAAAAGCTTTATACAGTTCAATGTTCTCACTGCATCAATCATACTGAGGTTCTTAGCTACCTGTCATCGTCTGCTTGTACAGACCTCAGGAAGGAAGGGAGGATAATAAACATTTCTTTGATCAAATAAATACGATATAGTAAACGAAATACAGGAAAAAAGACCATACGCATCTAAAATAAGAATAAAGTCCATTTTATTTTATAGAACACATAGCTCCCTTATCATCGCCATGTACAGTATAAATACATGTATACACACTCATTTTGGGTGAACGACAATTGTTTTATCGCTTGTTGCTCTAAAATAAAATAACTGAAAATGAAACGCTAACATACTGTACTGTGCTTCAAAATGGTACATGTAGAAACTAAAACTTGTCCTGGAAAAACAAGACCATATTGCTGCACTGATAAATCAAAAAGGTATTGCTTCCAGGGTTTCAGAGATTTACTGTTAACTGTTTACCCCACATCCCTATGCTCTACTGCCCGGATAGTGGTCCTGGTCTTAAAGGGGTTATCCGAAGTCTAAAAGATCCCCCCTTAATGCCCAGGCCCCTTGTATACACTATACTTACCTGCTCCCGACACCTGCGTTGCTCCGGATCCCTGCACAGCCACCGCTGCATCTCCCCGTTGTGTGGATAAAAACATTTAGTGACGGGGGGAGTGCAGCCGATAGCCGGCCTTGGCGGTGACCAGCCTCTCTAGCAGCTGTGGCCATGCAGGGATCCGGAGCAACAAGGGTGCAAGGGAGCAGGTAAGTATAATGTATACAAGGGGCCCAGGCATTGGGGGAGGCTATTTTAGACTTTGGATAACCCTTTTAACCCCTTGGGTCCCACAGGATTTTTTGTTTTTACATTTTCATTTTGTCTTCTCTGAGCCATCGATTTTTTATTTTTCTATTCATGTAGCCGTATGAGGACTTCTTTGTTACGGGATAAGTTGCTATTTCTAATAGCAAAATTGAATATGCATACAATGAAGTGGGAAGCAGGAAAAAAAATTCCAAATGAGGTGGAAATGGAAGAAAACTGCAATTACAGACAATTTTTACGGGTTTTGTCTCTGCTGCGTTCCCTATAAGCTAAAACAGACCTGTCCCCTTTCATTCTCTGGGTCAGTACAATTACAATACCACATTTATATGGTTTACTCGTTTTAATATTGAAAAAATATAAACACCTTGAAAAAAATCTTTTTTTCTTTTCATCTCCATATTCTGACCCCCATAACTTATTTAGAGTTACGTCTAAGGCCTCATGCACACGGCCGTTGTTTTGGTCTGCATCCAAGCCGCAGATTTGGCGGCTCGGATGCGGACCCATTCACTTCAATGGGGCCGCAAAAGATGCGGACAGCACTCCGTTTGCTGTCCGCATCCGTTGCTCCGTTCTGTGGTCCGCCCAAAAAATATAACCTGTCCTATTCTTGTCCGCGCTTTGCAGACAAGAATAGGCAGTTATATTAAAGTCTGTCAGTGCTGTTCCGCAAAATGTGGAACGCACACGGACGCCATCCATGTTTTGCGGATCTGCGATTTGCGGACCGCAAAACACACCACGGTCGTGTGCATGTAGCCTAAGGAGCAGTGTGGAGGCTGATTTTCTTGTGGGCTGATCTGTGGTTTTTATAGATGTCATTTTGGAGCGCATGTCGGTTTTTCTGTGTAACTTTTCGGTTAAATTATATAAAATTTTGGGGGGTAAGTGAAGCAATAGAAAAATGGTGAATTGCCCATTTTGAATTTTTTTTTCCGTAATGCTATTTGTCATATGGGATACATGTTTTTATATTTTAATAGTTCAGGCATTTTGTTATTCTGCTATGCCCATGATCTTTATGCTTTTTATTGTTTATTTATTTTTATTTTTATTCTTGGGGAATTTTAATTTTTTATTTTCTAAAACTTTCACATTTTTTAACCCACTAGGAGGCTAGAATATGCCTGCCATCTGCATGCCACCATAGGAACTACAGCTCTGATACACTGGGTCTCTACAGAGTGAAGGAACAGCTCCCCCCATCACTGCACAGGGAAGCCGTTCCTGACCCGGAAGAGCGCGCCTCCTATTTTCCTCATTTAGATGCCGGGTTAAGGCTACTTTCACACTAGTGTTTTAGTTTTCCGCTATTGAGATCCGTCATAGGGGTGCAATATCAGAAAAAAAAAAACTTCAGTTTTGTCCCCATTCATTGTCAATAGGGACAAAACTAAACAGAATGGAATGTTCCAAAATGCATTCCGTTCAATTTAGTTGCATTCCCATACCGGAGAGCAAACCACAACATGTTGAATATCAAATAGAGGAAAACAGAACTGGATCGTACATCCACAAGCTATGCTTTGATCTAATTAACCTCGCTTCTCAGCTCAATACTCAGTGTACTACCCCCTATACTGCATGCTTATGCAAGAGGCATTAGTGTACATTTTGATCAAAAGGCATAAGCCAGATCACCGCATCAAGGTTGCCTCTTTAAGTGGGACCTACTCTAAACTTGGCGCAGCACTGCGTGGTGACCTCCAAATCTGGCGCGATACTCCGCAGCGACCACCAGTGCCACACCAGCAGACAATGGGACCCAGCAGCCAACCAGTACCCCTGCTGCCTGGTAATGCCACCCCTGCACTGGGCCCCACCAGCACAGCACCACAGCAACAATGGCCACCGCGCAGCACTGCACCATTTGAAAAAAGGCCACCACGCAGTACTGCACCATCTGAACAGTTGTCTAACACAACATGTCCTAAGCTATCAGGAACTCCAACTGAGAGCTGGCAGGGTGGCATTGCCAGGTAGCGCTGGTTGTCACTGCGCAGTGCCGTGCCAAATCTGGAGGTCGCCGCGCAGTGCTGAGCCAAGTTTAGAGTAGGTCCTACTCAAAGAGGCAACCTTTACGTGGTGAGTGAGCTTATGCCTTTTGATCAAAATGTACACTAATGCCTCTTGCATAAGCATGCAGTATAGGGGGCAGTACACTACATATTGCGCTGAGAAGCGAGGTTAATTAGATCAAATCATAGCTTGTGGATGTGCGATCCAGTTCTGTTTTTCTCCATTTGATATATGCAACATGTTGTAGTTTGCTTTCCTTCTTGGGATGCGGAGTAAGACGGATCAAGACGGAGCATGATCCCCAGTGCAAGTCAATGGGGACGGACCCGTTTTCTCTGCCACAATCTGCCACAATAGAAAATGGATCCGTCCTCCATTGACTTTCAATGGAGTTCATAACGGATCCGTCTTGGCTATGTTAAAGGTAATACAACCAGATCCATTCATAATGGATGAAGATGGTTGTATTATCAGTAACGGAAGTGTTTTTGCTGAGATCTGCCGGATTCCCTCCTTCCACTATTCATGTACAGCGCTGGGACTTAAGAGCTATGCACACCTTCTGGAACTATTTTTTAAAATAAAAAATATTGAGCCATTCTGTCAAAAAGGGTTAACTGTTTGTCTAGCTATGTGAATGGTACTGTTTACTTCCACTTTGTGCCGGTCATCTACTAACCCTTATCTCTAAATTACTAAGAGGTCATTAACACTTATTTAAGCCCCATTCTTCTCAGTAAGATAAGGATTGAGCTTTGAGTGTTTATAAGGTCTGAGAGGAGCGATAAGGAGCCCGTCAGCTATCTGTCTGACAGACCAGAAAGAAAAGTCAGATCCTGCTAGTAGAGCATCTCAGCTCTGTACAGAGAAATGGATTCCACATTTTTAGAGATTTTTAGCTCATAATGGGTACAATGCACTAATAAAAAAAAATTGCCCACAAAGATGTACATAGCCTTTGAGGGGTTAATTTGGCTGGACAGGATTGAAAATATATATAACCGCTATCTTAAAAAGTGCCACACCTTTTCACAATTGGGTGTGGTATTGCATCTGAGCCCTACTTATATCAATGGAGATAAGCTGTAATATCAGATATAACCTGTGGGAAGTTGTGGTACAATTTTTTGGAAGAAAGTGGCCATATTTTTCTAATCCTGGGCAATGCCTTTACACCTCTCAATTGTAGCAAGAGTACAGTCATGGCCAAAAGTTCTGAAAATGACACAAATATTAGTTTTCACAAAGTTTGCTGCTAAACTGCTTTTAGATCTTTGTTTCAGTTGTTTCTGTGATGTAGTGAAATATAATTACATGCACTTCATACGTTTCAAAGGCTTTTATCGACAATTACATGACATTTATGCAAAGAGTCAGTATTTGCAGTGTTGGCCCTTCTTTTTCAGGACCTCTGCAATTCGACTGGGCATGCTCTCAATCAACTTCTGGGCCAATTCCTGACTGATAGCAACCCATTCTTTCATAATCACTTCTTGGAGTTTGTCAGAATTAGTGGGCTTTTGTTTGTCCACCCGCCTCTTGAGAATTGACCGTAAGTTCTCAATGGGATTAAGATCTGGGGAGCTTCCAGTCCATGGACCCAAAATGTCAACGTTTTGGTCCCCGAGCCACTTAGTTATCACTTTTGCCTTATGGCACGCTGCTCCATCATTCTGGAAAATGCATTGTTCTTCACCAAACTGTTGTTGGATTGTTGGAAGAAGTTGCTGTTGGAGGGTGTTTTGGTACCATGCTTTATTCATGGCTGTGTTTTTGGGCAAAATTGTGAGTGAGCCCACTCCCTTGGATGAGAAGCAACCCCACACATGAATGGTCTCAGGATGCTTTACTGTTGGCATGACACAAGGACTGATGGCAGCGCTCACTTTTTCTTCTCCAGACAAGCCTTTTTCCTGATGCCCCAAACAATCGGAAAGAGGCTTCATCAGAAAATTATGACTTTGCCCCAGTCCTCAGCAGTCCATTCACCATATTTTCTGCAGAAGATCAATCTGTCCCTGATGTTTTTTTGGGAGAGAAGTGTCTTCTTTGCTGCCCTTCTTGACACCAGGCCATCTTCCAAAAGTCTTCGCCTCACTGTGCGTGCAGATGCGCTCACACCTGCCTGCTGCCATTCCTGAGCAAGCTCTGCACTGGTGGCACTCCGATCCCGCAGCTGAATCCTCTTTAGGATCCTGGCGCTTGTTGGACTTTCTTGGAAGCCCTGAAGCCTTCTTAACAAGAATTGAACCTCTTTCCTTGAAGTTCTTAATGATCCTATAAATTGTTGATTGAGGTGCAATCTTAGTAGCCACAATATCCTTGCCTGTGAAGCCATTTTTATGCAATGCAATGATGGCTGTACGCGTTTCTTTGTAGGTCACCATGGTTAACAATGGAAGAACAATGATTTCAAGCATCACCCTCCTTTTAACAGGTCAAGTCTGCCATTTTAACCCAATCAGCCTGACATAATAATCTCCAGCCTTGTGCTCGTAAACATTCTCACCTGAGTTAACAAGACGATTACTGAAATTATCTCAGCAGGTCCTTTAATGACAGCAATTAAATGCAGTGGAAAGGTTTTTTGGGGATTAAGTTAATTTTCATGGCAAAGAAGGACTATGCAATTCATCTGATCACTCTTCATAACATTCTGGAGTATATGCAAATTGCTATTATAAAAACTTAAGCAGCAACTTTCCAATATTTATGTAATTCTCAAAACTTTTGGCCACGACAGTACATTAAAACAGATTTAAGAGAGCATAATACACTCTAAAGCTATACAATGCAGCCAATAGCTTCACCACACTGCTAAAGTTGCATGGCAGAGCCTTAAAGGGGTTGTGCAGTCCTCAGGTTAGGTCATCAAAATCCGATTAGTGGCGGTTCACAGCATTTGTACCGACCCGCACTATACAATTATTTTGTAATTTATCACACGCAGTGTATACCATAAAGAAAAAAACATAAAAACTATAAAAAATCTTACGTACCCCAAAATGGAAAAATGAAAAATACAAGTACCAAAAAAAATCAAGCCCTGTTTCCTGTCCTATGGATAGGACACTTTCTGTGGAGAGCTACAAAAGCTGCAGGGCCCCGTCGGTGTATTATATCCATAGGGGTTACCTGGTACGGACGGCGCAAGTCTCCACTAAAGTCTGGATAACCTCCCTTCCTGGTCCTGGCTGAGCCAAGGGGGGATCCGCTTGCAGTCCAGCAGTACCGGGAGGTACCGCTGTCACGCCGGAACCTCCTGGCTGTGTTCAGGAGGTCCGGGGCTTCTTCCTCCCGCAGGCCGCTTCCCTTGTGGCATTACAGAGGCAGGGGGCGGCGCGGGGCCCTTGTCCTCATGTTTAGGCGCGGACCGGAAATGACGTATGGCCACTTCCGGTATTTGGAACGCACAGCGTTCCGGAAGTAGAAGAGCGGAATGCCACAGGTGGATTTCTCCAAGGGACCTTACCTGGGGTATTTAACCTTGTCAGTGCGCAGGTAGAAGGGTGCCATCCAGCCTTAGAGGACTTCTACAGACCTCGTCTATGGAAGACCCTCCATCTCTGCACTATACCATGGAAGAGGAGAGTGGTCAGCGCACTGGTGACCAGGACAACCTTGATATGCGATCGGTATTCCTGGTGGGGTAAGGAGGTTAATCCCCAGTATTATCCTTACAAGTTCCTTATTCTAAGGGGGCCTTTCTGTTTATTTATTCCTAGAATACTAAAAAGAGCCCTAGGAAGGCAACTTCTAAGACACGTGGAAAAGAATGCGAAACTTGTAGGAAAAAGTTAACCCCCTCTTGGCCAAAGTTGCTTTGCCAGCACTGTATTAATAAGATGGTAGAAGAAGAGTCCCCATCATTTATGCAAACTACCAAGAACATGGTGAAATCCGAAATCGTGGATTCTATGAAAGAATTTAAGAAATTCCTTCCATCTCTCTCCAGAGGAGAGCTGAGGAGCAGCTTCTGACATGCAGCTAGATAGCCCAGGCTCCTAGCTTGCCACCAGGAGAAGAGTTTGCCTCCTGAGAAACCAAGTTCCCTTAAAGGTGCAGTGCAGAGCCAAGTTTATTTCCAGCCGAACAGAGAGCTGAAGGGCAGAAGTATATTCTACAGCAAGGAGACATATACCAGAGGAAGGTTTCCCTACCCAAGGATAAAGCCAGTAATAGGGCATACGGGCCTTGGAGTAAGCCAGACAGGATCTGAGGAAAAGTGCAGTCTGATCTGTAAGTGTTTAAGCCCTCTGAGTATCTTGCAAAGACTTTGCCTGCCTTTTTATATGAAGCCTGCCTGTATTCAACCTTTTTACACGTGGAACTAACCAAAGACTGTAAATAGTTGAACTGTTTCAGTAAAAGGAAGTTCTGGTTTACTGCAACTGCGGCTTTTTTTCTGGAGGAACGCACCGAAACGGCGTTCCACCACCTTTTGACATCGCAGCCTGCCATGCTCCAGCATCGCAGGCTGCGATGTATCAGCGGGGAGGGACTGGGAGGAGGAGCTGGGGGCCAGTGCGTTCACTATGCTCCGGCCCCCAGCTCCAGTACAGTTATAAAATGTGTAATTAAATTAATAATGATTCATGCTGGCTGCCCCCTCTGTAGTATAACATTCAATATATTGTACTCACAGGGCTACTGTTATCGTAATGCAGGCCGGCCGGGCAGACAAGCGGCAGCGTCACTGACTGACGTCACGCGCCTGCGCCGCCTGCTTCATTCATAAAGTAGGCGGCGCAGGCACGTGACGTCAGTCAGTGACGCTGCCGCTCGTCTGCCCGGCCAGCCTGCATTACGATAACAGTAGCCCTGTGAGTACAATATATTGAATGTTATACTACAGAGGGGGCAGCATGAATCATTATTAATTTAATTACACATTTTATAACTGTAATGGGGTGTCTGTGGATGACACTGTTATGGGGTGGGGGGGTGTCTGTGGATGACACTGTTATCGGGTGGGGCTGGGGTCTGTGGATGACACTTATGGGGTGGGGGGGTCTGTGGATAGCACTGTTATGGGGTGCGGGGGGTCTGTGGATGGCACTGTCATGGGGTGGGGGGGTCTGTGGATGGCACTGTTATGGGGTGGGGGGGTCTGTGGATGACACTGTTATGGGGTGGGGGGGTCTGTGGATGACACTGTTATGGGGTGGGTGGGTCTGTGGATGGCACTGTTATAGGATGGGGGATCTGTGGATGCCATCCACAGATCCCCCATAACAGTGCCATCCACAGATCCTCCACCTCATAACAGTGTCGGCATCCACAGATCCTCCACCCCATAACAGTGCCATCCACAGATCCTCCACCCCATAACAGTGCCATCCCCAGATCCCCCATTAACAGTGCCATCCCCAGATCCCCCATTAACAGTGCCATCCCCATCTGGGGGGTTTCTTTGCTGGGCTGGACTTTTATAGCCCCTCCCCAAATTTTACTTGCATCCCTGTTCTCTAAAGGGGCGGTCTTAGGGGTGGGTAGGGGTTGGTCCTAGGGGTGGGTAGGGGCGTGGCCAGGGGAGGGGGAGTGAGTTCCACCACCTTTTTTTCTGAGAAAAAAAGCCCTGATTATTCCTGCAATAAATCGGTGTGCCACCGTTACCGGCACTGGCGTCACGAACTTAAAGGGATCTTGCCACCGGCACATTAAACCTGCAACACCCAGGGCACCTCACCTACCAGCCGGCCTGGTCACTATATACAGAGAGTGCCCCAGAGGATCAGTGTGCCAGCCTCTCCATCACTGCTGTACGCCTGCCCAGGGTATATAAAAACTGTGAGTACCAAAAACACCCTCAGTTAGTAACTACCCCTGTGACCTCACATTCGCTTACCCTGCAGGGCTGCGTATGGCATAGTTTGGCGTCATGAACAGGATGCGAATATTCCTACGCCATAGTGGAATTTGAACTGTGTGCCATTATTGCCTATGAAGTGATAAATGTCCTATCTGTTTATTTGAAAATTGTTGTGCCAAAGAACTGTGAAAAACCTAAGCTGACTGGATTTATTGCTGCGCCATCGCTGTATTGTATTGGCGGGAAAAAGTTGGCGCCGTCTGCTAAAAAAGCGGGAAGGACTGTATTTTCGCGCCACCGCTTTATCAACTAATTTGCAAGTCTAACCTAATGGACTCCGCCTCCCCATGTTGGAGTACCTAGGGGGCGGCCTCCCAGAGCAGTGGGAGGTCTTGTCGGAAGTACTGCGAGCCACCCTTGTGGTCCATCAGAGAAGGATCGAGCATGTTGGAGATGGTCGATTACTCTAATCGAATGGCTTCACCTACCGTCAAGACTGCAGAGCCTGCAATGTTCGACGAGGAAGAAGCACCACCTCAAAGAAAATTTGCATTACAAAAATCAGATTGCAGCCTTCTCATTGGCCTACAAGTTAGAAGCAGGGAGGGATCATGTATACAAATTTAAAAAAAAATCTTGAATATTCGAAATTACGAATATATATCACTATATTCTAAATATTTGCAAATTCTCAAAGTGCCGATATTCGCGATAAAAATTCACAATTCGAATATTCGTGATCAACACTAATAGAAATAGAGGCTAAAATAGATTTAAATACACTCACTCGAGCACACATGAAGTTCAGCAGAACTCTGCAATATTGCTGAGCATAGCGATGCTCGAGCCAAACTGGTGTTCGGCCGAGCATGTGTAGCACCCCAGAGTATGTCACTAAACTCTGTCTCCCTGTTACAACATGTCAAGTGTATATTTATTGTCATCTTGTGTAATCTAACTTTGCATTTGCCTGTTTCATATATCATGCTGTAATTTCCCTGTACACCAGCGGGTGGCGGCAATGTGTGATCAGGTATATAGTCAGTTTAGTATATCTAGGCCTGGAATAGTTAAATCCAGCCTAGTCTCCCCTGTCTGAGCAGAAGTGGGATGTTCCCATGTCCTGTCTCATGAGGAGGAGAAGGAAGTTAAGTGAGTGTTCCAGCCACCCCGGCTAGGGGAAGGTTGTGTTAGTAGGAGTTCCCAGTTCCCGGGATCCCAACCAAGGATCCAGCCTCGGCTGAGGCCAAGGATCCCTCTTCCCAGCCTGAGTCATCTACCTCAGCTGGTGACAAGCAAGCAACCCTCCAGAACTACAGATCTCCAGGACGACATCATTCCCTGCGAGCAGTCCTGTGAGTACTTATCCAGAGACCCGGAGAAGCCAAATACCTCCTCAGCTAGTCAGGCCCATTACAAGCAGAAGACCGACAGAGCAGAAGATAGATACCTGCCAGATTCACTAGGCATATGACAAGAAGCAGAATATATATAAATTCCTGCCCATATTGCCAATACCTGCTGGGACCTAAAGACTGAAGCTGTAACGCGTATGGATATCTGTTGCTATACAGTAAAGACAAGTTGGATTATATCTCCTGTCTGGATCTCAATCATTCATTCATTACTCCTATTAAAAACACTCAATTTATTGCAAGTGAGCCAGGATTCAGGAGTCCAGCCGCACCAAGGTAGGAGACACCGTTGACACTACCATACCTACTACACAGAGACATTATCCCCCTCTGGCATTCCTCACCTGGTACGTGAGCTATAACATCTTGAAGGGCCCTGCTACAGTACCTGCGCAAGCTGCAATTGGCGTCACAAACTAAAAACTATTAATATTGTGCCACAGCACTTAGCCACCAATCCGGCTTACTGCACATGCTCGCTCAACACTAATAAGAAACTGCCCCCGGAGGATACATGTACCCGATGGTCAACGTAGCCCTAACACTGCTCGGAGGCTTTATGTATATTTGCAGCACCTGTTCATTCCTTTATCTGGTAAGTGCTTAGAATCCCCTGGGTTGAAACACCAAATTGAATAGTTTAAACTATGGAGTATCAGTCTCTCTTTTTCTTTCCAAGTCTAATGTAAGTTTCCTGGATATTGCCGTATCTCAGGATTTATCTGTATATACAGTACATATGAGGATTTTGATAAGGACTTTTCTTCTGCATCTACAGTATGACCTCAGCACTGACATCCAGAGGATTGGGGTCAAGTAGATTGGCCCCTCTGGATTAGTGATGGACGAACATCTGCCAGGACGGTTTGCGAACGCAATCGCACAAACGTGATCAAATGTTTGCGAACCGCAAGTTTGCTAGTACACAAATAGTCTCACAACACGGACAGTGACATACCAGATGTATTATTCGAATTTGCGATCTCCATTCATTATTTTTTTCAATGCGAAATATCGGCAATATAATTTTTGGGTATTCTGCGGCCTCTGGATCATAAAAGGAAAGAAACTATAACAGATATAACTTCTCTTTTTTTAATTCACTCCTGGTTTTGGCTTTCAAAATTGCTTGCAGCAATCTTATTGTGTGGCCATGCCTTTGAGCTGTGCTGTCCACAGCGTCTAAAGTGATCTGCTAAATAATGAGTGATTCTAGTGAGGCATAGAGCGAAGGATGCGGTAAGTATGGCACAGCTATCAATGTGATGGCATTACTCACCACTCGCTGACCCTCTTACACCCGACAATGGCACTGCACTAGGTCCTGACAGTGGACATCTTCAGGACGTAGCAGGTGTAGGCACACACTATGACCTGAAGGTGTCGGCGCTCAAACGAGAAGGGGATAGAGAAGTATTTTTTTTTGTCTGCTGTGAGATCTGCATTCAAGGCACGGAGGGATTGGCTAAGACTTATAGGGGGCAACAGCAGTCTGATTTAGGGTCTGAATACATTGGATCTATATTATATTGGATCTTTTATCTAAGGTCTGTATGAATTTAGTGAGTGATTTGGGGTTTGCATGAAGCTGTGGGCTGATCTGAAGTCTGTATAAAATGGGGGGCTGATTTGGGGGTCTAATCTGTGTGTGTATCAATTTGCTGTCCATTAATTTTGGGGTCTGTCTAGAAGTCTGTTCTGGGAGTATGTATTCATTTTGGGGTCTCATATGGAGTCTGTATTAAGAAGGGGTTGTTCAGCCATGTAAAATGTATTTTTGAAAACTGATTGGAGTATGTATACATCTGTAACTCTAAGATATTTGAAATAAATGCGTCTCAAAAAAGTGTACATTTATTCTTTTTGAAGGCCATATATCCGTAGTTTGAGACCCCCTGGTCCATAATGTGAAGCTCATGGGGATCATAGCTGGCAAATTCTGTACTAGGAATATTGGTTTTTATCAAGTGTTCTCCAGAATCCAGCTCTGAATACATTTCTGGAATTGGTTGAGAAGGAATTGGTACAGTCAGAGTTAGATCTTGATTCCCTTATGCACAAGTCTCGATCTAAGGCTAGTTTCACACTAGCTGTAAGGAACTCCGGCAGGCTGTTCTGGCGGGTGAACAGCCTGTCGGATCCAGACTACCGTTCCGGCCCTATTCACTATAATGGGGGCGGGCGGAGTTCTGGCAGCAGCATGGCACATATGCAGAGAGGTGGCCTGAATAAAACTACGTCATATTGTAGTTTTATTCTGGCCGCCTCTCGGCATGTTTGCCATGCTGCCACCAGAACAACAGCACGCCCCCATTATAGTTAATGTGGCCGGAGGGGTAGTCCAGGGGCACGCGTGCACTAGCGGCAGCATTGATCCGACAGGCTGATTTGAAATTTATCCCTGACCTCAAAAGGAAGCAAATAAAGAGGGGACAACCATTGTTCTTAATGCAGGTTTACACCAAAAAAGTGAAGCTATTTTGAATGTTCCAGATACATATCAAGTATTACATAGTGACTCCACACTTGGCTTTCTTTTGCAGCTGGAAGAGGGTTACCATTTGAGACATTTAGATAACAAGTTGTAAGGGATCGCTCTCTCTTAGCTGGTCACAGTCACAGACTTCTTCGCAGACAACCGGATTTAATGTCCAAACTGGTGCTTTACTGTGGCACTTCAGTACCCACACAAACATAAGCATCAAAATGAAATAAACACCTGCCCGTCTAGGATATAATAATACACAGTAGTTCTCCCTTACTCACCTCTAAGCACAGGTTACACCCAGGGTCTCAGGCTCCAAGCCTTAACAGATCTGGTCATCAAACACAAGTCCATATGGGGAAGAGGTCCGGCTACTCATAGCCATATATGGTCCAGCAGCCTCCAGGCTGTTACCACACCAGCACCCATTGGGGGGAGATGGTCCAGAAGTCCTCCCGACTCTGACCGTGCAACCCTCTTTCCGTAGGCATCACTGGGCCCCCCAAAGTTCAGGCTTTACAAAGCCTCATGGCCCCTCAGCCCTCCTGGCTGAGACTACCCAGAGCCTCACTAGGCCTCTGTTTACAAGTCCTCTCATCCCAGACTGACACACAGAGGGTTGGTTTTATCCCTCCTTGATTACAGCAGGCCTCACCTGCGATGACCTCAGGTAAAAGACAATGTAAACAAAACTGTCTAAGCAAACTATGCTTTGCTGAAACCCCTGCAGTTTTCTGGATTTTATTTATCTCACCCAGCTGAGGTATCTGGGTGGGATATACACTCCTTCCAGCACATCACCACAAAATAAACTTAATTTGTCTTTATGGATTCTCCTGTCACCCTAGTCATCCACTCTCTCCCAAAAATCCTAAAAAGATTTTTCTGCTCCCTATGTGTCCAATTGTGGCAGGTATTGGCTCATTGGGAGAGCAAATGGGAAAATGGGTCGACCATTATCTACAACCTTTAGTTTGTAAATTACCCACTTACAGGATACTAAGCATGTATTTGGCCGCATGCATAATATGATCACTGAGGAGGAGTTCAGGTGGGCCACATTTGAAGTGGTTGTTCTTCACTTCTCTCCTTAATCCTGCATGAGTTGAATTTAATGTGTTTGCAACATCATTGGACCAATATAGCGTGTATAGTCAGAATTAAATTAGTTCTTATGTATGTTGTCATGTTCTAGCAGGGATCATATGGACGCTTAGAAATCTCACAGGCATACAACACCAAGGAAAGCAGACAGACAAGGCAAGGAACAAGATGAGTACTTTATTAACAGAAATCCAGACATGACAGAAAGCTGGACCAGAAGGTAAGGAACTAGTGGCAGGTAATACCAGTGGACCAAATGCACCAGTTTGACAGCCAAACCCAGAGGGAGGAGACTCAGTGAGCCCTGTTCTTCACAGAGCCCCTGATGGTGGGGATGAACTTAGCCAAGGGCTCACTGGTCACACCTCCAGGATGGTACTGGTGGACTTGGACACATACCTGCAGACACTAACGCTGGTAGAGGCACCAGCAGTACAGACAAAGATGAGACAAACTGAAAACCAGGCACATAAACAAGAACCCAAACAAAAACACAGGACACTGTTAATACAGGACATACGGGAACCAGAAAACAAGACAAGATGCATGGACCCCATGCAGAACGGATGCATGATGGTCACCGACAGAGCTGATAAGACAAGACAGGCAGATGCCTGGACCCTATGCAGAATGGATGCATGACGGTCACAGACAGAAATGCTAAGACAAGATAGGCAGATGCCTGGACCCCATGCGGAACTGTGAAGCCAGCCTACACAGTTACGTGTAAGGAACTACCCAGTGATGGACACAGGGAGACAAATGCAAGCCACAATTCATACACAGAAGCCGCAACTACACGTAGCTCAAGGCATCCAACATCCACATAAACACCCATAGCCAGTATGCCAGAGCTACTAACGCGAGTATATATGGTAACCCGTGACACAGTGAATTGCACTGTGACAGATGTCCGCCCAATTTTTACCCAAACATAATGGGGGAAATTTATCAAACTGGTGTAAAGTAGAACTGGCTTAGTTGCCCATTGCAACCAATTAGATTTCGCCTTTCATTTTCCAAAGAAGCTGTGAAAAAATAAAGGTGGAATCTGATTGATTGCTATGAGCAACTAAGCCAGTTCTACTTTACACCAGTCTGATAAATCTCCCCCAATGTTTCCACTTTAAATGGACAGTTCTATTTGCAAACATTTATATGATCAGTTGATAGGTTAGCTACATATTTTCTCCTTTCAATCCTTTTATTTCCTCCCTAGTCTAGTCTTTATTGACAAATTTCTGGTCATATGGAAGAATTCTGAAGCCAGTTTCCATGATTTCGCAATGTACCTTAATTCAAATCATATGAATTTAAAATTTACAGCCAGTTTTGCAAGGGGAAGTATTTCTTTCCTGGACATAAAACCCATCAGTTGCAATAATACGGTACGGGTTGAAGGATTTAAGAGCGTTACAACAGGAAATTCAGTTTTTTTTGTTATTAACAATATTCCTTATGGTAAATAAGTCAATCTAAGAATAGAACTAAAAACATGTTTCCACTGACTCATCCTTTATACAGGTGAAACTCGAAAAATTTGAATATTGTGCAAAAGTTCATTTATTTCAGTAATGCAACTTAAAAGGTGAAAATAATATATGAGATAGACTCATTACATGCAAAGCAAGATATTTCAAGCCTTTATTTGTTATAATTTGGATAATTATGGCTTATAGCTTATGAAAACCCCAAATTAACAATCTCAGAAAATTTGAATATTGTGAAAAGGTCCAATATTTTAGGCTTAAAGTGTCACACTCTAGTCAGCTAATTGACCCATAACACCTGCAAAGGGTTCCTGAACCTTTAAACTGTCTCTCAGTCTGGTTCAGTAGGAATCACAATCATGGGAAAGACTGCTGACCTGACAGTTGTGCAGAAAACCATAATTTACACCTTCCATAATGTCACCGCCAGTTCTGTGAGAAGGTCTTACAGACGTCCTTATCTACCTCTTGCATGATGTTCTTTGTTTTGGTTTCACTTTCTCATCACCTATTTAGACTAATCCTCTTTCCTTTATATTCTCTCCCATACTGCCTCACTTTGCGGTTTATACTACTTCCTGGATGAAGTGTTCACTGCTGGAGGCTTCTGCTGCTGCTTGTTCAGATAAGTCCTTTCATGTATTGTGTTTCCTTTCTGGCTTGATTCTAGGTGACCCTTACTCCCTCCGTATAAAGTGCAGGGAGCCGGTGGTCGTGTCCCCTCACTATTATAGGGTTTTCAGGTGTCACACAGTCTTAGGTACGTGGGCATACAATCATCTACCTTTGAGACCCTTGTATGTGCTTAGCAGTCAGGGTGAGCTCTTAGGGTTTTATAGGGCTCACCCTTATGCTCCTTAGTTTGGGAAGCCAGTCGGACGTTTATTCATAACTTCCAGCTATCTGTGACACATAAGGAGGGAAAGCCTCAAAAGGTAATTGCAAAAGAAGTTGGATGTTCCCAAAGTGCTGTATCAAGGCACAATAATAGAAAGTTTTGTGGAAGGGACAAGTGTGGAAGACAAAGGTGCACAAGCAGCAGGGATGACCGCAGCCTGGAGAAGATTGTCAGGAATAGGCCATTCAAAAGTGTTGGGGACTTTCACAAGGAGTGGACTAAGGCTGGAGTTAGTGCATCAAGAGCCACCACACACAGACGGATCCTGAACATGGGCTTCAAATGTTGTATTCCTCTTGTCAAGCCTCTCCTGAACAACAAACAACTTTAGAAGTGTTTTACCTGGGCTAAAGTAAAAAAGAACTGGTCTGTTGCTCAGTGGTCCAAAGTCCACTTTTCTGATGAGAGCAACTTTTGCATCTCATTTGGAAACCAAGGACCCCGAGTCTGGAGGAAGAATGGAGAGGCACAAAATGCAAGATGTTTGAAGTCCAGTGTGAAGTTTCACCGTCTGTGTTGATTTGGGGAGCCATGTCATCTACTGGTTTTGGTCCACTGTGCTTCATTAAGTTCAGAGTCAATGCAGCTATCTACAAGGAGATTTTGGAGCACGTCATGCTTCCTTCCGCAGATGAACTTTATGAACATGGTGACTTCATTTTCCGGTAGAACTTGGCACCTGCCCAAACTGCCAAAAATACAAAAACCTTGTTCAATGACCATGGGATTACTGTGCTTGATTGGCCAGCAAACTCACCTGACCTGATGTCATGCTTCGGTGTGAGAGCAAAACACCACGGTGAACATAGGAGGGAAAGGGGAAACAGGGAATCAGGCCTGAGAACTAGGTTGGGAAGATGGACACCTCCTAGTGAAAACCCTAACCAAAATCCTGACTGAATACCAGTATGAACAGACCCCAAAGAAAGGTGAGTTCATACGCAGGAATACCTAAAATACTATCTAGCCCTATAGGGCCCTGGTACAAATGGCAGGGACAAGACTACCTGTTCCTCCATAAGGAAGGATAAACAGGAGTCTACTTCAAGCCTAATACAAACAATAGGGAAATGCAACACACAGAATCCAAACAAACTACAAAAGGGAAAGGAAAGACTTAACTTCAACGAGGCTATGGAAACGCCAGGAACCCAGCCGAGATCAAACCACAAACAATCCACCGCACAGCATAGTGGGAGAAGCAACTATAAATAAGGAAGGTTAAATGACCACATAAGTAACACCTGGAGGCAAGGGGTGTGGCCATTACCAGAAAAAACACAGACACCTATTGATCCACAAGGAAAACCTGTCAGATCAAACCATGTGTTGCCAGTCTCACAGATCTCCTGCCACTCACTATCGCCAGATGTCCGTATGTCTCGGTACATCCGTGACACCTGAACCCCATAGAGAATCTATTGGGCATTGCCAAGAGAAAGATGAGAGACATGAAGCATCCTGCTCTTCCATAACACCTCAGCAGTGCCATAGGCTGATAGAATCCATGCCACGCCGCATTGAGGCAGTAATTGATGCAAAAGGGGCCCAAACCAAGTACTGAGTACATATGCATGTTTATACTTTTCAGAGGTCCTACATTTTTGTATTTAACATCCTTTTTTTATTGATTTTATGTAATATTCAAATTTTCTGAGATTGTGAATTTGGGGTTTTCATAAACTGTAAGCCATAATTATCCAAATTATAACAAATAAAGGCTTGAAATATCTCGTTTTGCATGTAATGAGTCTATCTCATATATTAGTTTCACCTTTTAAGTTGCATTACTAAAATAAATAAACTTTTGTACAATATTCAAATTTTTCGAGTTTCACCTGTATAACTGGTTACTAGCCCGGGGTAATCCCAATGAAATTTTGATTGTTGTAAATAGCAGGGCAGAATCTCTGGATAGGGAGGATTTAATTAATAATCTATCATGTTCCTCCCTAAAAGATGATAGACAAGAACATGGCACTGTTATAGGATACAGCAAGCAATATCATTAAGTCAAACTGACTGTACAAATGTACATCCCTCTATTACATCAGGATGGCAGCTTGAGAACCCTTTTTTCGTCAGCAGTAACATTTGCTGCTAAAAAAAAAAGTCTCCACTTTGGGTTTAATCTTATCTCCAAGTCTCTTATTACACATTTGTAACCACAAAAAAAATAAAACATGGCTTTCTTCACACATGTGGCCACAAAAACACAGAACCTGCCACCTAACGGAAGTGGAATTTTTTTTTTCATCTTTTGTCACCCAGAAATCATACAATATCAAGAGCTACAGTGCCTTGCAAAAGTATTCACCCCCCTTGACTTTTTTCGTATTTTGTTACATTATAGCCTTAAGTTCAATGTTTTGTAATCTGAATTTTATGTGATGGATCAGAACACAATAGTCTAAGTTGGTAAAGTAAAATGAGAAAAATATATAAATAAAACTATTGTTTAGAAATAGAAAACAGAAAATTGGCATGTGCGTATGTATTCACCCCGTTTGTTAGGAAGCCCATAAAAAGCTCTGGTGCAACCAATTACCTTCAGAAGTCACATAATTAGAGAAATGATGTCACCTGTGTGCAATCTAAGTGTCACATGATCTGTCATTACATATACACACCTTTTTTGAAAGGCCCCAGAGACTGCAACACCTAAACAAGAGGTATCACTAACCAAACACTGCCATGAAGACAAAGGAACTCTCCAAACAAGTAAGCAATAATGTTGTTAAATACAAGTCAGGGTTAGGTCATAAAAAAATATCCAAATCTTTGATAATCTCCAGGAGCAACATCAAATCTATCATAACCAAATGGAAAGAACATGGCACAACAGCAAACCTGCCAAGAGACGGTCGTCTACCAAAATTCATGGACCGGGCAAGGAGGGCATTAATCGGAGAGGCAGCACAGAGACCTAGGGTAACCCTGGAGGAGCTGCAGAGTTCCACAGCAGAGACTGGAGTATCTGTACATAGGACGACTATAAGCCGTACGCTTCATAGAGTTGGGCTTTATGGCAGAGTGGCCAGAAGAAAGCCATTACTTTCAACTAAAAATGTAAAACGTGCGTTGTGAGTTTTTGCAAAAAAGCATGTGGAAGACTCCCAAAATGTATGGAGGAAGGTGCTGTGGTCTGATGAGACTAAAATTGAACTTTTCGGCCATAAAAGAAAAATCTATGTCTGGTGCAAACCCAACACATCACGACACCAAAAGAACACCATCCCCACAGTGAGACATGGTGGTGGCAGCATCATGCTGGGGGGATAGGACTGGGAAACTGGTCAGAGTTGGGGGAAAGATGGATGGTGCTAAATGCAGGGAAATTCTTGAGCAAAACCTGTACCACTCTGTGCGTGATTTGAGGCTAGGATGGAGGTTCACCTTCCAGCAGGACAATGACCCCAAACACACGGCTAAAGCAACACTTGAGTGGTTTAAGGGGAAACATGTAAATGTGTTGGAAAGGCCTAGTCAAACCCCAGATCTCAATCCAATAGAAAATCTGTGGTCAGACAAAGATTGCTGTTCACAAGCGCAAACCATCCAACTTGAAGGAGCTGGAGCAGTTTTGCAAGGAGGAATGGGCAAAAAACCCAGTGTTAAGATGTGGCAAGCTCATAGAGACATATCCAAAGCGACTTGGAGCTGTGATTGCCACAACAGGTGGCTTTACAAAGTATTTATCTTTAGAGGGGTGAATAGTTATGCACATTGACCTTTTCTGTTATTTTATCCTATTTGTTGCTTGCTTCACAATAAATAAATAAAAAAATCTTCAAAGTTGTGGGCATGTTCTGTAAATGAAATGATGCAAATCCTAAAAACAATCCATGTTAATTCCAGGTTGTGAGGTACCAAAATACAAAAAAAAAAGGCACTGTACATCAATTGCAACAATGCTAATATGGTGCATCTAGCATCTTGTTCTAGTTGTTAAAAACAATATGTCGGATGCTCCACATCACCCTTAAAAGTCAAAACCAGACTTCACTTGTCTGAGGCTGAGGGGAATAACACTTCCAATATCTGTATGTTATCCAACTATTTTAAAGAGGTACATGTCTTCCCTGGACACAAGCAATTTCCATTTCATAGGATTAGAGGGGGTATTCGGACCAGTGAGGGTAGAGAACAACAGAAGAAAATTGTTAAATAGGATGTTAGCTTTGGAATTGAATCTCCGTCAAAATTTTATTTATCACTTGTCATGATCAGGGGTCAGGAACCCCCTGAACATATCTCGAGCATTTGCCAAACAGACAACAAGATCCAGAGAAAGCCAAAATGAATGTTTATTAAACAAAAGTACTAGACACAATCAGAATATACCAGACCAGGAAGAAAACGCAATAAGAAGGACAGCGGGTTACAAAACTGAGTAAGCAGTACGGATCAGGTAGATCAGTGGCAGAAGTTCAACCACTGTGCCAAGTGACCGGTTTGACTTTGGGCCAAACCATAAGGGTGTTATCTCTGGTGCTTCCCTGATTTTTACCCTTTAACCCCTATACAGGGATCTAATCTTTGACTCAGAGGGTGGGGGGAACTATTACCTCTGGGATGGTCCAGTTACACTTGGCAGCTGACCTGCAAAGAAACTTAGATGCTGGTACAGGGCACCAGCAATACAGCCATGCAATATAGCACACTGTTTAGACACAAAACCAGAATAAAGGATCACAGACAGAGCCAAATAGCTAGGAACCCATGCAAATAAGGATATACGGAGCAAGGCAAACATAGACAGATTAGGACATAATCTGAGAAATACAAGCATGTCTGGAACCCATGCGGAACAGGGAGCATGGTGTTCACAGACAGACTAGGACAGAAGACAATGATGAATAACCAGGCTGACCACATAGGTCAGGGTAGAGTAACAAAGACACATGTCAGGCTAGCAAACACCCTGCACTCAGTATTCCTGTGGACAGACTCACTGCCAGGCATACTGCACATAGGTCTAAATAGCAGGGTGATTAAGGCACCTGACCACCTGATAATCAATTTCTATCAGTGATCGTGAGACAAAACCAAGAGCTGGTCCAGAATACATAGCAGCTGCAAGTCATTTTACTATACCTAATCATTGTGGAGGCTCCACTTCTAGTTTTAGTCAGTTCTGGCAAATTTGCGCTGTCCCTCACTGAAAATGGGTGGGGCTAACACAAACCCTGCTCACAAATCTGTGTTTTAGGGCACGTTTGTGGTGTTCCTGGGGCGGGGCTTATATGCCCTGATTTTACCAACTCAAATGTTGGTAAGTATGAGTGTGCATTGCGCACTATTATTTTTATGCAGTATCATATGTGGATGATGTACAGAGTTCACAGATGAACACAGTTAATGGAGCAAGGGGAGGGGCCAATAATGGGTAGTGGGAGGGTCTAAGAAAGCGGCATGGGGCCCAAATTAGATTCTTGCTGTGGGGCCCATTGATTTATATGTATGCCCCTGCCTGCCAGGCCCTGTGTGTTCCTGCTGCTGCATTTGACGGAACGTCATCCCTGGGGGTAGGGAGGCTTGCTCTATCATAGTATTGAGCCAGTGTCAAGCACTTTTCAGTGAACTCAACGTGTGAGCTGACAGCTTAGTTCACTGTTTGCAAAGTGCTAATATCCCTGCTTCTTAGGGCTCTTTCACATCTGCGTTCTTTTCTTCCGGCATAGAGTTCCGTCGTGGGGCTCTATGCCGGAAGAATCCTGATCAGGATTATCCCCATGCATTCTGAATGCAGTGAAATCTGTTCAGGATGCATCAGGATGTCTTCAGTTCCGGAACGGAACGTTTTTTGGCCGGAGAAAATACCGCAGCATGCTGCGCTTTTTGCTCCGGCCAAAAATCCTGAAGACTTGCCGCAAGGCCGGATCCGGAATTAATGCCCATTGAAAGGCATTGATCCGGATCCGGCCTTAAGCTAAATGTCATTTCGGCACATTGCCGGATCCGACGTTTAGCTTTTTCTGAATGGTTACCATGGCTGCCGGGACGCTAAAGTCCTGGCAGCCATGGTAAAGGGGAGCGGGGGAGCAGTATACTTACCATCCGTGCGGCTCCCGGGGCGCTCCAGAGTGACGTCAGGGCGCCCCAAACGCATGGATCACGTGATCGCATGGCACGTCATCCATGCACATGGGGCGCTCTGACGTCAGTCTGGAGCGCCCCGCGAGAGGCGCGGACTGTAAGTATACCGCTCCCCCGCTCCCCGCTCCTACTATGGCAACCAGGACTTTAATAGCGTCCTGGGTTCCATAGTAACACTGAAAGCATTTTGAAGACGGATCCGTCTTCAAATGTTTTCAGTACACTTGCGTTTTTCCGGATCCGGCGTGTAATTCCGGCAAGTGGAGTACACGCCGGATCCGGACAACGCAAGTGTGAAAGAGGCCTAAGAAATCCCTGCTCTGCCTCCATATATGGCTTAGGAGTCCTTTCTCTGTGTCCATATATGAAGTCAGTGCTTCTGGGAGTCCCTGCTTTGATTCCATATATGGCTGTGTTCAGGGCCTATTCTAGCTCTTCTGCTGCCTGAGGCAAAAATTCTAATGGCGCCCCCTCCCATTAAAAAATTGTATAAAAAGCCAAGTAGCCACCGAACTCCGAGACTATCCTGCCAGATCTGGGGCGGTACAAGTAGAGATAATGTAGATATCACCTGCAGTCCTATGTAACACCACAGGTAACACAGTGATAAATCTCTGAGTACAGATACTATAGTAGAAGTTACCTGCAGTCCTATGTAACAGCACAGATAACACAGTGATGGCTATCTGAATGCAGAAAATGTAGTAGTGTTACCTGCAGTCCTATGTAAAACCACAGATAACACTAGTGCAGATCATGTGGTAGTGTTACCTGCAATCCTATGTAAAACCAAAGATAAAACTAGTGCAGATCATGTGGTAGTGTTAACTGCAGTCCTATGTAAAACCAGGGATAACACTAGTGCAGATCATGTGGTAGTGTTACCTGCAGTCCTATGTAAAACCACTGATAACACTAGTGCTGATAATGTGGTAGTGTTAACTGCAGTTCAATGTAAAACCAGGGATAACACTAGTGCAGATCATGTGGTAGTGTTACCTGCAGTCCTATGTAAAACCACTGATAACACTAGTGCTGATAATGTGGTAGTGTTACTTGCAGTCCTATGTAAAACCACAGATAACACTAGTGCAGATCATGAGGTAGTGTTACCTGCAGTCCTATGCAAAACCACAGATAACACTAGTGTAGATCATGTGGTAGTGTTACCTATGTCCTTAGTGTGCCTCCCTGTGCCTCTCCCACGGGACTCCATGCTCGTGGCGCTGCCTCCTCTTCCTTCTTCTTGCCCTGCACAGAACATTGTGATGCAGCTGCGTCAAGACATAGGAACACTGTGGGCATGGTGATGGTGACACACACAGAGGTACAGACACACACAGGGACAGATACAGACACACACAGGGACAGACGCATTTGTGCCCCCTTCACAGTGGTAATACCCTCTTTGTGCCCCCTCACAATAGTTATGCCCTCTCTGTGCCCCCTTCACAATAGTAATGAACTCTGTGGCCCCTTCACAGTAGTAATGTCCATTGTGCCACCTTCACAGTAGTAATGCCCACTCCATTCCCCCTATAATAGTTATGCCCCCTCACAGTAGTTATGCCCTTGTTGTGTCCCCTTCACATTAGCAATGAATTCTGTGCCTCCTGTACAGCAGTAATGCCCATTGTACCACCTTCATAGTAGTAATGGCTATTGTGCCCCCTTCACAGTGTTAATGCCCTCTGTACCCCTTCACATTAGTAATGCCCATTGTGCCCCCTTCTCAGTAGTAATGCCCATTGTGCCCCTTCATAGTAGAAATGCCCACTGTTCCCCCTTCACAGTAGTAAAGTCCTCTGTGCCCCCTTTATAGTAGTAATGCCCTCTTTGCCCCCTTTATAGTAGTAATGCCTTCTGTGCCCCTTTATAGTAGCAATGTCCTCTGTTCCCCCTTTATAGTAGCAATGCCCTCTGTGCCCCTTTATGGTAGTAATGCCCTCTGTGCCCCCCTTTGTAGTAGGAATGCCCTCTCCTCTGTGCCCTTTTTGCAGTAGTAATGCCCTCTGTGCCCCCTTTATAGTAGTAATGACCTATGTGCTGCTTTTGTAGTAGTCAGGGCCGGACTGGGACAAAAAATAGGCCCGGGCATTTTTGACTGAGCAGCCCAATCACATGACCCACAACAGGCCCCATCCCCTTGCAGTCTAGGGGCGGAGCCAAAACCGGAAGCACAATTGAGAGGCAGGGCCAGCCACCAGTAAGATAGGAAGGCTTCAGCCAACACACAAGGTTCTTTCGGGGTCCCCAGGTGACATTAGGGGTCTTAGTACGATCCGGCCACCTAATCCGGCAGAAAATGCAAGGAATCGACTGGACACAAAGCACAGCATGCAGCGGTTTATGTCCCGCTGATTCTCTGCATTTTTCCCAGATTGTGGCCTGATTTCTGCCGTACCCCATTATAGTTAATGGGACTGGCGGGCATTCCGTCAGCATCCAGCAGTGCCGGATCCAGTGAATTCTCAGCTGGAACAGCCTGCCAGGATCACTATCGCAGATGTGACAGTAGCCTCATACAGCGCCCCATACCTCCTACATCCAGTGACGTCTCCTCTGATGTAGATGTTCTTTCTTCATCTTCTCCATTCAGACCAGACCATTGTGATCATTTCTTTCAGCCATCTCACATCTCTGCAGAGTTTGACAGACATCTTAGTTTCCTACTTTTCCATCATCCTCCAATTAACATCCCATCATGCACCCCCAATACTGAGAAGCTGTGCTCCCCAAAACTATACTGCAATAATAACTGTGCTAAACTGATGCTGTGCCAGGTGCCCCCACAGTAATGGTGCTCCCAAAGTCAGTAATGTGTCCCACAAGTAATAATGCTCCCATAGTCCCCCAGTTGTAATAAAGCCCACCATAATGCCCCGATAGTAATAATTATCTTTATAATGTGTGACAGTAGAACCCCCCCCCCCCTCCTTATAATGTGCACCAGTACAAAAAATGCTCAGTCGTGGGGCAGTAAAAAAAGAAACACCTCCTCTTAGTGCCCCCAGTAGAGCCAATGTCCCCAGAGTGCCCTCATGTGTTCTAATGACCTGCACTGTGTGCCACTACAAAAAACACTTAGTGCCCAGTTGAGCTTAGGTGCCCATAGTGACCTTATAATTTGTGCCTGTATAAAATACTCCTATATAGTCCCCCCAGAAGATGCCCCCATAGTGCTCCTTCCCCGTCTCCATAGTGCCCTCCATAATGTGGCACTATAAAATGCCCCACATAGATACCCCCATAATGCTCCTTTCCTCCCTTCCCCATAGTGGCATCAAAATGGGTGCCAGTATTAAATGCCCCTATATAATGCCCTCATAGTGCTCTTGTCCCCCACTTCTCCATAGTGCCCACCTATAATGCGTGCCAGTATATAGGGCCCCCAGTAGATACCCCCATAGTGCAGTCATACATGCACTCTCCACGTACATGGACGCAGTCATACACGCACTCTCCACATACATGGACGCACTCATACACGCACTCTCCACGTACATGGACGCAGTCATACACGCACTCTCCACATACATGGACGCAGTCATACACGCACTCTCCACATACATGGACGCAGTCTCCACATACAAGGACGCAGTCATACACACACTCTCCACATACATGGACGCACTCTCCACATACATGGACGCACTCTCCACATACATGGACGCACTCATACACGCACTCTCCACATACATGGACGCAGTCATACATGCACTCTCCACATACATGGACGCAGTCATACACGCACTCTCCACGTACATGGACGCACTCATACACGCACTCTCCACATACATGGACGCAGTCATACATGCACTCTCCACATACACGGACGCAGTCATACACGCACTCTCCACGTACATGGACGCACTCATACACGCACTCTCCACATACATGGACGCAGTCATACATGCACTCTCCACATACACGGACGCAGTCATACACGCACTCTCCACATCCATAGATGCACTCATGCACACACTCTCCACATACATGGACGCACACATGCACACACTCTCCACATACATGGACGCACACATATACCATACACATATATAGACACCCAGCTTTCCTGCTGTGCCTCTCCCCCATACTCTAATGCCTCTGCACTTGTGCCATGCAGGATAGCAGGGAAGCTGGATGACATCTCATGATATAATTCACCCAGCTTTCCTACTGTACTGCATGTCACATGTGCACAGTCTGGGAAAGCTGAATATAACCCCAGTTCCCCTGCCACTCACATCACTGGTGCAGTTAACTGGTGACAATCCAACTGATGTTGAGCATGCTGCTGGGCAGGAAAGGTTCAGGCTGCAGGAATCGCTTCGCGGCTAGAAAAGGGGCGGGGCTATGATAGCTCCGCCCACATCGGGCCGTCCTGTTGCTGGCTGCTGCCTGCCACATTAATAAAAAAACAAAAAAAAACGGCTGATTGTGTTCGGCCCGGCCCACCGGGCAAATGCCCGG
Source organism: Bufo gargarizans (assembly GCF_014858855.1). Classification (NCBI taxonomy): domain Eukaryota; kingdom Metazoa; phylum Chordata; class Amphibia; order Anura; family Bufonidae; genus Bufo; species Bufo gargarizans. Next base: position 149,579,372 of record NC_058086.1, on the reverse strand, counting down.
TCTGCCCTATGGCCAGTCCGGCCCTGGTAGTAGTAATGCCCACTCTCCCTCTTTTGTAGTAGGAATACCCTCTCCTCTGTGCCCCTTTTGTAGTAGTAATGCCCTCTCTGTGTTAAAAAAGAAAAACAAAAAAACACGCAATAAAAAAACACAATACCTACTCAGACTGCTGAGAACCCAAACCATAACCAGGGGAACCATAACTACCATCCCCTCCCTCCTTTCAAACACCCCACCTTTTACGGAAATAACCACACGACTAGCAGATGTTGGGTGGTGATCGGCCACAGCTTTATTTACTTTCTCTTATCTCTTATTAACGAAAAACCCGAGCCTTGAACTGCTCGAACGTTACTAATCATAGGAGGTATTCCAGGCGCTGGACTCCCAGCGGGCAAGTCTGCCATTTTTCCTTAACTCCATACTGCTATTTATGTTCGTACCGCCACGGAGCAGCCACTGTAAACCTACACGGGGCTCCAACCACCACCCAACATAAACATGGCATGCTCCACCCTATCCTGTAGACCAGAAAGAAAAATATCAGACAAGTGGACACCAACTAGGCATAGTAAAGCTATGTTGTCTCTCTCCAATTGCCGGTGGCGAACCACTATACCCGATCGGGATCTAATGAAATTGTATATTCGGGCATTTACTGTTCTACAACATTTTTCCATAGCATCGGAGTCCCTAGTTCCATGCCAGACAACCCGTGGGACTATGTCTGACCAAACTAGGACCATTTCTAGAAAAAAGGAAGAGAAACGCTCCATGTCTGCCCGCATAAGGGTCATGAGCTCTGCCAACCTCAAGGAGTAAAGGTCATTCCCCCCAGCATGAATCACCAGAATGACGGGGCGAGTTGAGGACCTGCTGATATCTACCACCTCAGGGAGGACTTGAGGCCACCGGAGACCACAGATCCCACGCCAGAAGACGTCCACCTCCCGAAAACCCAAAGTACGGCCTCCCGGACGGCAGTCCGATCTCTGCGCCGCCCAAAATACATAAGAGTAGCTGATAAACCAGACTTTTTCAGGGCAAATATAAGTAGCAAAACAGGATGAACGCCACCTGCCAATTCGCATAACCTCAGACTAAGGAAGGCCAGCCCTGGCAGCCTCCGTTGCCACACCAATTCGAAAAGAATGAGTCCCAAACGAACAAGGGTCATAGCCCAACATACGTAAACATCTTTTAAACAGAGAAGTAAACTGAAACTTGGTAAGTGGGGATAGGTCCTGGTGGACTAAGAAGTGACTACCAGCAGGGTGCAATGCACTGTATTCGGTGACCAAACGTACAGGACATGCCGGGCCCGCTTCTGGTAAGAGGGATTTGAAGTCCTGCCAACGAAATCGAGAGAGAGCATCAGCAGTAACTTTAGAGGTGCCCGGAACATGGCGGGCCCTGAAGTATATGTTATACTCCAAACATCGCAGCACTAAATGACGCAAAAGACTGAGAACAGGCAAGGACGAGGACCTTTAGACTGTTAATACATTAAACCACACTCAAATTATCCGTCCAAAAACAGAGGTGCTGATTTGCCAACCTGGGGCTCCAGAGCTCGACCGCAATGATAATTGGAAAAAGTTCCAATAGTGTTATTTTTTGGGCAAAAACCCGAAGAGGACCAATTGTCAGGCCAAGGTGAAGCGCACCAATCAGAGCCAAAAATCGCTCCAAAACCATAGGAGCCCGCTGCATCCATATACAAGGAAAGTTCAGAATTGGTGCATTCGCCTGACAAGAAGCAAGTGTGTCCATTGTAGGAGGAAAGGAAATCTTGCCACACTCTTAAATCTGCTTTCAAAGAACTAGTGATACGAATATGGTGGCGAGGGGAAGTAACACCACGTGTGGCAAGGGACAAATGACAGGAAAAAACCCAACCCATGGGCATTACCCTGCAAGCAAAAACTAATAAGCTTAGGAGGGATTGGACCTGAAGAATGGTGGCCTCATGGATAGCTAAAAAACCTTGGACTAACTGTAGCAATCTATCAAGTTTTTCCGCCGGTAAGCGGAAAACCATGGCAACAGAATCGATTTCAATGCCTAAAAACGAGAGGCAAGTGACCGGGCCCTCAGTTTTATCAAGAGCTATAGGCACCCCAAAACGTTTCATCAAATATAGAAAGGTATTCAATAAAAACTGGCAACCCTCCCCATCCCCCGGGGAAATGAACAAAAAATCATCTAAATAGTGGATAATGGAACCGGAACCGGTTTCGTATCTAACAGCCCACTCCAGGAAAGAACTGAACATTTCAAAGTAGTGACAAGACCCATAGGAAGGCAAGTGTTGTAGTAACACAGGCCATCCACACGGCACCCCAGCAAATGGTAGCAGTCCGGATGTACTGGGAGAAGGCAGAAAGCGGATTCAATATCCGATTTCGCCATGAGGGCACTGCAGCCAGCCTCCCTGATTAGGGAAACAGACCTGTCAAAGGAAACATAAGTGACCAAGGAGTCCTAAGGGAGAATAGCATCATTAACCGAATTACCCTTCGGGTGTGAAAGATGAGGTATGAGCCAGAATGACCCCATTTTACAAACTACACCCCTCAAGGTATTCAAAACTGATTTTACAAACTTGATTAACCCTTTAGTTGTACCACAAGAATTAATAGAAAATAGAGAGAAAATTTCAGAATTTCACTTTTTTAGCAGATTTTCCATTTTAATAAAAAAAATTCCGCTAACAAAGCAAGGGTTAACAGCCAAGCAAAGCTCAATATTTATTGCCCTGATTCTGTAGTTTACAGAAACACCCCATATGTGGTCATAAACTGCTGTACGGGCACAAGGCAGGGCGCAGAAGGAAAGGAATGCCATACTGTTTTTTAAGGCAGAGTTTGCTGGACTGGTTTTTTGACACCATGTCCCATTTGAAGCCCCCCTGATACAGAGTAGAAACTCCCAAAAAAGTGACCCCATTTTGGAAACTACGGCATAAGGTGGCAGTTTTGTTGGTACTATTTTAGGGTACATATATTTTTTGGTTGCTCTATATTACACTTTTTATGAGGCAAGGTAACAAGAAATAGCTGTTTTGGCATTGTTTTTATTTTTTGTTATTTACAACATTCATCTGACAGGTTAGATCATGTGGTATTTTTATAGAGCAGGTTGTCACGGACACGACAATACTAAATATGACAACTTTTTTTGTTGTTTGTTTCAGTTTTACATAAGAAAGCATTTTTGAAAAAAATAATAATTTTTTGTGTCTCCACATTTTGAAAGTCGTAGTTTTATTAGATTTTTTGGCGACTGTCTGGTGTAGGGGCTCATTTTTTTAGGGATGAGATGACGGTTTGATTGGTACTATTATAGGGTGCATATGACTTTTTGATCGCTTGCTATTACACTTTTTGTAATGTAAGGTGACAAAAAATAGCTTTTTTCCACCGTTTTTTTTCACAGTATTCACCTGAGGGGTTAGGTCATGTGATATTTTTATAGAGCAGGTTATTACGGATGCAGCGATACCTAATATGTCTACTTTTTTTATTTATGTAAGTTTTACACAATGATTTCATTTTTGAAACAAAAAAAAAATGTTTTAGTGACTCCATAGTTTGAGAGCCATAGTTTTTTCAGTTTTTGGGCGTTTATCTTAGGTAGGGTATGATTTTTGCGCATGAGATGACGATTTGATTGGCACTATTTTGGGGTGCGTATTACTTTTTGATTGCTTGCTATTACACTTTTTGTGATATAAGGTGACAAAAAATTCTGAGCCATATTTTTTTTATTTTTTGGGCGATTGTTTTAGGTAGGGGCTCAATTTTTGCGGGATAAAGTGACGGTTAGATTGGCACTATTTTGGCAGGCATGCGCCTTTTTGATCGCTTGGTGTTGTACTTTTAGTGATGTAAGGTGACAAAAAAATTGTTTATTTAGCAGTTTTTATTTTTTTATTTTTACTGTGTTCATGTGATATGTTTATAGAGACGGTCGATATGGACTTTACTTTATTTGGGGACATTTATTTTTACTTGAAACATTTTTTTGGGGGGGGAACTTTTTTTTTCACTTTATTTTTTGTCCCACTTTGGGACTTCAACTTTTGGGGGTCTGATCCCCTTTACAATGCATTCCAATACTTCTGTTTTGGAATGCATTGGCTGTATGAGTAATACAGTGTGTATTACTCATACAGCTTCCTGCCTGCGAGATCCAGGGGGCTGGATCTCACATGATCTCCACCGGAAGGCTGCCTTCCACGCCATCGGGTCCCCGTCACAGAAGCACAGGGACCCAATGGTGTAACACCCCAGAGTTGTGTTACGAAACTCTTTTACCCCGCTACAACCTGTTAAGAGCATTTACATTGTCATCTTGTATAATTTCACATAACATCCTCACAAATGTGCATTTAAATCCTTGTTAAATGTATATTGCTGTAATTTCTATTTTCACCAGCAGGTGGCAGCAATGTGTTAGCAAGGAGTCAGCTACAGTTTAGTGTTTTTAGGCTTGAATCGTACATTCCAGTTTAGCTCCCCCTCTGTGAGCAAAGTGGGTTTCGCCCATTTCCTGCCTCATGGGGAGAGGAGGAAGTTAAGTTAGTGTGCAACCCACACCCTGCTAGGGGTAGGGTGTGCATGTTGGAGCTCCCAGATATAGGGATCCAAAGCCAGGATCTTGTCTCGGCTGAGACAACTGATCTTCATCCCCAACCTGAGCCTTGCAGCCTCAGCTGGAAGAAAGCAAGCAGACAACTCCAGAACTCCAGGAAGAAGCATACCCTGTTAAGATAGCTGTGAGTACCGCCCAGAGACCCCAGGAGAAATCATATTCCTCCTCAGCTAGTCAGTCCCCACGCAGCAGAAGATAGAAAGCGCAGAAGCCAAATTCCTGCCACATTACAGAGCAACAAGCAGACGTCCTTTCCTGTAAAAGCTCCAGGCACATGATAGAGCACAAGATATATTCCTGCCACACATTGCCAATACCTGCTGTGACCAAAGATTAATGCTGTGCCTTGCTTGGATGAAAACTACTACCAGTAAAGACACATTTGAACTTTACCTAAGGTCTGGATCTCAATTACTGCTGCAAATTCCTCTATTACTCCTACTAGCACCACACTCAATTTATTGCAAGTGAGCCAGGATCCAGGAGTCCAGCCGTACCCAGGTAGAAGACACCGTTGACACCATTACCACTACCATACAGAGACATTACACCACTCTGGCATTCCTAAACTGGTACGTGAGTTACAACACCTTAAAGGGCCCTGTGTTAGTACCCTGCGCACGCTGCAATTGGCGTCACGAACAAAACTATAGACTATCACTTACACCTGACCCAGCAATTGCATATTATTGGTGTCAGAGTGCATACCCCAATCCGGCTGTAGTGCAATGGCAGCGCGGATCCCCGCCGGACATCGCACGTGCCGCGGCCAGCGCTGACCGCGGCACATAAAGGGTTAATGCACCAGCATTAGTGATTTCACCGATGCTGGCGCATGCAGCATGGGTGCAGCTGTCAGTGACTGCCAGACCCCTGCTGCGGATTGGGCGGGCGCAGCTCCTGCACCTGCCTGATCCCCATGAAGTACATGTACATCACGGGTCTTTAAGTCCCGCAGAGAAATTACGTACATGTACGTCATGGGTCCTTAAAGGGTTAATGTGCTTGCTGATTCAATCTGTTTATTGCATGTTTAGGGAGGCCGCTTTGGACTGTGAGTGATATGATTTGGATACAGAGTAAGATATAGACTGAGGATTCGTGTATGCAGAATGAACAGTGTGGGGCGGGGTCAGCCCAGGACTCATCACTCTGCAGAGCAGCCATGTAAACAGGAAGCTGTCAATATGTTAGAGGCACATAAAAAGAATTTAGATTTTGGGACCTGACAACCTCTTTAAGCCAATGTGATTTTTGTTAATGATATGGACAAAACACTCAAAGTCCTGTTTGGTAACAAAGCATAAGATCAATATGTTATCTATATAACATAGACTACCCAGTCCTCCCACCAGCCCAGGAGGAGGTTGGCATACAATGGGGCACATGGGCTACAGCTTAATTAGGATTAGTAAACTTGACCTTATGTGTTTAGACTGGTTTTAGTGTAAGTGACTCTCACAACAAAGCTCCACAGTGAGTACACACAATAAAAAATACATGTACTGAAATCAGAGCAAAATTCCAGGACCCAAGGCATAGACCTCCAGTACAGAAAAATCCCTTTCTTCTCCTCAAGTCATGACATAATAGCAGAACTGAACATATGGTTCGACTTTGTACAAATGTTAAATTACACGCATCCATATTTACATGTCAAATTAATAAAAATGTCTTTGTTTTGTTGCCAAAATTGTAACACAAAGCAGTGGTGGCCAAAAAAAACGACACATTTATCCCAGGAGAAAGAATTGTTGCTTGGGAACATTTGGATGACTAACAATGAGGATAAAAACACACAGGTAGTTAATAATATGTTATATGGCTGCATGATCTAGTTACATAATAATATGTTAGTTGGATGCACAGGGTGGTTGATACACCAAAAAGCGTGCTCTCAGTCTTGCAGCGTCACCCCGCTGCTTTAAGAGGAATAAAATATAAAAGAGATGACTGGGCACTCCTAGGATACTTGGTTACTAGTGTTTATTATAATAATTAAAATGACGGATAAGATACAGTAAAATACAATACAGCGATACACCTTAAAATCAACTTCCGTAGTATCAGCAGCAATTGAGACAGAATCTCCGCATATTGTAGTTAAAGTGTGACGGAGTGACTGATCTCCGCCACACTTTAACTACAATATGCAGAGATTCTGTCTCAATTGCTGCTGATACTACGGAAGTTGATTTTAAGGTGTATCGCTGTATTGTATTTTACTGTATTTTACTGTATCTTATCCGTCATTTTAATTATTATAATAAACACTAGTAACCAAGTATCCTAGGAGTGCCCAGTCATCTCTTTTATATTTTATGATCTAGTTACAGAGGACATTTAGCCAAAGTGATCAATACATATGAGAATATCCTATTAGTGATGTCTATGATCTATGGATTCAAGCTCGGACTGGCCCACAGGAGAACAGGTGAATCCCCTGGTGGGCCCCCGAGCAAGGTCACTCACTAGTCCTCTTACAAGTGGCACATGGCACAGTAGATTGACTATACTACATACAATTTATATATCTCAACTAGACTATGCATCCATATAAAATAAAAATAAAAACTGGGTAGATTATTTCAGATACTATTCAGTTTATTATTAAAGATGCATCGGGTGATGGAAAAGACTTCCAGGCAAAGAGGCACACCAACCAGTATCTCCTTTCCCATCGGACCTGCCTTCTTGAAGTCATTGTGCCTACCACTGTGTGTGCAAGTAATATTTGGTATTATTAGGAATACTTTGATTCTAAACTAATCTGAATTTTTTTTGCACTTCGTGATAATGAATAAGTTTAACTAAAATGGCGGCTGCACGTATTAAAAAGTGAAAGTAAGTATAGAGGAGACAAGCCCGGGAACGCCGCATTACCCATAATGCAGTGCAGTCCGTCCATCCGCATGTAGCCAACCCTTGTGATGCCACAGCCCTATAAAACCCTCATCCTGCACGGTCTCCGCCATTTCACTGTGAACTGAGCATAGGGAGAGATGTGGCAAGCGCTCATGCGCTAGGGACAGTGTTGCTGTAAACAGTTTTAAAGAACAGTATTGGAGAGAGAGACTGCAGGGAGAGTGTATCGCCATGTGCATCACTGTGCAGTGCACCGACATTCATAGTTAATCTGTTCTGTTTGCAAAAGTTACTGTGCCTCAATATTAGAGATAGGTGTAATATATCGCCATGTACATCACTGTCAAGTGCACCAACATTGATAGTTAATCCATTCTGTTAGCTGTAGAGTTACTGGTGCATCAGTATTACAGGCCACTATTACCTTTAAGCCTCTTTCACACGACCGTATGGCTTTTTCAGTATTTCACGGATCCGTTTTTTTGCAGATGACGTCCGTGTGCATTCCGTTTTTTGCGGAACGGAACAGCTGGCCCCTGATAGAACAGTACTATCCTTGTCTGTTATGCGGACACTAATAAGACATGTTCTATCTTTGAACGGAAATACGGATACGGAAGGCATACGGAGTACCTTCCGTTTTTTTGGCGGATCCATTGAAATGAATAGTTCCTATATGGTCTGTATATGGAAAGCAAAAAACGGAATGGAAACGGGAAAAAAAATGTTCGTGTGCAAGAGGCCTTAGGCAGATTGGCCTGGGTAAACCTGATTTATAGCGAATTGAATTTTTCAAAACTTTGCTTATCTCTATATCCAACTGTATATATTGTATATTAGAAGAGAACTGATCCACTATATAACAAAACACATGACTATATCCATTTTGCGGATGACATCTGTGTGCTGGCCACAATTTTGCAGACCTAGAAATGAATGGGTCCATGTGCAATCCACAATAAATGCTGATCGGACGTTGACCAAAACTGCTCCCCTCCTATGTCTGACCTGAGGGTTGCTTGCTTAAAGGGATTGTCTGGGCTTTATAATATTGATGACCTATCCTTTGGATAGGTCATTAATATCAGATTGACGGGGGGTGCGACACTCACTCGGCACCCCGTCGATCAGCTGTTCGGCGAGAGGGCGCACGCAGTGTGCACATGCCATTGCCTTTCTCTCTTCCTGTCTGTTGCTGTATGTCTATGGGACACCAGCAGTCAGCAGGAAGTGAGATGGGAGACGGCAGCCCTCTTCCCGTACAGCTGATCAGCGGGGGTGCCGGGTGTCAGACCCCCGCCAATCTGATATTGATGACCTATCCTGAAGGTCATCAATATAAAAAGCCCCGACAACCTCTTTAACCTAGGCTTGCACTTTGTATCCCCTTCCAGTACTGTGCTCTGACTAAAGCTTAAGGACATGAATAAATAAAGTCACATGGCCAAAAGTTCACATGCATCCATATAGAGATTAGAGAACTTCTTGAATGCTATTTGAAGCTGATCCAGACATTTTATTAAGAGGCCTATTAATGAAAAGCAGTGGGGTTGGTATACAGATTTTTAAACACTACTAGAAAAATTGCAAGTGTGTTTTCTGTAATATAAAGGCAGAGGTGGAATAAAATGTATCACCCCTTCTAAAAATACATTACACACTGGTATTGAAAATTTACTTTGGCAATAATGCAATGTTTGCGGTGAAGTTGTCTGAACTATACAATTAATATCATGGGTAAAATAATGCAATTTCTGTAGTAAAATATCTTTGAAGAACACAGTCTTATAGTACTTTCACACTTGCGTTGTTGTATACCGGCAGGCAGTTCCGTCGCCAGAACTGCCTGCTGGATCCGGCATTCTGTATGCAAATGGATGCCATTTGTAGACGGATCCGGATGCGGATCCGCCTCGCAAATGAATTGCAATACGTCTCTCCGGTTGTCGTCCAGAATAACAGATTTAGTATTAAATTTTTTCCAATTTTTAAAGATCTGCGCAAGCGCAGACCGCAAAACCGGATCAGTTTTTCTGTAACACTTGGGGCCGGATCCGGCATTAATGAATTTCAATGGAAAATAATGCCTGATCTGGCATTCTGGCAAGTGTTCCGGAATTTGCTGCTGCAGTATTTTATCAGTCCCAAAACCGTACAGTGACTGAACTGAAGATATCCTGATGCATACTGAACGGATTGCTCTCTATTCAGAATGCATTAGGATAAAATTGATCAGTTTGTTTCCGGTAAAAAACAAACAGGTATAACAATTTAACTTTTGCTGTGAAATATCTTTGCACTACAGGATCTGAAGCAGTAATGCATTCAATAATATGGATATAACAATGCAATGTATGTGGCAAAATGTCTATACGTTCAATATCATGGGTATAACAATGCCATTGTGTAGTAAAATATCGTTGAACAACACAGTCTAATGCAGTAATGTGTTTAATAATACAGATTTAACAATGCATCGTTAGCAGTAAAATTGCTTTTAACTATGCTTTCAATATCACAAGTATAACAATTAAATTTTTGTAGTGAAATGTCCTTGAACTACATGGTCTGATGAAGTAATGCATTCAATAACACAGATTAAAAAAAATTCAATGTTTGCAGTAATATTTCTTTGAAATATGCTTTGAATATCTCGGGTAAAACTAAACATATTTGAACTGCATGGTGTGATGCAGTAATAAATATAATAACACAGACATAATGAAATGTTGGCAGTAAAGTGTCTATGAACCATGCATTCTATATCACTAGTATAAAAAGTAATTTATACAAAACTTTTTTTGAACTACATGGTCTGATGCAGTAATACATTCAATTCAATGGAAGTAACTTCAATGTTTACAGTAAAATGTCTGAGCTATGTGTTCAATAGCACGGGTATAAAAATGCAATTTTTAGAGTAAAATGTCTTTGAACTACATGGTTTGATGCAGTAATGCATTCAATAACACAAGTATAGCAATGCAAGGTTTGTGGTAAAATGTCTTTGAACTACAATATCATGGGTATAAGAATGCAATTTTTGTGGTCAAATATGTTTGAACTACATAGTCTGATGTGTTCAATAATCTAGATAAAACAATGCAGTGTTTATGGTAAAATGTCTTTGAACTATGAGTTCAATGACTGGCATAAAAATTGCCTTTTTGCTTTAAAATGCTTTTGCTATAATGCAAAGTTTTTGATAATTCAACATTTTAAATAACATTTAATAATGTTTTAATAACACTGATATGGTTTTTAGAAGAAAAAAAAAGGGCAATGTCCATCACATTCTGCCCAACTCCCCCGGATCAAAGAGTGGCTACCTTCATCATTTACCATCATTTCACAGCTATATTCAGGGCCTTTTACCTTAGTGCAGTACCTTCAATTGTAGCTGGCATTTCCTCAGTGGCATAAGACCCACATAACACATATGTAACATTAAATTCCATGTCCAACATGCAATTATGCAAGACAGGTGACACTTTCCCATGTGGACAGGTGAGTCAAACATATTGGCATAATTATGCAAGCTCTACTCTTATATTACAAACTAGAAAAAGGACACAGTGCTCCCTAAGGTAATGATGTCCACACAGTATGGTCAGATAACCCAATTTCCCGCTATGAAAGGTGCTCACCTGAGAGGGTTGTGCGCAACACAAAAACTGTTATGTACTATGGAGGCCCACCCAGGCATGAGAATGCTGAATGCAGCTACCAGTAAACCACCGTCTAGGGGGGACTCTCTGGGTCAGATATTCAAGAAACAAAGAAAAACTGAAGAAAAAAGGGGTCCAAGGATGGTGTGCTTCCTAAACAATACTTCCCCTATTCCAATGAAGATAAAGGAACATCCGTCTTTATTCGATAAATCCTATCACATATATGTTCATTTGACCTGATGATGGGTTTTTAACCCCAAAATGTGTTGCCTTTGGTGATACACTGTATCAAATAAAGGCGGATGTTCCTTTATGTTCACTGGGACACATGGATTATTATTTGGGAAGTGTGTAATCTTTGGACCCCTTTTTTCTTCAGTTTTTCTTTGTGTCTAGGATTATGTTAGTCCAAGAGTTCACTGACCATCGCAGCAGCGTAAAATTGTAATTCACGGCCAATTTTAAGGATACAGCTCTTCTTTGTTAGAGGGGCCGGGGATGTTTTCAGACCTCTTACAGGGAAAACTATGGACTGTTTTCAGCCATATAACTAAATACATATATACAGTTAGGTCGATATATATATATATGGAAACTGACGCAAATTTGTTTTTTATTACCTGTTTACTGAAACATATTCAAGTTATAGTTATATAATGGACATGGACAGCTTTCATTTGAGGGTATCCACATTCAAATTGGATGAAGGGTTTAGGAGTTTCAGCTCCTTTACATGTGGCACCCTGTTTTAAAAGGGACCAAAAGTAATTGGAGAGTTGACTCAAAGGCTGTTTAATGGGCAGGTGTGAGCCGTTCCTTCATTATTTCATTCTCAATAAGCACCTAAAAGGCCTGGAGTTGATCTGAGTTATGGTGCTTGCATTTTGAAGATTTTGCTACACTTTTAGGAGTGGCAAAATCTACTGTTTGTTACATCCTGAGAGAGAAAGAAAGAAAGCACCGGTGACCTCGACAATGCAAAAAGACCTGGACCCCCACGGAAGACAACAGTGGTGGATGATCACAGAATAATTACCATAGTGAAGAGATACCCCTTCATAACAGCCAACCAAGTGAACAACACTCTCCAGGATATAGACGTATCAATATCCAAATCTACCATAAAGAGAAGACTGCATGAAAGTAAATACAGAGGGTTCACTGCATGGTGCAAGCCACTCACAAGCCACAAACATAAGAAGGCTAGATTAGACTTTGCTAAAAAAAAAAAATCTAAAAAAACAGCACACTTCTGGAAGAACATTCTTTGGACAGATTAAAACCAAGATCAACCTCAACAGGAATAATAGGGAACAGAAGTATGGCGAAGGCATGGTACAGGTCATGATCCACAGCATACCACATCATCTGTAAAACACCACAGAGGCAATGTGAAGGCTTGGGCATGCATGGCTGCCAGTGGCATTGGGTCCATAGCATTTATTGATGATGTCACACAGGACAGAAGCAGCTGGATGAATTCTGGGGTTTTCAGAGACATACTGTGTGCTCAAATGCAGCTAAACTGATTGGTGGGCTTTTCATAATATAGATGGACAATGACCCAAAAGATAAAGCCAAAGCAACCCAGGAGTTTATTAAAGCAAAGAAGTGGAATATTCTTGAATGGCGAAGTCAGTCACTTTATCCGAACCCAATAGAGCATTTCAACTAAACTTCAGACAGAAAGGCCACAAACAAACATCAACTGAAAACAGCTGCAGTAAAGGCCTGGCAGAACATTAAAAAGGAGGAAACACAGTGTCTGGTGATGTCCATGTGTTCAAGACTTCAGGCAGTCATTGCCAACAAGGGGGTTTTCAACCATGTATTAGAAATAAACATTTTATTTACAATTATTTAATTTGTCCAATTACTTTTGAGCCCTCTGAAATGAAGGGATTGAGTTAAAAAAATGCTTTGGTTCCTCACATTTTTATGCAATCATTTTGTTTAACTCGCTGATTTAAAGCTGAAAGCCTGAAGTTCAACTGCATCTGAATTGTTTAGTTCAAAATCCATTGTGATAATGTACAAAAAAAATTTGAAAAAAGTTGTCTCTGTCCAAATATATATGGACCTAACTGTATGTCTGTGTATATACACTACTGCGAGAAAGTCAGACTCCAAACTGAGCCTTTACCATGCTTTACTTATGCTTGTAGACACTCGTAACTCAAATGGTCTTAAAAAAAAAATTTAAGCAGCACAGATACTGCTTTTGCTTACTTCCAAAGATTTCAAATTTAGGAGCAACAGTCTATCTTCTTCCACATCTCACATACCCAGCCTCAGAGACCTAGTGGCAATTGTCTTCATTTTTATCTTATTTCCTTTTTATTACTCTGCTTCTTGAACACTACTCAAACTTTCCTTTGGCGATTTGGGGGATTTTTTAAGCCTTATTTCTAAAGAGTTCTGCTTTATAGTCTCCTACTTTACAAAATTGAAGAAAAAAAAAATATGACAATGTATAATATTTGCATCTGTTGTGTTAGTGCATTCTTTTCTGTGATTTTTCTCCTACTCTGCAAAAAGAATACAAATTGACTGAGATTGTATAAAACATTTAAAAACTGACGCCGATTAAGGTGCTCTCCCTTAGGAGAGATAGTATTCCCCCAAATCCATAAAAAAATTATTGTTTTGTGATACATTTTTTAATGATTGTGATGTAATTGGGCAGGCAGAGGTCATAGACAGGGGTCCTTATAAGTCAGAGATTTATATTACATGAAAAGTCATACTGGTCAGCATGTAATACTACATTTTCCCTGGCAGTGGTCATACATGTATGTTCAGGCTGTGCTTTGGCCACACATACAGTAGCTCTATTTCAAGGGGTTTCTAAAGCTTAACCTGTTAGAGACAAGCATGCCCCCCACCCAAGTTGGTCAATCTGCATCATTTTATTAATGTTCCTGAAACAAACAGTCTTGTAGAAGATGTCCTGCAAAGAACACAGGGGTTTAGGCTACTTTCACACTGGCGTTTCTGGGTCCGCTTGTGAGATCCGTTTCAGGGCTCTCACAAGCGGCCCAAAACAGATCAGTTTAGCCCCAATGCATTCTGAATGGATAAGGATCCATTCAGAATGCATCAGTTTGCCTCTGTTCAGCCTTCATTCCGCTCTGGAGGCGGACACCAAAACGCTGCTTGCAGCATTTTGATGTCCGCCTGACGATGCGGAGCCAAACGGATCCGTCCTGACTTACAATGTAAGTCAATGGGGACGGACCCGTTTTCACTGACACAATATGGTGCAATTGAAAACGGATCCGCCTCCCATTGACTTTTAGTGTAAGTCAAAACGGATCTGTTTGCATTTTCATAATGCAAACGGATCCGTTCTGAACGGATACAAGCGTTTGCATTATCAGTGCGGATCCATCTGTGCAGATACCAGAGGCATCCGCACCTAACGCGAGTGTGAAAGTAGCCTAAAGGGGTTGTCTAGTATGTCAAAGATATGATTGCTTTCTTCCAGGAACAGTGTCACATTTGTCCATGAGGTTTGGCTAGTATGGCAGCTCAGTTCTATTGAACCGAATGGGGTTGAGCTGCAATACTACAAACAACCTATAAACAGGTGTGGCACCTATAAACAGGTGTGGCATTTTCTAACGATAATTAGTTTTCCCTTAGTCCTAACAGTAGCACAGCGGAATTTTTATGAGCCCAAGAACCGCTAACAAAGCTTTACACCCCTACAAAAGGAGAGGACACCCCCCGCCCACTGTGTCTATAGCAAGAATAACTTACTAGGGTGGGAAATTTGTGTGCTGCTGTTAGGACTAGGGGAAAACTAATTATCGTTAGAAATTAACGATTCCCTTACATCCTACCAGCAGCACAGATAGGGAGATAGCAAGAAGAACCCCTAGGGAGGGCCCTCATGCCTGGAAGAGCTAAGGATAGCCTGCCCAAAGGCCGAAAACTCCACTACCCTGGCGTCTAGTCTGTAGTGGGAGATGAAAGTGGATTCAGAGCTCCAGGAGGCAGCTTTACAAATCATCTCCAGAGGAAGGAGACTTCTTTCAGCAAAGGAAGTAGAGTCAGCCCTTGTGGAATGGGCCTTCAAAAACTCTGGAGGATCCAAAGCCTGAGAAACAAAAGATTCTCTGATGGCCTCCTTAATCCAGCGACTAATCGACGCTTTGGACGCCTTGTGGCCTTTAGACTTACTGGCAAACAGGATAAAGAGATTCTCATCTATCCTGTACTCCTTGGACCACATAGATCTGGAGGCATCTCGAGATATCCAACGGATGCTTGACAGGATCCCTGGACGAATTTTCATCAATACCCACTGTATCATGGAAAAGGGAGGGAAGATGTAAGCCAGCCTGAACCTCCACGGTATCGACAGAGCATCTATCGCCAGGGGGTTGTCCTCCCTGTAAAGGAAGCAGAACCTCTCCACCTTGGCATTGAACCTTGTTGCCATGAGATCTGCCTCTGGCAAACCCCACCTTAGGATTATCTGCCTGAATATCTCCGGATGTAGGGACCATTCAATTGTCGGCAGACTGTGACTCAGACGATCCGTGATTATATTGCAGGAACCACGGATGTGGATGGCAGACAGGTGGGAAAAGTTCAACTCTGCCCACCGAAGAATTACCCCGATCTCTGAATGGAGGGGTAGAGATCTTGTGCCTCCCTGCTTGTTGATGTACAGGACTGCAGTCATGTTGTCTGACTGTACTCTCACTGCCAAGCCCCGGATTCGGGGGGGCAAAGTAAAGGAGGGCTAGCTGGATGGCTCAAATCTTGCGGAGATTGGAGGAAAGTAGCCACTCCTGAGGAGACCAAGTCCCTTTGACAGGGGAACCGTCTAGGTGAGCGCCCCAGCCTACTTGGGACGCATCTGTAGTCAATATGACCCAGGATGTCTGGGTTATAGACTCCCCCCCCCCCCCCCCCGGGAGATGGAGCCACCATCTCAGGGAGGTTCGAGTCTGACAAGACATGGAACACAGGGAATTTAGCCCGGCGGAGCTGCCATCCCATTTGGCAAGGACCTCCGATTGTAGAGGGCGGAGGTGCCACAAAGCCCAAGGGACTGCCTCCGCAGCCGCTGACATGAGCCCCAACATCTTCATGAGAGTCCTGATGGAAACTTGACGAGGAACAGATAGGAACCTTGCCAGGTCCAGAATCCGAGTTCTTCTTTCTGGAGTCAACTGGAGGGACATCCCAACGGATTCTACTATGAAGCCTAGATAGGTTACTGAAGTCGACGGGCAGAAAAGAGATAGCCACATGAAGATGGTGGGTAAGAACTGGAACCGAGGAGGCTTTTAGGAGCCAATCGTCCAGGTAAGGAATAACGGTCAGCCCTTGAAGCCTCAAAGCTGCCACCACCGAAACCACCACTTTTGTAAAGGTGATAGGAGCAGAGGAAATCCCGAAGGGTAAGGCAACAAATTGAAGGTGCCTGAGGACCCCCAAGACCTGGACCGCGATCCTGAGATACCTCTGGGAGGCAGAATGGATGGGGATGTGAAGATACACATCCTTGAGGTCCAGGGTAGCCATCACGTCTCCGGGGTTGAGAATGTGGATCACTGACCTGATAGTTTCCATACAAAACTTTGCCTTCCTTATAAATCGATCGAAAAATCTCAAATCGATAATCATCCGGAGGTCTCCAGATTTCTTGGGAACTAGAAAAAACGGAGAATAGATCCCTAAACCCCGCTCTCCTGCCGGAACCTCCTTAAGAGCGCCCTTGAGGATATAGTCCTGGATATAGGCCTCCAGAATCGCCTGCCTGGCGGGCGGTAGGCGATCATTGACGACAAATCTGACCGGGGGAGGCGACTTGAGATTTATTAAGTAGCCCTCAGAAATTACCTTTAGGACCCAAGGGTCCGGAATCTCCTGAGCCCAGACATCCTTGAACTGGGCGAGACGCCCCCGACAGGCACGAGGGGACAAGGAATAGGAAAATCGTCCGGAAGGATGGCAGGAGTAGCGGGGGTTAACCAAGAGCCCCTGCGAGAGGCTTAGCCTCCTTAGCTCCTCTGCGAAGGCGCTTTGAAAATTTTCGCTGTGCCCCCCAGTCTCTACGCAATCTATTTTGTGCTTGTTGGCCGGATCTACCGCCACGCTCTTGTCTGCCCCGTCTGCTGTGTTGATGTCTTTTTGCAACATACTACCTCTGAACTCTCCACCCTTCGCTCAGTCCCACCCAGATTCAATTGCAGCAAGGAAGAGAGACTGGTCATCAAAACCCTTGAGACAGACAAGAATATTATAATAAAACCTTTGGACAAGGGAGGCAACGTTGTTGTTATGGATACATCATCATACAGAGAAATGTGTCTTGATATCTTAAGGGACCAAACTGGTTATGAGATTCTCCCCACTAATCCCACCAGTAGGTTACAGAGGATACTAAGACACATTTTAGAGCAAGCCAAAACCGCTAATCTGATTAGTAGTGATGAATTTGATTTTCTTTACCCACATCATCCAGTAACAGACACTTTTTACTGCTTGCTGAAGGTTCACAAGGGGACCTCCCCCACAAGGGACAACCGATCATTTCGGGGGTGGGCAGCCTGTCACAAAATTGTGGGATCTATGTAGACAAAGTGCTGTGCCCCTTTGTATTGGCATTGCCCTCCTATGTGAGAGACACAAGTGACCTGTTAGGTAAACTTGAAGACATCTGTGTAGAACCACATTGGTTCCTGGCCTCCATTGACCTGGAGGCTCTCTACTCCTCTATTCCACACAAGAGGGGTCTAGAGGCGACTAGTCACTTTCTTAAAACGAGGGGGCGACAATTTATGTTGCATAATGCCTTTATTTTTGAGCTTTTGGACTTCATCCTTTCAAGCAATTTTTTTCTTTTTGACAATCGGATTTACCACCAGCTCAGGGCCACTGCCATGGGCAGTTCTTGCGCGCCATCATATGCAAATTTGCTCCTCGGCTGGTGGGAAGAATCCGTTGTCTTTAATGAACCATTACGGTGGTTTGTGGACTACATTGCTCTCTGGTCCCGCTATATTGATGACATTTTTTGTTGTGGAGCGGGCCAGAGAGCAAATTTGACAGACTTGTCTCCGAGCTGAATGTTGACAATTTGAATCTGAGATTCACCTCAGTCATTGTTAAGGATCGTCTCCCATTTTTGGATGTTGTCATCTTTAGAGACGACAAGGGTGGTTTATGTACGTTTATCTACCGGAAACCTACTTCTACTAATTCCCTCCTTAGGTGGGACAGCTGTCACCCTGTCCCTCTTAGGAGAGGGATACCCACCGGTCAATATCTTAGACTGAAGCGAAATTGTTCAGAGGAAACTGACTTCAAGTGTCAGGCTAGGGAGTTGAGGAATAGGTTTCAGGAGAGGGGGTATCCCAATAAGACCCTTAGACTGGCCTATCAAAAAACACAAGCACGTACACGCACAGAACTGCTTCATCCCATGATCAGTGCAGTGCATGAATCACGGGACACTGTTTGGGTTATAGGCACATACGATGCAGCGGCATCCCAGGTCAGGAGGATCCTGGCACGCTACTGGGACACCCTATTGATGGACCCAGATTTGGCAGAGGTCCTCAATCCTTCCGTCTCAGTAACCTTTAGGAGGGGCCGCAACTTAAAGAATAGGCTGGTACATAGCCACTTTACCCCCCCAGAGAGATCCCGTCCATGGTTGGACGTGCCAGTGACAGGTTGTTATAGATGCGGCCATTGCAGCTTCTGTAGCTACCTATCACAAGGGAAAACTTTTAGGGGCGAACCTAATGGCACGATCTATCATGTACGGGATTTTATAAATTGCTGCACAACTGGCGTAGTCTACTTAATAACTTGCATCTGTGGACTGCGCTACATTGGAAAGACCTTCAGAGAACTGCGCAAGCGCATGGGCGAACACATAATGGCCGCATCTCATCAATTAGCTTCATGGCTATTGAACATGTCAACAAATCCCTACATGGTGGAAACTGGGACAGGCATATTCTTCAAAAAGAATGCTGGTGGACCTTTACTTTAAATACGATTACCCCCTATGGCCTCAATGAGCAATTGAATTTCGGTTGCTTCTTGGGATCATCATTGTTCTTGCCAGCCCTGTGGTACTTTATCCTGCCAATTAATACTTCCTTTTATTTTGGTCTGCTTGGAGGGACACTTTATATATATTTCTGTATCCCTCAGCACACATGGAGGAGGTCGTTTGAGAGTTATGGTTTTCTATGGCGGGTGAGAGGTTTTTCCTCCTCCTTTCCCCCTCCCCTATTTGTTTAAATTGATACCAGGTTTAAGCCCTTCCTGTGGTCATGTCTTTACCAGTATGACCCCTACTGGTCATACTGGTAAAGACATGACCACAGGAAGGGCTTAAACCTGGTATCAATTTAAACAGCCCGGAGAAGAGGGGAGGTAAGAAAGGGAAAAGCCCCGAAACCTAGTAAAGTGGGGCTAGAGAAAAAAAATACAAAAATATCCAAAGTAGGCGGAAAGAAACCGCCAAACACAAAAAGCACTCACACCAGAAAAACAGAGGGGAACGACCAGTCCACCTGTCCGGAGGGCAGAAAAGAACACAGTGGGCTGGGAGGTGTCTCCTCCTTTTGTGGGGGTGTAAAGCTTTGTTATTGGTTCTTGGGCTCATTAAAATTCTGCCGGTCCTACCAGTCCACGGGGGGGGGGTAGTTAACCCCATCAGTGCTGCTGGTAGGACTAAGGGAACCATGTTTTCTAAAGCTGGAGAACCCCCATGTAAAAAGGCTTTCCGGTACTTACATATTGATGACCTATCCTCAAGGTAGATCATCAATATCATATTGGTGGGGGCCAATATCTAGCACTATCCTCAATCACCTCTTCGGAGAAGTGCACAAAACAAACCAAAAGCAGAAGGCTTTCCTTCCACTGTGGAGTGACCATGATGGCATACAGCAGCTCACCTCCTATTCTGAGAGCTGAGCTGTAGTGTTGATCACGAATATTCGAATTGTGAATTTTTATCGCGAATATCGGCACTTCAAGAATTTGCGAATATTTTGAATATAGTGATATATATTTGCAATTTAGAATATTCGAGAATATTCGAGCTTCTAGCTTGTAGGCCAATGAGAAGGCTGCAATATGATTGCGAATTTTTATAATGCGAATTTTCATAATGCAAATTTTCGTAATGAGAATCAATGAGTTCAACTCAAAAACTAATATAGAGAAATTTTGCTAATATAGTGCTATAATCTTTGTCTAATATTTGTAATTTTTTCTCATCTGAGAAAATCATTTGTTCAAAAACTATAAAATAAAAAAGATTATAGCACTATATTAGCTAAATTGTAAGTTGTAATTTTTTTCCCATCTGAACTTCAGATGAGAAAAAAATTACAAATATTAGACAAAGAAGATTATAACACTATATTAGCTAAATTGCTCTATATTAGTTTTTTTCAAATATTCGCTATATTGCTATATATTCTTGTTTTAGAATATTGCAAATATTTTATTAAATATTTTTTTAAAAATCTGTACAGTTGTTCCACTTTCGCATACTCCTCCCCGTAAAGCGTCCCCGTCACCATGGGAACACCTGGGGGTTAGAATATACCATCGGATCTAAGTTGATCTCATTGATTCGCATTAGAAAAATTTGCATTACGAAAATTCGCAATCAACACTACTCCTAAAGTCAAAGATATTGCAGCCTTCTCATTGGCCCACAAGCTAGAAGCAGGGAGAGATCATGTGTACTGATTAAAAAAAAAAATCTCAAATATTCAAAATTATGAATATTTATCACTACATTATAAATATTCACGAATTCTCGAATATTTGCATATTACACGATCATTACCTTGCCGATTTTCCGAGTAAAAAATTTAGAACTTTTCGAATTAGCGAATATTCTACTAATATTCTACAAAATATTCGCGAAATATCGCGATTTTTAATATGACCCCTGCCGCTCATCACTATTGAGCTGTAGTACACCAGTACCAGAGCCTACAAGTGGATGATGCAATCTGCTTCCGGCTCCATCCACTGTATATTTTCTTGCCACAGGTGGCTTACCCTGACTAGCTAATTGGTAAGGGGGCTAGGTGTCAGCCCCTACCAATCTGATACTGATGACTAGTTATAAGTGAAGTTTACAAAACTTAGATTTGGCTGTTTCCCCAAATGTCACAAAAAATTCACCTTGTGACGAATGACTTCATCACGCAGCGCATTTCTTTGTAAGTAGCGGACGCAATGACGGGGAACAGCGATTGCACCACCCCCATCATTGAACCCCTTAGATTGCAGCATCTGGGATTAAAAATGAGGGCTTTCAGGGGTTAAACCATTAAAAAAAAGAATACCTTATCTATTTGAGCACTGAGAAGCCCCTGCGGCCATCTTGATTCAAGATCACACGCAAAATCTCACGTGGGGCATGATGACGTCATCATGCTGGCCAGCATCTCGTGACGCACACGAGATTTCAGTGCAGGATCTTCAAAAGCTCTTCGAGCAGAGTATGAATTTTTTTTTTTTGTACCACCATGTCAGGGAAAACTGATTCGTTACCACGAAGCATGAGGAAATTCAGCTTCGTGGTGGTCAAATTTTTCCTGAAATTCGGATCGAAGTCCACTTCAGATACATCAATTCGCTCAACCCTACTGATGACCTATCTAAAAGAACCAGATAACACCATTAACCTCTTGCTGACCTGTTCCATTATCAACTGGTGGTTGGCTGAGGGAGTCTGGATTAGCCAAAGGGGTGGAGCTTAACTATTTTGTACTAATACATGGTAGAGTAAGGAGGAAGAGGATGATATGGCTGATCTGGAACACATAGAGAAGATTTTTTTTATGTACAATATCTGAGTTTTAATTGTACTATTAGGTGAAATACAATCACTTTTTTTTGCATTTTTCTATGTTTAGAAATCCTGCTGCTTATCTGTTTATTTCAGGATGGTGCTCTGCCGGGTCTTGTATTGTCATTTGGAGTCTGATATTCTTTATATCTTTTAACAGTTTTCTTTCTGAACAAAAGAAGTGTTTATATGACAAATTTGCCACTTTTATATATTTACTCTCTGTTTTTTTTATCTATACGGCATGATAGCTTTTATAAAACGTACTATTATATTGCAGTTACTTAGTGTTACGGACATGAACAAGAAGGTGACGTCCATAATATATGAACCATATGGCTTCTGTTTTTCTAAGTGAACAATGTTATCTGATTTAGACATATCAGTACTAGTAGTAGACAATCAAATAAACATCCTAGCCCTGTCAATTCTAATTTTGCACAGTACGTCTATTTCCCACCATCTGATTTTTGGCAAAAAAATATATGCATATCCAGTACCAGATGTTTTCTTTAGAAAATGTTCTTTGATCATTGGTACAAGATGGAACAAAGGGTCACGAAAGAACACATCCAAATAAGGTACACAGGAAAATGGAGCAACTGTAAACTTGAGACTGGCAGTGTTCCCCGTGTGTCAGTGTGGTGCAGATGAAATGTATTGTAAAGACACTTCAATTACAACATCCAGAACTTTACATTTAACCCCTCTTTTGATGGTGGACAATGTAGGTTGTCAGTCTGCGGCAACATATTTTTGGTGTCACTACAGTTAGGTCCAGTTCACATTTCAGTTATTTGGTTAGTTATTTCCATCAGTTATTGCAAGCCAAAACCAGTAGTTAACAGAGCAGGTATAATGGAAAGTATTTTTGACTGGCACCTGGTTTTGGCTCACAATAACTGATGGAAATAACTGACCAAATAAATGAAGTGTGAACTAGAGATGGCCTTGCTGTTCGCCAGGCGGTCGTTTCACGGTGAACTTTGCACGTTCGCGATTGGCCGAACATGCGAACATATGGCGATGTCTGCCAGCGCCAAATACTTTGCATTACGCCGAACATTGACCCATGACACATCCATCAGGTGGGACAGGACAGCCAATTGAGATGTTTCAGCACATGGACACACCCCCACTATATAAAAGAACCCGATCTGGCAGTTATTTTACATTTTGTGTTTTGCCAGTGTAGGGAGAGGTTGCGGTGTGGGGCAGGGACAGGCTGTTAGGAACATCAAACGCTAGCTAATAGGGCCACAAAAGTCATTTTAAGAACTGGTATAAGTGTGCTATCGATAGGTGCGGACCACAAGTGCAGGATCTGCCCCCCCTGTATAGATGCACAACTGCATATAGGGTTAAGCACTTCCTGCTTTTTAATACAACACCAATCTGTAGTTTGTATATTGAATTTTTTGGAGGTGTAGAAACTCCTAGTCTGAATGTGCCTGTATTTCCATCCACAGGCATTATTCTGGTGCACATGTGAGGCCCGGGCTATATCAGCCAGTCTTGGGTGGGGCTCAGAGCTCTCTCCCTCCTCCCATTGTATGCATTGTCACATGCTGGAGGTTACTGGGAGACTGACTGTGAGTCGGACCTTGTGCTCCTGTAATTTGCTCACTGGCTCCTGGTATTGCCCATACGGCCCAGGTAGGTCTAGCGTTAGGTCCCGAGCTACTTGAGAAACCTTGCCGTGGTGCTCAGGCTCAGACATGTCCTCCAAGCAGGATCTGTTGGCTAATCTCTCAATTTTACACCAGTACGAGGGTTAGTAAGACCACAGAGTGCACCTGTCTTTGTTTTTGTTATATTATTTTTACTGTTTTATCACATCCACACATTTGCTATCCTGTGTAGGATGTCCATTGTGCATATATATATATATATATTGCATTTGTATTGTGCAGCAGTTGTGTGCGGTTCTGCTTCAATACCGCAGCTATATAGAAGGACAAACGCTATTGGAACAACTAATTGCAACAGTTGTGATATACCTATTGCCCCCAAAAAACTGATTAAGGGGTGTGATATACCTACTTCCACAAAATACTGATTGAGGGCTGCGATATACCTGTTGCCTCAAATAAACAGGGTGGTGTGATATAACTGTTGTGGCAAAAAAAATAATTGAGGGGTGTGATATACCTGCTTCCACAAAATACTGATTATGGGGTTCGATATACCTGCTTCCACCAAACATTGATTGAGGGCTGCGATATACCTGCTTCCACAAATACTGCTCTTCTCTAGGGACTTAGGCACAGGGTAATTTAGAAAATTACAGGCACAGGAAGAGGCAGACCATTCTGCAGGGGTGGTAGGGGTTGGGCAGGTGCACCAGGCAGGGGCCTAAGTGGGAAGTTGGAGAAGGCGCGTGCAATTACTTCAAAGGGCGCCCCAGAGTTGGTTGAGTTGCTTACTCAGCCTTCCGCTTCTGCACCCTCCTCATCCTCTGTATCTGCACCCTCCTCACTCTCTGCTGTGTGCACCCCCAAATACACCACCAACACCATAGCGTCTCCACTCGAGTCAGAGGAATTATTTTCCCATCCATTCACAGACCTTACCGAAGCACATCTTGACATCGGATGAGGAAGAGGAGATAGCAACGGCCGCCACCCAGCGGTCTGACAACAGTACCCAGATCAGCTCAAGGAGGAAGGTCCCCACTGTTGCTGCCTACTCCGAGATCTCACATGTCAGTGGTGGTGAAGGTGACGATGATGACGTGTCGATGGACGTCATGTGGGTACCCACAAGAGAGGAAGAGAAGGGGAGTTCAATGGGAGAGACAGAGCAGCAGAGAGGGAGGAGAAGCAGGCAGAGCTTGCAGGGCACAGAAGGCAAAAAGCAGACTGCAAATGTATCTGGAGCGAGCCATCCACCATGCACAGTCACTTCTGGCGCTCTCAGGACGCCGGCACATGGCTCCGCAGTGTGGGCTTTTTTTAACGAGTCAGCTGCTGACAATAGTGTTGCCATCTGCAGCCTGTGCTGTCAACGCATAAATCGCTGTAAGCCCAACACCCACCTAGGGACGACCGCCTTAAGAAGGCACCTGGCCTCCCATCACTGAGCCAAGTGGGAGCAACGCTGTCAGAACCCACAAAGCCACACTCCGGTGCTCCATGTCCTGCCTCTTCTCCTTCTCCTCCCATTTATTCTCCACTCCACCTTCCACCGTGCCGTAGTCGCGTTCATCTGGCAGAAGGAAGTCTTCCGTGGCCCAAATGTTTGAGCATAAAAAGTTGATGATGCCGGATAACCCTCTTGCCCAACGGCTGACCACTTGCTTGTCAGAACTGCTAGCCCGCCAACTACTGCCATATAAACTGGTGGACTCTGAGGCCTTTAGAAAATTTGTGGCCATTGGCACACTACAATGGAAGGTCCTCAGAAGGAAATATTTCTCCTTCTGAGGACCACTGGGTGAACCTCCTACTCCATCCTCCATCACCTCCTCGGCTGACTCCTCCTTTTCCACTGCTACTGCCTCTTCCGCTGCGCCCCCAGAACCTATTCGACGTCCAGGTGAGACATTGCCATGCTGTTCTGCGGCTGTTGGGCCTGGAAGCCAAGAGCCACACCAGTCCTGCACTGCTTTCAGCTCTGCGGTCACAGGTTGATCAGTGGCTAACCCCGCTCAATTTGACAGTTGGTAAAGTGATGTGCAACAACAGTGCAAATCTGCTGAGGGCGCGGAAACAGGGCAAAATGACACACGTGCCATGCATGGCACACATCCTGAACTTAGTCGTGCAGCGATTCGTTGCCAAATACCTCAGGGTCCAGGACGTCTTGCGGAACACCAGGAAAATCTCTGCCTATTTTAGAAGATCTTACACAGCCATGGCTCGCCTTGCTGACGTTCAGCGGCAACACCACTTGCCCGTCAGACGTCTGATTTGTGACTGCCCGACGCGCTGGAACTCCACCTTGTATGTGCTTGATTGGCTGCTCCAGCAGCAACGTGCCATTAACAACTACCTGTACGAACTCTGCAGCAGAACAGGTTCTGCAGAGCTTGGTTTCTTTTCATTGCGCCAGTGGCTGCTCATGCGCGACACATGCAGACTTCTGCGGCCATTTGATGAGATCACCAAACTGGTGAGTTGCAGCCATGGTGTCATCAGTGACATCATACCTTATGCCTTCTTTCTAGAGCGTGCATTGCGTTGTGTCATTGATCAAGCCATCGAGGAGCAGGAGCTGGAGATTAGGAAGTCGCAATGTTGAATGAATTCCCAGGGGGGGCTAATCCATCTGAGACAAGTCAGCAGGAGTCTGAAGAGGGGTCAGAGGAGGATGGTGGCTGGAGGGAGGAGGAGGAGGAACAAAAAGAGCAGGGTTTGAGGGGGACTTTTAACTTTTCGGGGATCCATGGTGTTGTCCGTGGCTGGGGGGAGGAGACCGAGGATGACATTCTCCTGGATGATGAGCAGGTCTCAGGGCGCTCCACTGCTTCCAATTAGAGCAAATGGGGGCCTTCATGCTCTAGTGTTTGAAGATGGACCCCCGTATAAAAAGCATAAAGGGCAAAGACCAGTACTGGGTGGAAACACACTTAGACCCCCGGCACAAACAGGAGGATATGTTACCAGCATCACAGAGGGATCGCAGAATTCAGCATTTGCAGGCCTTGCTGAGAGAGATGCTGCATTCTGCTGTTGCAGGCGCTGGCAGAGGAATTTCCACCCACGGCAAAACAGGTGCAGGTACCAATCCTACCGCGGCTGCAAGAAGAGGGTAGTTTGAAGATGTGTCGGTCACTTCGGATATGAGATCATTCTTGCAGCCAACCCATCGACAGCCGGCCTCCGGATCCAGCCTCAGGGAACTCCTAGACCAACAGGTGTCCAACTACATCGGGTTAACGGCTGATGTGGACGCTCTGAGAAGAAAGGAACCCCTGGACTACTGGGTGGGCAGGCTTTACCTGTGGCCAGAGCTGGCACAATTTGCCATCAAACTCTTGGCTTGCCCCTCGTCGAGTGTCCTGTCCAAAAGGACGTTCAGCGCAGCAGGGAGGATTGTGACCAATAAGCGCACTTGCCTAGCTCACCACAGTGTGGACTTCCTTACGTTTCTAAAAATGAATGAGGCATGGATCTCGGAGGAATTCAACACCTGTTAAAATTTTTAGTCAGTGACCGCCTAATGTACCTCCAGCCGCAAAATTACAAGTTATTTTCTGTCAGTTGAATGCCTAATTATTGGGGCCTGTACTCCAGTGGCCTACTGTAAAATTTTTATCCAGTGACTGCCTAATGTGCCTCGAGCCACATCATCACAAGTTCTTTTCTGTCAGGTGAATGTCAAATTTTTAAAGCCTTTACTCCCATGGCCTAAAATAAATTTTTTCTAGGCTCCAGCAGGGCACATTTTTGAGAGTTTCCCTTTAAGACACATAAAATTGGCCCCTGATTAAAATACATATTTTTTGTGGGAATTTTTGCCAATGATGCCAATGATCCCACTGTCCATATTGTGGGACTATTTATGCACTTCTAGTAAGTATTTGGTCGCTGCAAATATGACCTGAAGGATTTTCCGGTTTGCCTGCTATTAAAGTCAATGGGGCCCACTGCGTACGCCCAGTTCGCGAACATTTGATCGCGAACACGCATTTGCGAACCATCCCAGCCGATGTTCGTCCATCACTAGTGTGAACTCAGTCTAAGGCCTCATGCACACGAAAGTTGTTTGGGTCCGCACTTCCGTGTGCTGTCCGCATCCGTTGGTCCGTTCCATGGCCCCGCAAAAGAATAGAACATGTCCTATTCTTGTCCATTTTGTCTATTATGGGTGGCCTGTTCCAATCCACAAATTATGAAATGCACATTTACATTTA
Organism: Bufo gargarizans; assembly: GCF_014858855.1. NCBI lineage: Eukaryota > Metazoa > Chordata > Amphibia > Anura > Bufonidae > Bufo > Bufo gargarizans. Next base: position 149,551,465 of record NC_058086.1, on the reverse strand, counting down.
CAGACTGCAAAACACGGCGTAGTCTAGGAGTGCTCTTGCTCTCAGGACCAACTATTGCTAACTAGGGTTGAGCGAATCCAAACTGTAAAGTTTGGGTTTGTACCGAACTTTAGGATTTTTGGACCCCGAATCCGAACTTTTCAGTAAAAGTTTGTTTTCTGTGTTCAGCGAGTTAATGGCACTATTTGAAAGGCTGCAGAGCAGCCAATCAACAAGCGTTTAACTTGTGTGCCCTTAGAAGCCATCACAGCCATGCCTACTAATAGCATGGCTGTTATTGGCCAGTGCAGCATGTGACCCAGCCTCTATATAAGCTAGAGTCACATACCGCTGCACTCTGCTCTGATTAGTTTAGGGATAGGACAACATGGATATGGACTCAAGCACAGAGGGTGAGAAACCATCGACTCCTATGTCTAATGTATGCAAGACTGCAGCCAAGGACAAAAAAGATAAAGTGAAGTCTCAAAGGAAGCAGCTGTTGCTGGGTGATTCAATCATAAGAAGTGTGGAGCTTAAAGAAAATGGTTTTGTGAGATGTCTCCCTGGGGCTACTGCTAGAAGAGATAGAAGACGTATTATTAATATTGTTAAGCAAGCAAAGCAGGAAGGGGACGTGGATGTTCTTGTCCATCTAGGGACAAATGACCTGGCTTGCAATGAAGTGTCAGAGGTGAAAAAATCTTTTATCACACTTGGTAATGACGTACAGGATTTTGCATCCACCATTTCATTTTCTGAAGTTCTGCCTGTGCATAATGTTCAGAATGATAGGCAGAGGCGCATAAAGGAGTTCAACATATGGCTTGGTAAATGGTGTCAAGAGCAAGGATTTGGCTTTGTTTCTCATGATAGCTCTACTTGGAATAGAAAGGAACTGTACAAAAAGATGGTTTGCATCTTTCTCTCAAAGGAACAAATGCACTTAGTGAACAACTCCAAGAATTTGCGAAAGAGTATTTAAACTAGGAAGGGGGGGGGGCAAAAGAGTGAAAATAAAAGAGTCCAATTGGCCCCCGAAACAATGCCAGAACAGGTCAGAAGCACAGAGGTTAAGAAATGATAAGCTCAGAGTCCTGTCTACAAATGCTCGCAGTTTAGGTAAAAAAATCTATGAACTTGGGTCAATAATGGCATCTGAGAATGTAGATTTAGTGGCTGTTACGGAGACATGGTTTAATGAAAGAAATGACTGGGACATAACCATACCAGGGTACTCTTTATACAGAAGAGACAGAGAAGGCAAGAAAGGAGGAGGAGTGGCCCTGTATGTGAAAGATAGCATTAAATCTAACCTAATACAAGTTGGTGAGGCCAACATAGAGTCAGTTTGGGTTACGTTGCAGTTTGCTAATCATGCAGTAACTCGTGTAGGTGTGATATATAGACCACCTGGTCAAGTTAAAGAACTAGATGATCTACTAGTTGAAGAAATATCTAAAATGACAATGAAAGGAGAAGTTATCATTATGGGAGATTTCAATCTTCCAGATATAAACTGGAAAACCAAAATAGCAAGTTCTACCAGGAGTACAGATATTCTAAATTCCCTACTGGGGTTATCCCTACAACAAATGGTTGAGGAGCCAACCCGGAGGGAGGCCATTTTGGATTTGGTATTCACAAATGGGGATTCGGTATATGATGTCATTGTAGGCGAAACCTTGGGATCTAGTGATCACCAGTCAGTGTGGTTTAATATAAGAACTGTGAAAGAGTCCCACCACACAAAAACAAAAGTTTTAGATTTTAGAAAAACAGACTTTTCAAAAATGAAATTAGTCATAAACGAGTCCTTATCAGACTGGAACGGATTACATGGAGTCCAGGAGAAATGGGACTACTTAAAAGGTGCATTATTGAAGGCAACAGAAAATTGCATTAGACTTGTCAGTAAAAGCAAAAAAAGGAAAAGACCACTGTGGTACTCAGCAGAAGTGGCCCAAATCATTAAAAATAAAAAGCTAGCATTTTGTAATTATAAAAAAAAACAGAGCATTGAAGATAAAGAAATCTACAAGATTAGGCAGAAAGAGGCCAAGCAAGTTATAAGAACTTCTAAAGCGCAGGCAGAAGAAAAACTAGCTCAGTCTATGAAAAAACAGGATAAGACATTCTTCAGATATATAAATGAAAAAAGGAAATTAAAACAAGGAATAACTAAATTAAAAACAAAGGACGGAAGGTATGTAGAAGAGAATAAAGGGCTAGCCGACTGCCTTAATGAATACTTCTGTTCAGTTTTTACAAAAGAAAAAGAAGAAGAAGGACCTCCACTAGAAAGGATGACTAATAAATCGTTTGATGCATGTGTCTTTACAGAGGAAGAGGTTCTAAGTTTGCTGTCTAAAGTGAAGACAAATAAGTCACAGGGGCCTGATGAGATACACCCAAAATTATTAAAAGAGCTTAGTGGTGAGCTGGCAAAACCGTTAACAGATTTATTTAACCAATCATTAGTAACAGGAGTCGTCCCGGAAGATTGGAAATTGGCAAATGTCGTGCCCATTCACAAGAAAGGTAGTAGGGAGGAATCGAGCAACTATAGACCAGTGAGTCTGACATCAATAGTAGGCAAATTAATGGAAACCCTATTAAAGGATACGATTGTGGAACATCTAAAATCCCATGGATTGCAAAATGAAAAACAACATGGGTTTACTTCAGGGAGATCATGTCAAACAAATCTCATCGATTTTTTTGACTGGGTGACTAAAATAATAGACGGTGGAGGTGCAGTAGACATCGCATATCTAGATTTTAGTAAGGCTTTTGACACTGTCCCACATAGAAGACTTATCAATAAACTGCAGTCATTGAGCATGGACTCCCATATTGTTGAGTGGATTAGGCAGTGGCTGAGTGACAGACAACAGAGGGTTGTAGTCAATGGAGAACATTCAAAACAAGGTCATGTTACCAGTGGGGTTCCACAGGGATCTGTACTGGGACCAATTTTGTTTAATATCTTCATAAGTGATATTGCAAAAGGCCTCGATGGTAAGGTTTGTCTTTTTGCTGATGACACAAAGATATGTAACAGGGTTGATGTTCCTGGAGGCAAACGCCAAATGGAAAAGGATTTAGGAAAACTAGAAGAATGGTCAGAACTCTGGCAACTGAAATTTATTGTGGATAAGTGCAAGATAATGCACCTGGGGCGTAAAAACCCAAGGGCAGAATATAGAATATTTGACACAGTCCTGACCTCAGTATCTGAGGAAAGGGATTTAGGAGTAATTATTTCAGAAGACTTAAAGGTGGGAAGACAATGTAATAGAGCAGCACGAAATGCCAGCAGAATGCTTGGATGTATAGGGAGAGGTATAAGCAGTAGAAAGAGTGAAGTGCTTATGCCGCTGTACAGAACACTGGTGAGACCTCACTTGGAGTATTGTGCGCAGTACTGGAGGCCATATCTCCAGAAGGATATAGATTACTCTAGAGAGAGTTCAGAGAAGAGCTACTAAACTAGTACATGGATTGCAGGATAAAACTAACCAGGAAAGGTTAAAGGACCTTAATATGTATAGCTTGGAAGAAAGAAGAGACAGAGGGGATATGATAGAAACTTTTAAATACATAAAGGGAATCAACTCGGTAAAGGAGGAGAGCATATTTAAAAGAAGAAAAACTACCACAAGAGGACACAGTTTTAAATTAGAGGGGCAAAGGTTTAAAAGTAATATAAGGAAGTATTACTTTACTGAGAGAGTAGTGGATGCATGGAATAGCCTTCCTGCAGAAGTGGTAGCTGCAAATACAGTGAAGGAGTTTAAGCATGCATGGGATAGGCATAAGGCTATCCTTCATATAAGATAGGGCCAGGGACTATTCATAGGATTCAGATATATTGGGCAGACTAGATGGGCCAAATGGTTCTTATCTGCCGACACATTCTATGTTTCTATGTTTCTATGATGCTGTGAGGGAGAGAATAGGAAATAATCTTTAATCAGAAGTGCTTGTTAACTACGCAATCTACATAGACTTTGTTTTGTGGGTGCAGTGCACAATATTTTTACCCTGCCCTGAGCCCAGTGACACAGAAAAATAACTTTAATCCGTCTGTTAGTTAGGCGGACGTTTTATGCAAGTTCAGTGCACCAGCACAGCATATGTGCGTTTGTGACAGTCAAATACAAGATTGAAATACTGCAATTATATTCTGGGTTTAAATAAATCACCCATTTTTTTTTGCAAGACCCTACATCTGGGGCATTTGCAGCATTTGTCAGTATGAAATACAAGCTTGAAATACTGCAATAATTTTCTGGGTTTAAATAAAACACCAATTTTTGGCAATATCCTACATCTGGGGCCTCTGCTGCATTTGTCAGTGTGAAATACAAGCTTGAAATACTGCAATTATATTCTGGGTTTAAAAAAACACCTGTCATGCTGGACAGGATACAAGATACAACAGAAATCCAAAAACAAGTGTCTAGGCCAGAAGCTGGGGCTAAAGGTCACCTCCTAACAAATCCCTACCAGCTCTCCCTAGACTTCTGTGCCCACGTTCAGACCCTAGAAGTGGGAATAAACGTGCCCCCGTGCCTAAGGCTGAAGATTCCCTAAAATCCCTAAGATGGCGACAGGGGGAAAGAGACAGCTTACTTCCTCAGACCTGGAGGAGGCAGGCGTCTCTCTAACAGCCTAGACAGAACACACAAAAGAAAACAAAACCAACTTATCTTGTCATAGAGCAGATACAGCAAATCCTTCTTCTCTTCTCTTCCCTTCCTTCCTTCCTTCCTTCCACTGAGCAAGATAGAAGCTAAAACCCGCACAGGACACTGGGAAGGGGCGTAATTTAAGCTCATACAAACGACCCCACCCAGTGCACCTGAAGGGATGCGGATTCAGCTCAACTCCAAAACAAACTACACACGTGCTGCTAATCTGGCGGACCTCCGCACATAACCTGAGCAGGGCATGACAACACCAATTTTTTGCAATACCCTACATCTGGGGCCTTTGCTGCATTTTTCAGTGTTAAATACAAGTTTGAAATACTGCAATAATATTCTGTTATTAAAAATACACCCATTTGGGGCAAAATACTAAATTTGCGGCCTTTGCTGCATCTGTCAGTGTGAAATACACGTGTTAGATACTGCTGTTATAGTCTTTTATTTTAAAATAACACCCATTTTTGGGCAAAATATTACATTTGCAGCATTTGCTGCATCTGTCAGTGTGAAATACAAGCTTGAAATACTGCAATAATATTCTAGGTTTAAAAAAACACCAATTTTTTGGCAATCTGGGGCCTTTGCAGCATTTGTCAGTGTGAAATAGAAGCTTGAAATACTGCAATAATATTCTTGGTTTAAAAAAAACACAAATTTTGGGCGAAATACTAAATTTGCGGCCTTTGCTGCATCTGTCAGTGTGAAATACACACGTTAGATAGATACTGCTGTTATATTCTGTTATTATAAAACACCCATTTTGGGCAAGATCCTAAATTTGCGGAGAATGAGGAGAGTGTCAAATATGGGATGTGGCCCAGGTTGTGGTGCTGCTGGTGGAGCTCCTGTTGCAGGGAGAGGACGTGTTCGATCTGTGCCAGCTACACGCACAAGTGAAACACCTTCCTCAGGTGCGAGTAGGCGACAGAACCTTCAGCGGTATTTGGTCGGGCCTAATGCGGCTCTACGAATGTTGAGGCCAGAACAAGTACAGGCGATAGTAGATTGGGTTGCTGACAGTGCCTCCAGTTCCTTTACATTGTCTCCAATCCAGTCTCTTGTTGAAAGATCAGAGTCGGCACCTGCAGCCGATGTCCATCAGTCTTTCACCTCACCCCTCTGCAAATCAGCCAAGCAGTCTGAGCCCCAAGTCATGCAGCAGTCTTTTCAGCTTTTTGATGACTCCCAGGATGAGTTTCAAGATGAGTACATGGGAGGACCACCGCAGCACGTCTCGGATTATGACGAAACCCAGGTGCCAACTGCTGTGACTTTCTGCAGTGTGCAGACTGACAAGGAGGGCAGGGGGGAAGACTGGGTGGAAGATGATGTGGAGGACGATGGGGAACTCGACCCCACATAGAAACAAGGTCATGCGAGTGACCTGTGTAGTTCGGAGGAAGAGACGGTGGTTGCACAGAGCCACCAGCACAACAGAAGAGGGAGCAGGGTGCAAAAGCGGAGTGGCCGTCCCCTAGACAGTACGCCTGCTACTGCCCAACGCAGCAATGGACCGAGCACACCAAAGCCAGCTCCAAAGAGTTCCCTGGTGTGGCAGTTCTTTAGACAATGTGCTAACGACAAGACGCTGTGCAATCGGAGCCTGAAGCGAGGCATAAACGTTCTCAACCTGAGCACAACCTACATGACCAGGCATCTAAGAACAAAACACGAGCTGCAGTGGAGTAGACACCTCAAAAAACAAGAAAGGTCTCTGGCTCCTCCTGCTTCATTTTCTGCTGCAGTCTCGGCCTCTTCATCCACCTCTGGAGTGACAGTGGCACATGCCACCTCGCAAACACCACCACCTGGGTCACCAAGCATCTCCACAATGTCCCACGGAGGCGTTCAGCTCTCCATCTCCCAAACAGTGGAGCGGAAGAGGAAGTACCCCCCCTACCCACCCGCGATCCCTGGCCCTGAATACCAGCATTTAATAATTACTGGCCTTTGAAATTCTGTCATTCCGTCTGGTGGAGACTGAGAATTTTAAAAGCCTTATGGTGATGGCTGTCCCACTGTATGTCGTGCCTAGCCACCAGTACTTTTCCAGTCGAGCCATCCCTTCCCTGCACAACCAAGTGGGGGACAAAATCAGGTGTGCACTGTACAACGCCATCTGTGGCAAGGTCCACCTAACTAAGGATACGTGGACCAGTAAGCACGGTCAGGGACGTTATATCTCCCTAACAGCACACTGGGTAAATGCAGTGGCGAATGGGCCAGAGGCGGATAGCAGTTTGGCACATGTCCTTCCACCACCGAGGATTGCAGGGCACTTCAGTTTGCCTCCTGTTGCTTCCTCCTCCTCTACCTCCTCCTCATCCAGTCAGCGTAACACCTTCACCACCAACTTCAGCACAGCCAGGTGTAAATGACAGCAGTTTTAAAACATATCTGTTTGGGGACAAACCCCACACCGCTCAGGAGCTCTGGACAGGCCTGGTAGTGTGCAATAATGGGCAAAATCTCGTAGCAGCTCTGGTAGTAGCCGGTTTGACGCACATCCCTTGCCTGGTGCATGTACTGAATTTGGTGGTGCAGAGGTTCCTTAAAAATTACCCTGATATGTCAGAGCTGCTGCAGAAAGTGCGGGCCGTCTGTGCGCAGTTTCGGCGTGCTCACCCTGCTGCTGCTCACCTGTCAGCGCTGCAGCGTAACTTCAGCCTTCCCGCTCACTGCCTCATATGCGACGTGCCCACAAGGTGGAACTCCACCTTGCACTTGCTGGACAGACTGTGCGAGGTAGTTTCAGCTGCAGCACGCACGGGTGAGTCGCTCAGCAGAACAGCACCACTTCACCACCAATGAGTGGGCCTCCATGCGAGACCTGTGGGCCTTGTTATGCTGTTTCGAGTACTCCACCATCATGGCCAGTGTCGATGACGCCGTTCTCAGCGTTACTATCCCACTTCTATGCCTCCTTGAAAAAACGCTTCGGGCGATGATGGAAGAGGATGTGGCACAGGAAGAGGAGGAGGAAGAGGGATCATTTCATAGGGTTTCAGGCCAGTCATTCACAAGTGGCTCCGAGGGTGGGTTCCTGCACTAACAGAGGCCAGGTACACAATTGTCCAGCCAGGGCACAGTTCTGGAGGATGACGAGGTGGAGGATGAGGAGGAGGAACAATGTTCATAGCAGGGTGGCACCCATACCAGCTCATGGCCATCACTGCTGCGTGGTTGGGGGGATACAGAGGACACAGACAATACACCTCCCACAGAGGACAGCAATTACATGCTGCAGTGTCTTCGCAACGACAGCCGAGTTGGCTACATTCTAACTTGTGCTGATTACTGGGTGGCCACGCTGCTGGATCCCCGTTACAAGGACAACGTACCATCCTTAATTCCATCACTGGAGCGTGATCGCAAGCTGCACGAGTACAAGCGCATGCTGGTAGACGCGCTGCTGGTGGCATTCCCGCCTGACAGCGGGGGCAGAGTGGAAGCACAAGGCAAAGGCAGAGGAGGAGGAAGAGGTTGCCAAAGCAAATGGGGCACCACCAGCATTTCAGCAACATGGTGGAGCAATATGTGTGCACACTCCTACATGTACTAAATGTTGGGTCTGCCCCCTTCAACTTCTGGGTCTCCAAATTGGGCACATGGCCTGAGCTTACCCTTTACGCCTTGGAGGTGCTGGCCTGCCCTGCAGCCGGTGTATTGTCTGAACGTGTGTTTAGCACGGCAGGGGGCGTTATCACAGACAAGCGCAGCCGCCTGTCCACAGCCAATGTGGACAAGCTCACGTTCATTAAAATGAACCAGGCATGGATCCCACAGGACTTGTCTGTACCTTGTGCAGAATAGACAGGGGCGGACTGACCGGTCGGGCACTTCGGACATGGTCCCTCCCCGCCCTCCAACCAATCAAAGGCAGCCAGCAGTCCAGCACTGACTCACAGCACAGGGGAGTCGTGCAGGGACTCAGAGAATCGTCCCTCAGAGAATCGTCCCTCAGAGAATCGTATCACCGTCTGAGTCCCTGCCAGGCTTCCTGCTCTGCGGCTCCCTGTCTCCCGACAAGTCCGCCCGGGGGGTGGTATAGTATTGCATGTAGCAGAGCTGTGTGTGTGTACAGGGTGCTTGCAGCAATGTAGCAGAGCTGTGTGTGTACAGGGTGCTTGTAGCAATGTAGCAGAGCTGTGTGTACAGGGTGCTTGCAGCAATGTAGCAGTGCTGTGTGTGTGTACAGGGTTCTTGTAGCAATGTAGCAGTGCTGTGTGTGTGTACAGGGTTCTTGTAGCAATGTAGCAGAGCTGTGTGTGTACAGGGTGCTTGCAGCAATGTAGCAGAGCTGTGTGTGTACAGGGTGCTTGCAGCAATGTAGCAGAGCTATGTGTGTACAGGGTGCTTGCAGCAATGTAGCAGAGCTGTGTGTGTACAGGGTGCTTGCAGCAATGTAGCAGAGCAGGAAGCCTGGCAGGGACTCGGTGACAGGATTATTTTAACTCAAAGAATCAAATGAGTCTCTGACTCATTTGATTTTTTTAACTAATAAACTCTTAGACCATTATCTAAATCCCTGCAATAACTATACAGTGCAATTACATCAGTCTGCTCCACTGCAGCAGAGCTGTGTTTGCCAGGAGCGAGTCCCTCCAGACCTCCGGTTCACTTGAGAGCCGACTCAGCAAGTGAACCGAAGATTCGATGAGCTGAGCATGCGCATTGATCTTCAGTTCACTTGCTTCTGCCGGCTCAGGAAGTGAACCGAAGATCCGATTCATGAAAAAGATCCGAACTTCCCATCTCTAAAACTCAGTAGCAGGCCGGGCGGCAGCGCAACTCACTGGCGTCACGCGCCTGCTCCTCCTACTTCATTCATAAAGTGGGAGGAGCAGGCGCGTGACGTCAGTGAGTTGCGCTGCCGCCCGGCCTGCTACTGAGTTTGTGAGTGCAGAGAGGGAGAGGATCGCAGGGGATTTCAAGTTGTTCACATAGGAATATTAGTATTACAGTGAGCGGGGCCCGGTGTAATAGACAGTGACTGCATCGGGCCCCGCTGCCATTACAACACCAGATGCCGATGTTCCATTAAGGCCTCATGCACACGACCGTTGTGTGCATCCGTGGCCGTTGTGCCGTTTTCAGTTTTTTTTCGCGGACCCATTGACTTTTTGCAGCCGAGACAGTGATCCGTGTATCCTGTCCGTCAAAAAAATATGACCTGTCCTATTTTTTTGACAGACAACGGTTCACGGACCCATTCAAGTCAATGGGTCCGTGAAAGAACACGGATGCACACAAGATTGGCATCCGTGTCCGTGATCCGTGGCCGTAGGTTACTTTCATACAGACGGATCCAAAGATCCGTCTGCATAAAAGCTTTTTCAGATCTAAGTTTTCACTTCGTGAAAACTCAGATCCGACAGTATATTCTAACACAGAGGCGTTCCCATGGTGATGGGGACGCTTCTAGTTAGAATACACTACAAACTGTGTACATGACTGCCCCCTGCTGCCTGGCAGCACCCGATCTCTTACAGGGGACCGTGATCCTACAATTAACCCCTTCAGGTGCGGCACCTGAAGGGGTTAATTGTAATATCATATCCCCCTGTAAGAGCTCAGGGCTGCCAGGCAGCAGGAGGCAGACCCCCCCCCCCTCCCCAGTTTGAATATCATTGTTGGCCAGTGCGGCCACCCCCCTCTATTGTAATAATAGGTTGGTGGCCAGTGTGCGGCCCCCCGGCCCCCCCTTCCTCCCTCTATTGTAATAAGTTTTTGGTGGCACAGTGTGCACCCCCCATCGCCCCCCCCCCTTCCTCCCTCTATTGTAATAAATTGTTGGTGGCACAGTGTGCGCCCCCCATCGGCCCCCCCTCCCTCTATAGCATTAACAACATTGGTGGCCAGTGTGCGGCCTCCCATCTCCCCCCCGATCATTGGTGGCAGCAGAGTTCCGATCGGAGTCCCGGTTTAATCGCTGTGGCTCCGATCGGTAACCATGGCAACCAGGACGCTACTGCAGTCCTGGTTGCCATGGTTACTTAGCAATAGTACAATAGTAGAAGATTCATAGTTACCTGCTGGCTGCTGCAATGTTCGTGTCCGGCCGGGAGCTCCACCTACTGGTAAGTGACAGGTCTGTGCAGCGCATTGCTAAATGAACTGTCACTTACCAGTAGGTGGAGCTCCTGGCCGGTCACGAACATCGCAGCAGCCAGCAGGTAAGTGTGAATCTTCTACTATCGTACTATTGCTAAGTAACCATGGCAACCAGGGCTGCAGTAGCTTCCTGGTTGCCATGGTTACCGATCGGAGCCCCAGCGATTAAACTGGGACTCTGATCGGAACTCCGCTGCTTCCAATGATCGGGGGGGTGAGATGGGAGGCCGCACACTGGCCACCAATGTTGTTAATGCTATAGAGGGAGGGGCAGCCGATGGGGGGCGCACACTGTGCCACCAACGATTTATTACAATAGAGGGAGGAAGGGGGGGTCGATGGGGGGCACACACTGTGCCACCAATGATTTATTACAATAGAGGGAGGAAGGGGGGGCGATGGGGGGCGCACACTGTGCCACCAACGATTTATTACAATAGAGGGAGGGAGGGGGGGGCCACACTGGCCACCAATGATATTCAAACTGGGGAGGGGGGGGGTCTGCCCCCTGCTGCCTGGCAGCCCTGATCTCTTACAGGGGGATATGATAGTACAATTAACCCCTTCAGGTGCGGCACCTGAGGAGTTAATTGTGCTGATCACGGCCCCCTGTAAGAGATCGGGTGCTGCCAGGCCGCAGGGGGCAGTCATGTACACAGTTTGTAGTATATTCTAACTAGAAGCGTCCCCATCACCATGGGAACGCCTCTGTGTTATAATATACTGTCGGAAATGAGTTTTCACGCTCTAACTCATATCCGACAGTATATTCTAACATAGAGGCTTCAAGTTAAAATATACCATCGGATTGGAGAAAACTCCGATCCGATGGTATAAAAGGGACTCCAGACTTTACATTGAAAGTCAATGGGGACAGATCCGTTTGAAATGGCACCATATTGTGTCAACGTCAAACGGTTCCGTCCCCATTGACTTGCATTGTAATTGTGGGCGCACGGGAATGAGTTGAGTCACTTTGGTGGGCAATCCCGTCCTGCAGCGCGTGATCCCGCAGGACCTGCCGCTGTAGTTCACGGGTCTCGCGGGATCACGCGCCACAGGATGGGATTGCGCACCGAAGTGACTGAACTCATGCCCACGTAGCCCACAAGTAGCGGATCGGTGGAACAAGTACAAGGTGGGTGGGGGGATGATCTGTGGGGTTGCCCAGACAGCTAGGCCCTTCACAGTAGTTATTAACCCCTTTCAGCAGTCCCACATTCACTGAAGGGGAGACTGCTGAAAGGGATTAATAACTACTGTGAAGGGCCCCCCCCCCCCTTTCACAGTAGTTATGCCCAGATATGTGCCCCCTTCACAGTAGTTATGCCCAGATATGTGCCCCCTTCACAGTAGTTATGCCCACACTGCTTCTAACAGAGGCTCACTAATGGACGCTGAGATTAGATCACCCCATACGAGAGCATTGAATCAATGCTTTCCTATGGGGAAAAATTTGACCCTGGAGGTCATCATGCAGGGTGTGAGGACGTCCAGCGTCAGATACCAGACCAAAGGTCTGTTTTAATCCAGGAAGCCCTCAGGTGGCTGCCACCCACTAGACGCTGACTTATTGCTGGAACGAAAACAATGCAGTTTCTCTAGAACATTGCAGCTCGATTTGCAAAAGGGACACTGTACCCAGACCACTTCAATGAGCTGAAGTGGTCTGGGTGCCTTTTGTGTCACTTTAACTTTGAAATCTTATTAAAGATTGTGTAGGGTGTTGGGCTGGAGGCGGGACAAGGGTGGGGCTTGCAGCAGAACATGGGTGGGGCCTGTAAGGGGGCCCTTGATTTATTTTGCCCGGGGGCCCTGAGGGTTTTCAGTCCGCCCCTGAGAATAGACATGTATACCGGCCTTACCCAGCTATTTGTAATACTACAGCGCAATTGCTCATTGTTGTATTTTTTTGATTTCCCACTCTTTTGGGGTGTACCCTAATTTAGAAAAAATAAAATAAATAAATAAAACTAAAAACCAGTGTTGGCTACCTCGTCCTTCTCCACCGCCGCTTCCACCTACACTGCTACATCCACCGCCTCCTCAACCCTCATACTCCATATGGACCTTCACCTCATACATTAACATTTTTATATTTTTTTGTACATATTTTATTTTATGTAATTTCACTAATTTGTATGTTACATTTTAAGGGTGAAATTCACATATTTTTGGCTGTGATATACCCCTGCTCTACCTAGTAGACAGGTAAATACATTTCACTAATTTGTCTGTTATATTGTCGGGTGAAATTCACCAATTTTTAGCTGTGATATACCCCTGCTCTACCTAGTGGACAAGGAAATACATTTCACTAATTCGTCTGTTACATTCTTGAGTGACATTTTACAATTTTTGCCATGAATAAACCCCTGCTCTGCATAGGTGACAGGGACTGAAACTTTTTAAAAATAGTCTGTTCCATTGGTGGGTGACATTAACCCATTTTTAGCCATGAAAAACCCCTGCTCTGCATAAGTGACTGGGAATTTAATCTCAAAAATTCATCTTTAATTGAAGCGCGTCCCCTCCTTTTTTATTCGATGCTTCAACTTTAACAACTTGTCCCACATTTCCGCTCGATCACATTGGAGCCATTGACCTCCCTTGGATGTGGTATTTCTTTCTCACGCTCCCCCTCCGGCATGGAACCCTGATTCACCGTTAACCGTGATCAACATGGTAGGCACAGAAAACAACTTTGAAAGTTGATAGAGAAGATATCCAAATGGATCGTGGACGTGTGATCAGGCAGAAGTTATCTAGAGTCAACAAAGTGGCAGTAGGGCCTCTTCTGTCTAACAATTCCAAATTCAAAATACCCCAGTGACATTCCCTATAATTTTTTATTAATCATTACAATAACAGAGCATCATAAGAGTCCTGTATTGTTATTTATCGTCACTACCTCCCCGAGTCGGCTTTGGCTTCAATAATTTCCGCTCGATCACATTCAATTTCATACATTGACCTCCCTTGGATGTGGTCTCGCTTTCTCACGCTCCCTCTCCGGCCTGGAACCCTGATTCCCCGCTAACCCTGATCAACATGGTAGGCGCAGAAAAGAACATCAAAAGTTGATAGAGCAGACATCCAATTGGATCGTGGACATCACGTTGACGTGCAACATGGTGGAGCAGTAAGTGTGCACACACCTACACGTACTGACTGATGGGTCTGCCCCCATCAACTTCTGGGTCTCCAAATTGGGCATATAGCCTGAGCTTTCCCTTTACGCCTTGGAGGTGCTGGCCTGCCCTGCAGCCAGTGTATTGTCTGAATGTTTGTTTAGCACAGCTGGAGGGGCTTATCACAGGTTATATTTCACAATGTTTTGGGGTGTACCCTAATTTAAACAAAAAATAAAATTAAAATTAAAACCAAAAACCATTGTTGGCTACCTGCTCCTCCACCGCTGCTTCCACCTCCACCTCCACATCCACTGCCTCCTTAACTTCCTACTCCATATGGGCCTCGTCCTCTTAGATCAAGATAAATATTTTTTATTTGTATGTATTTTATGTTATTTTAATTGATTTCCCTGCCCACATTTGATTGCAGAGCACTTGCCATGCTCTTAACCACATTTTGCTTCTACAGGGAGTGCAGAATTATTAGGCACGTTGTATTTTTGAGGATTAATTTTATTATTGAACAACAACCATGTTCTCAATGAACCCAAAAAACTCATTAATATCAAAGCTGAATATTTTTGGAAGTAGTTTTTAGTTTGTTTTTAGTTTTAGCTATTTTAGGGGGATATCTGTGTGTGCAGGTGACTATTACTGTGCATAATTATTAGGCAACTTAACAAAAAACAAATATATACCCATTTCAATTATTTATTTTTACCAGTGAAACCAATATAACATTTCAACATTCACAAATATACATTTCTGACATTCAAAAACAAAACAAAAACAAATCAGTGACCAATATAGCCACCTTTCTTTGCAAGGACACTCAAAAGCCTGCCATCCATGGATTCTGTCAGTGTTTTGATCTGTTCACCATCAACATTGCGTGCAGCAGCAACCACAGCCTCCCAGACACTGTTCAGAGAGGTGTACTGTTTTCCCTCCTTGTAAATCTCACATTTGATGATGGACCACAGGTTCTCAATGGGGTTCAGATTCAGGTGAACAAGGAGGCCATGTCATTAGATTTTCTTCTTTTATACCCTTTCTTGCCAGCCACGCTGTGGAGTACTTGGACGCGTGTGATGGAGCATTGTCCTGCATGAAAATCATGTTTTTCTTGAAGGATGCAGACTTCTTCCTGTACCACTGCTTGAAGAAGGTGTCTTCCAGAAACTGGCAGTAGGACTGGGAGTTGAGCTTGACTCCATCCTCAACCCAAAAAGGCCCCACAAGCTCATCTTTGATGATACCAGCCCAAACCAGTACTCCACCTCCACCTTGCTGGCGTCTGAGTCGGACTGGAGCTCTCTGCCCTTTACCAATCCAGCCACGGGCCCATCCATCTGGCCCATCAAGACTCACTCTCATTTCATCAGTCCATAAAACCTTAGAAAAATCAGTCTTGAGATATTTCTTGGCCCAGTCTTGACGTTTCAGCTTGTGTGTCTTGTTCAGTGGTGGTCGTCTTTCAGCCTTTCTTACCTTGGCCATGTCTCTGAGTATTGCACACCTTGTGCTTTTGGGCACTCCAGTGATGTTGCAGCTCTGAAATATGGCCAAACTGGTAGCAAGTGGCATCTTGGCAGCTGCACGCTTGACTTTTCTCAGTTCATGGGCAGTTATTTTGCGCCTTGGTTTTTCCACACGCTTATTGCGACCCTGTTGACTATTTTGAATGAAACGCTTGATTGTTCGATGATCACGCTTCAGAAGCTTTGCAATTTTAAGAGTGCTGCATCCCTCTGCAAGATATCTCACTATTTTTGACTTTTCTGAGCCTGTCAAGTCCTTCTTTTGACCCATTTTGACAAAGGAAAGGAAGTTGCCTAATAATTATGCACACCTGATATAGGGTGTTGATGTCATTAGACCACACCCCTTCTCATTACAGAGATGCACATCACCTAATATGCTTAATTGGTAGTAGGCTTTCGAGCCTATACAGCTTGGAGTAAGACAACATGCATAAAGAGGATGATGTGGTCAAAATGTTCATTTGCCTAATAATTCTGCACTCCCTGTATTTGCATCCCTCTAGCCCTTTCCATGACTTTTTTAGAGCCATTTTAGTGCTCCAAAGTTTGCTTCCCCATTGACTTCAATGGGGTTCAGGTTTTTTGTGAAGTTCGGCCAAACCCGTCGAACCCGAACATCCAGGTGTCCGCTCAACTCTATTGCTAACAGCTTTGTATTTTTTAGACTGCTGTATAGCTAGGATCAGAAGAAGCTCCAATTCTGGCTTTTAACCGTTTTCTGCAGTCCATGGCATAATCAAAATGGACTCCCCCCCTACAATTGGGTCACTAGGGAAAACCTTTTTTTTAAAGTTTAAAGTTTCAAAATAGAAACCTCATAAAAGGATTTTTAAAATAAATGCTATAAATAATGTCAAAATAAAACAAAATCTGACAATAAAGAAAATTCTCCATTAACTTAATATAAAACACGTTATTGTACACACACTAAAACACATGCTACACATATTATGTATTCACATGACGGTGCAAACCTGAAGAATTAATTCATCATGTTGCTTTGTGTGAAACATGAACAATGTAAAAACCAAAAAAATTTGCAAAAATCCCTTAATATAGATTGTACCATTTTATAAATATCCCCAAACAGCACTAAAAATATAAATTTTCCTACATACGAGGCCTTAGACAATCATGCCAATGAAAAAATAAAAAGTTATGGCTGCGGAAACGCAGAGGCAAAAATGAAAAGGTTCTTCCAGGACTTGTCATTTAAGGTCCATTCACACGTCGGTGTTTTGCGATTCTCAAATTGTGGATCCGTAAAACACAGATACCGGACATGTGCGGTCCGCATTTTGCAGACCTCACATGGCCAGCCCTATGATAGAAATGTCTATTCTATTCTGTCTATATTTTGCGGGGACGCGGAACGTAACTACGGTGTGCTGTCCGCATCTTTTGCGCCATTGAAATGAATGTGGACCAAGAACTACGGACGTGTGAATGGACCCCAACAGTAGAGATGAGCAAAGTATTGGAAAATTCGATTGGGCCGCTTTGCGAAATTTTCCCCCAAAATTTGCTTTGTGACTAATTACTTTCGTCACGAAGCACATTTCTTTGCAAGTAGTGGGTGCAATGATCGCGCCGCTCCCCGTCATTGTACCCCTCAGATGCTATATTCATACAGGATCATGGCATCTGATATACATAACATGGTGCAAATTAAAAAATAATAAAAAATACTTACCTGTTCTATTTGCTCATGACGGGCTGACCATTCGTCAAGGGTTAACAGCCAACCAAAACTCAATATTTATTACCCCGATTCTGCGGTTTACAGAAACACCCCATATGTGATTGTAAACTGTTGTAAAGGCACACGGCAGGGCGCAGAAGAAAAGGAGCGCCGTATGGTTTTTGGAGGGCAGATTTTGCTGAACTGGTTTTTAGATGCCATGTCCCTTTGAAGTCCCCCTGATGCCCACTTACAGTAGAAACTCCCAAAAACTGTCCCCATTTTGGAAACTAGGGGATAAGGTGCCAGGTTTATCGGTACTATTTGGGGTACATATGATTTGTAATTGCTTTATATTAAGTTTTTTGTGAGGCAAGGTAACCGACATCTTTTTATTTTTATAGACCAAGTAGTTACGGACGCAATGATATCAAATATGTGTACTGTCTTTGCTTGTTTGTTTCAGTTTTCCATAATAAAGCATTTTTGAAAAAAATGTTTGTTTTTGTGTCTCCATTTTCTAAACGCCATATTTTTTTTATTTTTCTGCCGATCGTCTTGTGCAGGGGCTCTTTTTTTTGCAGGAAGAGTTGACATTTTTATTGGTACCATTTTTGGGTACATATGATTTTTAAAAAATTCATTATTACAATTTATGGGGCAAGGTGACCATAACAATTTTTGGCACAGTTTTTATTTATTTAGTTTTACAGCGTTCACCTGAGGGATTAGGTCGTGTGACATTTTTATAGAGCAGATCGTTACTGAGGTGGCAATACCTAATATGTATACTTTTTCTTAATTATTTAAGTTTTACATAATAATAGCATTTTTTAAACCAAAGAAATGACTTTTTAGTGTTTCCATAGTTTGCGAGCCATAGCTTTTTTATCTTTTAGTTAGGGTCTCATTTTCTGCAAGATGAGGTGACAGTTTTATTGCTATTATTTTGAGAGGCATACGCCTTTTTGATCGATTGGTGTTGCACTTTATGTGATGTTAGATGACAAAAAATGGCTTTTTTGGCACTGTTTATTATAAAAAAAATTATGGTGTTCACCTGAGGGGTTAGGTCAAGTGATATTTTTATAGAGATGGTTGTTACATACATAGAAGAGGATTCTTTACGGTAAGAGCAGTGAGACTATGGAACTCTCTGCCTGAGGAGGTGGTGATGGGGAGTACAATAAAGGAATTCAAGAGGGGCCTGGATGTATTTCTGCAGTGTAATAATATTACAGGCTATAGCTACTAGAGAGGGGTCGTTGATCCAGGGAGTTAGTCCGATTGCCTGATTGGAGTCGGTAAGGAATTTTTTATTCCACTAAAGTGAGGAAAATTGGCTTCTACCTCGCAGGGTTTTGTTTTTTTTTGCCTTTCTTTGGATCAACTTGCAGGATGACAGGCCGAACTGGATGGACAAATGTATTTTTTCGGCCTTATGTACTATGTTACTATGTTACGGATGCGGTGATACCTACATTTTTTATTTATTTCACTTTAACACAATAATAGCAGTTTTGAAGAAAAAAAAACATATTTTTGTGTCTCCATTGTCTGAGAGTCATAGCTTTTTTATTTTTTAACAAATTGTCTTATAGAGCTGGTTGTTACGGACATGGTGATACCTAATATGTATACTTTTTTATTGACTTAACTTTAACACAATAATAGCATTTCTTTAACAAAAAAAATTATGTTTTACTCTCTCCATGTTCTGAGAGCTAAATTTTTTATTTATTTTTTTAAAGATTTTTGCGGGATGAGGTGACTTTTTTTGGTACCATTTTGTGGGACATACGCCTTTTTGATCACTTGGAGTTGCACTTTGTGATGTAAGGTGACAAAGATTGCTTTTTTTTATACATTTTTTTTTTTTGTGTGTTCATCGGACTGGGGTGGATCATGTAATATATTTTTATAGCCGGTCATTATGGACGCAGCAATACTAAATATGTCTATTTTATATATTTTTAACCTTTTTTTTTTTTTAATTACTTATTTTTTTATTTTACACTTTGCATCCCCCATAAGGTCATACAAGACCTCTGGGGGACATTTAACTTCACTTTTTTTTCCCACTATTGATTTCTCCTGTAACAGGGGCTGACAAAATAGCACCAGTTACAGGGGAAATATAACCCCCAGAGAGGCTGTACAGCATAACACAGCTGCTGTATAGCCTTAGTGCAGGGCTGATCAAGGTCTGCGGAAGACCAGACAGCTCCTACACTCTCCCGGCCGCATAGCGCTTCCTGATCTGTATACACAGCACTCATTGAGCGCTGTGTATACAGCGATCTAGAAGGCAGGGACACCTGGGAACTGTCCCTGTGCTGGCAGCAGGACAGTTCCCATTGTATTCTCCACAAATCATGGCTGTTCTTCTCCAAAGTCATGTTGAACAAGGTACGATTGAATTAACACCAGAAAATTGTACTTATTACAATAAAATAACCTCTGTAACTTACAATAAAATACGCCATACAATGCAGCCAGAACACAACATAAATTTTTCACACTGAAGAACCTATTGAACTGCACAACAGCCACTAAGGTCCTGCTCTAACAGCAGTGTAGTTCCTATTAAAACATAATTGCCACTAGGTGGCAGCATAATGCTGCAAAATAAATATTGTTAACCCTAGCTTCATATCACCGTTTAGTTTTCTGTTCTTCCAATCCGTCAGAAGAACAGAAAAGTGAACAAAAAAATGGATCCTGTATTTTAAGCATCCGCTTTAGCCATTTTCATCTGAGATTCGTTATATTAGAAGGAAAAAAGTCATGCAGGATTTTTTTTTCCCATCTAAAAAAAATCTCAGGTGGAAATGGCTAAAATTAATGCAGAATGCGTATAAATAAGCATAACGGATGCTTTAAATAGTTTTTCTTGTGTTTTGATACTGGAATTTGAAAAGAAAAAGAAGAAAAATAATATTCTGCAACAGTTTTACAGGTTTCGTTTTTACGGTGTTCACTATGCAGTAAAACTGACTTGTGCTCTTCATTCTTCAGGTCAGTACGATTACAGCGATACCACAAATGTCGTTTTTCTTGCATTTTAAACACTGGAAAAAAAAAATCGGAAAAAATTTATTTTTTCTTTTCATTGCCATATCCTGACCTTCATAACTTTTTTATAGTTATGTCTATGGAGATGTGTGAGGGCTTTTTTTTTTTTTTTTGTAGGACGATCAGTAGTTTTGATAATATCTTACTGGTTTGTGTATGGCTTTTTGATGACTTTTTATAAAAAAAAAACTTTGGGAAGGTAAAGTGATAAAAAAAAGTTAAATTGGCCTTTTTTTTTTGTTTTTTTTGTTACACCATTCACCATATGGGATGCATTTTTTAAATGTTTTAATAGTATGGGCGTTTTCACACACAGCGATGCCCATGATGTTGGTTTCTTTTATTGTGTAAGTATTTTTATTTTATTTATTTTGCACTTTTTAAAACTTGGAATTTTCTTTTCTAATAGCTATATTCCAATTCAGTGCTGCCACCTGCTTGCCTGAATTGTAATATACTAGTAATGAGTCTGGAAGCCTACTCAGACTCAGGCTTAGGCTCGTTGCTTTTAAGGAAAGCCTTACCCGATCTCCACCAGGGAGGAGGCATTCTGACCCACGAAGCACGTGCTTCTGTGTTTCCAGCTTCGCAGATGCCATGGTCACATTTGACCACAGCATCTGAGAGGTTAAATATCTGTGATCGTCATTACCACCCGTCACGGACATCAGCTGCAGGTGTCACCCCCTAGCTACGGTATTTGCTCCGCTCCAGAGTGGGTGCCAACTTTAAAGACCCAACATCCGCTGTACATGTATGGCTGATGTCATTAAGGGGTTAAAATACAGGATCCATTTCTTTTTTGCGTTACGTATAGTGCCAGAATCTGTTCAGGGGGAAAGCTGATGTTTTTTTCCATCCGGATGTAATTAGTCTTGATGCGTTTTTCATGTGTGTGAAGAAAAACTGAAGAATACTTAACACCTCCTAAAAACCATCAATAAAAGACTGCATTGCATCCCGATGCCTTCCGTTTTTATGCCAGCCCCATTCATTTCCATTGGGCTATGGCTGTTTGAAAAATGCACAGTATAGAACAGAGGTCAGCAACCTCCGTAACTCCAGCTGTTGTGAAACTACAACTCCCAGCATGCTCCATTCACTTCTATGGGAGTTGTGAGAACAGCCAAACAAGTGTGCATGCTGAGAGTTGTAGTTTCACCACAGTTAGAGTGCCGAAGGTTGCCGATTCCCGGTATAGAACATGCTAAGATTTTTCCTGATCAGAAGAATCGTTTGTGTGCCCCCAGATGAAGGAGTTTCTGAAACGCGTGTTGGGGTGTGCGGTTCTCCTGAGGTGACCTTTCTACTAATGGTCGGTGGCTGGTAGATGTAAAGGAACCCCAGAAGTTAGAGGGACATCACCTTTAGTGAGGACCACCATATCCCACACACCGACTAGCAGAGGAACATCTATCCCCCTGCAGCTTGGCACTCCAACACCAGTGGTGTCAGCATATTGGCTCTCATTGTATCTAATAGAGCCCCCTTCAATTTATTTGACTACATGGTCTTTTTTGTCACCTGTGGTCGCATATGGTATATGCTGCTTTTTTTCTGTGTACCAACTTCCCCTGAGGAGTCGACACGACAGAAACGTGTTTTTTTGGGAGGTCTGAAGAAATTGCATTTTAATAGTGCTAGTGATCAGGTCCATAACTAGGGACAGGTATCCAGACGGGGTCGCCCTTACTAGGGCGAACTCTGTGTAGATAGGCAGTATGGGAGCAGTCCCCTTCCACCTTATGTAAGGGTGACACAGGGTACAACATCACAACTCCTTCTGACAACCTGCCAATACGAGACACCGTCCGGTCCAGGCAAGCAAAGCCAGACTGATCCTAGCCACCTGGTTGGTGGGGTAAGACTGCTTGCGTCCACACAGGCGCAGCAGGTCCATTTATTTACCTTTGCTCTACCAGCGGTGGGGTACCTAATCGGACCCCTTATATGTATATGTATGTATGTCATGTTGATGCATCCCTTGGTGTATTTTAATGTATATTCTATAAAAGTTATATTTTAATAAGGATATTTCCCCCCGCCTTCTTGTGGTGGGCCTTTACGCACATTGAATCTTGAAATATCAGTGAGGCTTGGTCAACTACTAGCCCCATTCAACTATTGCTTTCTACTAATGGGTATGTGATGGATCAATATATTATATATATATATATATATATATATATACATACACACACACAGTACAGACCAAAAGTTTAGACACACCTTCTCATTCAAAGAGTTTTCTTTATTTTCATGACTATGAAAATTGTAGATTCACACTGAAGGCATCAAAACTATGAATTAACACATGTGGAATTATATACATAACAAAAAAGTGTGAAACAACTGAAAATATGTCATATTCCAGGTTCTTCAAAGTAGCCACCTTTTGCTTTGATTACTGCTTTGCACACTCTTGGCATTCTCTTGATGAGCTTCAAGAGGTAGTCACCTGAAATGGTTTTCACTTCACAGGTGTGCCCTGTCAGGTTTAATAAGTGGGATTTCTTCCCTTATAAATGGGGTTGGGACCATCAGTTGCATTGTGGAGAAGTCAGGTGGATACAAAGCTGATAGTCCTACTGAATAGACTGTTAGAATTTGTATTATGGCAAGAAAAAAGCAGCTAAGTAAAGAAAACGAGTGGCCATCATTACTTTAAGAAATGAAGGTCAGTCAGTCCGAAAATTGGGAAAACTTTGAAAGTGTCCCCAAGTGCAGTCACAAAAACCATCAAGCACTACAAAGAAACTGTCTTACATGCGGACCGCCCCAGGAAAGGAAGACCAAGAGTCACCTCTGCTGCGGAGGATAAGTTCATCCGAGTCACCAGCCTCAGAAATCGCAGGTTAACAGCAGCTCAGATTAGAGACCAGGTCAATGCCACAGAGTTCTAGCAGCAGACACATCTCTAGAACAACTGTTAAGAGGAGACTGTGAATCAGGCCTTCATGGTAGAATATCTGCTAGGAAACCACTGCTAAGGACAGGCAACATGCAGAAGAGACTTGTTTGGGCTAAAGAACACAAGGAATAGACATTAGACCAGTGGAAATCTGTGCTTTGGTCTGATGAGTCCAAATTTGAGATCATTGCTTCCAACCACCGTGTCTTTGTGCGACGCAGAAAAGGTGAACGGATGGACTCTACATGCCTGGTTCCCACCATGAAGCATGGAGGAGGAGGTGTGATAGTGCTTTGCTGGTGACACTGTTGGGGATTTATTCAAAATTGAAGGCATACTGAACCAGCATGGCTACCACAGCATCTTACAGCGGCATGCTATTCTATCCGGTTTGCGTTTAGTTGGACCATCATTTATTTTTCAACAGGACAATGACCCCAAACACACCTCCAGGCTGTGTAAGGGCTATTTGACCATGAAGGAGAGTGATGGGGTGCTGCGCCAGATGACCTGGCCTCCACAGTCACCGGACCGGAACCCAATGGAGATGGTTTGGGGTGAGCTGGACCGCAGAGTGAAGGCAAAAGGGCCAACAAGTGCTAAGCATCTCTGGGAACTCCTTCAAGACTGTTGGAAGACCATTTCAGGTGACTACCTCTTGAAGCTCATCAAGAGAATGCCAAGAGTGTGCAAAGCAGTAATCAAAGCAAAAAAAATGGTCTTCTGGGGTGCTGGACACTAAAACTGTAATGTATTGCACATAAATCATTAAACAATTAAAACAGACAACCAGAGGGTGACCGCCTCCTTTCTCACGCCAACGATTACTGACAGTGAAAAGTGCAAAGGTCAGTGTAGAAAAAAGAAAAAAAAAATCTGAATAAAATAAATGAATATAAAAGGATACATAAAGAAACTAATATAAGTGCCATGTTATGACAATTGTGATAAAGAAAAATAGTTGTGAATATTACCAGAAACCACACAAATAAAGAAAAAGTTCCAACCAATTAATACATAGATAAATATGTGAATAATATCTATAATAAATATTTAGCATACATTATTAAACAGTCAAATTAAAAAGTTCTGGCCCGAGGCTACTTTCACACGAGCGTTTCTATTTTCTGGTATAGGATCTCAATACCGGAGAAAAACGCTTCCGTTTTGTCCGCATTCATTGTCACTAGGGACAAAACTTAACTGAACGGAATGCTCCACAAAGCATTCCGTTCCGTTTGGCTGCGTTTCCATACTGCAGAGCTAACCGCAGCAAGCTGCTGTTTTCTTTCAGTCATGGGATACGGAGCAAAATGGATCAGTATTGACCCACAATGCAAGTCAATCGGGACGGATCCGTTTTCTCTGACAATAGAAAACGGATCTATGCCGCATTGACTTTCAATGGAGTTCATGACGGATTCATCTTGCGTATGTTAAAGATAATACAACTGTATCCGTTCATAACGGATGCAGACGGTTGTATTATCAGTAATGGAAGCGTTTACTCCCTACTTCCTGCAGCTCTCCTCAGATTGGCATTTATTGAAACTTTCAGGTTAGCTTGTAATAAGACTTTATACATATTAGCCAAAGGGGCATGTCCAGGACTGGAAAGCTGATGTGCACGGTGGAGATAGGGCCCACCAGTCAGTGCACGGATGCCCAGGGCGACAAGTAGACACAGGTAGGTGCTCCTCAAAAAGTTATTTATTTTCTAACTGGAACTAATGAGTCCTTACATTGTGGAGGCATTTTTTGTACAGGAGGAGGAGAGTATGGCACCTCCAGGACTGGCATTCTCACCACTCCCTGGTTCTCTTCTCCAGGTGCCAGGCCAGCTTCAGGACAGTGTGCAGTATGACATGCAGCAGCAAGAGTGCAGCAGATCCAGAGCAGAAGAGAAGTATTTTATTATTTTTTAATTTTGCTCTTGCTTGATGTCTACAGATCGGGGAAGGTTGGGTAGAGGCTATAGAGGGAGAATGGGTTAATTTGGGGTTTGATCTGGGGTCTCTACAAATTTGGTTGCCGATTTGAAATTGTATAAATTTGGGTGGTTATTTGAGATCTGTACAAATTTGGATGTTGATTTGGAGGTCTGTATTAACTTTGGAGTATAGGGGTCGGTGTTTAATTTTTGGTGTCTCTGCCAATCTGTGTTCATTTGTTCAGCCATGCATAATTTATTTATTTTAAATCGGATTAGAATGTGATACCTTTATGATCTCCCGCTGCTCTCCTTCCATGTACCATCAAGTCCCTCTCAACTTGGACATGTGACCATTATGGCCAGTGATTGGGTAGACCGCATCTGGTAATCAGTAAGGAATCACTAATATTTTATAACATTCTAGGCAGTTTAAAAATAAAAATTGCACAACTACTCAACCACAAATTTCTGACGTGGGGTTTGAAACTTTGCATCTGGTTTGGGGTTTGAGGCCTAGTTCTGCATCTACATTCCTGGGCAGTATAGTATTTGTGGGAAGTGGGTAGCACTTAGTACAGTAACGTGAGCACATGGGGCATCAGGCACAGTATCAGGGCTCGTGCAAACATTGCGGCCCGCAAACAGCAGGTCCATCATATGCGGGCACGATCCGTGTGCTCACTGCATCACGGATACAAACCCATTCACAACCCTGGGCAAAGATGTCCTCACAGCAAATGCTGCAGTCTTCAGAAGAACTCATAGCGGTCTGGACCAAATGGAGATGAAAAGGAAAGTGAACAACTCAAGTCAGAAGAGACATCCCCTTTGAGTTACTGGATTTGAGTTTGTCCGTGACAGCTTCTTTTAAATATATGTCTACATCTTTATCAGAGGGTAAGCCGATTTGCCTACTCTGGGTAGGTCATCAAGATACTCGATTCTGGCCCTGCTAATGCCCTCACTTACATGTAACCTTTTAATCAGCACAATCAACACTAAAAGGCAATATTCATGGTTTAATGGGGTTGATCCTGCTGACACATGCTCTTTAAGCTGTCTATACATTTTAGAAAGCTCTCAGTGAACAATTGTTTCTCCTGTCCCCTCCATTCTCAGCATGACCATGTGCACAGATGTTTTGATTGAATAGAGGGTTATACTGCTGCCCTGACTGACGTTCTTCACATTAAACCTTTTGTCAATCATGTTGATATCCAACGGACCTAGCCTTTTCTCCCCTACCATCTGTGTTGGGGGGTCCCTATAAACTTTAGATCAGTGATGGCTAACTTCCAGCACTCGAGCTGTGGTGAAACTAAGACAGAGTTGTAGTTTTACCACAGCTGGAGTGCCAGAGGTGAGCCATCACAGCTTTAGATGATCAGCCCATCTCACTAATAGTAAGGTGTTCAGCCAACATAAATTTAACAGATATGGCCAGCTTTAGTATGGGAGTAAACTTCAGCTCATCGGAGCCAATACATTCTAAGGCTACTTTTTACACCGGTGTTTCGGCTTTCCATTTGAGAGATCCGTTCAGGGCTCTCGCAAGCGGTCCAAAATGGATCAGGTTTGCCCTAATGCATTCTGAATGGAAAGGTATCCGCTCAGAATGCATCAGTTTGCCTCTGTTCCGCAAGTGTGAAAGTAGCCCAATAGTGTATGGCGCTCCTGCTCTGTACAGTATTAAAACAAAGGTTTATGTGAACCGACTTTGGATGAAGCATCCGAAGTCAATTCGCTCAGCCCTACAAATAATCACCCAAAAGGTTTGTCTTCACGCTGCTGTTAGGATGCAGTTCAGGACAGACCTCTTCAAGCCTGTGTCCCGAGCTGTATGCTACTCTATTCAAGTGGCGCTATGATGAGGTCAATGGCCTGAGGCCTATCAGAGGGAATGGCAGGGCAACCTCACTCCTGTGCCCTGCCGCAACATTTAACCACCACTATCCTGACGACTGATCCAGTTGATTAGCCAGAAGTTAGTGCTTTCACAAGTGTCTGCCCGGTCCCCCCCCGTCCGTCCCCCCCCTTGAGGTGGTGCCCCGTGCAGTCACACCCCTGATCTGACATACTGTCTTTGGATGTCAAATTTTATTCTCTTGATTGGTCATCAACATCTAAGGGTACCTTCACACTAGAGTTATTATTTTCCGGCATAGAGTTCCGTCAAAAGGGCTCCATGCCTGAAAAGAACTGATCAGGCAAATCTCAATGCATTCTGAATGGGTAGAAGTCAGTTCAGTTTGCATCAGTATGCCTTCTGCTCAGTCACTGTCAGGCATTAATTCCCATTGACTTGCATTAGTGCTGGATCCGCCATTGCAAAATAACTGAAGGACGGTTCCGTCCTTCCGGTCTGCGCATGCGGAAAACTGAAGACGGATCCGTCCATCTACACGACAAGTGGAGAGACAGATATGTTCTTGCAATGCTTTGTAGACTGATCCGCACCCAGATCCATCTACAAATGCTGTCAGTTGTCACACTGATCAGCGGATCCGGCAGGCAGCTCCGACGACCGAACTACCTGCCGGATCACACCAACGCTAGTGTAAAAGTACCCCAATTAGTAGTGTTCCAACACCAAGGACCCCTGCGATCAGCTTTTTTCTTAGATGGCCCAGCACTCCTGTGAGCACCGCAGCCTTCTTGCTTCCGAGGCTAGGCCAGTGACGTCACAGCTCAGCCCCATTCTAGTGAACGCCTGGCCTTCTCAAACAGCTGATCGGTGGTGCTCCGACACCTGGGACTTTGCGGACCAGATGCCGATGATCATCAGTTACAAATAGTTGGATAAGCACTTTAAGTATGACATAAAAGACAGCGACAAAATAAACTCTGCAATTTGAAACTTTAATATTTCAAAGTACATTTTTGTAGATTACAATTGCAACTCAGCATTGTACTGCATCAATTCTCATACTAATACAGGATTTACACTGGGAGCAGCATCATGGCTCTATTACATCCCCATAGAAAACATTTGCTGCTAATAAGTCCACAGGCTTCCTGTGCAGTACCACTTAGTACACAGTACTGAGTATGTATTACATATGCATCACAAGTTCACCCTGGCCGTGATGAAATGTTCAAAAAACAAAAAAACTAAAACTAACTACAGGCATAGGCCCAACATGGTAGCACTAGGCACATAGTGCACAATACCCCTCACGCATAGTGAAGGGAGAAAGGGATGCAACTGAGCTCCTACAAGCTCTGCCTAGGATGCCACCAGATGTAAGGCAGCTGTCCTACAAGTCCGTGCTTGACCCTTTAAGATCAGAGTCATGGCTGAAGGCCTATTTAAATAAGCCAGCACCTTATATGCAGGGAGATGTACGGTCTTTGGCTTCATCTGTGCAATGTGCCCTATGTTGCTCGACTCTTCTTGGCTAGTTTAGAAGTTTGCTTACTACTCAAAAAGGAAAATGAGTCAAAGTACATGGATAATCCAAACCAAAGAAGATGATATAGCACAGTTCTGAATATATCTTGGACTGCTGTCTGTATATTATTCCGGATGTGACGTTTAGGCTAGCAAAACCTTTTCCAAGGTATGACTGACAAAGGCTTTGGTAG
Organism: Bufo gargarizans; assembly: GCF_014858855.1. Classification (NCBI taxonomy): domain Eukaryota; kingdom Metazoa; phylum Chordata; class Amphibia; order Anura; family Bufonidae; genus Bufo; species Bufo gargarizans. The sequence goes on along the minus strand of NC_058086.1, from coordinate 149,522,794 downwards.
CTCAAGTGTTGCATCTGGAATAAAATACCAGTTCTACGCATCTATTGGAGTCCTGGCCTCCATCTTCTTTGGTTTGGATTATGTTACTGTGGGGATTTTGGACACATCCCCATCAAGGCATGCACCGGTATTACTTGGAGTGGTCCGAGCTATTAGATTGTATCATACACATGATAACAAAAAAACAGCCCTGTACCTCACATGAAACCAGAGACCTCCCCATTTATCTAATTGTGTTATCTACACTTGAAGATTTAACCTAAGGGCATGCAACCACCTCAGCGATCCAGGTTTGAAACCTGTAGGATAGGACAGTTTTTGTTTTTTTGCATTGGTTACACGCTAGGACCATTGGGGCTATGGACAACTCCTTTAACTACTCTTTTCAAAATGCAAACGAAATCAAGTTATGGATTGATGGATTTTTTTTATATGCATTTTTTTGTATTACAGGAAAATTTTTATTTTATTTTTATCAGAGACTGCTTTAATTCTGTGAATAGGCAAGTAAAGCACCCTTTATTTCTCTGGCTTTGACACTGGTGGTAAAGCGAACCCATCAGTAGGTTCAGGGCCATTAATCTACAGGCATGTAATTACACATGGACAATGCATTTCATTTCTACATAGGGAGGTACAGGACTGTCTTCAATCATTAATAACAGAATATTGCAGTCAAAAGTACCAATAGCCCCATGAATACATGTAAGAGAGAGAAGTGTGAGGTTTGTTCTACATATCGAGTTCTCATTGGTTTTATAACTCTATCCCATTGATTTAAGATGGCGGACCTAGCTTTAACCCACTTCCCAGGTCCAGATAGCCGATACTGATATGGTGTGCAAGGCCCAAAATAAACATTCCAGGCAAGCGTGGGATCAGTTAGGAAAAGACTCAACAGGTTTGGCTTCACCCCTAACAATTCTGCCAGTTCATCCATATATTCCATGTAGTCGACTTGTATAGTGTGCCGCTGACTGCAAACGTAGCTGAGGATGAGAAAATAGACATTAAAATCATATACGTATTCCAGATATTCATGTTATACATTACATAAATATACTAAAGATGTCAATATAAGGAATAATAATGCTGTGTGACCCTGAGAGTCATGGAATCTACTGTAATACACCGACAGCATTATGTCAGTGTAATTCAGTAGATTCCAGGACACTCAGGGTCACACAGCATTATAAGTCATAATGTTGTGTGGTTCTGTCAGTAGCAGTCACAACAGGACCTCACACTGACACACGCAGCAAGTTTCTTGTATTGAGCTCACTCGTGTGTCTGGCCTAAAACAAGCTGATCACAAAGGGTCCTCCTGCTGGGGCCAAAAGTGACCGGCTGTAACCTGTGGAAAATCTGTCCGTAAGCGTTCAGTTTCCCTGCAGCACCACAAAAGGGCACACTCCGCATTACATACCCCCATGCACACCAAATGTTATTGTAGGTCATTAGTGCACAGGTAGTGTAAGGAGCAGAGCCCACTCAATAAGCAAACAGGTGTCAGCTGTGTAACACAGCTGACACCTGTCTGCAATGGCTGGGATGAGAGATAACTCTGATCCCAGTCACTTAACACCTCAGATGTCGCAGTCAGTAGTGACTGACTTCTGAGCAGTTATACAGAGAGTGTACTTCCTGTCCCATAATTAACCCCCTCTCCCCCAGAATGCATTTGTAGGCTGCTGATTGATTGCCATGGCAGTTAGGGGCCTTGTGCAGGCTCCCAGGTCTGCCAAGTTACAACTCAGCCGACAAGATGTAGCAGAAGGTTGGTTAAAAAAAAAAAAAAAAAAAAAAAAAAACCACACACCAGAAGTATTGCAGTGTGCAGGCAACCGCATGTTCAAGAAAATAAAAACAGGTTCATAAAGTCTTTAATAATGCAAACCTTAAAAAAAAAAAAAAAAAAAAGTCAACCTTTGATATGATGGAGCATCTTTTCAACGCGCTGTGCCAGGCTGAGGCCAGTCAGCAAGCTGAGAGCTCCCGCCTCACCCAGGTTTAGGCCTACCTACACTCTGACCCCATGGATTTCTGCCCAGCCTCCAGTGTCATCTCAGAGAGGGTTTTCAATGCCACAGGCGGTATAGTGACACAAATGGACCAAGTTGCTCTCCTCCAGTGTCCAAAACATCAGTTATTAAAATGAACTAATGGATTGGGGAGGATTGTCACTCTCTGCCGACTGAGGCCGATGAATAAATCTGGCCTTGCTGACGGTGCTCCATCTTGCTACTGTTAGGGATGAGCGAATAGACTTGATGAAACATCCGAAGTCGATTCGCATAAAACTTTGTTTCAATACACACACACACACACCTGGCCCTACAAAAGAGACCTCCCTCTACTGAAAATTTTAAGATGTTGGCAAAATAGAGTAAGACAAAACTTTTTTCTTCTTTTTAAAAAGGTTTATAAATTTTGTAAGTATAGTAAACCTGCAAAATACTATGCCAGACAAAACGTGAAGAAACAAAGTGGAGTTGTGTTTCTATTCCATCTGACAATTTCATTTATTTTTTTACCATTTTGCAATACACTATACTAAACATTAAATGGTCCCATTGAATAGAAGGCTTCCAGAAGTGAAACTCACACCAATCAGACATTTATCGTATATACCGATCAAGTGTCCTATATGGCTCATTGCAGCCCCTGGGAGTGGCACTGTCAGACAATGTGGCACTTTTGAGAAAAAAAATAATAATTGCCATAGAGCAGGGCATGGTCTTTTCTGGTCTAATAGGTTTCATAAAACCTGCAGTTTTCTGGATCCCACTCAGGGATCCCCTGCAGAAAGCTCCACTGTAAATGCAGATAAATTCACTGATTAAAGAATGTTAATTACCGTTTCGCCATCTCTTCTCTCTTTTTTCTGATATCTTCTTTCATGTCACTAGCAGATGGCAGCAATTTTTCTCCTGAAGAATAAGGTACAACATTTAAATGCATTAACATGACCTGTTAATATGTACATCACATTTCTATTTCCTATAGACGTCTTGTTTTAAATGAAAAGTTAGGGTGTCCTTGATATGATGAGTGTTGTACGGGTGCAAGGCTGGAGCTGTAGGTCCTGTGGCTAGCGAATAGTGCTGGAGTCAGTAACCCGGCCAGTTGTTGAAAATAAACAGGTCTCTTTACTAAAGTGCAGAATGGGAGGTGTAGTACATGAGCCAACGGGATCAAAACACTGTTCTAAACAATTCACAATGCATATTTTCACCCAGACAGATCTGTATGGATATGAGCAAGGATGGGAGTTTTAGAACTCCCATCTTCCCAAGGAGTCTCTCTATGCAGAATCTAAGGCTGGAAATAAGGTGCTTGCAAATTTGCCTGTAATTCCCACGTGAGGTATAAGAATTTACTAGGATTAAGATATGGCAGGCCAGGTCTGTGTCAGTGTGGAAGCCTGTATTAGCAATGTTCACTGCAATAAAGTCTCTGCCTTAAACAGCAAATAACTTACTGACTGACTCCACTGCTCAACCTTGCAGTTTTTGACATTGCATTAAGAAGGGGGGGGGGACGACAAAGGAGTGGCCACATGTACTTCCTCTTACAGTAGGTTCACACCTCCATTTAACTGATCCAACCGCCTACCAGAGTTCACCAGATCCGGCTCAGATTATAAGGGGATCCAGCCAGTTTCCAGCATGAATGCAGCTGTTTGTCTAGCTGTAACCCAGCACTCATGGGGTCCAGGCTTGAGGGCTAGAACCTGGTGAACTTCAGCAGGACATTTTCTGCTTGAACGGTCTGTCGGATAAATTAAACCAAGGTGTGAACCTATTCCAACTTCCTCAGCCAACACTAGAATCACACCTCACCAGGCAAGTTGTAGGGAGTTTTATGGATGATGTGTGGATATGAAATCTAAAATTTGATTAACTGAACTCAGTTTCCTTACCGGCAAAGATTTTTGTGGCAAGTCGGCATTGTAGTTCTGAAATGGGCATAATTGCCCCAAGCGGTTGTATCAAGCCAATGACGGCGAGGGTTTGCTTCTCGAGCTCTGGTAGGAAGGCGTATTTGTATAACGAGACCTTGTTGTTCTGAACTTTAAGCTCCTCACAAAAAGGAAAGCTGAAGCTGTAACCCGTGGCAAATATAACAGCATCAATATTTTCTTCCACCGTCTCATCATCAAAAATGGCATCATTCTCCTTAAACTTTACCACGTTGGACTTCACGAGTACAGTGCCAGCAATAATTCGGTTTGGTAGGTCATCATTCACCATAGGATGTTGGCTAAAAATACTGGTAAGGATCAAAATATTAATGCACATGGAAAAGTATACAAAGAACAAAATAAAAATTAAAAAAACTACAACATACTGTATTAAGTGCGACCACTACTAAGCAGTTTATAGAAATTTTAGCACAAACCTACGTTTGAGCATAATAGAGGTAGATTTGGTTTTCTGTCTAGTAAACCGTTCCAAGTTTGTCATATGTATTAAAGGGGTATTCTGGTTACATCGTGTGGATAGGTGATATCCATTAGATCGTGGGGTCCTACCATGGGGACCGCCACCAATCACAAGAACAGGGGCCCTGTTCCCCCTGCAGCTTCCTGAAGTTAATGGAGTGGCCGATTGCGCATGTGTGCAGCCGCTCCATTTATTTCTATGGGAGTTCTGGAGACAGCCAAGCGGTGTAGTAAGGCATCTCCAGATCTCCCATAAAAATGAATGGAGCAATGTGCATGCTCAACTGGCCGCTCCATTTATTTCTATGGGAGTTCTGGAGACAGCCAAGCGGTGTAGTAAGGCATCTCCAGATCTCCCATAAAAATTAATGGAGCAATGTGCATGCTCAACTGGCCGCTCAGTTCATTTCAGGGGTACGGAGCCCACGTTCTTATGACTCCTTGTCATAAATTAAGCACATCCTCTGAGCACATAGCTGGCATAGATTTCATGGCAGAAATGCTCCATCCCCACCATGTACCCTTTTCGGAAAAAGTAGCGTGGGCAGTGTTGAAACACCACTTGCTGTATGTAATGGTATTTTAAAAAGTCAGTTACGCCAGAAAACTGACATGAGGAGGGGGGATGATAAATTCCTCCATATGTGCTCTGCTGTATGGTTTCACCATAGATTATACGTACTGGTCATCTTTTGGAAGGCCACACCCTAGAGACTACTTTTTAGTACAAATTTTGGGTGGCTGTGAGTTTTTACTGTATAACAATAACAAAGTTTGCTAGATTCTTCAAAAATATTTAGGATGGGGTCTAGAAAACATGACCACCCCATCCTCTGTGCTACCTACCAGCATTATCAAGTCTATTACTGCCTGTGCATGCCAGCTACTGCAATATACAGTATATCTTCTAAAACCAATACTCTGAGTAGCGCCTCACTGCTACAAAAGATGGCAAAATATGCAGCATCATGACTGAATTGAGATGTATGCAATCACAAAAGTGTTGATCAGTAGAATCCACCTTCACCATACTGAACACATGCCAATATAGTAGCCCGTGCTTTCATTTTCAGGACTTAATCCATGCCCGCTCTGGCAGCCTGTTTTACAAAGCAGGGAAATCCATCAAGCCACCAGAGACCCAGTGCAGGAGGTCATAATGACGTATTTTGTCCTTTTTTATATTTTGGTTTGTGAAGACTACGGGGGGCACTACGGAGGAAGTTTTGGATGCATTATTTACTGGGGAGCACCAAGTAAAGAGGCACTATGGGGGGCATATTTAAAATGGACCACTACTGGGGAGGGCACTATGTTTAAAGAGGCCACAACTGGGAGAGCTTATGGAATTATGTAAAGAGGGGTATTATATGTAAAAGGCACTATTGGGCGGCATTATATGTGTAGAGAGCATTACTGGGGGAGGGCATTATATCTACTGGTGCCTAAACAGGGAGGATTACCAAGTATGGGAATGAAAGGATGCATTAATAATAAATGGGTGTGTTTAATTATGCAGAAAGACATTGCCAAGAGACAGAGTGATCTATGCAGGAAAGAGAATGACTAGTCAGAGGCAAAATCTGTAAGTCACCGAGTGGGAGCCTAAAAAGCATCATTACTGTGTTTTGTTATACATGTGAATTGTTTTGCATTAAACCTGTCCCTGGTACACAAAACAAAAACACTGATATAACCCCTTTTTTTTGGGGGGGGGGGCAATCAAGTTTTGAGTTGTGCGACAATCCTGACCACACACATAGCGATTTGTGTAGTTTCAGGGCTGCTTATTAGTTATATATGACAGTGTTGAGTGAATTGAGTGGATGCATGGAATAGCCTTCCTGCAGAAGTGGTAGCTGCAAAAACAGTGAAGTTTAAGCATGCATGGGATAGGCATAAGGCCATCCTTCATATAAGATAGGGCCAGGGGCTTTTCATAGTATTCAGTATATTGGGCAGACTAGATGGGCCAAATGGTTCTTTTCTGCTGACACATTCTATGTATCGAAGCATCCAAAGCATAATTGGATCTGAATCAGATTTTTTTTCAAAAAATGGCACTGAAATGCAATATGACCCATAATGCCATGCAGCCAGCCAATCCACAGATAGCCCTATAAAACCTTCATCCCACATGGTCTCTGCCATTTCACTGAGCAGAGCTTAGGGAAAGACGCTAGGGACATTGTTTCAGGAAGCTTTTAAATTGTAAAACATTGGATAGGGACAGTGCAGGGAGAGTTTTGACACTGTAGGGAGAGCATAGAGAGACTGCAGGGACAGTTGACACTGTAGGGAGAGCATAGAGAGACTGCAGGGACAGTGCAGGTTGAGTGTAATCGCTGTGTGCATTTTGTTGAACTGCGGCCATAAATAAGTTAATCTGTTAGTTTATATATAGAATTGCTGTGCCTCAGTATTAAAGGGTGGTCTAACATATCTCAGCGTTTACATTGTTCAACTGTTGTGACAGTAATGTAACAGATTAACTATGACTTAGGCCTCATGCACACGACAGTTTATTTTCACGGTCCGCAAAAACGGGGTCCGTAGGTCCGTGATCCGTGACAGTTTTTTCGTCCGTGGGTCTTCCTTGATTTTTGGAGGATCCACGGACATGAAAAAAAAGTCGTTTTGGTGTCCGCCTGGCCGTGCGGAGCCAAACGGATCCGTCCTGAATTACAATGCAAGTCAATGGGGACGGATCCGTTTGACGTTGACACAATATGGTGCCATTTCAAACGGATCCGTCCCCATTGACTTTCAATGTAAAGTCTGGAGTTCTTTTATACCATCGGATTGGAGTTTTCTCCAATCCGATGGTATATTTTAACTTGAAGCGTCCCCATCACCATGGGAACGCCTCTATGTTAGAATATACTGTCAGATATGAGCTACATCGTGAAACTCAGATCCGACAGTATATTCTAACACAGAGGCGTTCCCATGGTGATGGGGACGCTGCAGGTTAGAATATACTACAAACTGTGTACATGACTGCCCCCTGCTGCCTGGCAGCACCCGATCTCTTACAGGGGGCCATGATCAGCACAATTAACTCCTTAGGTGTCGCACCTGTGTGCAGCACAGTGTGCGCCCCCCATTGCCCCCCCCTCCCTCCCTCTATTGTAATAAATCGTTGGTGGCACAGTGTGCGCCCCCCATCGGCCCCCCTCCCTCTATAGCAGTAACAACATTAGTGGCCAGTGTGCGGCCTCCCATCTCCCCCCCCCCGATCATTGGTGGCAGCGTAGTTCCGATCGGAGTCCCAGTTTAATCGCTGGGGCTCCAATCGGTAACCATGGCAACCAGGAAGCTACTGCAGCCCTGGTTGCCATGGTTACTTAGCAATAGTACAATAGTAGAAGATTCATACTTACCTGCTTGCTGCTGCGATGTCTGTGACCGGCCAGGAGCTCCTACTGGTAAGTGACAGTTCATTTAGCAATGCGCCGCACAGACCTGTCACTTACCAGTAGGTGGAGCTCCCGGCCGGACACGAACATTGCAGCAGCAAGCAGGTAACTATGAATCTTCTACTATTGTACTATTGCTAAGTAACCATGGCAACCAGGACTGCAGTAGCGTCCTGGTTGCCATGGTTACCGATCGGAGCCCCAGCGATTAAACTGGGACTCCGATCGGAACTCCGCTGCCACCAATGATCGGGGGGGGAATGGGAGGCCGCACACTGGCCACCAATGTTGTTACTGCTATAGAGGGAGGGGGGGCACACACTGTGCCACCAACAATTTATTACAATAGAGGGAGGAAGGGGGGGGCCGATGGGGGGCGCACACTGTGCCACCAACGATTTATTACAATAGAGGGAGGAAGGGGGGGCCCGAAGGGGGGGCGCACACTGGCCACCAAGCTATTATTACAATAGAGGGAGGGGGCCGCACTGGCCACCAATGATATTCAAACTGGGGAGGGGGGGGGGGTCTGCCCCCTGCTGCCTGGCAGCCCTGATCTCTTACAGGGGGGCCGTGATCAGCACAATTAACCCCTTCAGGTGCCGCACCTGAAGGGGTTAATTGTGCTGATCACGGCCCCCTGTAAGAGATCGGGTGCTGCCAGGCAGCAGGGGGCAGTCTTGTACACAGTTTGTAGTGTATTCTAACTAGAAGCGTCCCCATCACCATGGGAACGCCTCTGTGTTAGAATATACTGTCGGATATGAGTTTTCACGAAGTGAAAACTTAGATCTGAAAAAGCTTTTATGCAGACGGATCTTCGGATCCATCTGTATGAAAGCAACCTACGGCCACGGGTCACGGACACGGATGCCAATCTTGTGTGCATCCGTGTTCTTTCACGGACCCATTGACTTGAATAGGTCCGTGAACCGTTGTCCGTCAAAAAAATAGGACAGGACAGGTCATATTTTTTTGACGGACAGGATACACGGATCACGGCCTCGGCTGCAAAACGGTGCATTTTCCGATTTTTCCACGGACCCATTGAAAGTCAATGGGTCCGCGAAAAAAAAACGGCACAACGGCCACGGATGCACACAACGGTCGTGTGCATGAGGCCTAATAGTTACTGTATACTGTGGCAAACAGTTGCCTGGGCCCTCAAAAGGAATGGACAGTGGCAAAAACGTTGCTGTAGTCGGCACAAGTAGCAGCAGAAGGGGGGGGAAGGGGGCGTTAGCAGCTGTTGCACCGTCCTCTAGTGGTCATGTTTTGACCAACAATCCAACTATACTGGAATGGTTGACTTGCTCTTCATCATCTCAAGGGACAACAGATACACACAACCAGGAGTCTGTGGGTTCCTCTGACACCACACTTAATTAGCATGGCCCAGGAACTGCCTATGTGCCCTCACCTGTCCTGAACCTGCCTTTGATGCCCTTTCTGCTAGACCAGTAATGATAGCTGCCAGCTCTACTCCACTTTTCAGCAAGCATGAGCTTTGAGGACAGTCAGCAGTTATAGGCCAGCACAGACTTGGAGGTCTGCCGCGGACACCTCGAGGCGTGCAACTACCAATTAGGTCAGTCAGGTGGAAGCAAATTGTTGCGAGAGGTCAGACATGTGCAAGAGACAAGCAACGACCAAACAGATGTAGACAAGTTAGCCGATCGCACGGGGAAGCCGGGTGAAGAGGTGGCATAGTCAAAAGGGGCAAGGGTGGGAGTGTGCCAGTAGAGTGGAAACATACCCATGAGACAGCAGGGTGGAAGCAGTGGGAGATCTGCAGCCAAACGTGGGAGGGGTACACAGTCAGGTACTCAGGAGACTATCTGTAAGGAATACATAGCAGTGCACGGGTTCATAAAAGCAGCGGCAGGTAGATATCACGCATTGGTGGAGGGAAAAATAAATAAATAGCAACACTTGCCAGTGTGAGAATTTGTCACCAAGTCACTGGGTGACATTAACGTGGCGCTATGCAGGATGTGGGCAGAAGTTGAGGTGCAGCCAGGGTGCTAATGTTGGCACAACAGCCCCACGTCAACACATGGAGCATCACCATAAACTGGCGTGGGAAAAACCATACCACTCATTTAGTGTTACAGCCTTAGGGCTTGTTCACGCGACCGTGTGAAGCCAGTGCTGTGGACCGCAAATTGCTTGAATGGGTCCGCCATCCAGCCGTTCTGCAAAAGGAGAGCAAATTCTATCTTTTTGCGGTGCGGAGGCACGGAATGGAACCCCAGAAAGCACTCCGTAGTGTTACGTTCCGCACCTCCGGATTTGCGGACCCATTGAAGTGAATGGGTACACAATCCACTTCTGCGCCATGGATGAGCGCACGCATACTGTTGTCTTGCAATCACCTTGGTGATCGATTGCTGACGAAACAAGTGACTAGGAGGAGCATCAGGAGCAATAGACTACATTGAAGTCAATGGTAAGGAACACTGGCTTCCTTCTGCTAATGTTGTTGTCGAGCCCTGATTGCTGGAGAGGGGGTACTGGCTAGTGGGAGATGCAGCAGTTGCTGCATAAGGGCTCATTCACACGAACATGTGTTGCCCGTTGCCGTATTGCAGACGGCAAAATCTATCACCAAGGTGATTGCAAGACAACAGTATGCGTGCGCTCATCCATGGCGCAGAAGTGGATTGTGTACCTGGTACTACAGGCTACTACTACTACTACTACTACTACTACTACTCTTTCCATGTAGTTGACTGTGCACAGCTCGGAGAAGGGATTGCTTATGCCCATCCAAGGTGAAGAGTCCCGAGCAGACATCACTTTTCCAAAAAAGCTGTTCCAGTCCTGCACACTTACATTGAGCAGAAGCTGGGCCAGACCTTGGGACTCTGTCTGGTAGAGTTCACGTCAGCGCTGACGTTTGGAATTGTAACTACGGTCAAGGACAGTATGTCGTTCACAGCCCACTGGGTGAATGACGTTCTGGACCAGGCACACCAGCAACTTGGCCAGGTGGTGGCAATGCCGCCTCTGTGTTGTAATGCTGGGATTTCTACACCAATGTCCCTTTCTGGCTCCTCATCCTCCCCTCCAGGCACAGTTCACAGTGGTTCTCCAGCATATCACCTATGCAAAGCTAGGCGCAGTCACACAGTGCTGCATCTGGTCAGCCTTGCAAAATCCCCCACAAAAAATACCAACAAATACAGAATAACAAAGCTTTATTTACTATAGAATATCATAAAAGGAATCAATCCCCTGAGGAAGCTGAATATTTAAACATATGTCGGGGTGGAGGCACACTGGCCTGTATCTGGCTATTATGTTGGGCTGTACCTTGTCATGTTATATGTATAACCACTATTGGTTTTTATGTTGTGTTGCTTTCATTTTCTACTGTCTTGGGATTTATAGCCTTCATTTTTTGCTAGCACTATGCACATTCAATTTAAGTTTATGTACCCAGAAAATTTGACAATCGATTTGATCTCCCTTTTAAGATTAATCAGGTCCGTTTGTTATATAAAAACTATTTAGTACATGACCACTGTACCCTCTTATGTGCATGCCGCTGTTATGATTGATTTTATAGGATATTCTATAGTAAATTAATAAAGCTTTGTTATGCTGCATTTGTTGGTATTTTTTGTGGGGGATTTTGTATTTAGGTTGATTAGAGAGAAAATATCTATCTATCATTTATTTTTTTAAAGAGATCTGGTCAGCCCTGGTGAACAGAGCCACACCAAGGAGGACCTGTTCCGAGTTATCAATAAAGAAATCAACCACTGGCAGTCTACTCACCAACTGGAGATGGCAACAATGGCTACTGATAATGGGAAGAACATTTTGTCTGCACCGAGTCAAAGAGCTGACCCTTGCGCCCTGCATAGAGTACATCTTCAGTCCCATTATCACCCGGTTCCTCAAGTCTTCCACTGAACTGCAAAAGTTGTTAAAAATGTCCAGCAAACTGCGCATGCACTTCTCCCAAAAAGTTGAGACTAACTAAAAAAGATGAATCAGGCGTGACTCAACCCTGATTTCCAGATGCCAGTGCCCGATTCAACAAAATAAATCATTCTGCCACTAATGATCATACGATAGTGTGCTGCCTCAGAGTATTCTGCAAAATGTGCCGTTACTGCTTGCCATGTGCTGCTGCTGCCACCTGCCATTCCTACGATGGGGCTTCTTGGCCTACTAACATGTACATTTTTTTTTTACAAGGATATGGATGCCACTTGGCCTTGCTATCACACTGCTGTTTTTGGGGGTCTGCTACTACTGTGATCTGCCACCATCTTGTGCTGTATGTCACTGCTGCTGGCCCCCTCCACACTGTCATGTGGCCACTATTGTCCCTGTAACTGCCACTGCATGTTTTTTTTTTTTTTTTTTGCTTTACGCTGTACTTTTTGTTTAACAGAAGCGATTAGCTATGAATCTTGGTGCACTGCACAGTGATGGCGATAAATTACACCTCCGTGCAGTTTAAGTTCCAAGCCTTTAAATAGATTGGGCCACCAAGTGGCAAGAATATGATTAGGCAGAGTGGCCTGGGTATACCCGAGTTATCGCGATTCATGACAAATATAGTCACGAATCAAATTTCTTGTTGAAGAAGTTCAGTGAAATCTGCTGAATCAAGTTTTTCAAAACATTGCTCATCTCTATATGACTTGTAAATTGACATGACCTTCAATCTGTACCATGCCGTGCTCAGCTGCATTCTGTAGATATGGGCGAGGTTTCTATAGTTACCAGATGAAAATCATTTACAGCTGGACTATTGTATTTTATGAATCATTTACAGGTGACCCTTCACCACAAAATGCAATATAATCTGCAGGCAGCATGCTATAGAGCAGAGTGATGTATTATTTTGTGGGAAATACTAATTAATTCACCAATACGTGTAACTGTATACATTTAAAAGGAGGTATGGGAATGAGATATTGATGGCTTCTCCTCAGGATAGTTCATCAATATCAGACTGGGGAGGGTCCAACTCCAGACACCCATTAGAAGAGGACCAGTTACCCTGTAAGGTTAGAGTCACAACTCGGGTGTGAATTCCACCAGACAATTCTCTGCCAGACCACATTACTCTGGATAGATCATCAGCATCTGATGATCAGGGGTCCGACAACCAGGACCCCGACGATCAGCGGCGCTCCAGGAGCACCACGGCCTTCTCTCAGTTTCCCTTAGGCCCAGTGACGTCACGACTAGTATCACTGGCCTGGGCGGGGCTAAGCTCTGTTCACTTGAATGGATCTTAGGCGCGCCCAGGCCATTGATGCTAGTCGTGACGTCACTGGGCCTGCAGTAAACAGCGAGACTGCCGCGGCGCTACTGCCAGCGCAGCTGCCTTCTCAAACAGCTGATCAGCAGGAGTCCCGAGTGTCGGACCCAGTCGATCAGATGCGGATGATTTATCCAGAGGATAGATCAGTTTAAAAGAACTGCAGAACCCCTTTAATGGAGCTAGCGGACATTGTCTGCATCCAGCAGTGCCAGATACAGTGAATACTCTGCTGGAACAACCTTCCAGAATTCACACAGCAGGTGTGAAACTAGCCTAAGAGCTGCCTCCTTCTCACAGCTGACCAACCATCAGAGCACTGCAGCCTCTACCAGCTGCTGATTGGTAGGGGTCAGACTCCTGGCACCCTGCCAGTCAGATACAGTATTAATAACACAATTACTTTTTTTCCCCCCATAGACGCAGTAATAGTGGCCTATTTTCACAGACGGTCTAGAAGATTGGCAACCCAAGACAGCATCCTCTGTGTAAGGGTCCATTCACACGTCCGTAACGCGTTTTCCCGCAAAACAGAGACATTGCAATGTGCGTTCCGCAAGAATAGCACATGTTCTATTTTTTTTTTGGGGGGGGGGGGGGGGAAATGCGGACCTGGAAGTGCGGGTCCGCATGTCTGGAGCCGGGCAACGCGTCGTGCGGCCCTATAGAAATTAACGGGTCCGCAATTCCATTCCACAAAATGCGGAACGAAATTGCGGACGTGTGAATGGGACCTATATCGGTATACAGAGATAGCTGTCCGTTACTGATAAGACAACCCAAGGGTACAACTTCAGTAATAAAAAAGCAGAGATAAGCATTCTGTATATTACAAGTTTTGGTGAATATTCCTACAAAACAAAATCAGTTTTCTCAGCTCCTTCTGCTCTGCAACCTGTAGATTGCACTGGATTTAAATGGTGACCAACTCTCTTGAAGAACCCAGGACTAGCAAGAAGTTAGATCATGTTCATGAGCAGGGGCGCAAGTTAAAACTTTGGTATGGCAGGGGTGCAGTTTCAATTTTTGCCTCAGGCAGCACAAAGGCTATGTGCCTCCATGGCCACAAAGCACAAGCTGAACCCTTGCACTAGGGCCCATGAGTGTCTTTAGCTAAATGCCTGTTCATGAGCTTATTTAGGAATCGATAAGAGTTGCTGATGATATAGATCCCTAGAGCAATGTTCGTTATATAAATGATACTTTTATATAGAAAACAATTGATGCATGCTCTATTTTACTTCATACCAAGGGTCAGCAACATCTGGAACAAGAGCAGTGGCTATGATGGGGGAACTGTCCCTGCTCCACTGCACACTCCTCACGAATACCCCAAACTCAAAACTACAAGCCCAATATTATAATATTCCTAGATAGCCTTTATTAACCAAGTAGCACAATTTGTGTCATTTGCATCAGTAGTGCAAATGACACATCCTGCTCCAAGAATAGTGTATACTGCAAAGTACAAAAATATACACTGTATTTTTGTATATTATTATTATATTTGCAGGTGGTAATTATAGGCCATATCTTAGCCACCAATAGATGGGGTCGTTGTCAGTGAATGGAGCATGCTGGGAGTTAGTTTCAGAACAGCTGGAGTGCCGGAGGTTGCTGACCCCCAATTTAAAGTCAGCCTAAGTCTATTCCAGTTAATTACAGCTAGTACAACCTAGCCTAGGACTAGAGAAAAGAAGCACAAAATGTGAAGCGGACAGGCGAGCCATTCCTGGACCTGGTACCACCCAGGATAGAGCCAAAACATTCCAGAAAGCAAACCAGTTGCTAAAAAGGTGTAGAGAAAGACCTCTAGAGGCGAGCAGTCTGACAAAGGGCTTATTTGACTCTACGGCACTGGTGTTCAGGAGAAGCCTCTGGTGACTGACCACACGCCACACAGATTGGCCCACCTGTTTACACCTCCACATCCTAAGGTGGAAACGTGGATAAGCAACTTGTCAAACAATATAGCACAAGTGTTTGCCTGCTGTGGAGGGGAACACAGTTATTGTTTGAGACGAGATATTGCCTAAACTACAGTATTATACCCTACATCTGAAAGCTAACGTACAAGGCAGTTACCAAAGACTGTGTCAACTACTCAAAAGTGACACCTTTTTGGTTTATTTTTTTTCCCTCACAGCTCCACAAATAAACACCTGAGGATATTGTATTTCTGTGAGACATCGTCCAGTCCATTAAGAGCTGTCCTGAACGGTTTGCATTTAAATTCTTCACAACTGCTGCACAAATTTCTCCTCATCAGTGCTTCCTGCACTACAAGGTGCTGACGTCCAACCCAATATTGAGGGCACCTCAACCACCATCAGGCAGGAGAATCCCAAGAACCGGAGTGTATGCTGAAGCGAAGAACCAGTGCACCCTTCCTACCACTGTACTCTGGCCTAGGGAGCTTCAGAACCAGGAGTACAACTTCTGCAGCCATGCAGCCACCCTCACATGTGCCCCTGCAACCCAGTCACTGCAGCAGTAATCAAGCAGGAGGTTCCATCTGCTCTAGCTGGGATTTTATTAGCTACTGTCATCATGAAACAAAAAAAACAAAAAAAAAAAGATGCAAAGCTTACCGATGTTGTGGTTTTAGGCCAAAATTTGCATGGTCAAACCGTTTATTTAACTTGGACTCAGCAATGGTATTGATAAGGGAACTGGGTATGACATTCTTCATCGTATTGTAAAAACGTGTAAGGAACAACATGTCCGCGGGATAACCATAATCCGACACCCTGTTCAAAATCCATGATCCTCTCCTGGTACTAAGAAACACCTACAAGCAAGAAGAAAACCTAAAAATATTGCTGCATCTTTGAAAGGTGTCCTCGAGTTCCTTGTATCTGAAGCTTGATAACTATATTATGTAAAACAGTTGTATGCTCCTGGGTCACTATAGGGGGCCTTCATTATCACTGACCATTACAGAGGGCCTTATCACTACTTGTGGCTCTATAGGGGCCTTTTACAGGGATGTTAATACTATTGGGGAATCTGCCAGCAGATTTGTACCTATGACACTGGCTGACCTGTTACATGTGGGCTTGGCTGAAGGCATCTGTTTTGGTCCCATGTTCATATGTCCCCCGTATTGCAGAGAAAAAATAAAAATAAGTTTTATATATGCAAATGAGCCTCTAGGTATAATGGCAACACCCCCATTGCTCCTAGAGGCTCTGCTATCTCTACAACTGCCGCATCCTCTGCACTTTGACGGGGACAGGAGAGATGACCTTTTCACTGCCTGGCCATATTAAAGCGAGAAGGTGCGGCGGTTGCAGAAATTAGAGCCTCTAGGTATAACTTCAACACCCCCGTTGATATTAGACACTTATTTGTACAACTTAAATCAATGTTTTTCTCAGCAATGCGGGCACATACGAACATGGGACCAACACAGATGCCGAGCCCACGTGTAACAGGTCAGCCAGTGTCATAGGTAAAAATCTGCTGGCAGATTCCCTCAAATAATCTAGGGTCAAAGCTCCAGTGTGCCGAGTTCAGTCCAACAACCCCTCCCCCCAGCCCTAGTGCTAAAGATATACTGTATTTCCATGGATATTACATGCAGTGTTACCGAGTATACAGCACTGTCTATTACATCCAGTGTCATCTCTCCCGATTATGCATGCTCTTTCCTAATCTTCTCCATCTGGTCCAGACTGCCATAACAACTACTTTCAGCCACGTCCCATCTCTGCAGAGTTTGTCATCTTGGGTTACTCAATTTTCCGTTATCTCCCTCTGGATGCCCCAAGTACTATACTGCAGAAATAATAGCACCATACAGATAGCAGATTTTTTTTGGGGGGGGAGGGGAGAAAACCAACATTGGTAATACAAGTAGCAGATGTGGGTGGAAACTCTGCAGCCTATTACAGTGGCAGCAGACTGGATGAGATTTTGGCTGTGTGGTTTTTAAACCCACAGCGTGTCAAAACTTGCTATGGATTTTCACAGTAGATTTTACCCTTTGCGATGCATAGTGTGAAATCCATGGCAAATTGGCACCAAAATTGATGCCTCAAATTCTACAAGCTTTTTTTTCCCATCCAATTTCTACCTCATGTGGAGGAATCCTATGGTGTGAGTGACAATTATACTGTGGTCTAAATTGTATAATTATTGACTGTAAATTCTTCGTCTTGTAGTGCAGTTTACCATTTAGGACTACTTGTGACCAACCTGTGAAGCCGTCCGGCTCAGTTCCACAGCAATGTCTCCACCAGAGTTTCCAATCCCAATGACGATGACCCTTTTGCCTTGAAATTCTTCTGGGTTTTTATAATCTCGACTGTGAAGGTACCGTCCTTTAAACTTCTCAATACCTGTTGTAGATGAGATTTCAGTCACATTTCCTGCCTTACAAGTGAAATGTGGAGATTATGACAGATCTAGTGATGCCCCAGGACATATATTGTGGGAAACCTGATTTCCAATTCTAGAGGGCTTTGGTTGCTACAGTATATAAAAAGGATTCACACACACACACACACACTAAAAAGTGGCTCCATGTTGTAGACAGATCCAGAGCAACACAAGTAGGTATGGTCAGCAATACCTCAGCGCAAAATACAATCCCAGAATAACCAAATACCACAATACACTGCCCCAAAAGTTGTCCCTCTGTGGTTGCCATCAATAGGTGCCATTTTCTGTTCTCCTCCAGTTGTCTCTTAATATATGAAGCAGGGGGCTTAGGAGGAGAGATGCGGTCCACAGCAGTTGTATTCAGGAAGGCATGTGCCGTTACTGGCCGAGTACCCGAGTAGCTGATTCTCACAGCATTAATTACCGTTAAGAGCTCATTGTGTACCCAGTCAGTGGCAGAGAGGAGGACTTGGGTGACCACCTGGACATCGGCCCACTGGAAAGTTTCCTTGTAGGATCTATGGCATGGCAGCCTGATTAGTAAAGGGTCTAGTACAACTGCATACATAGATTTCTCATACTAAGGGCTCATGCACACGACCGTATGCCCTCCGAGACATACGGTCCATGAGCACAGCATCATAGGTTACTATGATGCTGTGCGCATCAGGACGCCCGCGGGGCTATTGTCCCCGCACTCAAAAGATCATATAGTAACCCATGATGCTGTGTGCTCCCGATGTATGCCCCTCTGGGACATATGGCCCGCTCATGGACCGTATGTCTGAGGGCATACGGTCGTGTGCATGAGCCCTAATACTATAAGCAGAATCTTTATTTCTCTGCTGGCAACTGACCATCAGATACTTTTGGCTGCCCGACAACCACTTCCAGTAGTGTATGGGTAGAAATTGAAGATATATCCACAGAAGTGGTCATATGAAATGCTATGTGCTACAAGATTATATGGAAGCTCTGTGGTACACCAATGCTTGGTTAGATGAATCTTCTCAAACAAACAAACATTTTAAGCCCTAATGGTACACACATCCAATGTATTATAGAGCAGGAGAAGCTAAGCAGAAATATACTGTAGTTTAGTGGAGAAATATTTTGTATAACCTGTATTTCATTAATTTAAAGGGGTATTCCCTTTAAAAATGAATGAAACACGTTATCCACAGGAGGAGGAAGTCCCTGTTTTCGAAATCATTGGTGGTCCTACAGCTGGACATCATGACAATAATGGAGTCACCTGGAAATGTTTTCAGAGGGAGATGCGCTTCTGTGTGATGACCGCTACAGACAAATACAGCATCAAAAATGGCTGTCTCCTGTTTACCGTCCTTTTCAGTGATGACCTCCCATTGTCCACTTGTAGCAAAGTCTGGCTGCTTCTTAACACTACACACCGTGGTCTGAAATAAGGTCAGAAACGTGCACCATTAACCACAAAGGTCTTTTGCATTGCATTAAATAAATTCAATTACAATCAGAAAGAAATATATATATATATATATATATATATATATATATATATATATATATATATATATATATATATATATATATACAGACGTGGACAAAATTGTTGGTACCCTTTGGTCAATGAAAGAAAAAGTCACAATGGTCACAGAAATAACTTTAATCTGACAAAAGTAATAATAAATTAAAATTCTATAAATGTTAACCAATGAAAGTCAGACATTGTTTTTCAACCATGCTTCAACAGAATTATGTAAAAAAATAAACTCATGAAACAGGCATGGACAAAAATGATGGTACCCCTAGAAAACACAGAACATAATGTGACCAAAGGGACATGTTAATTCAAGGTGTGTCCACTAATTAGCATCACAGGTGTCTACAACCTTGTAATCAGCCATTGGGCCTATATATATGGCTCCAGGTAATCACTGTGTTGTTTGGTGATATGGTGTGTACCACACTCGACATGGACCAGAGGAAGCAAAGGAAAGAGCTGTCTCAAGAGATCAGAAAGAAAATTATAGACAAGCATGTTAAAGGTAAAGGCTATAAGACCATCTCCAAGCAACTAGATGTTCCTGTGAGTACAGTTGCACATATTATTCATAAGTTTAAGATCCATGGGACTGTAGCCAACCTCCCTGGACGTGGCCGCAGGAGGAAAATTGATGACAAATCTAAGAGACGGATAATCCGAATGGTAACAAAAGAGCCTAGAAAGACTTCTAAAGAGATTCAAGGTGAACTTCATGCTCAAGGAACATCAGTGTCAGATCGCACCATCCGTCGTTGTTTGAGCCAAAGTGGACTACATGGGAGACGACCAAGGAGGACACCATTGTTGAAAACGAATCATAAAAAAGCAAGACTGGAATATGCCAAACTACATGTTGACAAGCCACAAAGCTTCTGGGAGAATGTCCTGTGGACAGATGAGACAAAAATCGAAGTTTTTGCCAAGGCACATCAGCTGTATGTTCACAGACGAAAAAATGAAGCATATCAAGAAAAGAACACTGTCCCTACTGTGAAACATGGAGGAGGCTCTGTTATGTTCTGGGGCTGCTTTGCTGCGTCTGGCACAGGGTGTCTTGAATCTGTGCAGGGTACAATGAAATCTCAAGACTATCAAGGAATTCTAGAGAGAAATGTACTAGCCAGTGTCAGAAAGCTTGGTCTCAGTCGCAGGTCATGGGTCTTGCAACAGGACAATGACCCAAAACACACCGCTAAAAACACCCAAGAATGGCTAAGAGGAAAAAATTGGACTATTCTAAAGTGGCCTTCTATGAGCCCTGACCTCAATCCTATTGAGCATCTTTGGAAGGAGCTGAAACATGCAGTCTGGAAAAGGCACCCTTCAAACCGGACACAACTGGAGCAGTTTGCTCATGAGGAGTGGGCCAAAATACCTGCTGAGAGGTGCAGATGTCTCATTGACAGTTACAGGAAGCGTTTGATTGCAGTGATTGCCTCAAAAGGTTGCGCAACAAAATATTAAGTTAGGGGTACCATCATTTTTGTCCATGCCTGTTTCATGAGTTTATTTTTTTACATAATTCTGTTGAAGCATGGTTGAAAAACAATGTCTGACTTTCATTGGTTAACATTTATAGAATTTTAATTTATTATTACTTTTGTCAGATTAAAGTTATTTCTGTGACCATTGTGACTTTTTCTTTCATTGACCAAAGGGTACCAACAATTTTGTCCACGTCTGTATATATATATATATATATATATATATATATATATATATATATATATATATATATATATATATATATATATATATATATATATATATTAGCATTCGGCGCAGGCGCTCTGAGATAAGGAGGCTCGCCTCCTCAGCACTCCCTCAGTGCGCCTGCGCCGATGACGTCTTCTTTCGGTGACGTCATCGGCGCAGGCGCACTGAGGAGGCGAGCCTCCTTCTCTCAGAGCGTCTGCACCGAATCAACACAGGCGCGCGATTTTTGAAATGCTGACAGGGCCGGCCGGAAGAGGAAATCGCGGCTGGCCCTGTCAATCAACACAAGGAGGGGGCGGTTTTCTGCAGCTGCTACCAGCAAGTAGACGCCCTACTTGCTGGTAGACAGGTAATTAGCATATCATAAAAGTAAGTTTTTGACTAAATCTACTGAACGAAAATTATTAATAACATAATGTATGGCAATATGGCAGGATAGGGATTATAAGTAGACAAAAAAATAAATAAAGCGTTTAGTGGGGTGACAGAAGCCCTTTAACCCATAGGACATAGCCATATTTTTACCGTCCTGATCCTGACATGGCCAAAATGAGAAAATCTCACGTTTAATTTTAATAACTTCGGAATGCATTTAGTTATCCGACTAATTCTAAGAGTGTAAGAAGAAAGAAAAAAAACACACACACACACACACACACACACACACACACTTTACAGAAAATGTATACCCTTTTCAAATTTACATTTCTCTGCTTTTAAGATGAATAGTGATACCTATAAAATTAAGGCCTCTTTCACACTACCTTTTTTTTTTTCAATGGGTCGGCAAAAAAACAAACAAAAAAACAAAAACAAACAAACAAACAAACATACGGAAATGCATCCTTATGTCTTCCATATCCGTTCCGTTTGTTGCGGAACCATCTATTGAAAGTTATGCCCAGCCCAATTTGTTCTATGTAATTACTGTATATGCCATACGGAAAAACGGAACGGAAACAAAACGGATATGTGAAAAACGGACTGCAAAACACTGAAATAGGCCTCTTTCACACTACCGTATGGCTAACAGTCACCATAAGATGTAGGCATTTCAAAAAGGTAATTTATAAAAAAAAAAAAATAGGGACGTCAGAAAGCTTAGAATTTTAGAAGCAATAAAATAAAAATATATAATAATTCAAGAAACATTTTTTAAAAGGAGCAATTCAGTTATGAAGTCACTTTGTGGTGTACATTACAGAAAGAAAAATGTTTTTTTTATTTATATTTTTTAGAAACGACGCACCTAAAGTTTTTTTAAACTGATTTTACAAACTGTTAACCCTTTAGGAGTCTCAGAAGAATTAGAGCTAAATTGAGGTGAATTTTAGAAAACTTCTAATTTCAATCTTTTTTTCCTGTCACATAGCAAGGGTTAACAGCAAAACAAACCAATACTTATTAGGGTCCATTCACACATCCGTAGTGCATTGCTGATCCGCAATACACCCGGCTGGCACCCCCCATAGAACTGCCCATTCTTGTCCACAATTGCAGACAAGAATAGGACATGTTCTATTTTTTTCCGGAGCTGTGGACTGGAAGATTGGGGCCGCGCTCTGGAAATGCGGAGGGCACATAGTGTCCATTCCTGCCTCATTGAGAATGAATAGGCCAGCATCCTTTCCGGATATTGCAGAACGGATGCAGACCCATTCCACGGACGTGGGCCCTTATGGTAACTCTACAGTTTACAAGAACACCCCATATGTGGTTGTACACTGATGTATGGGCACACTGTGGGGCTCAGAAGGCAAGGAGCGCCATATGGTTTTTGGAGGGCAGATTTTTACTAGAATGGATTTCAGGCAACATGTTGCATTTGACAAGACTCTAAGGTAACCTTACAGTGGAACCCCCCCCCCCCAAAACTGGTGTTTTTGGAGTGTAGCGAGCCCCACCAGGAGTTTTATAGAATACTTGGCTGTAAAATTCCAAAAAGTATATATTTTTTTTTTTTAAAGAAAATGTTGCTTTAGACTCATTTTTCCCTTTCACAAGGGGTAACAAGAAAAAAAAAAAGTGCGCCCCATTTTTCACGAATATGGCAACACCCCATATGCGCTACAATTCTGCTGTATGGACATAGCAGAAGGGAAGCAGCACCATATGGCTTTTCAAGAGGGTGTATTGCTGGAATGGTTTTGTGCTGTCATGTCACATTTGAAGACAATCCAAGGTACCCCTACAGTGGAAATCCCCAAAAAGTAACCACATTTTAGAAACTTCAGTCCCCAATGAACTTTAAGGGGTGTATCGAGCACTTTGACCCAATAGGTGCTTCATAGAATTAGGATACAGTTGGCTTAGAAATTTGCAGTTAGAATGGTGGCATGCAGAGGGACTCTTTTCGTTCCATCTGCTGCTGTAGTGCTGCTATTGGCTGGAGCCAAACACTAGTCTTTCCTGCCTGACCTCAGCCCCACCAATCATCCCCTCCTGAGCTCATCTGCAGCTCCCTCGCTGGCTTACTGTGCGGGAGCTGCGATTTGGCTGGTCAGTGCAGACTGACCAATCACAGCAATTGGGGCTTCGGGGGGGGGGGGGGGGGGGAATGGTAAAACCCTCCCTGGGCCCTTAGGCAAAATGTCTGTCTGCTGAACAGAGCAGCCATCTTACCCTGGTCACCATGCGATTAGGCAGTGGTTGGGTTTCAGTTGCAGCGTACATTTACGTCCAGTGTCGGGAAGTCACTTCCCACTGTACATGTATCTTTGTCAGGACCTAGCATGGTTTCCAAATAACCAGGTCAAAGCATAGTGACCTGTTGGTGCCACACAGTACTCTGAACCCTGAGATAAATAGTACTCATGTTTGGGACACCTGCAGCCTCTGTGCAAACGGTGATGTCCATGGTGACAACAGTGACAATACCCAATGCAAACTCTTCATGTAACACATGTTATATTTACTGTGGATTTGTGGCAGCATTCTCAGTGGAGAAACTTGTGGCCTTACCCCAAGAGTTTTTTTTTTCCCCTCAAGCAACCATCTGGTTCAATAAAAATTATATATATTTATTTCGTAAACAGAAGACTTACATGGCGACTTTTTATTTTTTCTGTCATCCAAGATGTCCACATGCTTCTCAGACCACACTGCTTTGGTAGTCCAATCCACTTCATACTTGCCCAGCTCTGCTCTTAGATTATATGAGCACTGCTGATATAAGGAGTTCTGGCCAATCTGAGGGCAGCAGGAGTTGTCTTGGGCTATTAAATCCTTCAGGCTGTCTCAGAAGCAGTGCGGTCAACTTGAATGGCAGAAAAGGAGCCTGGGGAATTGATGGATCTTCAAAAAATGGTCACCATGTAAGTGTGTTCCAAACCCAGTTTTTTCCTTGAAGGGTTGCGTTGAAGGTTTTCAGAGATGCAAGAATCTTTATAATATGCCAAAACTATAGATATATTAGTTGAACCCATCACCCCAGCTTACCTTAAAGCGGATATATTGAGTTAGCTGGAAGTGTTCAGCGTAGAGTCTGAAATACCTCAAAATCTTAGAATTATGCATAAAATTTGGGAACTCATCTGGTATAGGGAAATCACTGTAAGACATCATCTCCTTGGAAGTGTTAATGATAACAGATCTGTAAATGCTGGCTCTGCTCGACTCAGGTTTTTCCTAAAATTTAAAAAATTAAGATATAAATATTCTGCAGGGAAAGAATGGTAGAAGGGGTTGTCTCACTTTGGCAAATAGCATTTATTATGTAGAGGAAGTTAATACAAGCCATTTACTAATGTATTGAGATTGTCCATGTTGCCTCCTTTGCTGACTGGCTTCCTATTTCCATCAAATTCTACACTGATAGTTTCCATGGTTACAGCCACCCTGCAATCAGTGGTGGTCGTGCCTGCACACTAAAGGAAAATGTGCTGGCCTCTGTTGACCAGGACTGTGGGACCACACACAGGATGGACTGCAGGGTGGTCAAAAATAAGCAGTGTACAATGGGATAGGAAAATGAATCCAGCCAGCAAAAGAAGCAATATGGATAATTACATTAGTAAATGGCCTGTATTAACTTTGTCTACATAATAAAATACCATTTGCTGAAGTGAGACAACCCCTGGGCAGGGGGGGGGGGGCCACACACACAACTCAATAAAATTGACTAACCTCAAATCTCCATAGTCCACCAATGTCATCTGTTCTCTCAAAACACGTGGGTTCCAGACCCTCCTCCAAGCAACATTTTATAGCTACCAGACCGCTGGCTCCAGCTCCTATCACAGCAACCTTCTTCTTCATGGTGGTGGCCTACAAAAACTAAAGCACACAAAGATAAAGAATGGTTAAACTGCTGCCAACGTTCTCTAGATTTAGATGCTCCAGTTTAGCAGTGTTGTGAAGGAGAGTCAACAATACAGATATACAAAACCATTACTATGCCATGAATAGAGCATATTAAATATTATTGAAATGTACATGCAATAAATATATTGTTCAGGGTTTAAGTACATTACAGTCTTCCCCCTAGTAATGCGGACAAAAATAGGACATGTTCTATATTTTTGCGGGTGCCACAGAACGGACATAAGGATGCGGACAGCACTCAGTGTTTGAACTGAACAGGTCTGCATCTGACCCACAAAAAATATAATATTGTGGTACATCCAATAGCAACAAATTGAAAGTGCAGTTTCTGGTGCCAGTTAAGGGGGTATGGAGTCAGGCGGGAGGACTGCAAATGGGAACTTGCAGGTACAGGTGTCCACTGTAAGCAGGAAAAGCCCACTCCTACAAAAAGGAGGGGAGAAAACAGGGTTGTTAACCCTGTTCCTGCCAACCACATCTTTTTGGCTTTTACTAAATGGCAAGGTGAGGTTTAACACTGACAAGTGTAAGGTTATGCACCTAGGAAGGAATAATGCAAGTCACCCGTAAATGGTAAAACAGACCTAGAAAAGGACCTAGGAATTTGTGGACAGAAAACTAAGCTGTAGAAACCAGTGTCAGGCAGCTGCTACCAAGGCCAATACGATAATGGGTGGCATCAAAAGGGGCATAGATGCCCGCAATGAGAACATAGTACTGCCACTTTACAAATCACTAGTCAGTCCACACATGGAGTACTGTGTACAGTTCTGGGCTCCTGTGAACAAGGCAGACATAGAGCTATAAGAGGGTTCAGAGGAGGGCAACTAAAGTAATAACTGGAATAGGGCAACTACAGTACCCTGAAATATTATCAACATTAGTGTTATTCACTTTAGAAAAAAAGAAGACTGAGGGGAGATCTAATTACTATGTATAAATATATCAGGGGTCAGTACAGAGATCTCTCCCATCATCTATTTATCCCCAGGACTGTGACGAGGGGACATCCTCTGCGTCTGGAGGAAAGAAGGTTTGTACACAAACATAGAAGAGGATTCTTTACGGTAAGAGCAGTGAGACTATGGAACTCTCTGCCTGAGGAGGTGGTGATGGTGAGTTCACTAAAAGAGTTCAAGAGCGGCCTGAGTGTATTTCTGGAGCGTAATAATATTACAGGCTATAGCTTCTAGAGAGGAGTCGTTGATCCAGGGAGTTATCAGATTGCCTTATTGCAGTCGGGAAGGAATTTGTTTCCCCTTAAGTGGGGTAAATTGGCTTCTACCTCAGTTTTTTTTATATTTTTTTGCCTTCCTCTGGATCAACTTGCATGATAACAGGCCAAACTGGATGGACAAATGTATTTTTTTGACCTTATAAACTATGGTATGTTACTTATGGCCAAATACGTAGAAGAATTTGAAGATACCTCAGGTAAGGGGTAATGGATGCATTTTACTGGGTGAATCAGGGCTGTCAAGCTAACTGACCATTCATACCCCAGGTATCATGTTCAACTTTGGCAATCAAAGTATTGAACACAGTCTTAGGCCTCATGCACACAGCCATGCCGTTTTTTGCTGTACGCAAAAAAAAAAAAAAAAAAAAAGATGCCGCCGGCAATATAAATGCCTATTCTTGTCCGCAAAGCACAGACAAATAGGAAAGGTTATATTTTTCTTAGCGGGGCCGCGGAACGGATGCGGACAGCACACGGAGTGCTGTCCGCATCTTTTCGCGGTCCCACTGAAGTGAATGGGTCCTCCTCCGGCGGCTTAAATGCAGACCCAATCAACGGTCGTGTGCATGAGGCCTTACAGGTATATTAGACAGGCAGATTCTCTGCCCGATGACCGCTAAACGTGCATTCCCATGAACACGTTAGTCATCTGCCAGTCCAATACGATCTGGATTTGCCAGTGGCAGATCGTGCCGTGTAATCACGATCTGCCACCGGCACACCGCTGCCCTGCATGGGGACGAGTGACGGCATAGCGATCACTCCTGCCCATGCTCTGGAGAACATCGCTGTGTCCTCTGCTAACTATATGAGGACTGCCAACTATATGAGGACTGCCAGGAGAGAACACTTTCCTCCCGACAATCGCTTGCAGCATTGGGGTGTCTAATTCAGCCCTTAAGGGCTGATTCACATAACCTATCGGATTGGGATCTATTGTGTATTCACATGATACGAGTACAGTACAATAGACACAGTCTGATAGAATAGTATCAAAACACTGATGCAGTAATTTTGGGTCAGGGCAGCCATGGTTGATCCAGGAGATGTGGCCAACACATGGATCGTGTTTTCCAGACCAAACACTGAATGTCGTGTGAATCAGCCCTGAAAAACTCTTTCCTGTGCACCAAGAGATCCTTCAACCAACAAGTGCAGGATTTCAATTTGCAATGAAAAATCTGTGCAACATTTTAGGCTTTTTTGTGCATGGCCCAAAATGTAGAACTACCACCAAATTTGCTGCAACAACCTGATGAATTTTGACCCTTTACAGTATGTAAAACATATCACTCTACACAAATAAAAGACACCCCCAAACAGTTCAATATGCAGTCAAATTCAGATCTGCTACGTTTCTTATGTAGAGCTAAACATTAATACTAAAGATGAGCGAATGTAATAAATTGAAATTTATTCACACGTCGTTTGTTGGTTAAAGGTGAATTGTGTTATGGATTCCGTTACCACGAACCATAACGCAATTCTACGATGGAATGCCTTTTTTATAGAGGCATTTCGTTATTCATTCCGTCAAAATAGAAGTCTATGGGCTGCAAAACTGATCCGTCCAGTTTCCGTTATGCAGAGGAGTCCTCTCCTGCATAACGGATCTGGGACGGATCCGTTTTGCAGCCCATAGACTTCTATTATGATGGAATGAATAGCGAAATGCCTCTATAAAAGGCATTCCGTTATGCATTCCATCGTAGAATTGCGTTATGGTCCGTGGTAACGGAATCCATAACGCAATTCACCTTTAACCAACAAAGTGTGAACGAATTTCATAAGCGGAAATTCACTCATCTCTAATTAATACCATAAAATATATGTTCCTGCACAAAAATTGACAGTTTCTGTACCAAATACGACAGGGATTCATTGCTGTACTGCTGTTACTTGCCTGGTTTCAGTAGAAGAACAGCAGGCGCTTCCTGCTTCTGTACACTGAGGCGTTGACTTATTTAACCCTATATTATCCGAGCTGCACACAATTCTCAGATAAAGTGTGCACTCAGCTTTCAGCCTTCAAACTGTTAATAGTGACGAGCTGAAAGGGAGTGTTTAACCCTAAGCAAGCCAACCATAAGCAAGCACTCCAGAGGGAATCTCCTCCCTCCCCCTTCTAAGGAAGGGCTGCAAAATAACCTTTCACATACAGAACAGAAAACAACCTAATAAACTGAAGAATTTACTGTAGAACAAACCAGCCCCATTCACGTGTTGCCAACCTAATTTACACATTTGGTATTGTATTATCATAGTGACCGGTAGAGCAACGCTATTGATACTGCACAATGAGCTAATATAATATAAAAAAAAGATTATTTTTTTCGCTCTGATAGGCAGGTTAGCGGATGCAGTATAGAGGCAACAACAAAGTCTTCGAATTAAAAACTGTTCAGTGTTTATTAAATGACAAAACAAAAAGTCAGCTTCCAGGAAAACAGTCACCTTGTGATTGTGGTGTTCGTTCACACCATGCGGCAAAGAAGTCCTGGGACAAAGCAGAATCCACCTGCTTTAACACCAACAAGGTAGCAGGCCTTAATCCAGGTCCCAACACAGAGACTGTCAGGAGTAATCCACACACAGCTGGCTGTTTTTTTTTTTTTTTTAATAGACCAGTCAAGACCTGGCCTGGAACGTGGCGAGTAGTCACTCACCCATTACTTTGCCTACTCCCAGTCCCAGATCAGCTATACTAAAATAGCCGCTGACACCTGAAAATACCGGCTCTTACTTCACCGAGGGACAGGAACCTCGGTGACACATACGGTACCTTCCGTCAACGACAGATCCTTGCGCTAGCTATAGATTATATATAATATCTCTCTCTCTCTCTCTCCCCCCCCACATACACACTTAACATTTTTCCCCCATTCCCAACAGCTAAAAATTATTAAAAGTTGAGATATTTTTAATACGTCTGTCACCGGTAAAATAAAAAGATATGGTTCCTGTAATGCTACATCCTTAAGGCTTAAAAATTAACAGCCAATATTTTCATATAAATTTAAGGTGGGCCCTCAGGGTCAGTCCTACTGTTTAGTTCCCCATTCCGACATGGTGGACAGGGGTTGAAAAGTTGCAATAGCGACAGGTATACTGCAGGTCCATGCTTAGAGCGTGCTGCTAGCAATCACCAGATAGAATAGCGCAGTATTGTGCTAATGAGAACATTTTTTCCCATGTGTGGATCTACCCAGCAGCAAATCCACCGCCATATATCCCTGAGCCATACCTTACTTACCTCTTTCGTTGCTATTTTCTACCTGTAATAAATACAACGATCTTTGTCTTTATATAACAATTATCTGCTGTCTAAAGTCTAAAGCAAATCAGTGACAGAGATTACTGGCCTGTTTATCTCAGACAGGATATAATGTCATATTTTCTTTTTTTTAACAATTGGGTTCAAGCAAGTAAACTCCAATAACCCTACATGTTGTGGCATATGGAGGACAGGACTTTGGCGTCATAAGTCACTGGGAGAAAGATCAGGACTTTGCAGATGTGGTGAGGCTTGTAAGAGCTAAAAGGGGTTCTCCGGGAATAAATAAATTAAATAAAAAGGCTGCCATCCCATTAGTAAACACAGAACCTGCCCTAATCACACAGGATGACAAGTTACTGCTGCCGCCTTATAACAGCTACCTGCAATGCCATCAAATTTCCCCCCCCCCCCATTTTAACCCCTTCAAGAGCCTTGACATACTAGTACGTCATGCTGATCGGACAGGCATCAGAGCTGTGCGTGCCCAATCAGTGCAGGGCCCCTGCTGTATCCGCCGGAATCGCTGTAAAAGCGGATGCTGGCAGATTAATCCCTTATATGCTATCAACACTGCCCGCAGCATATAGAGGATCTCACCCTCTGCCTCTCCATCAGCCCCCCCTTTGCTGTGGTTATAGGGAGCTGATGGATCTGAATACTTTCTCCAGGTGCAGGAAAGCCTAGCTACACCTTGGGATACCCAGGTCTAGATAACCCCCCCCTATGTATGGTGTCATTGTGCTTTTTTCGGAGGAGTTAAAGGGTTTCTACCACTTGGATTTCACATAATTAGGTGTCAGACACTAGCGCTCCGCTAGTGTCTGCTCTGCCAAACTATCCTGCTATAATAGATTTTGGGGCAGCCGTTTACCTAAAAAAAGAACTTTTATTAATATGCTAATGACCCTCTAGGTGCTATGGGGGCGTCATTAGCACCTAGAGGATCGGTCTACCTTCTCAAGATGCCGCCGCTCAGCGCCTCCCTCCAGCCCGCCCATCTGCTTCGGAATGCATCAAACGGACGACTTCACGCGCATGCGCCGTGCGCGGCTGTATTCGGCGCATGCGCAGTGAATGTCCGACCGCTTCCCTGCTCAGACATCTCCACTGCGCCTGCGCCTTTTTTAGGTAAACGGCTGCCCCAAAATCTATTATAGCAGGATAGTTTGGCAGAGCAGACACTAGCGGAGCGCTAGTGTCTGACACCTAATTATGTGAAATCCAAGTGGTAGAAACCCTTTAAGGGTCCATTCACACGTCCGTAATTTGGGTCCGCATTCGTTCCGCAATTTGCGGACCCATTCACTTTCAATGGGGCTGGAACAGATGCAAATCCACATTTCCTGGATCCGCTTTCGGGATCCGCAATTTCGTTCCTGAAAAAAATAAATAGAACATCTCCTATTCTTGTCCGCAATTGAGGACCAGAAAAGGCATTTTCTATTATAGTGTCTGTGATGTGCGGTCCGCAAATTGCGAATCGCACATTGCAGGTGTCAGTGTTTTGCGGATCCGCAAAACACTTACGGACGTGTGAATGGACCCTTATCAGGATTGAAGAGAAAACTTCTCCATTGGAACCACCATTGGCTGTGGAGGACTAAGGTGCATTCTAATACTATATTGAGCACTCGCTCTGTACAGTATTCAAACAAAGTATTAAGCAAATCAACTTGAGATGTTCCATCTGAAGTCTATTCGTCCCTAGTTACCACCTTTCCCCACAAAAACCACACTAGCCAAGACACACCCCAAAGGAAGTGTGGCTGTGTGGGCGTGGCTTAACCCAGGGTGTTAAGTCAATAAGTCATAATGTGCCCCCCAGTAACAGTAATGCCCCCATTAGTGAGTGACCCTCATAATAATGCTTCTCTGCTTGTGTAAAAAAAAAATTAAAAAAAAAATTAAAAAAAAAAAAAAAAAAAAAAAAAAAAAAAGCCATTTGATGGTGCCGCTGTGAACACTTGCGGCTCAGGACAGGACCTGCGAGAAGTCATCCCCCTGAAGCGCAGGTCCTGTCCTGCACATCCAGTCAGCAGCAAGTGTTCATCGCAGCGCGATCAAATGGAGGAGGAGAGTTCTTCTTTCCATAAAAGGTTGTCTCACTTCAGCAAATGGCATTTATCATGTAGAGAAAGTTAATATAAAGGCACTTACTAATATACTGTTATTGTCCATATTGCTTCCTTTGCTGGCTGGATTCACTTTTCTATCACATTATACACTACTCGTTTCCATGGTTACAGACCCCCCTGCAATCCAGTGGTGGACGTGCTTGCACACTATAGGAAAAAGCACCAGCCAACGTGAGCTCCTGCGGTCCCGGCCACCAGAGAGGCTGAAGCTTTTCCCTATAGTGTGCAAGCACTGCCACTGCTAATAAATTGCAGGGTCGTCTATAACCATGGAAACAAGCAGTGTATAAGGTGATGGAAAAATGAATCCAGCCAGCAAAGAAAGTAATATGAATAATAATACATTAGTAAGTGCCTTGTATTAACTTTCTCTACATGATAAATGCAACTTACTGAAGTGAGACAACCCGTGGGGGAGGGGGCGGGAGGTGAAGGCTTTAGCAATGAGCGCTCCACAATGGAAGAGCTCATTAATAACAGCCCATATAGGAAAATACCAGCAATTACTGTCGGCAGAAAAAAAAAATAAAAAATTATATATATATATATATCTCCGGCAGGGACACTAGATTACCAGCTTGGCAGGAGAGCTACCGGCCGGGTGGCAACCCTACTCCCAGTATGTCTAGGCCAATATTATGTAATATTGGAGGACATTACAGGAGGAGGTATAAGAGAAGAGCACTATAACTCCCAGCATGCACATGACATTTTTATGCAATATCAGGACACTACAGGGAGGAGGCATAAGAGGAGATAACTACAACTCCCAGCATTCCCCCTTCTCCTCACATACTGCCATCACAGCTCTTCAGCAGGGCTCCTCCGCTTAGCTCCGCCCCCTGAACGGGTCACATGACAGAGACATCCTCACAGGTCCTTCAGCTCTGAAGATGCTGCTTGTGTACAGACTGCAGAGCTGAGGTAGTGACTGATGGCAGCAGTGTCCTGTGTGAGGGACAGGGGATGCCACAAAATATACCGCCAATTATAATCACAGGTAAAGGAAAATGCTGGCACCGGCTTTCAGAACAAATTACCGGCTGTGCCGGGTGGCAACCCTACTCTACTACTAGCGATTTGCACTTTATTCAGGGAATTTACAATTCTGTATTAGAAAAACAGATATCTACTTAAAGGAAACGTGTCACCAAAAATCTCATCTGCCAGTTAAAAATCCGATAGTTAAGGGCTCACGCACACGAGCGTGCCGTGTTTTGCGGTCAACCTCTTTTGAAGTGAATGGGTTCGCATCCGAGCCGCAAGAAATGCAACAGATGCGGAACCAAACAACGTTCGTGTGAATGCATCCTAACACACATTTTTATTCTATTTCCTGAACACTATTATGGGGGCGGCCATCTTTCCTGAGCTGTACTTAACAGCATTTAGAAAATTACTTTACGGCAGCCACATGGGCCAGAGACGCAATGGTCAGGAGGGGACATCACTGACTTCTATGGGCAAGTTTTCTAGGCATGCTGTGTGACCTGTGCAGAGGTAATTGTACAAGGAAAGGATAGATGAGCAGAGACAATCACCTATTGTGAATGGTGGATCCGGTCTTATCTATACACAGAGGTGATATCATTACAGGCAGGATTAGAATGTCATATAAGCAGATAACTGTAGTAAAGCGATCTTTACAGACCATGAAGTGCGCCATATTATTTGGCTTAGTGGCCAGAGAAAACTGTAGGATTATGGTTTTTGTTTCAATATAGATATTGACATTGAAAATTAATATAAAAAATGCTTAAAAACATGTAAATTTTAGCATCAGAACAGGGAGGAGACTGCCCCGTTTCTCAATGAGTTTAACTGGGGCCATAGTGGGCGAACGTCGCCCAGATAAAAAAAAAAGTAAGTGCCATTAGATCCCCGCTGATTATAAAGTTTAGAAAAGTCTGGACCCATAAAAGGTCCTCTTTAAAACATAAAAATTTAATCAATAGGTATTTTTCTGATGACACATCCCCCTTCAACCTGTTGGGGACACAGGGCGTACAGGTACGCCCTGATGTCCCGGAACTTAAGGACACCTGTACGCCCTGTGTATTTCCGAAATCAATCAGCAGGCACCCTGGGACAATGCCGAGGGGGGTCCTGCCCCCCCCCCCAGTGTCAGCAATCGCAGGTCAATTCAGACCTGCGGTTTGCTGCTTTTCCGTGTTATTCAGGTCTCTGGTGACCCGATAACCCAGAATAGGATGGTGATCGGTGGTGTGATAATACACCACCAATCACCATCCTGCGAGGTGATGTGACATCACCTCTCAGGATCGCTACCTATTGGCTGCAGGGCGGGCGGGGGTTTAACTTACTGCAGCTCTGCTCTCCTCCTTTCTGTGTCCGAATCCCAGCACCCCCACTGAGCCACCATAGTGCCATCTGGCACTAAAAAGGTACAATAGGGACAGGTTAGGGAGAGCTTAGATAGGTAGGGATAGCCAGGGAAAGTTTAGGGGAAAAAATAAAAAAGTTTTATTTTTGCATCACCCTGATCGGGTGTCTGGGGTCCACAGCACACTCAGCTGTGTGACCCTAGACCTCCCCCCCGGGGTGCTGCATCTTGCCCCCCCTCCCATGCATTTTTTTTTGGGGGGGGGGGGGCACAAGCACTTTTTTTCCTGTTAGATTTAGGGATAAGTACGCGAACACCCATGCCCCCCACACACTCCCCTATGGCTCCCCAGACATTCTCGGCCGAGGAGGCATACGCCTTGCTTGCCTCCGACTCAGAGAGCCCCAGTGAGGACAAGGGTGACCCCACTTTCCTCTTGTCATCCGTGTCCTCCTCATCATCTAGCGATGATGAGCCCCCAAGGCGGCAGAGACGCCGCCAGGTGGAGCAAGGGGACCGCCATGCCAGGGACCCTGTGGCCCACACTAGTACGAGAAGCTCTGGGGCTCATACTAGTTTTCCGGCCCACCAGATAAGTCCACCTGAGCCCCCTACCAGTGAACTTGCATGGTGTACCCCAGAGGATTTTGAGCCTGTGATTGCTGATTTTGTTGGCCAACCAGGAATCCAGATTCCCACAGTGGGCTTCACTGAATATGACTATTTTAGTCTTTTTTTCAGTGACCACTTTGTGAATCTGATGGTGGAGCAAGCGAACTTGTTCGCCCAACAGTTCATTGCTCAACACCCAGGCTCCTTTTTAGCTAGTAAATCCTTTATTATAATATGACAACCGTAAAATTTTACATATAAAAGATGCAGAGGGACAAGACAAAGGCACGCCGAAACGCGCGTTGGGGTAGCGCCATCCTGGTCGGTCCACTCTTGGTCTGTTTGAGGTGAGGTTCCATCTGTATTTTTATCCCCCGGTCTCTTTTCATCTTGATTGTCTATTTCTATGCTAGGTTCCCCTTGCATGGCCGGGCACCAACATCTATTTTTGTGTTGGGTTCTGTTATTACTTCTGACCCACCTGGTTACCATATACACCTGGTTGGTCCGCGGGTAGGTTATTCACCATTCTTTATATACATATCCCGTTGACCTTATACATTTTAGCATGTCAGACCAGAGTGTCCCTCCCAGGATGGCGTTTTTTCTTTCATCTCCCTGCTCCCTCTTTTTCTTGTCCCTCTGAATCTTTTATATGTAAAATTTTACGGTTGTCCTATTATAATAAAAGATTTATTACATTTATTATCTGGCGCCTTGGCTCCTTTTATTCGCTGTTGTTCTGATATGTGCACTCAGGAGCTTGTGCCGAGTTATTCTTTAGGGGTGTGATTG
The DNA here is from genome assembly GCF_014858855.1 of Bufo gargarizans. Taxonomy (NCBI): domain Eukaryota; kingdom Metazoa; phylum Chordata; class Amphibia; order Anura; family Bufonidae; genus Bufo; species Bufo gargarizans. Next base: position 149,487,291 of record NC_058086.1, on the reverse strand, counting down.
TGGGTATATTGGGTGGGCACGGGCCCCCCCCTTTCAGCACCCCTGGGGTCGTCCCCTATTGTTTCCTTTTTTAGCTAGGGCCGGTGGCTGGACTCCGGTCAGTGCAGCCGAGATGAGGACGTTTTGGGGCCTCGTGCTGCACATGGGCCTAGTCAAAAAAAAACGTGCCAGGCATTACTGGAGTGGGGATGTTCTCTACCAGACCCCACTTTACAGTACGGCCATGACACGCTCCCGTTTTGAGGCTAGTCGGAAATGCCTGCAATATGCAGATAATGCAGCATGTCCCCCCCCCCCCCCAGTACAACTCTTTTTTTGTGCTGTCCCAGGGGCGCTGACAACACAGGGACATTTCTGCAGTTCAATGAGGCAGTCCTCAAGGCCCTGATCTTTTCTGACTGGGAAAGAGCAGGCCGAAGTACCTCGGGAACAGGAGGCACCCGGATCGTCCCTGGCCAACACTTTCCAGGTGTGGCTTCCAGTGGCGTCTCTAGCTTTCAAATTTTGGGGGGGCACACTGGGGACCAGGACAAAAGTAGGGAGGGCAGCTATAGCAATGATACATTTACACAAGTACGCTTAGAAATGCTGCAATACTTTACCAAATACCTAAAACCGCAACAGGGAAGAAAAGTCCAGCTGTCTGTGGATGACACTTTTATAGAGAGGGGGATCTGTGGATGACACTGCTATGGGGGGGGGGGGGGGGATCTGTGGATGACACTGCTATGGGGGGGGGGGGGGGATCTGTGGATGCCACATACCGTGTAATGTATAGCATCTTATGCTATATGTGTCATCCACAGATCCACCCCATGACAGTGTCATCCCCATTTCCCCCTCCCTATAACAGTGTCATCCACAGATGCCCCTCCCTATAACAGTGTCATCCACAGATCCCCCTCCCCGCCACTCACAGGAGTGTACATTTGACATTTCTAAACCGTAATCCATATCCTGCAGTAACTTTAACTTTAAATCAGGATTCAGCGGCCGCTCATCTCTACTAGTACCTTAACCTTACTTCACTCGGCTAGCTTCGGTAACAGGGCCAGGCTACAGCCTACAGGTCCTGCCTGTTAGTTGTTATCGAGCGAGTGCTGATTTCTGCAGGTCAGAGCATACGGATTACAGTTTAGAAGAAATGTACACTCCTGGGAGCGGTCCAGTGGCGGATCCAGAGCCTGGTCTCGGGAGGGGCACTTCCAGATTATTTTCTGTCCGCCGCCACAGAACAAGGGTGCTTATAGAACAGACTACACAGTGTAGAGGCATACTATATATTGTGGGGCCTAGTGTAGCGGTATACTGTATATTGTGGGGCACAGGGTAGGCTATATGTGTATAACAAACATATTTCACATGAACACTTACTTGGCTTGGCCCTTGGGGGTCTCGGACGCCACTTCCACACTTTGGCCGGGGGCTCGGCGGAGCTGATGTTGTGTTTTATCCTATGAGAAAGATTTCATAATAAGGATTTGGAGGAGGGGCAGAGGGATAGCAGAGCAGGGAGAGGCTGGTGCTGCTACTAGGGGGTCATACCATGGGGGAGTAATAAAGCCCACCATAATGCCCCCCAGTAGTAATAATTCTCCTTATAATGTGACAATGCAAAAAATACCCCCTTATGCCCCCAGTTGAGCTAATGTCCCCCATAATGTGCCAGTATAAAATACCCCTATATAGTGCCCCCAGTAAATGCCCCATAGTGCTCCTCTCCCCCTTCCTCCTAGTGCCCCCATAATGTAACAGTATAAAATGCCCCAGTAGATGCCCTCAATGTCCCCCATAATTTTGCAAGTATAAATTACCCCTTCTTAGTGCCCCCGTAGATGACTCCATAGTACTCCTCTCCCTCCTTCCCCATAGTACCCGCCATAATGTGTCCCCGTATAAAATGCTACTGTACAGAGCCCCCCATATAAAACACCCTTTCTTTGTGTTGCCTCAGTAGATGCCCCTATAGTGCCCACCAATAATGTGCCAGTAATAAGCCCCCCATTACGTGCCAGTAATAAGCCCCCCATTACGTGCCAGTAATAAGACCCCCATTACGTGCCAGTAATAAGACCCCCATTACGTGCCAGTAATAAGACCCCCATTACGTGCCAGTATTAGGTCCCCCCCATCATGTGCCAGTATTAGGTCCCCCCCATCATGTGCCAGTATTAAGGCCCCCCATCATGTGCCAGTATTAAGTAAGTACCCCCCCATCATGTGCCATTATTAAGCAAGTACCCCCCCCATCATGTGCCATTATTAAGCAAGTACCACCCCCATCATGTGCCATTATTAAGTAAGTCCCCCCCAATGTGCCATTATTAAGTAAGTCCCCCCAATGTGCCATTATTAAGTAAGCCCCCCCATCATGTGCCATTATTAAGTCCCCCCCAAGTATCACTATTGTAAAAAAAACAAAAACACTTATACTTACCTCAGTGTCAGCGATGCGATGCAGGCCTCTTCTGGCCTGTGTCCCACGCTGTATGGCTCAGGCGGCGCGATGACGTCATCGCGCCGGCCTCTGATAGGCTGCCGGCCTAGTGCCTGCAGCCTATCAGAGCAAGGGGAAGGGACACGCCTCTCCCTCCCCTGCACCGCCGCTCAGTGATGGGAAGTTCGGATCTTTTAGGTGAATCGGTTCATTTGAATCAGCTCATTCAAATGAACCGATTCATGAATCGGATCTTCGGTTCACTTGGTGAGTCAGACTGCTGAGCTGACTCGCAAGTGAACCGAAGACTCTAGGTGCCGGTGCGCATGCGCAGGTGCTTGATACATTCGATTCACTCACTACTTGCTGCGCTGCTGACTCAGTGCAGTCGGCTCGTCTTCTTCAGCTCTCTCTGAACTCTGATTACTAGTATTGAGTGAGTCAGGAAGAGTGATTTATTATAGTAAAGGGAAGCTGAGGCTGACGCCGGACAGGAGGACTCAGGAGTCAGACAGGAGTCAGAAGCTGTCACTGTGGTGTGCAATGTGAATTGTTGTCTGTTGTGCATTGTTACCCACAGTGACAACAGTGACACTGACAGTACAATCCATAAAGGTGATGTGAACCCACCCTTAGGCCCCTTTCACACTTGCGTTGTCCGGATCCGGCATAGAGTTCCGTCGTCGGGGCTCTATGCCGGAAGAATCCTGATCAGGATTATCCCCATGCATTCTGAATGGAGAGAAATCCGTTCAGGATGCATCAGGATGTCTTCCGTTCCGGAATGGAACGTTTTTTGGCCGGAGAAAATACTGCAGCATGCTGTACTTTTTGCTCCGGCCAAAAATCCTGAACACTTGCCGCAAGGCCGGATCCGGAATGAATGCCCATTGAAAGGCATTGATCCGGACCCGGCCTTAAGCTAAACGTCGTTTCGGCACATTGCCGGATACGACGTTTAGCTTTTTCTCAATGGTTACCATGGCTGCCGGGACGCTAAAGTCCTGGCAGCCATGGTAAAGTGTAGCGGGGAGCGGGGGAGCGGCATACTTACCATCCGTGCGGCTCCCGGGGCGCTCCAGAGTGACGTCAGGGCGCCCCAGGCGCATGGATGACATGATCGCATGGCACGTCATCCATGCACATGGGGCGCTCTGACGTCACTCTGGAGCGCCCCGGGAGCCGCACGGACTGTAAGTATACCGCTCCCCGCTCCTACTATGGCAACCAGGACTTTAATAGCGTCCTGGGTGCCATAGTAACACTGAAAGCATTTTGAAGACGGATCCGTCTTCAAATGCTTTCAGTACACTTGCGTTTTTCCGGATCCGGCGTGTAATTGCGGCAAGTGGAGTACACGCCGGATCCGGACAACGCAAGTGTGAAAGAGGCCTTAGTTATATAGCTACTGAATGAGATGCCTTTAACATATATATCTCCTGAGAAGCCAATTTGATTCTAAAGGGTTAATTTAGGCTAGTTTCACACTAGCGTTCGGCTGTCCGCTCATGAGCTCCGTTTGAAGGGGCTCACGAGCGGACCCGAACTCTTCCGTCCAGCCCTGATGCAGTCTGAATGGATGCGGATCCGCTCAGACTGCATCAGTCTGGCACCGTTTGTCCTCCGCTCCACTGGCCGTGCGGAGGCGTGCGGATCCGTCCAGACTTACAATGCAAGTCAATGGGGACGGATCCGTTTGAAGATGCCACAATATGGCTCAATCTTCAAGCGGATCCGTCCCCCATTGACTTTCAATGTAAAAGTCTGGACGGATCCGTCTGAGGCTATTTTCACACTTAGCTTTTATATGCCAATATAATGCAGACGGATCCGATCGAACGCTAGTGTGAAAGTAGCCTTCAACCTGTAATCTAAACTCTTGTGTCATCTGTCACTTCTCCTATCCCTTAATCTTATCACTGTTGCAACAAAAGCAGCCTCAGTGTAATGTAACCTGCTCTCCAGTCTGACTCGGCTCTTTTAACTCAATGAATCGAATGAGTCACAAACTAAGTCGGATCTTTAGATTCTTTTAACTTGTGACTCATTCGATTCATTTCTATTCTTAGACTCCCTGCACTTGTGTGACTCAGACGACTCAGAGCTGCTAGTGCTTGCCTTGCCCCCTCAGCTCTGATTGGTTGGTGGGCGGGGAGGGGTGGGGCTGGCAGAAGCAGCTTCCACTCTGAGATCATATTACGCTCCTCCCCGTCCCTCCCTCAGGCTCCGGCTCCCTGCGTCCCTGCTGCCAGCAGCGAGAGGTGAGAGACTCTGTGACTGAGCTGAGCTGAACTCGGATCAGTCAAGTGAATGCCACTGGCACAGGCAGTAGTAAGGAGATGAGCGCAATGGAAGCGCTCATCTCCCTGTGCCTGGCGGCGGCTCACTTTGGGAAGGGGGGCAGTTTAGTTGGGGGGGCACATGGGGGGGCCCAGCATGATGTAGGGGGGGCCGTGGCCCCCTCTGGGCCCCCCCCTGGCGACGCCACTGGTGGCTTCCCATACTGGAAAGAAGGGAGGGACCCAAAAAAAAGTTCAGAGTGTCACAGGAGGGGGATACGGAAGGACACCACCACTCAGTGTGACACGTGCCCCGATCATCCGGGCCTCTGCATTGACGGTTGCTTCAGGGAGTACCACACTTCCATGGAGTACTAAATTTATAATTCCCTTCCCCAATTTTAATTCTATTTAGCCACTGACAATCGCCCAGGAAAAAAAAAAAAAAAAAAACCCCACACACTATATTGGCTCTCATGACCTAACCCAGGCATCCTCAAACTGCGGCCCTCCAGCTGCTGCAAAACTACAACTCCCAGCATGCCCGAACAGCCTACAGGTATCAGCCTACAGCAGGGCATGGTGGGAGTTGTAGTTTTACAACAGCTGGAGGGCCGCAGTTTGAGGATGCCTGACCTAACCCCTCAGATGAGCACAGAAAAAATAAAAATTGTATTTTAATTTGTTGACTGTGTTCATCTTAGGGGTTAGGTCACACGTTATTTTTTATAGAGCAGATTCTTATGGACTTGGCAATACCTAATAGGTCTACTTTTTAAAATTAATTTAGGTTTTACACTATACTTTTTTAAACAAAATAAATCAAACATTTTAGTATCTCCATAGTCTGAGAGTCAGTTGACTTTTTTTTTTATATAATTGTTTTATTAATTTTCATCAATAGAAAATAATACAGGTACAATGTCATATTGCATATCATCAATATCGAGAGTGTACATTTACTTTTTTATTTTTATAGACAGTTATCTTAACTTGGGGCTCATTTTTTGCGGGATGAGAGGACGGTTTTATTGGCACTATTTTGGGGTGCATATCATTTTTTGATTGCTTGCTATTACACTTTTTGTGATGTAAGGTGACAAAAGAAATGGCTTTGCAGAGAACATATCCAGTAAGCTCCTAGCTGCCCTCTAGTGGTAGATGCAGAGAACATATCTAGTAATCTCCCAGCTGCCATCTAGTGGTAGATGCAGAGAACATATCTAGTAATCTCCCAGCTGCCATCTAGTGGTAGATGCAGAGAACATATCCAGTAATCTCCCAGCTGCCATCTAGTGGTAGATGCAGAGAACATATCCAGTAATCTCCCAGCTGCCATCTAGTGGTAGATGCCAGTGACATATCCAGTAAAATGTAAATCTATGCAGCAAATTTTGAACTCTGTCTTAAAGTTGTTGTTATTTAATACAGCCAAAAATTATTAAATTTGTCTCAAAACAAGAGCGGTACACGTATATGGACTTGGAACAGGTCTAGAAAATTGGAGGATTGAATTATTAGAACAGACTTTAAAGGGGTATTCTGGTTATGTAACATTATCCCCTATTTACAGGATAAGAGATTATTAGATTGGTGGGTGTTCCTACTGCTGGGACCCCCACCAGTCACAAGAATCGGGACTCAGTACCCCATGGAGCGCTCCGAAATAACGGAGCAGCCTGTCAGGCATGCACGTGGCTGCTCAGTTCATTTCTACCGGAGTCCTGGAGATAGCCAAACGCTGTACTCTGCTGTCTCCGGAAAACGAATGAAGGGAGCAGCCACACGCATGCCCGGCCAGCATCCCAGTAGGATTCCCACTGAACTAATAGGTTATCCCCCATCCTGTGGCTAGGAGATAACTTTACACGATTGGAATACCCCTTTAGGCAGCCATAAACATTCAACCACTTGGCTTAGCTAGAAATCCATTTGTATTTAAAAGGGCTTATCCTAGAATTCATATTGATTAAACTATCCTCAGCATAGGTCATCAATATCAGATCAGTGGGGGTCAGTTGCTAGAAGAGGCCAGCACTCTGAGCGCTGCAGCCTCTTCTTAGGCCATGTGACATCACTGTACATCGTCACATGGCCTAACGGCAGCTCAGCTCTGTAGTGTTCACCTGTGCGCCCCATCGGGACTCATACAACAGCTGACCTGATAGCGATGATTAGAGATGAGTGAAGTATTCAAAAAATTTGATTCGGCTGCTGCGCCAAATTTTACACAAAAAAAACAAACAAAAAACAAAACAAAAAACACCCCATTTACTTTGTCCCAAACTCATTTCTTTGTAATTGGTGTGTGCAATGACCGGGAATGGCGATTGCGCCGCCCCCTGTCATTCTACCCCCAGATTACAGTATCTGACAGTAATAAAAGTGTGAAAAAAATTATTATTTATTTTTTTTTTTTTAACTCTTACTTACCTTATCCATTTGATTGCGATGAACTTAATAGAAGCTCTAGCTTTCAATCTCATGTGGTCCCTGCTGATGTAATCACGTCAGCCGGTGTGGTGACATCATACATCACAACACACAGGAGTTTGTGCAAGATCTTTAACCACTTACCGCTAAGCTAACGCCGAAAGGCGTCATCTCCGCGGCGCTCCCAGGCTACGCTAACGCCGATTGGCGTCATCTCGCGTGAGCCGAGATTTCCTGTGAACGCGCGCACACAGGCGCGCGCGCTCACAGGAACGGAAGGTAAGCGAGTGGATCTCCAGCCTGCCAGCGGCGATCGCTCGCTGGCAGGCTGGAGATCCGAATTTTTTAACCCCTAACAGGTATATTAGACGCTGTTTTCATAACAGCGTCTAATATACCTCCTACCTGGTCCTCTGGTGGTCCCTTTTGTTAGGATCGACCACCAGAGGACTCAGGTAGGTCAGTACAGTCGCACCAAACACCACACTACACTACACTACACCCCCCCGTCACTTATTAACCCCTTATAAACCCCTGATCACCCATGATCACCCCATATAAACTCCCTGATCACCCCCCTGTCATTGATCACTGCCCTGTCATTGATCACCCCCCTGTCAGGCTCCGTTCAGACGTCCGTATGATTTTTACGGATCCACGGATACATGGATCAGATCCGTAAAAAATCATGCGGATGTCTGAATGGAGCCTTACAGGGGGGGTGATCACCCTGATTACCCTGATCACCCCCTGTCATTGATAACCCCCCTGTAAGGCTCCATTCAGACGTCCGCATGCGTTTTGTGGATCCGATCCATGTATCCATGGATCCGTAAAAAAGCATACAGACGTCTGAATGGAGCCTTACAGGGGGGTGATCAATGACAGGCGGGTGATCACCCATATACACTCCCTGATCACCCCCTGTCATTGATCACCCCCCTGTAAGGCTCCATTCAGACGTCAGCATGCGTTTTGTGGATCCGATCCATGTATCCATGGATCCGTAAAAAATCATGCGGATGTCTGAATGGAGCCTTACAGGGGGGGTGATCAGTGACAGGGGGGGTGATCACCCTGATTACCCTGATCACCCCCTGTCATTGATAACCCCCCTGTAAGGCTCCATTCAGACGTCAGCATGCGTTTTGTGGATCCGATCCATGTATCCATGGATCCGTAAAAAATCATGCGGATGTCTGAATGGAGCCTTACAGGGGGGGTGATCAGTGACAGGGGGGTGATCACCCTGATTACCCTGATCACCCCCTGTCATTGATAACCCCCCTGTAAGGCTCCATTCAGACGTCCACATGCGTTTTGTGGATCCGATCCATGTATCCATGGATCCGTAAAAAATCATGCGGATGTCTGAATGGAGCCTTACAGGGGGGGGTGATCAGTGACAGGGGGGTGATTACCCTGATCACCCCCTGTCATTGATAACCCCCCTGTAAGGCGCCATTCAGACGTCCGCATGCGTTTTGTGGATCCGATACATGTATCCATGGATCCGTAAAAAATCATGCGGATGTCTGAATGGAGCCTTACAGGGGGGGTGATCACCCTGATTACCCTGATCACCCCCTGTCATTGATAACCCCCCTGTAAGGCTCCATTCAGACGTCCGCATGCGTTCTGTGGATCCGATACATGTATCCATGGATCCGTAAAAAATCATGCGGATGTCTGAATGGAGCCTTACAGGGGGGGTGATCAATGACAGGGGGGTGATCAGGGAGTCTATATGGGTGATCACCCCCCTGTCATTGATCACCCCCCCCCCCCCCTGGTAAGGCTCCATTCAGACATTTTTTTTGGCACAAGTTAGCGGAAATTTTTTGTTTGTTTTTGTTTTTGTTTTTTCTTACTAAGTCTCATATTCCACTAACTTGTGTCAAAAAATAAAATCTCACATGGACGCACCATACCCCTCACGGAATCCAAATGCGTAAACATTTTTAGACATTTATATTCCAGACTTCTTCTCACGCTTTAGGGCCCCTAAAAAGCCAGGGCAGTATAAATACCCCACATGTGACCCCATTTCGGAAAGAAGACACCCCAAGGTATTCCGTGAGGGGCGTATTGAGTCCATGAAAGATTGAAATCTTTGTCCTAAGTTAGCGGAAAGTGAGACTTTGTGAGAAAAAAAACAAAAAAAAAAATCAATATCCGCTAACTTATGCAAAAAAAAAAAAAAAATTCTAGGAACTTGCCAGGCCCCTCATTGAATACCTTGGGGTGTCTTCTTTCCAAAGTGGGGTCACATGTGGGGTATTTATACTGCCCTGGCTTTTTAGGGGCCCGAAAGTGTGAGAAGAAGTCTGGGATCCAAATGTCTAAAAATGCCCTCCTAAAAGGAATTTGGGCCCCTTTGCGCATCTAGGCTGCAAAAAAGTGTCACACATCTGGTATCGCCGTACTCAGGAGAAGTTGGGGAATGTGTTTTGGGGTGTCATTTTACATATACCCATGCTGGGTGAGAAAAATATCTTGGTCAAATGCCAACTTTGTATAAAAAAATGGGAAAAGTTGTCTTTTGCCAAGATATTTCTCTCACCCAGCATGGGTATATGTAAAATGACACCCCAAAACACATTCCCCAACTTCTCCTGAGTACGGCGATACCAGATGTGTGACACTTTTTTGATGCCAAGGTGGGCAAAGGGGCACATATTCCAAAGTGCACCTTTCGGATTTCACCGGTCATTTTTTTACAGATTTTGATTGCAAAGTACTTCTCACACATTTGGGCCCCTAAATTGCCAGGGCAGTATAACTACGCCACAAGTGACCCCATTTTGGAAAGAAGACACCCCAAGGTATTCCGTGAGGGGCATGGCGAGTTCCTAGAATTTTTTATTTTTTGTCGCAAGTTAGTGGAATATGAGACTTTGTAAGGAAAAAAAGAGAAAAAAAAAAAATAAATCATCATTTTCCGCTAACTTGTGACAAAAAATAAAAAATTCTAGGAACTCGCCGTGCCCCTCACGGAATACCTTGGGGTGTCTTCTTTCCAAAATGGGGTCACTTGTGGCGTAGTTATACTGCCCTGGCAATTTAGGGGCCCAAATGTGTGAGAAGTACCTTGCAATCAAAATGTGTAAAAAATGGCCTGCAAAATCTGAAAGGTGCACTTTGGAATATGTGCCCCTTTGCCCACCTTGGCAGCAAAAAAGTGTGACACATCTGGTATCGCCGTACTCAGGAGAAGTTGGGGAATGTGTTTTGGGGTGTCATTTTACATATACCCATGCTGGGTGAGAGAAATATCTTGGCAAAAGACAACTTTTCCCATTTTTTTATACAAAGTTGGCATTTGACCAAGATATTTTTCTCACCCAGCATGGGTATATGTAAAATGACACCCCAAAACACATTCCCCAACTTCTCCTGAGTACGGCGATACCAGATGTGTCACACTTTTTTGCTGCCAAGGTGGGCAAAGGGGCACATATTCCAAAGTGCACCTTTTGGATTTCACCGGTCATTTTTTACACATTTTGATTGCAAAGTTCTTCTCACACATTTGGGCCCCTAAATTGCCAGGGCAGTATAACTACGCCACAAGTGACCCCATTTTGGAAAGAAGACACCCCAAGGTATTCCGTGAGGGGCATGGCAAGTTTTTAGAATTTTTTATTTTTTGTCGCAAGTTAGTGGAATATGAGACTGTAAGAAAAAATAAAAAAAATAAAATCATCATCATTTTCCGCTAACTTGTGACAAAAAATAAAAAGTTCTATGAACTCACTATGCCCATCAGCGAATACCTTAGGGTGTCTACTTTCCGAAATGGGGTCATTTGTGGGGGTTTTCTACTGTTTGGGCATTGTAGAACCTCAGGAATCATGACAGGTGCTCAGAAAGTCAGAGCCGTTTCAAAAAGCGGAAATTCACATTTTTGTACCATAGTTTGTAAATGCTATAACTTTTACCCAAACCATTTTTTTTTTGCCCAAACATTTTTTTTTTATCAAAGACATGTAGAACAATAAATTTGGCGAAAAATGTATATATGGATGTCGTTTTTTTTGCAAAATTTTACAGCTGAAAGTGAAAAATGTCATTTTTTTGCAAAAAAATCGTTAAATTTAGATTAATAACAAAAAAAGTAAAAATGTCAGCGGCAATGAAATACCACCAAATGAAAGCTCCATTAGTGAGAAGAAAAGGAGGTAAAATTCATTTGGGTGGTAAGTTGCATGACCGAGCAATAAACCGCTAAAGTTGTGGAGTGCCGATTTGTAAAAAAGGGCCTGGTCACTAGGGGGGTATAAACCTGTGGTCCTTAAGTGGTTAATCAAGATGGCGACGGTTGGCTCATTGCCATCAAATGGGTGAAGCAAGTATGATTTTTTTTATTTTTATTTTTTTTTATTATTTTTTCAAACGCCATTCAGGAAAAAAAAAAAAAAAAAAAACAAAAAAAAAAACAAAAAAAAAAACACACAACCACACACCATACAAAGCACTAGGAAATTCAGCTTTGTGGCAAATCAAATTGTCCCTGAAATTAACTCAACACTAGCGATGACCTTTCCTGAGGAAACACCACCATTATCCATCACTGGATAACCTCTTTGTACAGAAAAATGTAGGCAGCACTCAATACATAGTCCATACAGCAGGATTTTGGGTGTAACTGATCATAGCCAGTTTTATGATTAGTTTGTAACAGAAAAAATAAATAAAAAATTTCTGGCACTAACTAAGCAGGCATAGCTCCTAGCTGACAGGGTGAAGATCTACTACATACACAACACAAACAATACAGTCCATACAACCTGATACGCACAGATCACTTGTCACAGTCGAAAATCCTCTGCTGCTTTCCCCAGGCTGGAGACTGTCTGAAAGGATCACACTTTTCTTATAGAGCTCGACCAGGTGCCTCCTAATAAGTCAGCACAAAATGATGAGTGCAGTAGGTGGAGTTTGGAGCCTGTCCTTCTCTCCCCCAAATCCAGCAATCCAGGCCTTATTACTATTTTTTTTAATGCAGAGACCTATCTCTGTCTCTTTATATCAGGCATCCTCAAACTGCGGCCCTCCAGCTGTTGCAAAACTATAACTCCCAGCATGCCCGAACAGCCTACAGGTATCAGCCTACAGCAGGGCATGGTGGGAGTTGTAGTTTTACAACAGCTGGTGGGCCGCAGTTTGAGGATGCCTGCTTTATGTTAAAAGGGTTTTCCATAATTTTTAGGCTAGGTCTACACGACGACATGTGTCGCGCGACACATAGGGCGCAACTACACTGCAACATGTGCCGCGCGACAATATTTATAATGGTATTCTGAGGTTTCCCACTCTGACATGCTACGACGCGACAGTCGCAGAAAAATCCATCTTGAATGTTTTTTTTGCGACTGTCGTGTCGCAGTCACAGCATGTCGCAGTGCGACACCATAGACTACCATTATAAAAATTGTTGTGCGACAAATGTCGTCGTGTAGACCTAGCCTAAGGCCTCATGCACACGACCGTATTTTGTTTCCGCGTCCGATCAGTTTTTTTTTTGCGGATAGGATGCGGACCCATTCATTTCAATGGGTCCGCAAAAAACGCGGACAGCACACTGTGTGCTGTCCGCATCAGTATGTCCGTTCCGTTGCTCCGCAAAAAAAATTGTGCATGTCCTATTTTTTTCTAGTTTGCGGACAAGGATAGGCATTATTACAATGGATCCGCAAAAAAAAAAAACGGATGCCATACGGACCGCAAAACACATACGGTCGTGTGCATGTAGCCTAATACTAATGACCTATCCTCTGGACAGGTCATCAGTATGTGATTGGTGGGGATCCATCACCCAGGACCTCCGCTGATCACCTGTTTTGAGAAGGCACCCGCGCTCCAGTGAGCACCGCTGCCTTCTCGCAGCTCACCAAGCACAGCGCCGTACATTGTATAGCGGCTGTGCCTGGTTTTGCACTCAGCCCTATTCACTTGAATGCGGCTGAGCTGCTCCCAAGCCACGTGACAGATGAACGCGTAGACCTGTTACCTGTTATACTAACCTCCGACACCCCCTCGCTGTGGAAAAACTACGACTCCCAAGATGTACACTTGCTTGGCTGTTCTCAAAACTCCATAGAAAGGAATGGAGCATGCTGAAAGTCGTAGTTTCACCACAGCTGGATTCTCAGAGGTTAGCCATCACTGGTGTAGACAGCCTAGGAAAAGCTGTGAGAAGGCAGCGGCGCTCACAGGAGTGTCACTGCCTTCGCAAATAGCTGATTGGTGGGATTCCCAGGTGTCGGACCACCACTGATCAGATACTGGTGACCTATCTTGAGGATAGGTTATTAATATGAAAATCCTGGAAAACACCTTTAACTCCTTAGTTGCCTCAGATCAGGCATCCTCAAACTGCGGCCCTCCAGCTGTTGTAAAACTACAACTCCCACCATGCCCTTCTGTAGGCTGATACCTGCAGGCTGTCCGGGCATGCTGGGAGTTGTAGTTTTGCAACAGCTGGAGGGCCGCAGTTTGAGGATGCCTGCCTCAGATACATGAAGCTATAAGGTTATGGCTACACAGCAATTTTGGCCACTGCAAATGTCATGCAACCAAAGATCGCAGTGTCGCAAGATAGCAGGAATTAATAGGACCCAACTTGTACTTTTACTGCGAATCACTAAATATCCAAGAGGTGTCGCGGTCGCATTAAACAAACGAGCTGCTCTGCAATCCCATTTATTCCTATTGCAGCCCTGCGACACAGATCTTTGGCCAAAATTGCTGTGTAGATGTACCCTGAATTTAGGAGAAAAGTAAACTCCATCCACAGCTTTTCCACTCGGTCTCTCACAGTGGAGAGAGGAGGAAGCAGCTGAAAGACACTTCTGGTGGTGGATCATCTCCCGGGAGAACAAAAGGATCAGGTGAAAATATTAATTTCACCCAATCCTTCTCTCCTCCAGCATGATCTGTGGGGGAGAGTCAGGAGCTCCTCAGAGACATTAAACTTCTCGGCGGTTTCGGCTTACAAATCACTAATGTGTGAAGGAAATTAAATCTCCCGCTGCCCCAGGCCCAACAGGTGCCCTCCACCGCGCTGCAGTGGTGATGTCATATCAACACACATTACTGCCAATCAATGGCCTAAAGAACATTAGTCTCTACTAAAGGACATAGGGGCACATTTATTAAGACTGGTGTTTTAGATGGCGCAGGCCTCTCCATAACTTCGGCGCATCCCGCGCTAGTTCTAAATGTAAGACAGATTCCTTGCTGTCTTACATTTAGAACATTTTCTACGCCTAAGGCCTCATGCACACGGCCGTTGTTTTGGTCTGCATCCGAGCCGTCGTTTTTGTGGCTTGGATGCGGACCCATTCACTTCAATGGGTCCGCAAAAGATGCGGACAGCACTTCGTTGCTCCGTTCCTTGGCCCCGCAAAAAAAATATAACATGTCCTATTCTTGTCCGCGCTTTGCGGACAAGAATAGGCAGTTATAATAAAGGCTGTTCATACTATTACACAAATTGCTGAACGTGCACGGACGCCATCCGTGTTTTGCGGATCTGCGATTTGCGGCCGGCAAAACACACCACAGTCGTGTGCATGTAGCCTAAAACAGGCAGCGAAAATGATGAATCGGACAGTCCTGTCGGGCCGCCCCCTTCCCTGCCCATGCCACGCCCACAATTTTAGACCTGGCGTGAGCGGGGCGAAGTCGCAGATAGCGGCACAATGGCTAATCATTGCGCCGACATCTGCACCTGAAATACGCCTAATTTAGGCGTACTTCAGAATAGCTAATCATTGCGCCGTCATCTGCACCTGAAATACGCCTAATTTAGGCGTACTTCAGAATAGTAAATGACCCCCATATACTTCATCCATCAGAACCTACACCTTCTTGCTTCAAAATTTTTCTCAGTCATCAAGTGGTAAACCCTACAATGTTCAGTAATGGATTCTGATGACCTGTCCTCAGGATATGTGATCATAATAAAATCGCTGGGGTTCCCAATCCTGGCACCACTGCCGATCAGTTGTTACAGGGCACCGCCACGCTCACCGGAGATCTGGTGAGAACGTCCGGTTCCTGGCAACTCTCCAAGCCCATCGCTGTCATAGTACAGCAGCTCAGTGCCATGCGCTTCAAGGGGGCTGAGCTGCAATTAGGCCATGTGACCGATGTACTGTGAGGTCAAATGGCCTCGGAAGAGGCCGCAGGCACTTGCACGAGCGCCGGCCTATTCTAACAGCTGATTGGCAGGAGTCTCAAAAGTCAGAACCACCGATCTGATATTGATGACTAGTGTTGAGCACGAATATTCGAATAGCGAATTTTTATCGCGAATATCGCCACTTCGAGAATTCGTGAATATTTAGAATATAGTGCTATATATTCGTTATAACACATGATTCCTCTCTGCTTCTTGCTTGTGGGCCAATGAGAAGGAAGCAATGTCAAGCTCACAACAATACTTACTGCACCAATCAGTAATCTGTAGTCAGACCTGCTGAAATGTGAAGTTGCACGTAGTGTGAAAAAATATTCTAATCACTGCCGATTAGCGCAATCGCGAATATATTGGAGCACTTGACTCTATCTGCATATAAAGCTATTGTAATGTTCTGCCGTGTCAACCATTTTCTCCAGTCTCAGGAGAAACTCATTAAACTTCTATCAGATTGAAAAATGTAGCCAAAGTGACCCACGCCTGTATTTTGCGTTAAGAATTTGCATTACGCTATTTTTTCATTGCCGATTTTTCCCATTCAATAAAATAATCTCGAATTTGCGAATATATGACGAATATTCTACACAATATTAAAATATATCGCAAATTCGAATACAGCCCCTGCCGCTCAGCACTATTGATGACCTATCCTGAAGATAGGTCATCAATATTGATAACCCCTTTAAACGAGTGCGTCCTGCCTCCTCATGATTCGGTTGAATACTGTGACAGAGCAGTGAGCCTTTGGCTTCCCTCCATTGGCCCTCATAGATCACAGAGCAGTTCATACCTGTTGCCTACAAGGCACCAGGCTCTGGACCTGGGGTAGGCAGCCTCCGGCACGCCAGCTGTTGTGAAACTACAACTACCAGCATGCATACTGGCTCTGCTCTTCTCAGATCTCCCATAGAAATGAATGGAGCATGCTGGGGATTATAGTTCCACAATAGCTGGCGTGCCAAAGGTTGCCTAGACCTAGACTCAGGCTGTCGCCATGCAGTGATGTCCTTGCACCTGCCTGCATCTTGCTACTGACAGTACAGGCTACAGGAGGCCTATAGTCGAAGTTGTACAGTTGTGGGAACAGTGCTAGCTGAGTAAGAATTTTACTACTTTTACTGGCTTAGGCCACTTTCATACCAGCGTTTTTGCTGGATCTGTCATGGATCACCAAAAATGCTTCCACCATGATAATACAACCGCCTGCATCCGTTATGAACGGATCCGGTTGCATTATCTTTAACATAGCCAAGACAGAGCCGTCATGAATTTCATTGAAAGTCAATGGGGGACAGATCAGTTTTCTATTGTGTCAGAGAAAACGGATCCGTCACTATTGACTTACATTGTCTTTCATGCTGGATCCGTCTTGCTCCGCACCACATCACGGACAGAAAAACACTGCTTGCTGCGTTATTCTGTCCGTGATGGGGACGCAACCAAACAGAACGGAATGCATTCTGGTGCTCTCCGTTCCCTTCAGTTCAGTTTTGTCCCTATTGACAATGAATAGGGATAAAACGGAAGCGTTTTCTTCCGCTATTGAGATCATGGGCGTAGGAAGCGGGGGGGGGGGGGGGGGCGGGGTGTACGGATCCCCTCAGAAAATAATGCGGGGGGGGAATAATGAGGGGGGCTGTTATTACTGGCACATATTGGGGGGGGCCCTGTTATTACTGGCACATAATAGGTGGGGGGGCGGGGGGCCCTGTTATTACTGGCACATGATTGGGGGGGCTGTTATTACTGGCACATGATTGGGGGGGACGGGGGGTCTGTTATTACTGGCACATGATTGGGGGGGCTGTTATTACTGGCACATAATGGGGGGGCCTGTTATTACTGGCACATTATTGGGGGGGCTGTTATTACTGGCACATAATGGGGGGGCTGTTATTACTGGCACATAATGGGGGGGCTGTTATTACTGGCACATAATGGGGGGGCTGTTATTATTGGCACATGATTGGGGGGGGGGCTGTTATTACTGGCACATGATTGGGGGGCTGTTATTACTGGCACATGATTGGGGGGCTGTTATTACTGGCACATGACGGGGGGGGCTGTTATTATTGGCACATGATTGGGGGGGCTGTTATTACTGGCACATAATAGGTGGGGGGGCGGGGGGCCCTGTTATTACTGGCACATGATTGGGGGGGTCTGTTATTACTGGCACATGATTGGGGGGTCTGTTATTACTGGCACGTGATTGGGGGGCTGTTATTACTGGCACAATATTGGGGAGGGGGCTGTTATTACAAGCACATTATTGGGGGGCTGTTATTACTGGCACATGATTGGGGGGCTGTTATTACTGGCACATGATTGGGGGGGCTGTTATTACTGGCACATAATGGGGGGGGCTGTTATTACTGGCACATAATGGGGGGGGCCCTGTTATTACTGGCACATGATTGGGGGGGCTGTTATTGCTGGCACATGATTGGGGGGCTGTTATTACTGGCACATGATGGGGGGGCTGTTATTATTGGCACATGATTAGGGGGAGGCTGTTATTACTGGCACATAATGGGGGGGCTGTTATTACTGGCACGTGATTGGGGGGCTGTTATTACTGGCACAATATTGGGGAGGGGGCTGTTATTACTAGCACATTATTGGAGGGGGGCTGTTATTACAGGCGCATGATGGGGGGGCCCTGTTATTACTGGCACATAATAGGTGGGGGGGCGGGGGGCCCTGTTATTACTGGCACATGATTGGGGGGGCTGTTATTACTGGCACATAATAGGGGGGGCTGTTATTACTGGCACATAATGGGGGGGCCCTGTTATTACTGGCACATGATTGGGGGGGCTGTTATTGCTGGCACATGATTGGGGGGCTGTTATTGCTGGCACATGATTGGGGGGCTGTTATTTCTGGCACATGATTGGGGGGGTCTGTTATTACTGGCACATGATGGGGGGGGCCTGTTATTACTGGCACATGATTGGGGGGGGGCTGTTATTACTGGCACATGATTGGGGGGGGCTGTTATTACTGGCACATGATTGGAGGGGCCCTGTTATTACTGGCACATGATTGGGGGGGCTGTTATTACTGGCACATGATTGGGGGGGCTGTTATTACTGGCACATGATTGGGGGGCTGTTATTACTGGCACATGATTGGGGGGGCTGTTATTACTGGCACATGATTGGGGGGGCTGTTATTACTGGCACATAATGGGGGGGGCTGTTATTACTGGCACATAATGGAGGGGCCCTGTTATTACTGGCACATGATTGGGGGGGCTGTTATTGCTGGCACATGATTGGGGGGCTGTTATTACTGGCACATGATGGGGGGGCTGTTATTATTGGCACATGATTAGGGGGAGGCTGTTATTACTGGCACATAATGGGGGGCTGTTATTACTGGCACATAATGGGGGGGACCTGTTATTACTGGCACATGATTGGGGGGGGCTGTTATTACTGGCACATGATGGGGGGGCTGTTATTATTGGCACATGATTGGGGGGGCTGTTATTACTGGCACATAATGGGGGGCTGTTATTATTGGCACATGATGGGGGGGCTGTTATTACTGGCACATAATGGGGGGGCCTGTTATTACTGACACATAATGGGGGGGCCTGTTATTACTGGCACATAATGGGGGGGCTCTGTTATTACTGGCACGTGATTGGGGGGCTGTTATTACTGGCACATTATTGGGAAGGGGGCTGTTATTACTAGCACATTATTGGAGGGGGGCTGTTATTACTGGCACATAATGGGGGGGCCCTGTTATTACTGGCACATAATAGGTGGGGGGGCGGGGGGCCCTGTTATTACTGGCACATGATTGGGGGGCTGTTATTACTGGCACATAATGGGGGGGCTGTTATTACTGGCACATAATGAGGGGGCCCTGTTATTACTGGCACATGATTGGGGGGCTGTTATTGCTGGCACATGATTGGGGGGCTGTTATTTCCGGCACATGATTGGGGGGGTCTGTTATTACTGGCACATGATGGGGGGGGGGCCTGTTATTACTGGCACGTGATTGGGGGGCTGTTATTACTGGCACATGATTGGGGGGGGCTGTTATTACTGGCACATGATTGGAGGGGCCCTGTTATTACTGGCACATGATTGGGGGGGCTGTTATTACTGGCACATGATTGGGGGGGGCTGTTATTACTGGCACATGATTGGGGGGTCTGTTATTACTGGCACATGATTGGGGGGCTGTTATTACTGGCACATGATTGGGGGGCTGTTATTACTGGCACATGATTGGGGGGCTGTTATTACTGGCACATAATGGGGGGGGCTGTTATTACTGGCACATAATGGGGGGGCCCTGTTATTACTGGCACATGATTGGGGGGCTGTTATTGCTGGCACATGATTGGAGGGCTGTTATTACTGGCACATGATGGGGGGGCTGTTATTATTGGCACATGATTAGGGGGGGCTGTTATTACTGGCACATAATGGGGGGGCTGTTATTACTGACACATAATGGGGGGGCCCTGTTATTACTGGCACATGATTGGGGGGGCTGTTATTACTGGCACATTATTGGGGGGGCTGTTATTACTGGCACATGATGGGGGGCTGTTATTATTGGCACATGATTGGGGGGGCTATTATTACTGGCACATAATGGGGGGCTGTTATTATTGCCACATGATGGGAGGGCTGTTATTACTGGCACATAATGGGGGGCTGTTATTACTGGCACATAATGGGGGGCCTGTTATTACTGGCACATAATGGGGGGGGCTGTTATTACTGGCACGTGATTGGGGGGCTGTTATTACTGGCACATTATTGGGGAGGGGGCTATTACTAGCACATTATTGGAGGGGGGCTGTTATTACTGGCACACAATGGGGGGGGGCCCTGTTATTACTGGAACATGATAGGTGGGGGGGGCGGGGGGCCCTGTTATTACTGGCACATGATTGGGGGGGCTGTTATTACTGGCACATAATGGGGGGGGCTGTTATTACTGGCACATGATTGGGGGGGCTGTTATTGCTGGCACATGATTGGGGGCTGTTATTTCTGGCACATGATTGGGGGGTCTGTTATTACTGGCACATGATGGGGGAGGCTGTTATTACTGGCACGTGATTAGGGGGGCAGTTATTACTGGCACATGATTGGGGGGCCCTGTTATTACTGGCACATGATTGGAGGGGCTGTTATTACTGGCACATGATTGGTGGGGCTGTTATTACTGGCACATGATTGGGGGGGCTGTTATTACTGGCACATGATTGGGGGCGCTGTTAATACTGGCACATGATTGGTGGGCTGTTATTACTGGCACATGATTGGGGGGCTGTTATTACTGGCACATCATGGGGGGGCTGTTATTACTGGCACATGATGGGGGGGCTGTTATTATTGGCACATGATTGGGGGGGCTATTATTACTGGCACATAATGGGGGGCTGTTATTATTGGCACATGATGGGGGGGGCTGTTATTACTGGCACATAATGGTTGGCCTGTTATTACTGACACATAATGGGGGGCCTGTTATTACTGGCACATAATGGGGGGGTTGTTATTACTGGCACGTGATTGGGGGGCTGTTATTACTGGCACATTACTGGGGAGGGGGCTGTTATTACTAGCACATTATTGGAGGGGGGCTGTTATTACTGGCACACAATGGGGGGGCCCTGTTATTACTGGCACATAATATGTGGGGGGGGGGGGCGGGGGGCCCTGTTATTACTGGCACATGATTGGGGGGGCTGTTATTACTGGCACATAATGGGGGGGGCTGTTATTACTGGCACATGATTGGGGGGGCTGTTATTGCTGGCACATGATTGGGGGCTGTTATTTCTGGCACATGATTGGGGGGGGTCTGTTATTACTGGCACATGATGGGGGGGCCTGTTATTACTGGCACGTGATTGGGGGGGCAGTTATTACTGGCACGTGATTGGGGGGCCCTGTTATTACTGGCACATGATTGGAGGGACTGTTATTACTGGCACATGATTGGGGGGGCTGTTATTACTGGCACATGATTGGGGGGCTGTTATTACTGGCACATGATTGGGGGGCTGTTATTACTGGCACATGATTGGGGGGCTGTTATTACTGGCACATGATTGGGGGGGCTGTTATTACTGGCACATGATGGGGGGCTGTTATTACTGGCACATGATTGGGGGGCCTGTTATTACTGGCACATGATTGGGGGGGGCTGTTATTATTGGCACATGATTGGGGGGGCTGTTATTATTGGCACATGATTGGGGGGGCTGTTATTACTGGCACATAATGGGGGGCTGTTATTATTGGCACATGATGGGGGGGCTGTTATTACTGGCACATAATGGGGGGCCTGTTATTACTGACACATAATGGGGGGGCCTGTTATTTCTGGCACATAATGGGGGGGGCTGTTATTGCTGGCACGTGATTGGGGGGCTGTTATTACTGGCACATTATTGGGGAGGGGGCTGTTATTACTAGCAAATTATTGGAGAGGGGCTGTTATTACTGGCACATAATGGGGGGCCCTGTTATTACTGGCACATAATAGGTGGGGGGGCGGGGGCCCTGTTATTACTGGCACATGATTGGGGGGGCTGTTATTACTGGCACATAATGGGGGGGGCTGTTATTACTGGCACATAATGGGTGGGCCCTGTTATTACTGGCACATGATTGGGGGGGCTGTTATTGCTGGCACATGATTGGGGGGCTGTTATTTCTGGCACATGATTGGGGGGCTCTGTTATTACTGGCACATGATGGGGGGGCCTGTTATTACTGGCACGTGATTGGGGGGGCTGTTATTACTGGCACATGATTGGGGGGGCTGTTATTACTGGCACATGATTGGAGGGGCCCTGTTATTTCTGGCTCATTGGGGGGGCTGTTATTACTGGCACATGATTGGGGGGGCTGTTATTACTGGCACATGATTGGGGGGGCTGTTATTACTGGCACATGATTGGGGGGGCTGTTATTACTGGCACATGATTGGGGGGCTGTTATTACTGGCACATGATTGGGGGGGCCTGTTATTACTGGCACATGATTGGGGGGGCCTGTTATTACTGGCACATGATTGGAGGGGCCTGTTATTACTGGCACATGATTGGGGGGCTGTTGGTACTGGCTGATGAGAGGCGCTGGGGGGGCTGATGAGAGGCACTGGGGGCTGCTATGAGGCATGGGGCTCTTATCTGAGGTCTGATTCGGGGTCATTCATATTGGGGTCTGAGCTGAGGTGTGATCTGAGGTCTTATTAACATTGGGGATCTTATTGGGGCTGTTAGCTGAGGTCTGATTAACATTGGGGGTCTGATTGGTGGTCTGACCTGAGGTGTAATGAAACATATTTTTTTCTTATTGTGCCCACTTCCAGCCCGGAGCCCAGCTGCCCAGAGCACTGATCTGGAGCAGCTTTGAGAAAAAGGCCTCACAGTCTCCCACACTCCTTCTGCCCGGCCAAGCCAGCCAGCACCCCTGAGGCCAAGCCAGCCAGCACCCCTGAGTCTTCAGAACTGTAAGTAAATTATATATAAGGGGAGATTATTGTTTCGGCGGGGGGAAGGGGGGGGGGGCAGAGAAAGTACCCGGAATGACTGAAATATATGCCAAACGTTTGGTTAATTTCTGTGACCTGATAAACAAAGAACTGTTCATTTTGCATATTTTTTTGTTGTGAGATTTTTCACACACACACACACACACACACACACACACTTAAAATTTTACTATATAAACAACTCGCAGTTTACTGAATTAGGCTACTTTCACACTAGCGTTCGGGGCTCCGCTTGTGAGTTCCGTTTGAAGGCTCTCCCAAGAGGACCCGAACGCATCCGTACTGCCCCAATGCATTATGAGTGGATGCGGATCCGCTCAGAATGCATCAGTCTGACACCGTTTGTCCTCTGCTCAGCAGGCGGACATCCGAAAGCTGCTTGCAGCGTTCGGGTGTCCGCCTGGCCGTGCGGAGGCAAACGGATCCGTCCAGACTTACAATGTAAGTCAATGGGGACGGATCCGTTTGAAGATGCCACAATATGGCTCAATTTCAAACGGATCCGTCCCCCATTGACTTATAATGTAAAGTCTGGACGGATCCGTCTGAGCAACTTTCACACTTAGAATTTTTTCTAAAATATAATGCAGATGGATCAGTTCTGAACGGATCCCATCGTCTGCATTATAGGAGCCAATCCGTCTGTGCAGACACCAGACGGATCCTCTCTGAACGCAAAGTAGCCTAAGAATATACCAGGCGAGCAAAAATGCTGTCCCCCCCCCCAGATTCTTGGGGGTTCCTACACCCATGATTGATCCTTTCATCTTATACCTTCTCCCTGAAATGTCCTCTAATATCCCATAAAAATGACCTGGACTTGCTGGGAGTGGTATTTCTCTCCTCTTATATCCATAGATTATGGTCTCCATTCTGTGTGTTGCATCATGACCCTCTGAGTATGGTCTCCTTTTGGAGGTTATGAAAATGGTCACCCTAAGGCCCCTTTCACACGGGTGAGAATTCCGCGCGGGTGCAATGCGTGATATGAACGCATTGTACCCGCACTGACTCCGGACCCCTTCACTTCAATGGGGCTGTTCAGATGAGCGGTGATTTTTCACGCATCACTTGTGCGTTGCATGAAAATCACAGCATGTTCTATATTCTGTGTTTTTCACGCAAAGCAGGCCACATAGAAATGAATGGGTCTGCGTGAAAATCACATGTTCTATTTTTTTTGCGGTGTGGATGAATCACAGACCCATTCAAGTTGAATGGGTCTGGATCCGCCTGCAGCTACCGCATGGCCGTCACACGTTCTTCTGCATGAGGCCTGAGATGGAGCATCATGGAGTTAATATTACTAAATAGGGGGCACTAAGGGGCTTCTTTAGGGCGAATGATAACTGTGTGTAGGGGAACACTATAAATGTGTGGGAAACAAAGAGGTGGCTAGAGTTGTTGCGATACCAAAAATTTTATTTGATTTCGATACCATAAAAAAGTATTGCGATACTCAATACCATTCGATACCACGCGAAAAAAATAAAACACCAAAAAAGCAGCTTGCATTCCGCATTTTATGGAACGTCCGGCCCATAATCGAACAGTCTGATCCTATTTTTTGGGGGAACAAGGTGACAAAAAAATGGCGAATCGCACAATCTTTATTTTATTTTTTTCTGTTATGGTGTTCACCGCATAGGAGATTTTTTTGTATATTTTAATAGTTCGCACTTTTTTGGGAATGGCGATATGTTTATTTATTTATTGTTTATATGTTTTATATGTAAAATTGGGAAAGGGGGTGATTTAAACGTAATATTTTGGTGTTTGTTTAAACTTTTTTTATTTTTTAACTTTTTATTTAAAGGGGTTCTGCAGTTTTTTTAAACTGATGCTCTATCCTCTGGATAGATCATCAGCATCTGATCGGCGGGGGGGTCCGACACCCGGGACCCCTGCCGATCAGCCGTTTGAGAAGGCAGCAGCGCTGGCAGTAGCGTCGCGGCCTTATCACTGTTTACCGCAGGCCCAGTGATGTCACGGCTAGTATCACTGGCCTGGGCGGGACTAAGCTCCATTCAAGTGAACAGAGCTTAGCCCCGCCCAGGCCAGTGATACTAGTCGTGACGTCACTGGGCCTGCGGTAAACAGTGAGAAGGCCGCGGCGCTGCTGCCTTCTCATACGGCTGATCGGCGGGGGTCCCGGGTGTTGGACCCCCGCCGATCAGATGCTGATGATCTACCCAGAGGATAGATCATCAGTTTAAAAAAACTGCAGAATCCCTTTAATAACTATTAGCCCCCTTCGGGGCTAGAATCTGGGATCTTTTCATCCCTTGTACACAGCAGCAGGGAGATTACCATGGCAGCCAGGGCTTTAGTAGCATCCTGGCTGCCATGGTAACTGATCAGAACCCCGGGATTACACTGCTGGGGCTCCAATCACAACTGCCACTGCCACCAATGAATGAAGATGAGGGGAGTGGACCCTGAGGCCACTGCCACCAATGATTATAATACGGGGGGGTGCGATCAGCGCCACCAATGTTTTTAGTACGGGGGGGCGCACTGCGCCACCAATGAAGATAAAAACCCTTTGCCAGCTATGTGATTCTGCACCTGAGGGGTTAACTGCCGCGGATCGCAGCGCCCTGTCATAGAGGTCGGGTGCCGGCTTTGCGATTCTGCCGCCGGCACCCACCGCCTATATTTGTATTAATGGGTGAGTTATCATCATTGGTGGCGCAGTGGCCACCTCCCCTCCTCTGCCCCTCTCTCTTCTTATTGGCAGCAGCGGCACAAGGGGGAGGGAGAGACTCCTTCTCCCCTGTGCTGCTGAGGAGAACATGGAGTGCGCTGAGAGCAGCTCACGGTATGTTCTCTGATAATATCGTTAAATGTCAAATCCCAATATCGAATCGATACTGATGCAAAAGTATCGATTGGGTATCGATAATTCGAGACCTGCTACAACCCTAAAGGGAGCACTTTTACTAAGGCCTCTTGCACACAAACGTTTTTTTCTTCTGTTTACGTTCCATTTTTTGTGTTCCGTATACGGAACCATTCATCTCAATGGATCTACAAAAAAAATGGAAGGTACTCCTTATGCCTTCCGTTTCCGTATTTCCGTTTTTACGTTTTGTTCAAAGATAGAACATGTTCTATTATTGTCCACATAACGGACAAGGATAGTACTGTTCTATCAGGGGCCAGCTGTTTCATTCTTCAAAAAACGGAATGCACACGCAAAATACTGAAAAAGCCATACGGTCTTGTGCCAGAGGCCTAAGGCTGATGCCCACAAACATATGTTTGTTCCGCACTTTGAGCGGTTCGTATGCAGACCCATTCACTTCAATGAGGGCACAAAAGATGCGGACAGCAGACCGTCTGCTGTTCGCATTCGTATGTCCATTCCGTGACCCTGCAGAAAAATTGAACATGTCCTATTCTTGTCAGTTTTATTGACAAGAATAGGACTGTTTTAGAGAAGTCAGGATGTTCTGTTTCGCAAAATGCAGAAAACACACGACCGGTATCCGTGTTTTCGCAAAACAGGCTACAGACCTTAGTGGTTATTCATTCAACCGTGCTTTGGATTTTACAAATGGGCAGAATGCTGACTCCAGTCAATGGGGCTGTTCACACCTGTTTTTTTTAACTGGTCTCTCGATTAGAGATTCATGCCCAATCTGAGACGGTCATTGCAGGTCCTATTCTGCTCCTATTTCTATATCTGTGTGCATGCGTGCGTGTTGCAGAGCGCCGATCAGTAGTGTGCTCAGTAGCATCTGCACATTTTTCTTTTTTTTTTTTGGTGTGAAAAAAGACCTGCAGTTAGTGGTAGTTAGATTTTTTTTTTTGGCAGGACGGAAATACAGACATACGGAAACGGAATGCACACGGAGTAACTTCAGTTTTTTTTGCGGACCCATTGAAATGAATGGTTCCGCATACAGTCCGCAAAAAAAATGGAATGGACATGGAAAGAATATACGTTCGTGTGCATGAGCCCTTAGTGTGAGTTTAGGTTTTTGCACAAACGCACCATCTGCGTACGTGTATTTTGCAACCACTGAGCACCAATCAGTAGTATCCATTAGGCTACTTTCACACTAGCGTTTCACGGATCCGCTTGAAGGGCATTTCAAACGCATCCGTCAATAAACTGACTAAACGGAGCCCAACGGAAGCAATTCAGACGGATCCGTTTGTACGGATCCGTCTGTATTACGGATCCGTTTGTCACGTTGGTTTCCGTTTTGTCATCCGTTTAGCGGATCCGTTTTGAAAGGAAAAGCATCTCTAGGTTCCATCTTCATGTATTGAGATCTATAGGGTTGTAATGCTTCTATATTTCTCCATGGCTATCTTGTTGAAGTTCCAAAGCTGGTCCGACTTTCTTGTGCACGACTACATGCACTTAAAGATGTATAGTGTTCGTTAGCGGGCCATATGTCCCTGATCGTCATTGATAGTACGTACAGGAGTACAGAGCATCATGATGCTGACCATGTTGTGCCGCAAATTGGGCTATTGTCCTGCACTCATATGATCTATTAGTGCAAGACTATATCCCCGCGGGCAGCTCAACTTGCACAGGATGATTGTATACTATGATGCTGTGTACTCTCGTGTGCACGATCAATGCCACTATGGGACATATGGCCCGCTCACGGACCATATGTCTCTTGTGGCATACAGTCGTGTGCAAGAGGCCTTAAAGGGGTTTTCTCATCTCATACAATGGGGGCATACCACTTTAAGGATATACCTACATTGTCTTATAGGCCGCGGGTCCCACGGCTGGTACCCTCACATATATTGAGAACGAAGCTAAAGAAAGTAGATGAGGTCGCACTGCGCTGCCGCCCTCCATCCATTTCTATAGTTGAGGCGGGGATTAGCGTTTGGCGGTGGACATACCATGGGAAATGTGTCCTACAGCAACTGTGCTCCCCGCTCCGTTCTCAATATAGGTGCGGGTCCTACCAATGTTACCCACACCTATCAGACAATGGGGGCATATTCAAGTGAAATCCCCCCATTGTCTATGTGAATACCCCTTTAAAAACTCTATGTCCCTTGCGTGTCCCTTGTGGTAATCACACTAGTTATATTAGCGTCATCGGGAAATCATTAAACGTTAAAATCACAATTTATGAATTCCTGATGATGCTGACAGACCGTGACTACCACAAGGGCTCATATGAAAGGGCACAAGATTGAACAATGAACAAGCATTTGCTTGTTCATGTGCCAATCATAGGTTCTACGATCAATAAAGAGCCAAAATTTAGCTCATTATTGATGGTCAGGTTTTAATGGATCTTACGACATTGGCACTAATGCTGTTTTGATATAAAAACTACCAAGGGTGTTGTAATAAACGCACAGTAGTGAGACTAGGGTAGTTTTTATTTCAACACAGCTAGAGTGCCAATGTTCCCTGTACAGGACAATAAAAAGACAGACACAGTGCAGTAAAGTATAATTTTTTTTTTTTTTTTTTCTGTCAATAAATAAATAAATAAACTATTTTTTTTATTTTTTATTTTTATTTATTTTTTTACAACTGTTCATAACTTTGAGGGGAGGTGGACTCTCGTGGACTCGATGCGCTGGGGCTGGCAATGGTAGCCCCCCTGTCCTGGCGAGCCACTGAGGTTAAACTACGGGCCATAGGAAAGGATGCAGGGCGTAATTGAGGGGTGTGGAGAAAGGAAGGGTCGGAGGAGGAGGAGGAGGAGGAGGAGGGGGAGGGGACCCGAGCATGTGTAGAGGTGGAGGGAGTTTGAAAAGAAGTAGGAGGAAAAGGGGCAGGAGAAGAAAAAGAAGGAAACACATGCTCGGGGGGGGGGAAGAGAAGGGAAAGGTTGGCGGTACTGGCCACTGCTGTGGGATGGGGGGGGGGGTAGGTGTGGGGTGGGGGTTGGGGGCGGTGCATGATTTCCCATGACCCGTTCTCTACCATGATTTTAACTGATGTAACTGCTCGGGCGTCATTGAGTCCATCAAACCGATCATGTTTAGCCCATAATGGTAGTTTGGGCTGTGTTGATACGCCGACTCCGCCCCTTCCCAGCGGCGAATCAAGTCAGCACCAAACTCCATTTGATGTCGGGCAAAACCTTCTAGAGCGTCGGAAACGACCTCTACAAGGTTCGCATAATCGGCTCGACTTGGCCTACCAGATCTCTGCCCGCTCACCAGGGCTCTTAAATTTTGACGGAAACCTAAGAGCCTCTGTTGAGCGGAGGGACCGGGTAGGGGACCCGGAATATCCTGAGCCGATGCATCAGGGACAGGAGGGCTGGCGCTGGCGATCTGTACTGGTTCCGCCTCAGGAGGTTGGTCAGGCTCCCGAGTGCTGCTGGCACTTCTGTAGAAAAAAAAAAAAAGGAAAGTTAGGAATTGTTCTTTAAATAAAACATCCATGTTCTATGCTATGTCTACCGTATAGCATAGGGGGCTGGCCAAAACAGGGGAGCCAAACGCTCCACTGTCTCAGACAGCCCCTTACACTCAGACGGAGAGAACAGTTGTCCATCTGACTGTGGGGGGCTGTCCAAAACAGGGGAGCCAAACGCTCCACTGTCTCGGACAGCCCCTTTACAATTTATTTTTTAAACAGTTGTTATAAATATTTACTTTTTTGGTGCCATAGCCTTTTGTAGGAACCCCAGGGCCGCCGTATGGATGTATGTGGCCCCTGAGGTTCCTCCGGAGCCACTCGGGGCCTGACCCTCCTTGTTGTAATCCCTCCTGAAGCGGTCCCGGATAGATCGCCAACTCGTTATAACCAGTTTGACTATGGAAAAAAACAATAAAAACTAAAATCAGCATGATGAAAGGAAAACAACAATATTTTAATTTATTAAAATGCATATTGTTTTACTTACCATATTTCTCCTGAGCCGCCGCATCTAGATCCCCCCAGGTCTCTAAAACTTCTGCAGAGATGTCCCTCCAGAGCCGCTGGGTATGGCGATGATCGGCGTGGTGGCGGTCGGCGTGGTCCCATAACGCTGGACGCGCCTCCACCAGTCGGATGAGGAGCAGGTTATCGATGCTCGGAACCCCGAACTCCTCATCTTCCCTGGTGGAGCCTACGGAACCCTGAAAAAAAAGGAAATACAAAATTTTATGTAAATCCTAATACAAAATGCTAATTAAAACTACTAAATTCAATACTTACACGTCTACGACCGCCACGATCATTCCCTCGGACTCTGGAGGCGACTGGGGGATCCTCGCTGGCGGCTCTAGGTGCAGATTGCTAATACAAATAAAAAAAAATTTAGAAGACTGTACTTAAACCAATTTTTAAGAAATCTCTCTATATATATATATATATATATATATATATATATATATATATATACTTACTTCTTGACAGCCCCGGTCCGGGCTTGGTCCACCTCCCCTGGACGCTGGCGATGCAGCAGGTGAGCTGGCCCCGGCAGCCACTTCGGGAGAGCCCTCCGCAGAAGATGATGAAGAAATCTATAATAAGAGCACATACTGTTGATTTTATACTTACGGGCCACTGGATACGGCAGCGCCTTCTGGGTGGGTTACGCCAGTCTATCGATGTCTTCTTTGATGACATCTGTACGCAACAGAATACCAGACAAAATGCAGATAACGTTAAAGGAACTTGTAGAGCACTATTTCCTCATATATCAACATATTTTTTTTAGTTTTTTTTAATACTTACTTTTTAAAATATCGATATGGGCTTCCCCACCGCAGATGTCTCTTTCTTTTTTTTTTTTTCTTTTTTTGGAACGACCCTAATAATAAAATGATTAAAAAAATTTATCCGACAGGAGCCATAATCCCCCCAAGTTACATAAACACCCCGAGAGACAGCAGCCCCGCATAGTGCCAGCAGCCCCCCACAATGACATCAGGCCCCCAGTTCCAAACAACTCTCCCACAGTGCCCTCAGCCCCCCCAATGCCAGCAGCCCCCACAGTTCCAGTCACAAACACCCCCGCAGTGCCAGCAGCAGACACAGTTCCAGCCACAAACACCCCCGCACTGCCAGAAGCACCGCACAGTTCCAGCCACAAAAAACCCTGCAGTTCCATCCAGAAGCACCGCACAGTTCCAGCCACAAACACCCCCGCAGTGCCAGCAAACCGCACAGTTCCAGCCACAAACACCCCCGCAGTGCCAGCAAACCGCACAGTTCCAGCCACAAACACCCCCGCAGTGCCAGCAAACCGCACAGTTCCAGCCACAAACACCCCCGCAGTGCCAGCAAGCCGCACAGTTCCAGCCACAAACACCACCGCACTGCCAGCAAACCGCACAGTTCCAGCCACAAACACCCCCGCAGTTCCAGCAAACCGCACTGTTCCAGCCACAAACACCCCCGCAGTGCCAGCAGCAACCACAGTTCCAGCCACACGCCCCCCCCCCCGGTGCCAGAAGCCCCCCATAAAGGCAGCCCACACCACCAGTGCCAGCGGCTCCCATTGTTCCAGACACACACACCCCTTCCCAAGTGCCAGCAGCCCCCCCACCCTAGAAATAGAGAGAGAGATAGATAGATAGATGGATAGATAGTAAAAAAAGAGAGATAGACAAACAGACAAAACTTCATACACTTACCAGTCTCACCAAGTCGATGATCCAAAATGGCCAACGATGAGGGGGAGGGACAGATGAGGGGGAGGGACAGGAAGTTACTGGGCATGCGCAGAAACATGAACGTTTTCGAACGGATCCGTGTCAAAGCGGAGCCAGGACAGACGGATCCGTCCCCATTGACTTCCATTGTAACTATGAACGGATCCGTACGCCTCCGCACGGCCAGGCGGACACCAAAACGCTGCAAGCTGCGTTCGGGTGTCCGCCTGCTGAGCGGAACGGAGGCCAAACGCTGCCAGACTGATGCATTCTGAGCGGATCCTTATCCATTCAGAATGCATTGGGGCAGTACGGATCCGTTCGGGGCCGCTTGTGAGAGCCTTTGAACGGAACTCACAAGCGGAGCCCCGAACGCAAGTGTGAAAGTAGCCTTACTGATTGTGTCTGCTCAGTTTGCACTGCAAGTTCTATTATTTTTTTTGCAAAAAATACTTTTTTTTGTGCAGCAAAGACTTTTTGGTGCAGAAAATACTTTTTTTTTTACAACTTTTCTTCTAAATTTTATTTCAAATTTATTACAAGCCCCTTCATGTGTGATAACACTACATACACACCCCACACTAAATAAAGGTTTACACATTTCACACCCCAATAAAATAAAAATGGCACGTCCATCCCAACGTGTATACTCAGCTGAACAGGCATACGCCATGCTTGCCTCCGATACTGAGCCTGCCAGTGAGGGAGAAGAGGATGCCACTTTCCTCTATTCCTCTACCCCCTCATCATCATCATCATCCGCTAATGAGGGACCCTCTAGAAGGCACCCCAGGGTAGCAGAGGAGGCAGCCCCCCCCCAGAGTGAACCCTTATGGACCCTACCCTGTGACGATTAGAGCTCGTTCACACGAAAGTTTTTTGCGTTCTGTATACGGTCGGTATACGGAACCATTCATTTCTATGGGTCCGCAAAACAAACAGAATGTACTCCGTGAGCATTCCGTTTCCATTTGTCCGCATTTCCGTTCCTCTACATTTTGTCCTATTATTGTCCACAAATCACGTTCTGTGGCTCCATTCAAGTCAATGGGTCCGCAAAATAAACGGAACACATACAGAATGTACTACATATGTCTTCCGTATCCGTTCCGTTTTTGCGGAACCATCTATTGAAAATTTTATGCCCAGCCCAATTTTTTCTATGTAATTACTGTATACTGTATATGCCATACGGAAAAACGGAACGGAAAAACGGAATGGAACCGGAAACACTACTACTACTAAAAAAAAAAAATTTGATAAAACTGATCCTTTAAAAACGGACCGCAAAACACTGAAAAAGCCATACGGGGGAGGGGGAGATGGGAGGCCGCACACTGCCACCAATGTTGTTACTGCTATAGAAGGAGGGGGGCCGATGGGGGGCGCACACTGTGCCACCAACGATTTATAACAATAGAGGGAGGAAGGGGGGTCCGATGGGGGGCGCACACTGTGCCACCAACGATTTATTACACTAGAGGGAGGAAGGGGGGCCCGATGGGGGGTGCACACTTTGCCACCAACGATTTATTACACTAGAGGGAGGACGGGGGGCCCGATGGGGGGCGCACACTGTGCCACCAACGATATTCAAACTGGGGAGGGGGGGGGTCTTCCCCCTGCTGCCTGGCAGCCCTGATCTCTTACAGGGGGATATGATAGTACAATTAACCCCTTCAGGTGCGGCACCTGAGGAGTTAATTGTGCTGATCACGGCCCCCTGTAAGAGATCGGGTGCTGCCAGGCAGCAGGGGGCAGTCTTGTACAAAGTTTGTAGTGTATTCGAACTAGAAGCGTCCCCATCACCATGGGAACGCCTCTGTGTTAGAATATACTGTCGGATCTGAGTTTTCACGAAGTGAAAACTCAGCTCTGAAAAAGCTTTTATGCAGACGGATCTTCGACCTACGGCCACGGATGCGGATCTGAGTTTCACGAAGTAGCTCATATCCGACAGTATATTCTAACATAGAGGCGTTCCCATGGTGATGGGGACGCTTCAAGTTAAAATATACCATCGGATTGGAGAAAACTCCAATCCGATGGTATAAAAGAACTCCAGGCTTTACATTGAAAGTCAATGGGGACGGATCCGTTTGAAATGGCACCATATTGTGTCAACATCAAACGGATCCGTCCCCATTGACTTGCATTGTAATTCAGGACGGATCCGTTTGGCTCCGCACGGCCAGGCGGACACCAAAACGACTTTTTTTTCATGTCCGTGGATCCTCCAAAAATCAAGGAAGACCCACGGACGAAAAAACGGTCACGGACCTACGGACCCCGTTTTTGCGGACCGTGAAAATAAACTGTCGTGTGCATGAGGCCTTAGTGAGAGTAGCTCCGGGTAAACCCACAAATTCTGCGTTTATGAAGGGAGAGATTCCCAGATAGAACCCCCAGAATGCCCCTCCATCCTAGGAGTTAGTGGGAAGATTGTGTGGGAGTTACTGCACCCACTGCTGGGTAAGGGTTACCACCTCTATGTGGATTACTATTATACCAGCATACCCATATTCAGGTCCCTAACTTCCAGAAGTACTGTGGCTTGCGGCACAGTGCGCAAAAATCAGAGAGGCCTCCCTAGATCC
This sequence comes from Bufo gargarizans, assembly GCF_014858855.1. Classification (NCBI taxonomy): domain Eukaryota; kingdom Metazoa; phylum Chordata; class Amphibia; order Anura; family Bufonidae; genus Bufo; species Bufo gargarizans. The sequence continues at coordinate 149,453,199 of NC_058086.1, read as the reverse complement.
CTGGTGGGGCAACCACTGAGAATAGGTGAAAGCAGGGCTCTCCTCCATGAGAACATTCTGGCAGGTAAGTACAAGGACAAGAGGGATGTCCTTTTAGTGACCACCGTTCACACAAATACCAGCTCCCCTGCTCATGTGCGAGGTACCACTACCACTATCCCCAAACCAGTTTGCATCCTGGACTACAATAAGCACATGGGAGGGGTGGATCTTTCAGATCAAGTTCTGAAGCCCTACAGTGCCACACGAAAAATAAAAAGTGTGGTACAAAAAGCTGGCCGTACACATTGTACAGATGGCAATGTGCAATGCATACGTGCTATTTCCTTCTGCAGGGCACAGAGGAACTTCCCTTCAGTTCCAAGAGGTGGTAAATTGTTAATCAAGGCCCTAATTTTTAAAAGCCAGGCCGGAGAGGGTCCCAGTACTTCAGGAAGTTACGGAGCCCTTGTTGTACCAGGACAACATTTTCCAGGTCAAGTCCCCCAGACAGCAAGGAAGGGAAGGACCCAAAAAAGATGCAGGGTGTGTTCCAAAAGAGGGATAAGGAAAGACACCATTTACCACTGTGAAACCTGCACTGAAAAACCTGGCCTGTGCATGCAGAATTGTTTCAGAATCTACCACTCATTCATGGAGTATTAATTTAATTTCATCCTTCATGCTCCCTGTAATATTTCCACTTTATATCTCTGATTAAGGCCCCTTTCACAAGGGCGTTGCGGGAAAATGTGCGGGTGCGTTACGGGAACACCCACGATTTTTCTGCGCGAGTGCAAAACATTGTAATGCGTTTTGCACTCGCGTGAAAAAAATCTCGCATGTTTGGTACCCAAACCCGAACTTCTTCACAGAAGTTCGGGCTTGGGATCGGTGTTCTGTAGATTGTATTATTTCCCCTTATAACATAGTTATAAGGGAAAATAATAGCATTCTGAATACAGAATGCATAGTAAAATAGCGCTGGAGGGGTTAAAAAAAAGAAAAATTTTTTAACTCACCTTAGTCCACTTGTTCGCGTAGCCCGGCATCTCCTTCTGTCTCCTTTGTTGAATAGGACCTGTGGTGAGCATTAATTACAGGAACAGGACCTTTGATGACGTCACTCCGGTCATCACATGGTACGTCACCATGGTAAAAGATCATGTGACGTACCATGTGATGACCGGAGTGACGTCGTCAAAGGTCCTGTAATTAATGCTCACCACAGGTCCTAGTCAACAAAGGAGACAGAAGGAGATGCCGGGCCGCGATCAAGTGGACTAAGGTGAGTTAAATAATTTTTTTTATTTTTTTTAACCCCTCCAGCGCTAGTTTACTATGCATTCTGTATTCAGAATGCTATTATTTTCCCTTATAACAGAAAATAATAATGATCGGGACTCCATCCCGATCGTCTCCTAGCAACCGTGCGTGAAAATCGCACCGCATCCGCACTTGCTTGCAGATGCTCGCGATTTTTACGCAACCCCATTCACTTCTATGGGGCCTGCATTGCGTGGATTATCGCACCGCAACGCACAAAGAGGAGCATGCTGCGATTTTCATGCAACGCATAAGTGATGCGTGAAAATCACCGCTCATGTGAACAGCCCCATAGAAATTAATGGGTCGGTATTCAGTGCGGGTGCAATGCGTTCACCTCTCGCATCGCATCCGTGCGGAATACTCGCCTGTGTGAAAGGGGCCTTAGTCCACCTCGCTTGCATATCCACTTTCCAACAACCACTACATATTTTTTTTCTGTGAGACAACCGTGCCCTTTCCACCCCTTAAAATGTTCGTATGGGGGTGCACTTTCCAAAAAGGGGCCACTTATTAGGGTTTTTTTTTATTTCTGGGACCTCAGGAATTTTTTAAATGCGACATGGCAGCCAAAATCCATGTCTCTTTATTCAGGCCTGCAAAAAACATATTTTGCACTTTGCCTCTAGAGCCCTGCTGTGCGCCAATACAGCAGGCTACAAGCACATATGGGGTGTTTGCAAAAAGAGGAGAAAATTGGGAACATATACTGGGGTGCGCTTTCTTCTTTAACCCCTTGTGAAAGAGAAAAATTGGGGTCTGCTAGTAATTTTTCATTTTTACAAATGTGTGCTTTGAAATCCTGTCTCTAGTATTTCTGCCTACTGTGAGACACCTGTTTGCTAAAAAGTACCCTTTCCACCACTTAAATTGTTCATACGGGAATGCTCTTTCCGAAATGGGGTCACTTCTTGGTTTTTTTTTATTTCTGGGGACCTCAGGAATTTTTTTTTTTTTTTTTTTACTTTAAATATTTTATTTATAATACAAAAATACATATCCATATAACATTTATAATATTATAAAATCCTTAAGTCCGTAAGTTTCTGATTTATAAGCATGGTTAATAATAATTTCATACAAATACCCATACTTATGGGGATAATACAAGTCAAATGGAGATCTCACTTGCTGAGAGGAGAGCGGGGTTCACCCGACATCGACAGCCTAATAAGGCAAACACACACAGCATCCCACTTGGCATATTAATATCTATAAAGGGCAGAGATCAGGGGCCCGCAGCTCGGGCGGCCACCAGGGAGCGAGTGCGCACCCCGCGCGCCCTCTCCCGAACATGGGTGAGAGAAAACGGCAGGATTAACAATCTTGAAGCCATTCACCTGGTACTCGCATTAACCGTACATAGCGGGCTTACGGCGATCTTTGATCGCAAACACTTCTTGGAGCAAGCTGGGGGGTCCAGCAGTCTTCTATCGCAGTGGAAAAAAAATCCACGTGCATATTTTACTGCCTCATCCCCAGATAGTTAAAATTGAGAATTAGTGCCCGGCTTAACCGTACCTCACATACATCCACACCAGTATCTCATGTGCAAAGGGACTCAAGTTGAGTATCACTCGGCAATCACCGGCATTTAAAAGAAATGTGGACAAGAACACCACCAGAGACCGGCTCTGTCCCCTTTAAGAGAACACCTAGTGGCACCCATGCAGCATGTATCGTATCACTGCCTACAGTCAAACCGCATATCAGACAGAGAGAGCCGCATTTCGGGTCACACCCCGTCCCCGGGCCGCCCAGGGTCCCGAGCCCCGGGTCCCCGCCCATAGAGCACGCAGTGCCCTGATTTGAAAAAAAATGTAGCCATTATTCAGTGCCAGAGGGTCCCGCCATCCTCCAGCGTTCCTAGAGATACTCCAATGCTCAGATGTAACTTCACATCCTTCACCAATTACAATGCATACAGAAAAACCGGACTAATAAGATCATCCCCAGCCCCACCTATCCCCCCCCCCCACCTTGCAGGAAAAAAATAAATAAATAATTATATATAATAAAAAAGGAAATTCCAAATTGATTAATTAACCATGTCCCAGTCTTCCCACAGTTTACCCCACTTTAAATAGGATCCTCTTTGTTTATACAAAATCCTCTCGTAGCTTTTCACTTTCTCGACCAGAGCCAACCAGTTACTACAGTCTGGAGCGGAAGAGCAAAACCATAGTCTAGAAACAAGAAGCCTGGCCAAGAACATAACCTTAATCAATAATTGGCGTTTTATGGGCTGGTAATTAACCTCCGATAAGTCTCCCAGGACCCATATCCTGGGAGACAGAGGAACAACAATGTTAAGTTTACGAGCTAAGGTAGTTTGGACCGATCTCCAATAACTACCCACCATTGGGCAGTCCCAAAACAGATGTAAATGATCTGCCTCGGAGTCGCCACAGCGTGGGCAGTCAGAGGAGGCTCTAAGTCCTCTCCTATATAACCACATAGGTGTCACATATATTTTGTGCAAAATATTGAATTGTACAACAGTGTGATTAAAATTCTGTGAAACAAATTTTAAACTTTCCCCTATGTTCTCCCAGTCTGGGGGACCCACCTCTGAGAGTAACGAGGACCAGGATTTCTGTCCTGGAGAAAGAAGACCCCCAAATTTTTGTATCTATAGCAATGTGATATTTTAATTTTCGTGACAACTTTCTTAATAATTAAATCATGTAAAAATTCAGGAGTATCTATAAAAAGAAGGTGACTATTCAAAGTGCTAGAAAGTGCTGACCTCAATTGGAAATATGCATACCAAGCCACCTCGCCCAAATTTGCCCTTTGCCCTAACTCTATCGGGGGCAAAATTTGTCCGCCACTAACCACCTGATGTAGGTACTGAACATTCTTAGTCCTCCAATACTGGCAACAATTCAAATCCCTTAAATTCAAAAGCTTTGGATTATGCCATAATGGGGTGCAAATAAGTAATGCCTTAACTCCACACCAACTCCTAATAGCCAGCCAGGTCTTTATAGCCATTCTGCAAAAAAGTGAATACCCAGTCTGTATGTTTGATAAATAATCGGACTCCAATACGGTGAAAAAGTCTGTAAAACCTGAGTCTTTCACCACTTTGTTGCAAAAATTGCAATTTTCCCAGTCGTTAAAAAGGCAAAGTTGAGAGGCCACAAAGTAACCCCTAAAATAGGGGAGGTTAAGACCTCCCTGGTTGTAGGGCATGGAGAAATAGAGTGCCTTCAATCTCACACGCTTCCTCCCCCATAGTAGGTCGTTAAGCATCCGCTCTATCAATCTAAAATACTTGTCTGCGATCCATACAGGCGAGTTGTGCAGGACGTAAAGAACCTGGGGCAGCACTACCATTTTTATTAAAGAGATTCTGTCCGCTCTGGCAGGCAGAATTTTTTGCCATATCTTGATTTTAGCCCTCAGCTTTATCAGCAGGGGAATCAAATTAAGTTGTAAATATTCCTGAGGTTTGGCAGAAACTGAAATCCCCAGGTACTTTATTGAATCAGAGATTGTTAACTGGTTATCCCAGTCGCCTCGCAACTCGTCTATAGGGAGGAGAACAGTCTTCTCCCAGTTGATCTCCAAACCAGACGGAACAGGAAAAGGAAACCAACCAAATCCATTATACGAGGGAGAGTGGTTTCTGTTTGATGGACAAAAACCAAGATAGTCATCTGCATAGAGGGATACACGGTCATGCTTCCCCATTATGCCAAAGCCGGCCACCTGCAGATCCTGCCTTATGCTAGCTGCTAAGGGTTCAATATAAATATTAAACAAGAGGGGGGAAGAGGGACAGCCTTGACGGGTACCTCTTCCTAGGGTAAAGCTCTCTGTGATCGTATCAGTTGATCCTGATCCTAGCAACTGGAGAGCTATATAATAACTGAACCATCGCCGTAAATCTAGGGCCAAAGCCCATTTTTTTCATCACCTCCCAGAGAAAAGTCCACTCCACCCTGTCGAAGGCTTTGGTGGCATCCAATGACAGGATGGAGCGGGTGCCACACCCCGGGGACTGAATATTCATAAATAGCCTATGCAAGTTATGAGGGGTACCTCTTTTTGGCATAAAGCCATTTTGGTCTGGGTGGATGATAGTGGATATGACCCGTGTAAGCCTCCTAGCCAAAACTTTTGATAGTAACTTAGCGTCTGTATTTAGTAACGAGATTGGTCTATAAGAGCTCATTTCTATCGGGTCTTTGTCCTTTTTAGGAATTAGGACAATAAGAGCCTCCATCATAGAGCATGGTAGGCTCCCTCCCTGTATTGCCTGGGAAAAAACCTCTAGCAGCTGAGGAAGAATCACATCGCTATACTTACGGTAAACCTCATATGGAAGGCCATCCATCCCTGGCGACGAATTCCCCGAGACAGATCCCAAAGCCTCCTGGAGCTCCGAAAGAGATAGCTCCTCTTCCAGATATTCTATTTGGGCTTCATTTAAAGTAGAGAGTGGAATCCTCTCCAGGAACCGCGTCGCCAGATCGGGTGACAAGCCAGAAGAGGGACTATATATCTGAGTAAAGTATTGTAAAAAAGTGTCCCTGATTCCTTCTGGGTCTGTTATAATTTCCCCCACTATATTGCGAATCGAGACAATAGATTGATTTTTCTTGTCTTGTTGTGTGATTATCCTAGCTAAAAGCCTACCAGGACGTCCAGACTCCGAAAAATATTTTAAGCCCTTGAAGAATACTCTATGATTTGCTTTCTCTATTATATATTTCTCCAAGGAGCAGCTGGCCTTCTGCATCTCTTCCCTATTATGCTCAGTAGGTTGACTGGTGAATCGCTCAGTTGTGCATGCAGCAGCCTTGACCAGTTCCTCCTCTTTTTTTTTTAAATGTTCTCTTTGCTGCAGCAATCTCTCTTATAAAGACCCCACTCAGATATGCTTTCAGGGCATCCCATACTATATTGATGTTAGCAGAGGGGAGATTCACCTCCCAAAAGGAGGATATCAGTGATTTAGTGGACTGAAGGTTATCCATAATAGTAAGCCAATATGGATTCAGCTTAAATCCTAGCCCCCTGTTATCCTTATTCTTCCCAGTGCAAACCTCAACCAGTACGGGTGAGTGGTCCGAAACTGTTCTTACCCCATATCGTATCTTCCGGATATTACTCAGATTGCTCCCATTGGTAAATGCTAAATCGATCCTAGACATTGCTCTACCGCCCCTGCTAACACACGAGTATACTCTCTTTCCTCCGCCAAGATATTCCCATATATCCACCAGTCCAACCTCCGAGCAGAACTGTGGCAGCGGGGAATTACATAAATTCCTCACCCGTTCTGCATCTAATGTGAATCTATCTTTATTGGGGTCCATTACCGCATTGAAGTCCCCCATCAGAACTAGCCGGCATTCTGATCTCCCTTCAGAGAAAAGTGTTAGCTGGATCAGTGGGTACATTGAGAAAGGCGGAGGTATATAAAAGAAAGCGAGGATGTAGCTGTAACCATGCAGCTTACCATGCAAAAAGATAAATCTACCCTGGTCATCTATATAGGATTCTATGAGGGTAAAGTCCACAGAATTATGAATCAGAACTGAGACGCCCCTAGAGGAACTACTAAAAGTGGAGTGATAAGATTGAGAATACCATCCCGTTGTCAGGCGGAACACGGTTTCTTTAGTAAGATGAGTTTCTACCATGCAAATAATTGCTGGAAGGTATCTCTTTAATGCATCCATGATAGCTTGTCTTTTGACCCTTTCCCCAAGCCCTCTGATATTCCAAGTTACAATTCTAGTGGACATCCTTCACTGCAGCGGAAAGAAGACACCAAACAAACAAAAAAAAAAAACAAAAAAAAAAAACACAACCCCATACCTGCAAGGTGGGTTCCCCCCTCCCCCCTCCCCTCTCCATTGGTCCGCCCGATCTAGTCAGCGAACCTCTAACCTCCGGCCATTCTCCCTTGCCCTAACCCCACCTCCCCTCCATAATGGTGTTACACAATTTCATATGCCCATTTGCTCCATCCAATCTAGCACTTGTTGTGGTTTTTCAAAAAATTGGGAAGTCCCGTTGTGAATCACTCTTAGTTTCGCTGGATACTGTAGAGAGTATTTAATGTCCTTAGACGCCAAGCGTTTCTTTATCTCTATAAAGTTTCTTTTTTTTTCCTGGGTCTGCCGAGCAAAGTCTGGAAAAAAGAGCAGTTTGGTGCCCTGATATTCAATAGGTGTGCACTCTCTTGCTCTTCTCAATATCATATCTCTATCGGCAGACAGTAATAATTTCATTAAAATTACTCGCGGCGGCCTCCCTGGGATAGGTTTCCCTCCTGGTATTCGGTGGGCTCTTTCTATTTGAAACGTAGAGGAAAAATAATCACTACCAAGGTTGTTCCAAACCACATCTTTAAGTTGTTCCTCTAGCTGTCGGCCTTCAACTCCTTCTGGAAAACCAATTATACGAACATTATTTCGCCTTGACCTGTTTTCCAGATCCTCCAGCTTATTTTGTAGTGATTGATTTTCTGAGGCTAGCAACGCGGTTTTAGATTTTAACATATCTACATCAGTTAGCAAAGAGTCAACTGTTTTTTCAACATTATGGACTCGGTCCCGGATATTTACTAGATCTTCTCTTATTAAGGCAATGTCACTCTGCACTGAACCCAACTGAGTAGACATCCCTTGCACTAAGGTGCCGTTATTTTCCACGGCGCACAAGATTTTATTCAAAACTGAAGGGTCATATTCAGTTCGCGTTTGTGCAGCTTGCATTTGTGCGGAGAGACTTTCCTCTCCTGCCTCCTGACCTGCCTCTACTGATCCATCATCGGATAATTCATCAGTTTGGGGAATTTTCACGGATTTCTTCAAATTGGCAGACAGTTTTGTTTTAGCTGTATTCTTTTCATTTGGGAAGGGTGATTTCAAAAACTTATCAATTTTATTCTCGGGAGTTTAGACACCATCTTTACTGCAGAGGAATCCACCGACCGTCGTTTTGGGGCCATTTTCTTCCCTTTTTCCTTCCCCCTCTTTTTTTTTTTCCTTCCTTTCTTTCCCCTTTTCTTTTTCCTTCCTTCTCCCCTTTCTCTCACTTTTTTTTTTTTTTCCCTTTCTCTTTCCCTTCTCTTTTATTTTCTTTTTACTCCTCTTATCCTCTTTCTTCCCCTTTTTCTCCCTTCCCTTTCTTTATCAACCCTCTATCCCCTCCTCTCCAAACAACACAAGGGGGAAGGGGCAAGACCAAAAAATTCTGCTCCGGTGTAGCAGGGAGCTTAACAAAGCAAAAATAAAGTCACGAATAACGGGTAGCAATATTCTCACGTGTCCAGTGCACCCGCAGTCCCAGTATACGCCACGAACCAGGCAGAAAGTCCAGGGCCGGCCGAAAGAGGGGGCGAGGAATCTTTGCTGGTCGCCCGGATAGTAAATGGGCCAGATAATCCAAAAATGACCATCCAGGTACCTGCCTCTAGCCGCGGAGTGAAGACCCAGACCAGCGAAGAAAAGCAGCAAGGAAGGATGAAGTCCCAAAAGTCACCAGGAGAGGGCAGGCAACGAACAAGCCGAGGAGCAGCTGATTCCAGGCAAGCGCCAGCAAGCGCCGCACACCAGGACAGAGAGCCGGAGACAGCCGGAGGAGAAGACCAGGAAATCCTCAGGGCCAGCCAAAACCACGGACAGGGAGAACACACACCAACAGCGGCTCCAGCCAGCAGCAAGCGGAACGGCCGACAACCAAGCCAGCAGAAAGGGAGGTAAGCCGCACCAAGGGAGGTAAGCCACAGCGTCACCGCATTCAGGGCATCAGCTGTTTCGGCAGGAGCGTGGAGGGAGGAGGCTAGCGAAGAGGGAGAGCGAGACGCGTCGCTCACGTCATCACGCCGCTGTTCTACCAGTAACAAGCACACAGGTTTTTGACTGAAATTGACAGGAATTTATTTAATGCGACATGGCACCTAAAATCCATGTCTGCCAATTCAGGCCTGTCAGCAAAATTTATATTTTGCCGTTTGCCTACTGTGCGCCCATACAGCATGCTACAAGCACATATGGGGTGTTTCCTGAATGGGAAGAAAATGGGGAACACAACCTGGGGTGCGTTTTCTCCTTTAACCCCTTGTGAAAAAAAAGGTGGGGTCTGATAGTAATTATTTTTTTCCACAAATATGTGGTTTGAAATGCTTTCACAATTATCTTCTGTGAGACACCTGTTTGCTGAAAAGTACCCTTTCCATCACTTAAAATGTTCGTACGCGGGTGCGCTTTCCGAAATGGGGTCACTTGTTGGGGTTTTTCATTTCTGGGGACCTCAGGAATTTATTTAATGCGACATGGTACCTAAAATACTGTCTGCCAATTCAGGTCAGCAAAATCCATATTTAGCTATTTGAGCTCTGCCATGCGCCCATACATCATTTTTTAAGAACATATGGGGTGTTGGAGTGGGGAACAAAATGTGGGGTCCATTTTGACCTGTTACCCCTTGTGAAAGTGAAAATGTGGGTGTAAAGCAACTTTTTCTGGAAAAAATTGTAATTTTTCATTTTCACATCCAAGCGTTTCCTAATCCTGTGAAACGCCCGATGGGTCAAAGTGCTCACTACACGCCTTGCAATATTCCTTGAGGGGTGTAATTTCCGGAATGGGGGTCACTTTTTGGGGTTTGCACTGTAGGGCCACTTCAGGGTGTCTTCACATGCGACATAGCTCCCAATTACCATTCCAGCTAAAACCGCACTACTAACGCCATATGGTGCTCCTTCCACTCTGAAGCCTACTGTGTGCCCATACATAATTTTTTTTAGCACATATGGAGTTTCGGCGTATTCAAGGGGAACTGTGTAACAAAATGTGGGGTGCATTTTGTCCTGTTACCCCTTTTGAAAGTGAAAAATGTGGGTGTAAAGCAACTTTAAAAAAAAAAATATGTATTTTCACAGCAAGCGTTTCCTAATTCTGTGGATCGCCCCATGGGTCAAAGTGCTCACTACACACCTTGAAATATTCCTTGAGGGGTGTAGTTTCCGGAATGGGGTCACTTTTGGGGGTTTCCACTCTAGGGGTACCTCAGGGTGTGTTCAATTGCAATATGGCGCCTGTGAATTATTCCTGTGAAATCTGCCTTCCAGAAGCCATTTGGTGCTCCTTCTGACCCCTGTGGTACGCCCATATAGCAGTATAAAAGCACCTATGGGGTATTGCTGTAATCAGGAGAAAATGGGCGATAAATTTGGGGGTGCATTCTCTCCAGTTGTCCCTTGTGAAAGTGAAAAATTTTGTCCTAAAGTAAATTTTTCTGGAACATTTTTTTATTTTTTATTTTCACAGCCAATTCCATGAATCACTGTTGATCCATCACATGATCTTTTACCATGGTGATGGCTCATGTGATGACCGGAGTGATGTCACCACAGGTCCTGTTCCTCCACACAGCACAGAAGACAGACAGAAGAGAAGCCGGGCTGCGCGATCAAGTGGATTAAGGTGAGTTAAAAAATTTTTTTTTTTTTTTATCCCCTCCAGCGCTATTGTACTATGCATTCTGTATTCAGAATGCTATTATTTTCCCTTATAACCATGTTATAAGGGAAAATAATAATGATCGGGTCTCCATCCCGATTGTCTCCTAGCAACCGTGCGTGAAAATCGCACCGTATCCGCACTTGTTTGCGGATGCTTGCGATTTTCACGCAACCCCATTCATTTCTATGGGGCCTGCGTTACGTGAAAAACGCACAAAATAGAGCATGCTGCGATTTTCACGCAACGCATAAGTGATGTGAAAATCACCGCTCATGTGAACAGCCCCATAGAAATGAATGGGTCGGGATTCAGTGCGGTTGCAATGCGTTCAACTCACTCATTACACCCGCGCGGAATACTCGCCCGTGTGAAAGGGGCCATATGGTGCTCTTTCCACTCTGAAGCATGCTGTGCGCCTATACATCAATTATTGAGCACACATAGGGTGTTTCTGTAAACTCCAGATTCAGGGTAACAGATTTTGAGTTTTTTTTGTCTGTTAACCCTTGGTGTGTTGCAAAAAAATTTGATAAAAATTTTAAATCTGTTAAAAAAGTGACATTTTAAAATTTCATTCCCATTTTCATTTAATTCTCGTGGTGCACCTAAAGGGTTAACAAAGTTTGTAAAAATCCATTTTGAATAGCTTGAGGGGTGTAGTTTCTAAAACGGGGTGATTTATGGGTGGTTTCTAATATGTAAGCCCCAGAAAGTGACTTCATAACTGAACTGGTCCTGAAAAAATTGGGGTTATGAAATGTTCTAAACATTTTAAGATTTGCTTCTAAACTTCTAAGCCCCAAAAAAAAATATGTAATTTTCAAAATGATCCAGACATGATAGACGCATGGGAAATGTAGTGTAACTATTTTTGGAGGTATTATTATCTATTATAAAAGTAGAGAAATTGAAATTTGGAAATTAGCTAATTTTTCAAAATTTTTGGTACATTTGGTATTTTTTATAAAAAAGAATGAAATTTTTTGACTAAATTTTACCACTGTCACGAAGCACAATATGTGACGAGAAAACAATCTCAGAATGGCTTGGATAAGTAAAAGCGTTTTAAAGTTATTACCACATAAAGTGACACATGTCAGATTTGCTAAAATGGCCTGGGCAGAAAGGTGAAAAATGGCACGATCCTGAAAGGGTTAAAAGATAAGCAATTCTATTACGCCTTGATTCTCAAATTGGGGTTAATAAACTGTACTTTTAGGTCCATTCACACGTCCGTGTTGTGTTGTGGACCCGCAAATTGCGGATCCGCAACACACCCGGCCGGCACCCGCTATAGAAATAGCAGCTGCGGACAAGAATAGGACATGTTCTATCTTTTGCGGAGCTGCCGAAACCCGGAAGTCCGGGGTCGCTCTCCGCAAATGCGGAAGCGGAGAGCACATAGTGTGCTCTCCGCTTCATGTCTGGGCCCATAGAGAATAAATGGGTCAGCACCCGTTCCGCAAAATTGCGGAACGGGTGCGGACCCTTTTGCGGACGTGTGAATGGACCCTTACTGTTATTGGGATACCCACCTTGTTTAATAGATAAGCAGTTCTATTATGCCTTGTTTCTCAAATTGGGGTGAGTAAACGGTCTATTTTTACTGTTATTGGGGTGTCCTCCATCGCTTGATGTTGCACTTTTTGTAATGTAAGGTGACGAAAATGGCTTATTTTTTTTATTTTATTTTTATGGTGTTTATCCAACAGGGAGGTTCACATGATATATTTATAGAGCCTGTCGTTACGGACGCGATGATACCTAAAATGTGTAGTTTTTTTTTTTCATTTTTTAATCTCTTATAAATGAGTGGATGTGTAAAAAGGCAATTTATTTTCACGGCCAGCAACATTAACGGTATTGCGCACAGGGCACAGACGGTGGAGGCAGGAGATATTAGGCCACACAGATGGGGGCAGAGATCGGGGAAGAGGACACATCAGGGGGCACAGATTGGGGGCACAGATTAGTTAATGCCTGATTTCAGGCTCTGAACTGCAGAGTGCAGATCAGAACCTGAAACCGGCATTTTAACACTGCCGCGCTTCGATTGGTTAGGCCTCATGCACACGACCGTTGTGTGCATCCGTGGCCGTTGTTCCGTTATCCGTGATTTTCTGCGGACCCATTGACTTTCAATGGGTCCGTTGAAAACTCGGAAAATGCACCGTTGTTCATAAGCGGCCGTGATCCGTGTTTTCTGTCCGTCAAAAAAATAGGACCTGTCCTATTTTTTGGACGGACAACGGTTCACGGACCCATTCAAGTCAATGGGTCCGTGAAAGAACACGGATGCACACAAGATTGGCATCCGCATCCGTGGCCGTAGGTCTAAGATCCGTCTGCATAAAAGCTTTTTCAGAGCTGAGTTTTCACTTCGTGAAAACTCAGATCCGACAGTATATTCTAACACAGAGGCGTTCCCATAGTGATGGGGACGCTTCTAGTTAGAATATACTACGAACTGTGTACATGACTGCCCCCTGCTGCCTGGCAGCACCCGATCTCTTACAGGGGGCTGTGATCCGTACAATTAACCCCCCTCCCTCCCCAGTTTTAATTTCATTGGTGGCCAGTGCGGGCTCCCCCCCCCACCCCCCCCCCTCCCTCTATTGTATTAATTTCATTGGTGGCCAGTGCGGCCCCCCCTGCCCCCCTTTCTCCCTCTGTTGTATTAATTTCATTGGTGGCCTGTGCGGCCCCCCCGGCCCCCCTCCCTCCCTCTATTGTATTAATTTCATTGGTGGCCAGTGTGCGGCCTCCCCTCCCCCCCCCCCCGATCATTGGTGGCAGCGGAGAGTTCCGATCAGAGTCCCAGTTTAATCGCTGGGGCTCCGATCGGTAACCATGGTAACCAGGACGCTACTGCAGTCCTGGTTGCCATGGTTACTTAGCAATATTAGAAGCATCATACTTACCTGCTGCGCTGTCTGTGACCGGCCGGGAGCTCCTCCTACTAGTAAGTGACAGATCATTAAGCAATGCGCCGCACAGACCTGTCACTTACCAGTAGGAGGCGCTCCCGGCCGGTCACAGACAGCGCAGCAGGTAAGTATGATGCTTCTAATATTGCTAAGTAACCATGGCAACCAGGACTGCAGTAGCGTCCTGGTTGCCATAGTTACCGATCGGAGCCCCAGCGATTAAACTGGGACTCCGATTGGAACTCTCCGCTGCCACCAATGATCGAGGGGGGGGGGGAGAGGGGAGGCCGCACACTGGCCACCAATGAAACTAATACAATAGAGGGAGGGAGGGGGGGCCGCACTGGCCTCTAATGAAATTAATACAATAGAGGGAGGGAGAAGGGGCCTGGGGGGGGGGCTGCACTGGCCACCAATGAAATTAAAACTGGGAAGGGAGGGGGGTCTGCCCCCTGCTGCCTGGCAGCCCCTGATCTCTTACAGGGGACTATGATACGCACAATTAACCCTCCTCAGGTGCGGCACCTGAGGGGTTAATTGTGCGGATCACAGCCCCCTGTAAGAGATCGGGTGCTGCCAGGCAGCAGGGGGCAGTCATGTACACAGTTCTTAGTATATTCTAACTTGAAGCGTCCCCATCACCATGGGAACGCCTCTGTGTTAGAATATACTGTCGGATCTGAGTTTCACTATCTAACTCATATCCGACAGTATATTCTAACATAGAGGCGTTCCCATGGTGATGGGGACGCTTCAAGTTAAAATATACCATCGGATTGGAGAAAACTCTGATCCGATGGTATAATAGGGACTCCTGACTTTACATTGAAAGTCAATGGGGGACGGATCCGTTTGCAATTGCACCATATTGTGTCAACGTCAAACGGATCCGTCCCCATTGACTTGCATTGTAAGTCAGGACGGATCCGTTTGAGTCCGCACGGCCAGGCGGACACCAAAACGATTTTTTCTTCATGTCCGTGGATCCTCCAAAAATCAAGGAAGACCCACGGAAGAAAAACCGGATACGGATCACGGACCTACGGACCCCGTTTTTGCGGACCTTAAAAAAAAACGGTCGTGTGCATGAGGCCTTAGTCTGCACAGACTAACCTATCCAAGTAATCGCAGACAAGGGACCACTCTGATTGGTCCCTTGCTGGCATTACTGGACTGTATGCTGGTGGTGACAGCAACAGTGCAGGGGCAGAAGCTTTAAAGAAAAGCTGGGGGTTTGTCAGCACATCCAGCGAGCGTAGTCATGGCTGAAAGCACAAAGGCAAAAAAATAAAGAATACAATGCAACAGCACTCCTCAAACCAAATAAAGTACAATTTCGCAATACAAAGGAGAAAACACAGCCGTCACTACTGAACGCGGTACGGTGCAGGTAACTTGCTCTCGGCAACCATGCAAAAAATCGAGTGGTGCTGAGCCAAAATGAAAAACCAAATGTCATCAAGGGTAGAAGAAAAAAGAGAAGGCGGCACTCACCGAATCTTCAACAAGTCGTAGCTTTATTCGGCTTAAAACATAGCGGGTGCGGGTCACAATTCACAGAAGAAAAAAAGGCAACAGCCGTTTTGCGCAACAATCACGCTTTGTCAAGCCTCAGGAAGCTTGACAAAGTGCGATTGTTGCGCGAAACGGCTGTTGCCTTATTTATTCTGTGAATTGTGACCCGCACCCGCTATGTTTTAGGCTACATTCACACGTCAGTATTTTCCTATATCCCGAATTTCGGTCCGTTTTTTGCGGATCCGTTGTTCCTGAAAATGTTTCCGTATGTCATCCGTATGTCATCCGTTTTTTGCGGATCAGCAAAAAACGGAAACATGTATAAATTTCAATAAGCAAATAAAGTTGTTTGGATTTCTTTGAATTTAAAAAAAAAAAAAAAGTGAATAAAAGTCTAGTTATGTGTGAATATGTCATCAGTTTTTTGCGGATCCATTGACTTTGTATTGTACCAGGATCCGATTTTTGCGGAAAAGAATAGGACAAGTTTTATATTTTATCGGACATGCGGAACGGAACAACGGAAACAGACAGCACACATTGTGTTGTCCGATTTTTTTCAGGACCCATTGAAAATGAATGGGTACAGAACTGGTCCAGATCTGTTCCGCAAAAAACGGAACAGATCAGGAAAGAAACAACGGACGTGTGAATGAACCCTTAACCCGAATAAAGCTACGACTTGTTGAAGATTCGGTGAGTGCCGCCTTCTCTTTTTTCTTCTACCCTTGATGAAATAAAGTACAATGATGCCAAAATAATAGAAAGTATTCTGGTGCAAATGCTACGCTTACAAATTTGAGATGCTTGGCAAATCATTTTGTAAAAAATTATTTGGGCCCATCTGCCAAACGTCAAGGCGATCTCAGTAAGGCTACTTTCACACTCGCGTTTCTGGGTCCGTTTGTAAGATCCTCTCACAAGCGGCCCAAAACAGATCAGTTCAGCCCCAATGCATTCTGAATGGATAAGGATCCGTTCAGAATGCATCAGTTTGGCTGCGTTTGGTCTCCTTTCCACTTTTGAGGCGGACACCAAAAGGCTGCTTGCAGTGTTTTGGTGTCCGCCTGACGATGCGGAGCCAAACGGATCTGTCCTGACTTACAATGTAAGTCAATGGGAACGGATCCCTTTTCACTGACACAATATGGTGCAATTGAAAACAGATCCGTTCCCTATTGACTTTCCATGTAAGTCAGGACAGATCCGTTTTGACTTAGACTTTTTTTTTAAAGAATAATGCAAACTGATCCGTGCTGAATGGATACAAGCGTTTGCATTATCGGTGCGGATCCATCTGTGCAGATACAGAGACAGATCCGCACCGAACGCAGGTGTGAAAGTAGCCTAAGACGGGAACCTAACACTAAATACCACATTAACTGGTGCCATACTGGCCTCCATTACATTCAGGGAATGCAGGTCTAAGATCCGTCTGCATAAAAGCTTTTTCAGAGCTGAGTTTTCACTTCGTGAAAACTCAGATCCGACAGTATATTCTAACACAGAGGCGTTCCCATAGTGATGGGGACGCTTCTAGTTAGAATATACTACGAACTGTGTACATGACTGCCCCCTGCTGCCTGGCAGCACCCGATCTCTTACAGGGGGCTGTGATCCGTACAATTAACCCCCCTCCCTCCCCAGGTTCCACATGCATGCCGAGCTCACATTATTATATTATATTTGGCACCAGGTAAGGTGGAATACAGAGTGGGCTCAGCATGCTAGTGGAACCTGCATTCCTTGAACAAAATGGAGGCTGGCACCAAAGAGGTATTATATCGTGTGGGTTCGGCATGCATGAGTAGAGATGTCGCAAACATAAAATTTTCAGGTCGCGAACAGCGAACGGGCGAACCGGGTGAACCGCCATTGACTTCAATGGGCAGGCGAATTTTAAAACCCACAGGGACTCTTTCTGGCCACAATAGTGATGGAAAAGTTGTTTCAAGGGGACTAACACCTGGACTGTGGCATGCCGGAGGGGGATCCATGGCAAAACTCCCATGGAAAATTACATAGTTGACGCAGAGTTGGATTTTAATCCATAAAGCACATAAATCACCTAACAATCCAATTTTTTTTTTAACAAAGTGGTTTAAAACATCCAGTGTGTGTATACAATCAGGTATGATGTTGTATCGATCAGGTAGTGTAACGGTTACGCCCGCTTCACAGACATTGACAGACCAAACTCCCCTTTTAATGCACCGCAAACAGCCGCAAACAGTCCATTTGCCCAACCGCAAACTTCCCATTTGCACAAGGTTGGATACCAAGCTAGCCATGTCCCGTTGATGTCATTGAAGGTTTCTTCCTTCACCCAGCTACGTACAACACCAAGGGTCCCGGAAAGGTGAATTGAATAGATTTTTCGAATGGGGAGATGGTTAAAAAAACGCTGGCTCCCTCCCCTTTGTTTGAATCGACGGTCACTGCGTCTGTGCCGTGCAATTTACTGTCCCACCCGATATGAGTGCTATTTTCTATAGTTCTCTCTTCTAATCAGTTTAATCCCTGTTACGTCCCCAATCTGGGGTCCATTTATTAAATAGATTTTTCGAACGGGGAGATGGTTAAAAAATTTCTGGCTCCCTCCCCTTTGTTTGAATCCATGCCACGGTCACTGCGTCTGCGCCGTGCAATTTACTGTCACACCCGATATGAGTGTTTTTTTCTGTAGTACTATTCTCATCAGTTTAATCCCTGTTACGTCACATATCAGGGATTGCCTTTTGTGAAAATAAATTTAGGCCGGGTACCTTCGACTGCCTTCACAGTGACAGACCAAACTCTGATACCCCAAACTGAATTGATTTTAGGAACCGGGAGATGGAAAAAGCAGCTTGGTCGGTCCTCTTAGGCCCCTTTCACACGGGCGAGTTTTCCGTGCGGGTGCAATGCGTGAGGTGAACGTATTGCACCCGCACTGAATCCTGACCCATTCATTTCTATGGGGCTGTGCACATGAGCGGTGATTTTCACGCATCACTTGTGCGTTGAGTGAAAATCGCAGCATGCTCTATATTGTGGGATTTTCACGCGACGCAGGCCCCATAGAAGTGAATGGGGTGCGTGAAAATCGCATAGCATCCGCAAGTAAGTGCGGATGCGGTGCGATTTTCACACATGGTTGCTAGGAGACAGTCTATTCACTGTATTATTTTCCCTTATAACATGGTTATAAGGGAAAATAATAGCATTTTGAATACAGAATGCATAGTATAATAGGGCTGGAGGGGTTAAAAAAAAATAAAAAAAAAGTTAACTCACCTTCTCTTCTTGATCGCGTAGTTCCCGGTCTCTTTACTTCTTGAATGATGAGCTGTGGGCTAAAGGACCTGTGGTGACGTCAGATCACATGCTCCATCACCACGGTGATGGACTATGTGATTGGAGCATGTGATCTGACGTCACCACAGGTCATTTAGCCCACAGCTCATCATTCAAGAAGTAAAGAGACCGGGAACTACGCGATCAAGAGGAGAAGGTGAGTTAACTTTTTTTTATTTATTTTTAACCCCTCCAGCCCTATTATACTATGAATTCTGTATTCAGAATGCTATTATTTTCCATTATAACCATGTTATAAGGGAAAATAATACAATCTTCAGAACATCAATCCCAAGCCCGAAATTCTGTGAAGAAGTTCAGGTTTGGGTACCAAACATGCGTGATTTTTCTCACGCGAGTGCAAAACGCATTACAATGTTTTGCACTCGCGCAGAAAAATCGCGCATTTTCCCGCAACGCACCCGCCTCTTATCCGGGCCAAAAATATGACGCCCGTGTGAAAGGGGCCTTACTCCCAAGTTGGGGCACTGCGCGTGCACGGAGCAATGTGCTGTGACACGCTATATGAGTGGTGTCTTAACTAGTCCTATTCCTATCAGTTTAATCCCTGTTACGTCCCCTATCCAGGGACGTGTGTCGAATTGATTAACCATTGTCGAATTAACTAACCATTACGACATCCTGGAATAATTTAGTTCTGAGCTTTGTACTTGATTTGTATTGGAATTGTTGGGGATTTTTAAAATTGTCTGCATTATTTCTAATAAACTATTAAGAGACTTTATTATGATTTTTTTATTTTATGTATTAAAAACATCCAGCCGTCCCGATCGCCTTTGGTCTAAACATAATGAAGCAACGGCCTTATCATCTCGGGTGTGGCAACATTGCCAACACACTCATAGAGGTGATGATCGCTTCATTGTGATACGCAAGCCCCTTCACCACAACAAGGTAACGATCACTAAAGGGGAATTGACACTTGTATGTGCCTTTTTTTTGTTTTGTTTTTGCAGCCACAGTGCAGCACCAGAGGCCAGAAAAATTAGGCATGTACACATGCCTGAAAAACAATGTTATTGTTGCAGCCACTGTTGTAGCAGCGGCAGGAAAAATTGATGTTTTCAAGGCAGAAAGGTGACTAAAACATTGCGGCTTGAACCCTAGTTGGTGGCGGAGAATTCACGAAAGTCATCCGGTATGCAGACATTAAATACAGCAGCGTGGGGACCATTTTGAGGCCAAGGCATGTCAGGCCTTTTGTTAGTTAAACGTATCCCCTACTGTCAGTCCCTTCGGGATCCATGCCTCATTCATCTTATTGAAGGTGAGGTAATCAACACTTTTTTGACCGAGGCGACTTCTTTTGTCAGTGACAATGCCTCCTGCTGCACTGAAGGTCCTTTCTGACAGGACACTTGAAGCGGGGCAGGCCAGAAGTTCTATCGCAAACTGGGATAGCTCAGGCCACAGGTCAAGCCTGCACACCCAGTAGTCAAGGGGTTCATCGCTCCTCAGAGTGTCGATATCTGCAGTCAAGGCGAGGTAGTCTGCCACCTGTCGGTCGAGTCGTTCTCTAAGGCTGGATCCCGAAGGGCTGTGGCGATGTGTAGGACTGAAAAAGCTCTGCATGTCCTCCATCAACAACACATCTGTAAAGCGTCCTGTCCTTGCCGCCATGGTCGTGGTAGGAGGAGGATTACTTTGACCTCTTCCCCACTTAGATTCCCGTTGTGCTGTGACATCCCCCTTATAAGCTGTGTAAAGCATATTTTTTAGTTTGGTTTTGAACTGCTGCATCCTCTCTGACTTCCGGTAATTTGGTAACATTTCCGCCACTTTCTGCTTATACCGGGGGTCTAGTAGCGTGGCCACCCAGTACAGGTCGTTCTCCTTCATCCTTTTTATACGAGGGTCCCGCAACAGACATGACAGCATGAAAGACCCCATTTGCACAAGGTTGGATGCCGAGCTACTCATTTCCCGTTCCTCCTCCTCACTGATGTCATTGACAGTCTGTTCTTCCCCCCAGCCACGTACAAGACCACGGGTCTTAGATAGGTGACAACAACGAGCACCCTGGGATGCCTGCTGTGGTTGGTCTTCCTCCTCCTCAAAGCCACATTCCTCCTCTGACTCCTCTTCCTCATACTCCTCTTGCAGCGTTGCCGCAGGTCCGGCAAGCGATGATGACAAGGCTGTTTCTGGTGGTGATGGTGACCACAACTCTTCCTCTTCACGCTCATCTACAGCCTGATCCAGCACTCTTCGCAGGGCACGCTCCAGGAAGAAAACAAATGGGATGAGGTCGCTGATGGTGCCTTCGGTGCGACTGACTAGGTTTGTCACCTCCTCAAAAGGACGCATGAGCCTACAGGCATTGCGCATGAGTGTCCAGTAACGTGGTAAAAAAATTCCCAGCTCCGCAGAGGCTGTCCTAGCACCCCGGTCATACAAATACTCGTTGACGGCTTTTTCTTGTTGGAGCAGGCGGTCGAACATTAGGAGTGTTGAATTCCAACGTGTCGGGCTGTCGCAAATCAAGCGCCTCACTGGCATGTTGTTTCGGCGCTGAATGTCTGCAAAGTGCGCCATGGCCGTGTAGGAACGCCTGAAATGGCCACACACCTTCCTGGCATGCTTGAGGAGGTCCTGTAAGCCTGGGTACTTAGACACAAAGCGTTGTACGATGAGATTCAACACATGTGCCATGCATGGCACATGTGACAACTTGCCCAAATTCAATGCCGCCAACAAATTGCTTCCATTGTCACACACCACTTTGCCGATCTCCAGTTGGTGCGGGGTCAGCCACTGATCCACCTGTGCGTTCAGGGCGGACAGGAGTGCTGGTCCGGTGTGGCTCTCTGCTTTCAGGCAAGTCAACCCCAAGACAGCGTGACACTGTCGTATCCGGGATGTGGAATAGCCCCTGGGGAGCTGGGGGGGTTCAGTTAATGTGCAGCCAGACGCCGCAGCAGAAGAGGACTCAGCCGAGGAGGTTATGGAAGAGGATGGAGTAGGAGGAGTAGAGGAGTTGGCAGTAGGCCTGCCTGCAAGTCGTCGCGGTGTCACCAACTCCGCTGCAGAGCCACGCATTCCATGCTTGGCAGCCATCAGCAGGTTGACCCAATGCGCAGTGTCGGTGATATACCTGCCCTGACTGTGCTTTGCAGACCAGGTATCAGTGGTCAGATGGACCCTTGCCCCAACACTGTATGCCAGAGATGCCATGACTTCCTTTTCAATCACCGAGTAGAGGTTTGGGATTGCCTTATTAGAAAAAAAAATTTGTCCGGGTACCTTCCACTGTGGTGTCCCAATAGCGACAAATTTTTGGAAGGCCTCAGACTCCACCAGCTGGTATGGAAAAAGCTGGCGGGCTAAGAGTTCCATCAAGCCAGCTGTCAGACGCTGGGCAAGGGGGTGACTCTTGGCTTCTTACGCTCAAACATTTCCTTTACAGACACCTGACTGTGGGAAGATGAGATGGAACTGCTCAAGGTGAGAGGCAGAGTGGCGGGTGGTTGAGAGGGGGCAAGGAGGACAGCAGTGGTTGACGTGGCTGAACATGCTGGACCAGGAGGAGGATGGTGGCTTTGAGCTTGTGTGCTGCTTTTACTCGTCATCATGTGTTGATCCCATAGGCGTTTGTGATGTGCGATCATGTGCCTTCGCAAAGCAGTTGTACCTAGGTGGGTGTTGGATTTCCCACGACTCAGTTTCTTTTGGCACAGGTTGCAAATGGCATAGCTGTTGTCAGAGGCAGACACACACAAAAAATGCCACACTGCTGAGCTTTGCAATGACGGCATTCTGGTGGTGGCAACAGCATGCGTTGATTGGCGTGCTGTCTGGCTGACCCCGGGTGCCGATACATGCTGTCTAACTGTGCCACTAGCTCCTTGCAACGACCTCCCCCTGCTTCCAACTCGTCTCCTCCTTCTCTCTGTCTCCCCTTCTGAACTTTCCCCCTCTTCTACTTCTCTTCGAGCAGGCACCCACGTGGAATCCACGGACACATCGTCATCATTAACCACTTCACTTGTATCTGACACCTCAGCAAAGGAAAGGTATTTGGGTGAATGACACCCTGTAACGGTATGAGTGCAGGCCTAACCAGCCACTAGCCAGTGGACACAATACAGTATGTGTGGGGGCCTGACACACACGGGCTTGCAAATGTGATTAGATCACAGTTAAATTTTAAATATAATTTTTTTTTTCTGAAAGGTATTTGGGTGAATGACACCCTGTAACGGTATGAGTGCAGGCCTAAACAGCCACTAGCCAGTGGACACAATAGAGTATGTGTGGGGGCTTGACACACACGGGGTTGCAAATGTGATTAGATCACAGTTAAATCTTAAATATATATTTTTTTTCTGAAAGGTATTTGGGTGAATGACACCCTGTAACGGTATGAGTGCAGGCCTAACCAGCCACTAGCCAGTGGACACAATACAGTATGTGTGGGGCGCCTGACACACACGGGCTTGCAAATGTGATTAGATCACAGAAAAATATTAAATATAATTTTTTTTTATCTGCAAGGTATTTTCTGTCACACCCTGTATGAATGGTGTGCACTGTGCACACAGTGCTGTCTATGACTGAGCCTGCAGCCTCTCACACACGGGCAGCCAGGCAACTGCAATATATATATATATGAAAAAAAATAAAAAGCAGACTGATGTACCAGCCCTAAAAAGGGCTTTTTGGGGTGCTGTCTGGATGCTGTCCTTACAGCAGATGAGTCTGTGGACACAGAACACTGCCCTAGCTAACGCTTTCCCTATTGAATCAGCAGCAGCAGTACTGTCCCTCCTCTCTCTGTGAATGCAGATTCCGAATGAATCTAAAATGGATGCTGTCCAGGAGGTGGGAGGGTCTGGGAGGGAGGGTCTGCTGCTGATTGGCTGGAATGTGTCTGCTGACTGTGAGGTAGAGGGTCAAAGTTTACTCAATGATGATGTATAGGGGGCGGACCGAACATCGCATATGTTCGCCCGCAGCGGCAAACGCGAACAAGCTATGTTCGCCGGGAACTATTCGCCGGCGAATAGTTCGGGACATCACTATGCATGAGGAGCCTGCATCCCCAGAATATAATGGGAGGCCATTTTGGCATCATAAGAGGCATAATATAATGTGGGCTTGGCATGCATGTGGAACCTGCATTCCCTGAATGTAATGGAGACCAGTATGGCACCAGTTAATGTGGTATTTAGTGTTAGGTTCTTGTCTTACTGAGATCGCCTTGACGTTTGGCAGACGGGCCCAAATAATATTGTACAAAATGATTTGCCAAGCAGCTCAAATTTATAAGCGCAGTACTTGCACCAGAATACTTTCTATTTTTTTGGCATCATTGTACTTTATTTGGTTTGCAGAGGGGCAGAAGCTTTGATCCAAGCGTTTTGCAGTGCTTGGATTAAAGAGCTGCCATTACATTTATACATGTGCTAGCTGCACGGGGTATGTGCAGATAGCACGTATATAGCCATATGGCAGTCGTGAAGGGGTTAATTAATAAGCAATTCTATTACTTCTTGATTCTCAAATTGGGGAGAATAAGCCATCTAGTTCTACTGTTATTCGGGTGTCCACCTTGTTTAACAGATAAACAGTTCTTCAAGTGGCGTAGCTATCAGGGAATCAGGGAAAGCAACTGCTTCAGGGCCCGAGCTCAGAAGGGGCCCCGGGGCAGTCACTGTACTTCATCACCCTGGGCCCCTGTCAGAGCAGCTGCCTTCTGAGAACACGATGGGGGCATTATAGGAAAGGAGCACTATGGGGGCATCTACTTGGGGCACTATATAGGGGCATTTTATACTGGCACGTTATGGGGGACACTATGAGGAAGAGGAGAAGAGCACTATGTGGGCATTTATGGGGGAATTATATAGGGGTATTTTATACTTGCACACATTATGGGGGAACTATGGGGACATTAGCTCAACTGGGGGCAATACGAGGGAAATTCTTTTGTACTGGCACACAGAACGGGAGCATTTTTGTACTAGTGCACATTAAAAGGGGGGATTTTTATGTACTGGTGCACATTATTAGGGGGGATTTTTTGTACTGGTGCACATTTTAAATGGCCAGTTTGCCCCTCACAGTAATACTGCCCCCAAGGTCCCACCAGTAGTAATAATTCTCTGCCAGAGTGCACTTAGTAGTAAAATGCCCTAAATGTCCCCACTGTGCCCTAGAAGTAATAATACTTCCATAGTGCCCATAATAGTATTTATGTTCCCCATAGTCCCCCAGTAGTAATTGGGGGGACATCATGTTTACACTATTAGTGTCAGGGGCACTGTTTGCTGGGCGCAGTTATTTTAGGGCAGTGTGTGCCAATAATTATTGAGGGGGACTATCTGTGTGATACTAATATTATAAGGGGATTTATGTGTTTCTGCTAAATAGTATTGGGAAGCACAGCAGGCACAGTATTGGGGGCACTATCTGTGTGGTGCTAGCATTTTCAGGTGTTTCTGTAGTATAGTATTGAGGAGCACAATGGGCACAGTATTGGAGGTGGCAGGATGAGTTGTTCAGAAGTTAGGAGGATGATGGAAAAGTAGGAACCTAAGATGTCTTTTTTGTCAAACTGCAGAGACGAGAGATGGGTGAAAAATCATCATGGTGGTCTGGTCTGAAAGGAGAAGATGAGGACAGAGAAGTATATTTAAGAGGAGACATCACTGGATGTAAGAGGTATGTGGAGCTGTATTCTGGATAGCACTGAATATAATGTGTATGCAAATATGTCTTTAGTGTGAGGTACAAATGTGTATAAAATGTATATGGAGTAGGTAAATCTACTGTAAGTGTAGCCTATGTGTAATTTGTATGGTGTATATTGTATATGTGATTATGTGAGTGTTGTGTCTATATAGTCTATGTATGCATACCTCCCAACCATCCGAGATCTGGCATAACTACTGTGTGGGGGGCATAACTACTGTGTGGGGGGCACAATGGAGACTAGGCAGGTTTGGGACATGACACAAAACCTAAACAGGCCTCAGTACAACAACAAATCAGGGTATGTATATCAACCAGAACATATACCTATAATGTTGCTCACTCACAAACAACAAAAACATACCCAATATAGTCAAAAATATATCCACTTTTTTGCATAAAAATTAATGTACACAATATATAACAATATAATGGTAATGATAAAAGAAAAATGACAGATAAGGGTGCCAGGGTTGGGACATGCACAGATAGACATTGGGTGGAGTTGGAGGTGTGGGCCAGCGCTGTAAAAAAAAGTTGTCGCGGCACGCTTTGTGCACCGCTGATAGTCTAGCTACTTAGGCTTTTGAAAAGTTGGGTGGTATGTGTGTGTAGTGTATATATGGTGTATTTATGTATGTGTACCATGTATATGGAGTATTTATGTCTATGTGTCTTGCATATACACTGCCTGTCCAAAAAAAAAAAGTCGCCACCAAAAAAAGAAAAAAAAAAGGTCACACACTCTAATATTTCGTTGTACCGCCTTTAGCTTTGATTACGGCACACATTCGCTGTAGCATTGTTTCAATAAGCTTCTGCAATGTCACAAGACTTATTTCCATTCACTGTTGCATTCATTTTTCACCAAAGATCTTGCATTCATGATTGTAGAGTCTGACTTCTGCGCAAAGCCTTCTCCAGCACATCCCAAAGATTCTCAATGGGGTTAAGGTCTGGACTCTGTGGTGGCCAATCCATGTGTGAAAAAGATGTCTCATGCTCCCTGAATCCTGGCCTTGTCATCTTGGAATATGCCATGCCATCACTGAAGAAAAAAAACCATTGATGGAATAACCTGGTCATTCAGTATGTTCAGGTAGTCAGCTGAACTCATTCTTGGAGCACATACTGTTGCTGAACCTAGACTTGGCCAACTGCAGCAACCCAAGATCATAGCACTGCCCCCACAGGCTTGTACAGGAGGCAGTAGGCATGATGGGTGCATCACTTCATCTGCCTCTCTTCTTACCCTGATGCGCCCATCACTCTGGAACAGGGTAAATCTGGACTCATCAGACCACATGACCTTCTTCCATTGCTCCAGAGTCTAATCTTTATGCTCCCTAGCAAATTGAAGACTTTTTTTCTGGTTTGCCTCACTGATTAGTTCTTATGGCTTCACAGCTGTTCAGTCCCAATCCCTTGAGTTCCCTTCGCATTGTGCGTGTGGGAATGCTCTTACTTTCCCTATTAAACATAGCCCTGAGTTCTACTGTTGTTTTTCTTCAATTTGATTTCACCAAACGTTTAAGTGATCGCCGATCACGATCATTCAGGATTTTTTCCCTACCACATTTCTTCCCCGAATACGATGGGTCCCCACTATCCTTCCAGTTTTTAATAATGCGTTGGACAGTTCTTAACCCAATTTTAGTAGTTTCTGCAATCTACTTAGATGTGTTCTCTGCTTGATGCATGCCAATGATTTGACCCTTCTCAAACAGACTAACATCTTTTCCACGATCACGAGATGTGTCTTTCGACATGGTTGTTTAAGAAATGAGAAGCAACTCATTGCACCAGTTGGGGTTAAATAACTTATTGCCAGCTGAAAGATAATCGCCATGCAGTAATTATTCAATAGGAGGCTCATAACTATTTGCTTAGTTAAATCCAGGTGGCGACTTTTTTTTGGACAGAGTGTATATGGTGTATGTATATGTAAACATGTCTCGTGACTCTGTGTGGGAGTAGGGAATCTGTTTGAATCCCACCCCTGCTTCTCCTGCACCTAAACTCAGGTCCCGAGTCCTGCACTTGCATTGCACTAACCTGACATCAGTGACATTGCTACACCTCTCCCCATCCTTAGTTCTGATGATGGACAGTGACCAGCATCAGGAGTGTCAGATGTAGGCGGGGCTAGCATAGCTCCGTCCCTTTTTTTTATACCCGCGATTCCTGCAGCCTGAACCTTAGATACCCAACATGCTAAACATCATTTGGATTGCCATAACTCCGCCTACAGGGGGTAGCTATAGGGTGTGCAGAGAAAACAGTGGCTACCGGGCCCAGGTGCCTGAGGGGGCCCAAAGACCTTTGTGCCACATAAGAAGACACTGGTATTGTAGAAAGTGCATGCTGGTCAAGTTACACCTCTGTCTGTAGAAAAGGGGTTAGGTCAAGAATTTGGCATGGGGGAGGTGCCATTTCAATTTTTGCCTCAGGCAGCATGAAGGCTATGTGCTTCCCTTCCCCTGGCCACAAAGCACTAAGAGAACTGGGGTAACATTTAGCTTTCCCAGACTATTCTCATGTCTCTGCACATGTGATATGCAGTACAATAGTACAATGCAGTGCATGAGTGTGTCCATGTATGTGGTGACTGTGTGTATGAGTGCATCCATGTATCTGGTTAGTGTGTGTGTGTGAGTGTATCAGTGTTTTATTCACACTTTAAGCAAGTGACAAAACAAGCAGTCATAATCAAGCAAAAAGTGACGTTGCGGTGTTGGTGGTAATTCACACCATGTGGCAATTCTGCCTCAAATAGTCCTTGACCATAGCAGCACCAACCTGTTTTTACTCCAAACAAGTAGCAAGCCTTCATCCAGACACACGGCTCCCAGATCCCACCACAGAGACCTTGCTTCTGAGCCCAGCTGCCTACTTAAGGACATCCAGGTGCTGCCAAAACCTGTATCGCCAATAAAAATCCGGTCCGGTATTTGACCTCACCTGGCTGTAAATCAGCCCAGCAGCACATGCTGGGAGGAAAATACCTGTTTTCCCAGACAAAACCTCTCACTGTGCCACCTGAGGGGGTGAACACACGCCAAACAGTGTACCCGCGACAGGGCATCCGCATTTTCCTGCAACTGGTCTGCCCTGTGTTCCACCGAAAACTTAAAGTTTTGTAGGGAGAGAAACCATCGGGTGACCCGGGCATTTCTGTCCTTGGTCTGGCTCATCCATTTGAGAGGGGAGTGGTCAGTCACCAGGCGGAATTTTCTCACCAATAAATAATAAAATAATAGTGGAGAGATTCTAGTGCCCACTTGATAGCCAGGCACTCTCTCTCCACTATACTATAGCGTATCTCGTCTGGGGTGAGCTTTCGGCTAAGGAAAACAACGGGATGCTCCTCCCCGTTGACTTCCTGAGACAGAACAGCACCGAGGCCTACTTCGGAGGCATCGGTCTGTACTATAAACTCCCTTTTGAAGTCGGGCGTCACCAAAACCGGGGACCCGCACAGGGCCGACTTCAAAGCGGAGAAAGAATCTTCCATTCGATCATCCCAGCGAACCATCAATGACTTATGTCCCTTCAAGAGTCAAGGGCGCGGCTAGAGTAGCAAAGTGGGGAACAAACCTCATGTAATAGTCCACCATTCCCAGGAACTACTTTATTTGCCTAGTGGTGACAGGTCGGGGCCAATTCCATATTGCCTCTATTTTGTTCACTTGGGGTTTGATGACTCCGCGCCCAATGACATACCCCAGTGCTTAGTCTCTTCTAACCCTATCGCGCATTTTTTTGGGTTAGCGGTTAGGCCAACTTTCCGAAGGGAGTCCACTACAGCCTGCTCTTTGGATAGGTGACTTTCCCAGTCGGTACTGTGGATGACAATATCGTCCAGGTAAGCTTAAGCGTACCGACGATGTGGACGAAGCACAATGTCCATCAGTCGCTGAAAAGTGGCAGGGGCGCCATGCAGACCAAAGGGTACGACCTTATATTAATATAGCCCCTCAGGCGTGATGAAGGCAGCCTCCGTTAAGTGCACCTGCCAGTACCCTTTCATGATGTCCAAAACAGAAAAATACTGGGCTTGTCCTAACCTCTCGATGAACTGATCCACCCAGGGCATGAGATACGCATTGAATTTGGAAATCTCGTTAAGTTTTCGAAAGTTGTCACAAAACTGCAACGTCCCGTCCGGCTTGGGTATCAATACTATAGGACTGTCCCACTCACTTTTTGACTCCTCAATGACATCTAGCTGCAACATTAGCTGCACCTCCTCTGATATGGATTGTCGCCGAGCCTCGGGTACCCGGTATGGTTTTAATCGGACTTTTGCCTGAGGCTCAGTGACAATGTCATACTGGATTATGGAAGTGCGTCCAGGGAGGTCCGAGAATGCTTCCGTGTTCCGACTAACTAACTCCCTGGCCTCCTGAGTCTGTTTAGAAGAGAGGCTGTCAGCAATTTTTACTGTGGCAGCCGCCTCTCTTGCATCAGACAGAGGGGGCCGGTACCTCTTCTCCTAGAAAACCTGGCCGCGGGCTGTCTTCTGTACAGGTTTCCCTATCTTTCCACGGTTTGAGTAAATTCACATGGTAAACCTGCACCGGCTTTCGCCACCCTGGCTAGTGTACCTTGTAGTTTACATCTCCAATTTTCTCGAGTACCTCGTAGGACCCCTGCCACCTAGCCAGGAACTTACTGTCCACGATCGGCACCAGAACCAAAACCCGATTACCCGGGTTAAAGATCCGGACCCGAGTCTGCCGATTATAGACCCGACTCTGGGCTCGCTGAGCTGCCTCCATAAGCTCCCAAACAAGAGGCAACACTGTCTCTATCCGATCTTGCATCTGGGTAACGTACTCAATGGCACATTTATGTTGAGTGGGTTGTTGTTCCCACGCCTCTTTGGCCTCGTCCAAGAGACCGCAAGGGTGTCTGCCATATAGCAGTTCGAAGGGCGAGAACCCAGTCGAGCCCTGGGGTTCCTCTCGGACTGCGAACATGAGATAGGGTAGAAGGAGGTCCCAGTCCTTCCCATCTTTCGCCACCACCATTTTCAACATATTTTTTAATGTTTGGTTAAACCTTTCTACCAGACCGTCCGGGTGAGGATAGTAAACAGACGTCTGTAGCTGTTTTATGTGCAGCAACTTACAGAGTTCCCTCATCACCTTGGACATAAAAGGGGTTCCTTGGTCGGTCAGAACCTCTTTAGGTAGTCCTACTCGGGAAAACATCTCCATTAACTCCTAAGCTATGAGTTTGGCTGAGGTATGTCGCAGTTGCACTGTCTCCGGCTACCGAGTGGCGTAGTCTAGAATGACTAATGTTGATGCCCTCTGGCGGACTTCAGTACTGGGCCTATGAGGTCCATAGCTATTCGGTCAAACAGTACTTAGATAATCGGGAGAGGTACTAGGGGACTACGGAAATCTGGCTTGGGGGTGATTATCTAGCAGGTCGGGCAAGACTTACAAAACTCCTCCACTTCTTTGAATATGCTGGGCCAGTAAAACCGCTGTAGAATACGATCCTGAGTTTTCTGCAGCCCCAGGTGACCCCTGAGAACGTGTTGGTGGGCTAGATCTAACACAAGCTTGCGAAATGCGATAAGCCTTGGGGACCACCAACTGTTCAGTAGGCTCACCCCGTAGTTGGTTTACCCGATACAACATATCCTGATGAACCACAAAACGGGGAAACACTGACTCTGCCCCAGGTTGTTGTGGTTCACCATCTACTATTAACACATTTTCCCAGGCGCAGGATAGGGTTGGGTCCCGACATTGGGCGGTACCAAAATTATCCCCGGAAACATTGAGGTCTGCCAATTCAGGACCCGGCGGCAAGTCCTCCACGTCTTCCACCATCACACTTAGCGGGGTTGTCTCCCCCTCTTCCACCGAAGTGGCGATCACCCCTACTGCTGGCCCTTCGGTCTCAGGTTCCCAGGGTTCTGGTCTCCCCCCCCTAAGCCGGGCCACTCTGCTAGGGTTACCCCTGTCTCATGGGTATCAGTCACTCTCATAGCAGGGCACAGTGCCGGGAAGTCTCTCCCTATCATGAGTTCATAATGTAGATTTGTGGCGACAGCCACCTCGTGGGTCCATCTACCGGCCACCATAGTTAGAGACACCAGCGCTGTGGGGTAGTCTTTTAAGTCTCCGTGGATGCACATCACCCCAACTTTCCGGCCAGTATACTCAGTGGACCGCACCAGGGTAGCCCTTACTAGGGTCACCAGACTCCCTGAGTCCAGCAGAGCCTCCGCCAGAGTGTGTCTCCCACTTCCACCTGGCACAGGTGATCTAGAGACTATGGGGTACCTGTTGCACACAGCCTCCTGTCATATAGCGACTGACGGTAGCCATAGTTAGTGTCCATGGGCTCAACCCGATGGGTACAGTCAGCCCTTACATGGCAAGGCTCCTGACACCGCCAGCAGACTATCGAAGCCAGGCCTGCCGTGGGTACATCCCTGGCGGGTTTTATTGGCTCAAATCTCCAGGCCTGAGGTGAAGATTTCCGGGGTTTGCCAACCCCCTTCCCGACAGAAACCTCCTTTAGATTCCTGGTAGCTTCATAGCGTTCCACCAGGTCCACCATCTCAAGGTCATTGCCAGGAGACACCTGACCAATCCAGTGCTGGAGAGGGTATGGCCAAGCCCTCCAGAACATATTGGCTAACAGACGATCCAGCATAGTAGTGGGACTCAGCACGTCAGGCTGTAGCCATTTTTGCAAGAGGTGAAGTAAGTTATAATAATCCGGTCTTGCAGGGTCAGCCAGGTTGAACGCCCACTGATGCACCCGCTGGGCCCGGACCAACACATTCACCCCCAGTCTTGCCAGAATCTCACCCTTGACTTTCTGGTAGTCGGCCGCTTGATTGTCCAGAAAGTCGAAATACACCCATTGGCATCGGATGCCAGGAATGGAGCGACGACCTCATCCCACTGGTCACAGGGTAGCTTTTCCCTGATGGCCACTTTCTCGTACATCGCCAGGTAGGTTTCGATGTCGTCTGCGGGAGTCATCTTAGGAATCGAGACACGGACTGCTTTCCGGGCATCGTGGACGCTCGGGGTTGCTTCTGCTGTCTGCAAAGCCATCACGTGTTGTAGCAGCAACTGGTTAGTCTCCTGCTGCTGCTTATTAGCTTTGCGTTGCTGCAGGTGTGTCTCTCGCTGCTGCAGATTAGCCTCCATGAGGGCCTTCACAACAGCCTCCATTTTGTCGTGGGGCCCTGGTTGTAATACAGCTGGTTTAATGTACAACATACAACCGTGCCTGAAAAATGCAGAAACCAAAAATATCGGTGTTCACTCCAGCCTCACTGCTCTTGCCCACATCCTCCACCAATTGTGGGGTTTCGCTCTAGTAGACAGGATTAGCGGACGCAGTATAGAGGCAACAAGTTCTTTGAAACAAACAGTTCAATGTTTTATTCACACCTTGCGGTGTTGGTGGTAATTCACACCATTCGGCAATTCTGCCTCAAAGAGTCCTTGACCATAGCAGCACCAACCTGTTTTCACGCCAAACAGGTAGCATGCCTTCAGCCAGACACAAGGCTCCCAGATCCCAACACAGAGACCTCGCTTCTGAGCCCAGCTGCCTATTTAAGGACAGTCAGGTGCTGCCAAAACTAAGACCTGCACTTAAAATCAGGTCCGGTATTTGACCTCACCTGGCTGTAAATCAACCCAGCCGCACCCAGACCAAGCCTCTCACTGTGTCACAGTGTCAATGTATGTGGTGACTGTGTGTATGAGTGCCTCCATGTATCTGGTGAGTGTGTGTATGAGCGTGTCCATGTATGTGGTGACTGTGTAAGAGCGTGTTCATGTATGTGTTGACTGTGTATGAGTGTGTATATGTATGTGGTGACTGTGTATATGAGTGCTTTCATGTATGTGGTGACTGTGAATATGAGCGCGTTCATCTATTTGGTGACTGTGTGTATAAGCGCGTCCATGTATGTGGTATCTTTGACGGTAGGGTACGCCCCCAAGAGGAAGCTAGGTGAAACGCGCGTCAGGGATGGTGTTCCCTCTAGGTCCTGGGTCTGTATTTCATTTTCTTGCCACTGGTTTATGTTGTTCATTATGTTTTTCATACCCAACACCAATTACTTAGAGCCCTATTTAGGGACTTTTTTGCATTAGCAGTTATTTTGTTGTTGGATATGAAGATGAACTATATTGTGGCATATAATATTTAGAGATAGGACCAGGGTGACTAAATGTATGGGTGACACAAATATTGACATCTTTGGTCAATTAGTTAATCTAGCGTACTGTAATTTATAAATATGTGACCCGATTGACGCTGGGGGAATACTTTTTGTCACAGTACCTCATATATTGCTGCTATTTTTAATGATGTTATGTATCATATTTTGTCTGAACTTATATTAATAAACTATGAATCTCTATTAATTAAATTATGTCTTTACATTATATGTGTGTGTTTAACCCCTTAAGGACCGAGGACGTACCGGTACGCCCTATTTCCCGAGTCCTTAAGGACCGAGGACGTACCGGTACGTCCTGACTTAAAATCTGAATTCCGGCGCCGCGGGGGTTAATCGGAACGGGATTTCGGCTGAAATCATTCAGCCGGCATCCCGTAACAACGCAGGGGGGGGTCATTTGACCCCCCCGTGTCGGCGATCGCAGCAAACCGCAGGTCAATTCAGACCTGCGGTTTGCTGCGCTTTTTGCAGTTTCTGATCCCCGCGGTCCCTGACCGCGGGGATCAGAAACTTCAGAGTGCCTAAAATCAAGATTTCACCTTCCCCCTGCACCCCTGCACGATTTGATGGCGGCGGGTGGTGCAGGGGGGGTGTCGCAGGCGGTGGGGGCGTTGCGGGAGGCGGGCGGTGCGGCAGGCGGGATCGCGATCCCCCGCCCGCCTCCCCTTGAATAATCGTTGGTTTCTAGTAGATATACCAGGGTGCCAGCACATTGCTGGCACCCTGGTATAAACGGCTGACATCGTTGATGCGATGTCAGCCGTTTAACCCTTTCCATACAGCGGTCCGTACGGACCGCTGTATGGAAAAGGTTAACAGTGCAGGGAGCTCCCTCCCTCTCCCATCGGGGGGCTGCTGTGCCTTTGCAGCCCCCCGATGGGAGAGGGAGAGAGCCCCCAGGCATCCCCCCGAGAGCCCCGTCCTTACCCTTCCCCGTCTGCGAAGTTGTGGCAGACGGGGAAGGTTCCCATGACAACAGGACGCCTGCTCAGGCGTCCTGCTGTCCATGGTGCTGAACAGATCTGTGCTGAAAGCATAGATCTGTTCAGTGTAAGTAAAATACAGTGCAGAACCCTATATAGGTTCTGTACTGTATTATACAGACATCAGACCCACTGGATCTTCAAGAACCAAGTGGGTCTGGGTCAAAAAAATAAAAAAAAAAGTGAAAAAAGTTAAGATAAAAAAAAAAACATTTATCACTGAATAAAAATTAAAAAATTAAATACACTACACATATTAGGTATCGCCGCGTCCGTAACGACCTGATCTATAAAACGGTCATGTTACTTTCCCCGCACGGTGAACGCCATAAAAATAAAAAAATAAAAACTATGAGAAAATTGAAATTTTGCCCACCTTACTTCCCAAAAAAGGTAATAAAAGTGATCAAAAAAGTCGCATGTACGCCAAAATAGTACCAATCAAACCGTCATCTCATCCCGCAAAAAATGAGACCCTACTCAAGATAATCGCCCAAAAACTGAAAAAACTATGGCTCTTAGACTATGGAAACACTAAAACATGATTTTTTTTTGTTTCAAAAATAAAATCATTGTGTAAAACTTACATAAATAAAAATAAAGTATACATATTAGGTATCGCCACGTCCGTATCGACCGGCTCTATAAAAATATCACATGACCTAACCCCTCAGATGACCACCGTAAAAAAAAAAAAAAAAAAACGGTGTAAAAAAAGCAATTTTTTGCCATCTTACGTCACAAAAAGTGTAATAGCAAGCGATCAAAAAGTCATATGCACCCCAAAATAGTGCCAATCAAACCGTCATCTCATCCCGCAAAAAATGAGACCCTACTCAAGATAATCTCCCAAAAACTGAAAAAACTATGGCTCTTAGACTATGGAAACACTAAAACATGATTTTTTTTTGTTTCAAAAATAAAATCATTGTGTAAAACTTACATAAATAAAAATAAAGTATACATATTAGGTATCGCCACGTCCGTATCGACCGGCTCTATAAAAATATCACATGACCTAACCCCTCAGATGACCACCGTAAAAAAAACAAAAAAAAAACGGTGTAAAAAAAGCTATTTTTTGCCATCTTACGTCACAAAAAGTGTAATAGCAAGCGATCAAAAAGTCATATGCACCCCAAAATAGTGCCAATCAAACCGTCATCTCATCCCGCAAAAAATTAGACCCTACTCAAGATAATCGCCCAAAAACTGAAAAAACTATGGCTCTTAGACTATGGAGACACTAAACAATTTTTTGGTTTTAAAAAAAAGTTATTGTATAAAACTTACATAAATAAAAAAAAATTGTATACATATTAGGTATCGCCGCGTCCGTGACAACCTGCTCTATAAAATTACCACATGATCTAACCTGTCAGATGAATGTTGTAAATAACAAAAAAAAAAACACGTGCCAAAAAAGCTATTTCTTGTTACCTTGCCTCACAAAAAGTGTAATATAGAGCAATAAAAAATCATGTGTACCCTAAACTAGTACCAACAATACTGCCACCCTATTCCGTACTTTCTAAAATGGGGTCACTTTTTTGGAGTTTCTACTCTAGGGGTGCATCAGGGGGGCTTCAAATGGGACATGGTGTCAAAAAAACAGTCCAGCAAAATCTGCCTTCCAAAAACCGTATGGCATTCCTTTCCTTCTGCGCCCTGCCGTGTGCCCTTACAGCAGTTTACGACCACATATGGGGTGTTTCTGTAAACTACCGAATCAGGGCCATAAATAATGAGTTTTGTTTGGCTGTTAACCCTTGCTTTGTAACTGGAAAAAAAAATAAAAAATGGAAAATCTGCCAAAAAAGTGAAATTTTGAAATTGTATCTCTATTTTCCATTAAATCTTGTGCAACACCTAAAGGGTTAACAAAGTTTGTAAAATCAGTTTTGAATACCTTGAGGGGTGTAGTTTCTTAGATGGGGTCACTTTTATGGAGTTTCTACTCTAGGGGTGCATCAGGGGGCTTCAAATGGGACATGGTGTCAAAAAAACTGTCCAGCAAAATCTGGCTTCCAAAAACCATACGGCGCACCTTTCACTCTACGCCCCGCTGTGT
The DNA here is from genome assembly GCF_014858855.1 of Bufo gargarizans. Lineage (NCBI taxonomy): Eukaryota > Metazoa > Chordata > Amphibia > Anura > Bufonidae > Bufo > Bufo gargarizans. The sequence goes on along the minus strand of NC_058086.1, from coordinate 149,416,618 downwards.
GGCCGTACAGTAGTTTACGGCCACATATGGGGTGTTTCTGTAAACGGCAGAGTCAGGGCAATAAAGATACAGTCTTGTTTGGCTGTTAACCCTTGCTTTGTTAGTGGAAAAAATTGGTTAAAATGGAAAATTAGGCAAAAAAATGAAATTCTCAAATTTCTTTCCCATCTGCCAATAACTCTTGTGCAACACCTAAAGGGTTAACGAAGTTTGTAAAATCAGTTTTGAATACCTTGAGGGGTGTAGTTTCTTAGATGGGGTCACTTTTATGGAGTTTCTACTTTAGGGGTGCATCAGGGGGCTTCAAATGGGACATGGTGTCAAAAAAACTGTCCAGCAAAATCTGGCTTCCAAAAACCATACGGCGCACCTTTCACTCTACGCCCCGCTGTGTGGCCGTACAGTAGTTTACAGACACATATTGGGTGTTTCTGTGAACAGCAGAGTCAGGGCAATAAAGATACAGTCTTGTTTGGCTGTTAACCCTTGCTTTGTTAGTGGAAAAAATGGGTTAAAATGGAAAATTAGGCAAAAAAATGAAATTCTCAAATTTCATTCCCATCTGCCAATAACTCTTGTGCAACACCTAAAGGGTTAACGAAGTTTGTGAAATCAGTTTTGAATACCTTGAGGGGTGTAGTTTCTTAGATGGGGTCACTTTTATGGAGTTTCTACTCTAGGGGTGCATCAGGGGGCTTCAAATGGGACATGGTGTCAAAAAAACTGTCCAGCAAAATCTGGCTTCCAAAAACCATACGGCGCACCTTTCACTCTACGCCCCACTGTGTGGCCGTACAGTAGTTTACAGACACATATTGGGTGTTTCTGTAAACAGCAGAGTCAGGGCAATAAAGATACAGTCTTGTTTGGCTGTTAACCCTTGCTTTGTTAGTGGAAAAAATGGGTTAAAATGGAAAATTAGGCAAAAAAATGAAATTCTCAAATTTCATCCCCATTTGCCAATAACTCTTGTGCAACACCTAAAGGGTTAACGGAGTTTGTAAAATCAGTTCTGAATACCTTGAGGGGTGTAGTTTATAGAATGGGGTCATTTTTGGGCGGTTTCTATTATGTAAGCCTCGCAAAGTGACTTCAGAGCTGTAGTGGTCCCTAAAAATGGGTTTTTTGTAAATTTCTGAAAAATTTCAAGATTTGCTTCTAAACTTCTAAGCCTTGTAACATCCCCAAAAAATAAAATATCATTCCCAAAATAATTCAAACATGAAGTAGACATATGGGGAATGTTAAGTCATCACAATTTTTGGGGGTATTACTATGTGTTACAGAAGTAGAGAAACTGAAACTTTGAAATTTGCTAATTTTTCAAAATTTTTGGTAAATTAGGTATTTTATTATGCAAAAAAATTCATTTTTTTGACTTTATTTTACCAGTGTCATGAAGTACAATATGTGACGAAAAAACAATCTCAGAATGGCCTGGATAAGTCAAAGTGTTTTAAAGTTATCAGCACTTAAAGTGACACTGGTCAGATTTGCAAAAAATGGCCTGGTCCTTAAGGTGAAAATGAGCCCGGTCCTTAAGGGGTTAAACATTTGGTGAGACTGTGTATGAATGTGTCAATGTATGTGGTGACTGTATGTATGAATGCGTCCATGTATGTGGTGACTGTGTATGAATGCATCCAAGTATGTGGTAACTGAGTGTATGAATGCGTCCATGTATGTGGTGACTGTGTGTATGAGCACGTCCATGTATGTGGTGACTGCGTGTATGAGCATGTCCATGTATGTGGTGACTGCGTGTATGAGCACGTACATGTATGTGGTGACTGTGTGTATGAGTGCTTGCAAGTATGTGGTGAGTGTATCTATGAGTGCATCCATGTATGTGAGTGCATGTATGAGTGAGCCCATGTATGTGAGTGCATGTATGAGTGCGTCCATGGGTGTGGTGAGTGTGTGTATAAGTGCGTCCATGGGTGTGGTGAGTGTGTGTATGAGTGCGTCCATGTATGTGAGTGCATGTATGAGTGCGCCCATGTATGTGAGTGCATGTATGAGTACATCCATGGGTGTGGTGTGTGTATGAGTGTGTCCACGTGTGTGTATGAGTGTGTCCATGTATGAGGTGAGTGTATCAATGACAGAACTGTATAGGGCTCCTGTGGCTGCAGTATGAAAGGTACAGAGGCTACTGTAAAATCCATGTGGTTATTTAGAGGTAAATCAGACAGGTGTCTATTATAATTGCAGCCCAGGTTTAAAGGGGTGATGTCACGTCTGACTCCGTTATACCCGGGGTCAGGAAGTCGCAGCAGGTGGCTGCGCGCTCTATGTCTAAAAATAGTGCCGTTTCTTAATGGTAGCTTTCTGGGTTTGCCTTGCAATCCTTTTTGGCTCACTCAGGGATCCATAGCTTCTCCTCCTTAGCTGTTTCTTGTCCAGCAAGCCCAACTTCCTTATATTCCCCTCTCCCACTTCTCTGGTTGCCAGATATAGAGCTTCCTGCCTGGACTTCTATGCTGACCCACTGGAGCTGTGTAGCTGTGATTCCTGGTTGTTGTTCCAGAGCGTTACCCTTCGGATCCCTCTTGGTTGTTTGTTGTCGTCCACCTGGGATTATATGTTTTGTCTGTATTGTCTGTCCTCTCCTTGGTGTTTTCCTTTAGTGTTAGTGGTGCGGACTAGTGTTCTCACCGCCCTATTCACTACGTAGGGCTCATCTCAGGGAAAGCCAGGGTTTAGGCACGTGATCGGCGTACGGGTGAGGAACCCGTCTAGGGACGTCAGGGCAGTCAGGTGCCAGCTGCAAGGTGAGTTAGGGGTCACCACCTTTCCCTCTCCCTTGGACAGGGCCTTCCCATTTCCCTCCCTTTGCGTCACGTATGTGATCGGCACGCCGGTCATGACAGGTGAGTTAAATATAAACTCCGGGGGTGGGGGTCATTGGTATGAGGATTGCCACTGCCAGAGCCAACTGTTCTATGATATATACAGACAGTTATGCACTATAAATAAAGTATATATAACTGTCCCTATATATCGTAGAACAGCTTCTACCATTATTATGCATTGTATTTTACAGTTTGTTTCCTGGCTGTTACTAGGAAAGTATGGCAAAGGTTGTCAGGGAGAGTTTTCACCACCCTGTTCCTCCCCTCATGGTAGGAGTGGGCTGGTCCTGCTTCCTGCCGAGAGGGGGAGTTCCTGTCTACATAGTGGAGAGGATGCAGACTGCAGTGCTCCTGCTCCTACAGAGGGGTTTCCAGAGAGAACCATCACTAAATTGTCTCAAATAAAGCCTAAAATGCAGCTTCTACAGGCACTGCTGTGAGGTGAGGGAAACAGTCAAGCCACCCATCACCAAACAACTCCTAGGCTAGTATAACCTAAGTGCAGCATTACCACCAACCAACCCGCCTCCATGTCTTTGCAATAATTGCACTAAAGCCTGCTGCTACTGTATGTATTTCAAATTCTACATTGCACTTAGTAAAAAAGGACTTTAGTACGTTTAACTCTGGCCTCATTCTTCAGTACCATGACTTTAACTGTCACGGACCCCAGGAAGCGATTGTCTGAGGTAGGACATTGTGACACTACATCGGAGCCACTACCACTTCCATCCTCTACACTGGCTTCCAAGGGGGCTCGCTGCACATGGCACATCACCACTGAAGCCAGTTATTAGGCTTCAGTGGAGTAGCTGAACATGCCTAACCTGCTCCGGATGTAAACACTGCGGGGACCGGAGGCAGTGCTGAGGATCAGAGCAGCAGGGGGCAGGTAAGTATGAATCCTCAGCTTAGCGAGACAGGCTGCTGACATTCGCTAAAATGTCCTTATTCACAGAGAACCCCTTTAAGTGTCTAAACCATTCTTAGGCAGAGTTCACACTTCAGTTATTTGGTCAGTTATTTCCATCAGTTATTGTGAGCCAAAACCAGGTGTGGATCAAAAACAGAGAACAGGAGGGAAGTTTTCCATTACACCTTATCTCTGTGTAGGCCTCATTACTGGGTTTGGCTCACAATAACTAATGAAAATAACTGAAGTGTGAACTGGGCCTTAAGCTACTTTCACACTTGCGTTTTGGCTTTCCGTTTGTGAGATCCGTTCAGGGCTCTCACAAGCGGTCCAAAATGGATCAGTTTTGCCCTAATGCATTCTGAATGGAAAAGGATCCGCTCAGAATGCATCAGTTTGCCTCCGTTCAGTCACCATTCCGCTCTGGAGGCGGACACCAAAACGCTGCCTGCAGCGTTTTGCTGTCCGCTTGACGAAACTGAGCCAAACGGTCCTGACACACAATGTAAGTCAAGGGGGACGGATCCGTTTTCTCTGGCACAATAGAAAACGAATACGTCCCCCATTTATTTTCAGTGGAGTTCATGACGGATCCGTCTTGGCTATGTTATAGATAATACAAACGGATGCATGTTGTATTATTGTAACGGATCGTTTTTGCAGATCCTTGAGGGATCCGCTCAAAACGCGAGTGTGAAAGTAGTCCTATTCTGACAGAGCTGCGGGATCAAATTAATTTGGCACCACTGTTCATTAATTTAAAACAAAAAAAGAGCAACACACTTCAAGATTTTTTTACTTAACATATTTTATTGGTTATTTCTTAGAAGTGTTTCCTTTTAGGGCTGGAAAGAGAAGCAAATGCAATGAAAAGGAACAAAACTAACTTGGAAATCGTTTCCACCACAGGGAATGAGGGGGGGGGGGGGCAGTACTATCTCAATGGCATAGTACTGCCAAATGAAAAAAAAAAAAAATCTGCCAAAAAGTCTTTAAAAAATAGTTTTGCATGAATATTGAGTTAAGAAAATACCCCTTCCTGATGGAAGTGTCAAAAAGGGGTATTCAGAAATAAAAGCGTCAGAAAGAAAGACTAACGTAAGTGCATTCATGGTCTACTGTATGCTCTTATAAGCATATTGTAGATGTAAATCATAGAGATCATAATGCATAAATCATATTACATTTTCTTCTTAAACGGACTATTCCAATTACAGCATTTCAAATGTATCTATTGGATGATGATATTATTCTTATCTTCAATTCCACAGTCGCCAAGATCTCTGCTTGCTGTTATTCAAAAGCAGCTTCATTGTTTGTATGGTGGTGTCCTGGTCAGGTGATGGACCCAGATGTCCTCCGCTCCTTACTATTATCCGAGCCGTGCCATCACCAGGATAGATTTTTATGCAAGTGAGCCAGAAGGGTTTGGACACTGGGCAGATCTGCTGTGGATTTTCTGCAGTGGAAATGCATGCAGAAAACCCACAGTGTAATACAGTAGCAGCAAAGTGGATGAGATTTAAAAAAGTCTCAACCACAAGCTGCAGAATATGTCCGCATTGGAATCTGCACATACATTGACCTAGAGGGTGGCTTTTAAATCCACAGCATGTGAAATTATGTTGCTTACTGCAGATTTCATCCTTAGAAAAATCTGAAGAAACCCACAAACAATTTTTCTACAAAATTTGCTCCATTGGAATTCGGGCAGATACTGTTCACTGCAGTTTTTCTGTCTCAGAAAATTCACTGCCTGATGTAGATGTACCCTTAAAGGCGTATTGCACGATTTTACTATTGATAGCCTATTCTCAGGATAAGCCACCAATAGCTGAATGGTGAGGGTTCACCCCCAAAAACCCACCTATTAGCTGTGCTAAAGTAGCTCTGGCACTGGACCTATGCAGCATTGTGTAGTGGACAGATCTGATTACAGCAGCACTGCTCTCATTCACTGCAATGGGAGCAGTGCTGCAGTAAATAGCTCTGTCCACTACCCAATGGATGGAGCTGTGTGGTTCCCATGCTGACTTCCAGTGTAGAAGCTACACGTTAAGACTCCTTTAACACCGCTGTCAGGATTTCTGCCAGAGAACAGCCTGTCGGAGCTTTATGGATACGGCATTGACGGATGTTACCGGGATGCCCACTGGCCCCATTGACTTTAATGGGGTCCGGCTGAATCCAACCATATTTGCCAAGTAACTGCCAGAACAGCCTGCTGGAACTCCTGACGCAATTGTGAAACAGGCCTAAAGGGGTTGTCCAGGATCAGACAAATATGGCTGCATTTTTCCTAAACCGGCACTGTGCCTGTCCAAAGGTTGTGTGTAGTATTGTACCTCAGCTCCATTCACGTCAGTGGAGCTGTGCAGCAATACATGGACAGGTGTGGGGCTGTTTCTGGAAGAAAGAAACCATGTTTTTCTAATTTTGGACAGCCCGTTTAACAACTGATTGATGAGGGTGTAGAGTTACAGATCACCAATAAGCAGATATTGATGCCCTATCCTTGAGATCTTGAGAAATTGACCCAAAAGGTATCATTGAAAATTGTATAACTTTTCATTATACAAACAGTAACATTGAATTTTCTCATCTGAGACAATGGGTGCATATTGCTAGGGTATGCCCCCATTGTCTGATGGATGCGGGTCCCACCATACCGTAGTCCTCCAGCCACTACTTTGCCTGCTCAATTCTCGATATAGGTGTGGGTCACAGCGGACAATGGCGGTATATCCTAGCGATATGCCTCCATTGTCTAAGATGAGAATACATCTTTAAGTCTTGTGAAACCATAATACTCCTTTCATTATGATTTGAAGATTTTAAGCAGTAGTTAATATAGAGCTAAAACGTAAGAAGTAAATGAATTCTGCATTAGTTACATATGTAATATAACTACATGGCAATATATATTGCAGCAAAAACAATCAGAATGGCAAAAATCTTTAACGCAAATTTCATTAAGCCACAAGAACATTTGTCACTCGTGCTCCGGGTCTTCATGGGCTTGATGATACGTTCATACTGGGTTAAAATGGCTTTCCTGGCATCTTTCCACTGCCCAGGTCCACACAGACGGTACTGGTATGGAGTGCAGGGCCCAAACAATATCTCCCAGGCCAGCTTTGGATCTGACAAAAATAGCTTCTTCACACTGGGTCTGCAGCCTATCTCTTCTGCTACTTCATCCATGTAATTCACGTAGTCAACTTGTAAGGTATGACGCTCACTTTCGACATACCTGCATAAAAACACATAATAGATTATTGGTAGTAGAACCAGTTTTCGGTTGAATCAGGTATGTACAGTATACAAAAAGTTTTTTAGGAAAAAATTTTAAGACAAGGGGCAGCAGAAGCAATAATAGCCGCCAAGACAGAAATGATCATTAGGCCTAATTTGACATTGTCAGGTCCAGTTTACATAGGACAGTCTATGCCAATTTTAAATGCTTTCTCCCAAAAGCCAAAATCCTAAAGAAAAAATATTTAATCTACATTAGTTCAAAATTGGTACATGGACATAGGGGCACATTTATTAAGGTCTGCGTTTTAGATGCTGGTCTTAATAAAGACCCATAGTTGGCGGTGGATCTGCATAGTTATAAAGAGGTGCAGTCCTCTCCATAACTTTTGCATATCTGGCACCAGTTCTAAATGTAAGAGAGCTTCCTAGCCGTCTTACATTTAGACGATATCCTACGCCTAACAGGCGTAGAAAATTATTTATGAGACGGGCCTCCTGGCCTGTCCCCTTCCACGCTCACGTGTGAGCGGGGTAAAGTCGCTTACTGTTGTGCCGCCATTTGCGCCTGTAATACGCTTAATTTAGGCATATTACAGATTAATAAATGACCCCCATAGTATTAGTAAAGAGTCAGCAGGAGTAAGATGCACCAAACTTATTAAAGGGGTTGTCTCATCATGGACAATGGGGGCATATCGCTAGGATATGCCCCCATTGTCTTATAGGTGCGGGTCCCATCGCTGGGAACCGCACCTATATCGAGAACGGCGCCCCGCAAAGTGGTGGCTGGAGGACTTCGGTCCGGCCACCACCAAGCCGGCTCCCCATAGAAGTGAAACGGAGCGTATCGCGCATGCACGGCCCCCGCTCCTATTCATTTCTATGGGGCCGCACGGCCCCCGCTCCTATTCATTTCTATGGGGCCGACGGAAATAGCCGAGCCAGCTATTTTCGCCGGCCCGATAGAAAATGAATGGAGGGCGGCTGAGCATGCGCAGTGCACCCTCCTTCACTTACAGGGCTCCCAGTGGGACCCGCACCTATAAGACAATGATGAGACAACCCCTTTAAGGGCAGTCCTCATAATAAATTTGGTACACCGTGGACAGGGGTGTACACAGATCTCATAGGATCCCATAGCAAAACTTATGTTGGCCCCCCCCCCCCCCCGCACCACTAATTTCCCAATACGCATGTCAAACACTTCCAGGCTATGTAGAATGCAAAGCACAATGCCCTGGATTTCTCAAAATTACTTATTAAAGGGGTATTCCCATCTTAGACAATGGGGGCATATTACTAGGATATGCCCCCATTGTCTGATAGGTGCGGGTCCCACTGCTGGGACCCGCACCTATATCGAGAACGGAGCGGGGAGCGCTGTGGCTGGAGGACCCCAGATTTCCTGGGGTCCGTCCATCACCAAGCGCTAATCCCTGCCTCTCCCATAGAAGTGAACGGGAGCATGCTGCGCATGCGCGGCCCCTGCTCCCATTCATTTCTATGGGGCAGACAGCAATAGCCGAGCCAGCATTTGGCTATTTTCGGCAGCCCCATAGAAATGAATGGAGGGCGACTGCGCATGCGCAGTGCGCCCTCCTTCACTTTCGGGGCTCTGTTCTTGATATAGGTGCGGGTCCCAGCGGTGGGACCCGCACCTATAAGACAATGGGGGCATATTCTAGCGATATGCCACCATTGTCTGAGAGGAGAAAACCCCTTTAAACTGAATACATTTAATTGAAATACTTGTTTAAAAAAAAGGCATCCTCAGCCTCACCCATTTCATCCGACTGCTATGTTGATAAAATCGGAACTGGTGCTTCAAAAATATGGAGCTCATCCTGAACAGTATAGTTCTTAATATAGTCACACCAGACAACTGGTATGAATACAATGGTAAATCTTCCACTCCATTTATTACCAGTAGGAAAAGCCATGAGAGTTGGAGTTTACACAGTTACCATTGCCGTGGAAGCTTATCTCTTTGCACTGAGCTTCCCCTAGTGATGACTTCATGGAAATGCCGCCAGTACTCGTGGCATGGGTGTGGAAGGGGACGGGCCAGGAGGCCCGTCTCATAAATCATTTTCTAGGCGTAGAATATGTTCTAAATGTAAGACAGCTAGGAAGCTGTCTTCCATTTAGAACTGGCGCCAGTTTCCTAAACTGCCTATTTTAGTAGCAATGGCATTTTAAAAGTCACAAAACTGGGTTTTGCAATTTTTTAAAGTCAAAAACAAGACAGAGGATTAAACTCCCTTATTATCTTTTGAATCTATGTATTTACGTGGGAGTTAAATCTCTATATCATAAAAAAAAATGCTCCAAAAATATACAAAAAAATTCTCACTGCAGAGTATTTGGACCTAAAATGAAACGATAGTTAAAGACTAATTTCTAGAATACAATACTGAATATAATTTCTTTCATGAATACATCTGGAAGAGCTATGACACTAGTTACAATACAAGATGCCAACCTCTTCTTCATGTCTTCTTTTCTTTTTGTGATCTCTGCCTTCATTTCACTCATAGATGGTAACTTTCTTTCACCTAGGAATGCATTGAAGATGTTTAGAAAAGTGTATCAGCAGCCATATAAATGATCTATCTGGTCATTCATATCTTAGAATAATTAGAAAAGGGTACCTTTGAAGACTTTTGTTGCCCAGCGAGCCTGAATCTCAGAAATGGGCATTATAGCCCCAAGTGGTTGTATGCAGCCAATAAAAGCTACTGTTGGTTTTTCCAAATGTGGTAGAAACATCATTTTATATAATGGAGCTTGGTTTTTTTCTACTTTTATGACTGAATCCTCAAAAAAAGAAAAGAAAAATTTGTATCCTGTGGCAAAAATCACAACATCTATGTCCTTCTCCACTGTCCCATCTTCAAATACGACATCTGTCTCCTCAAACCTTTTGATGTTGGTCTTTATCAGCACCTTGCCAGAGATAATGCGATTGGGGAGATCATCACTGATTGTAGGATGTTGGCTGAGCATCCTGAGTAGTTGAAAAGCAAAGACATAACTAGTTATTTGTGGGTATAACTACAAACATAACTAGAATAATAATATAGACCTGACATTTTCATTAATTTCAAACTGTTCCTCTTTATAGAGAAACTATTATTATCATTTTAACATACACATCAGTTATGTGACATTCCAGGAAAAACAGGAAATTACATTTTCCAGTAGTATTGGATTAATAAAGACGGCACATTGAACGCAGATGCAAAAGACACATCTGTTTTTCCTGGACTAGTACAATTGGTGTGAGGACCAGCTCAAGAATCTGTGTCATCCTACACTGCTTATCTGTTGGACTCTATTTGATAGTGAGTAATGTGTGGGATGACTGGTGGAGGTCTGGGTGCAGAGACCCCCACCAGTCATTTAAATGAAGTGCAAAAGTGCTTTGTTGATTGATGTTCCCTTTTTTTCAGATCTTAGAGGGAGCAATGTACAGATTTATAGAAAGTCCATAGACTTTCTATGAATACATAAATCATTTTCTCTGTGAGGAGAGCTAAACTGTTACTGCAGTGGGTTAATATGTGAATCAGCTGTTACTACAAATTTGACTTTGGGCTAAACCTATGGGCATTATCCAGGTAGTCTGCCGGTATTGATCCTGTAACCCCTATACAGGGATCTGGACTTCGCTGCAGGACAGCCACCAGGCTACTACCTCCAGTAGTATCTATGTGGTGGGCAGCTGACCCACAGGGGTTAGAAATACCAGTGTGTAGCATCGAGCGGTCAGGCTTAATCACAGTAAAGGACAGGCCGAGGTTAAGGCACGCAGATTATTGGCAACCCAAAGAACAGTCTGAGGTAAGGGTAGCCATTGGAGGGTCAATACGGTAATCAGACACAGGTCGGGTCAGGCAAAAGAGAATCAGAGTCAGTAATCTGGCTGAAGTTGGTATACGGTTAGACAAACAGAAACACACAACTTTGAAAGTACTAGCAAGCTAGAATAACCTACTGCTTAGGCTCCTTCCTCTAGGGTAAGGTGCCTTAAATGCCCTGAAGTAGTCAGCCATAGGCTGGGGAGATCTAGGATGTGCATGCATAGGCCCTTTAAGAGCCAGAGAAAGCACATGCACTACTGATAGAGAACAGGAAGAGGTTTTTGGTGTCAAGAAGCAGGATGGGGGCTGTAAAGAGGATAAAGCATGGTATTCCAGCAGCTGGACCCACTGATGGGGATCAGAGGAAGACAAGCAGTTCGGGACCACAACAGCGGTGGTGGCAGGGTAAATGGAGATGCACCTGTGCCCACCTGGAGGGAGGACAGTGACAAGCAAGGGTTGCAAACAAAAGAATACTTCCCCCTTACGCCTTTACTTCTTAGGTCCAGACAGGAATTTTTTTTAGCAGGCCAGGAGCATCAGTGTCCTCAGCAGGCTCCCAAAACCTCTGCTCAGGACCAAAACCTTTCCAACCAATCTAGAAGAAGATTCTACATCTAATCTTTTTCATTACTGAAGTTATCAAAACTTTGATTTGGCTGCTTTGCCGAATTTAACAAAGAAATTTGCTTTGTGACATATTGTGCTGCCCCCGTCATTGAACCCCTCAGATGCCGAGTTCATTGCTGATCGTGGCATCTGAACTGCCTGTGGAAGCTACAGAAACAGACCCCCTGGAATATCGATTGAAGACACTGGCTCAAAAAGAGACTCATAAAAAGAGTTAAAGAAATGTAAAGAGGCAGGGAATCACAACTTGTAGCAATCCAGGTTCAAATGCTTTAATTCTTCAAAAGGATGAGTGAAGCAGGGAGCCAATGTGTACAAGGGTATCTTTATTCTAAAGTGTTTTTCCCTGAGAGCGAAAATTGTGGTGGAGCTTTGTGCCTATGATCAGTGAACTTCATATGACTAGAGGACTGCAGTAGGGAAATTCCAGTCTCTTGCCAAATGTGAGAACAATTGTTGACAGTATAATTAGCTGGAACTCCAGAGGAGACAGCTGTTGGCAAAGAAACTCTTACTTGATGACTATAAACACTCAAAAAGGAGTCTTTGAAATGATTATTGTCTGAGTACTGTGCCCAGCCAGACAAGGAAGGTAGCCCAATCATCTTGATGTATAGATGCAGAAAGTTGACCTAAACCTGATTGATACAGTCCACCTTTCCATTGGTCTGTGGGTAATAGGCAGAGTAAAAGTCAAGTTCGACTTACAGAAGCTTGCAAATGTATTCTCCAAAACCTAGAAGTGAACTGCACTCTCCGGTCAGGCATGTTGTGCAAGGGTAACCCAAGGAGATGAAAAATGTTTTGCTGGACAATTTAACTAGCTGACTGGCAGATGGAATACCAGGCAAGGGCACGAAGTGACACAACGTTACCACCCAGATTATTGAACAGCCAATATATGGTTAGAGAGACCAATCCTTGATCTTGACAAAAAAGAAACTGGCTCCTGTCAGCAAAGAAAATTTCGAATGAAGCCTCTTTCCAGGTTTTTTATGTGATGTATTTTTACATGGTTTACATCTTAGGAAAGGACAATGGATAGAAATGGCCATGAAAGGGAGTAGTTCCAGGTAACAGGTCAAGCATTTTTGTTCCAGCAAAATTCTGAGACAAGGGTATGGAACTGTGCAGTGTACTTTCCAATCCTGAGGTTGGCCTGGCAAAGGTGTAGAAGGGAAGAAGAAGCTAATGTGGTATAGCCTGGCTTGTCAAAGACCTTTTTTTAAATTATTTAGTAATTCCTATAAGTTGCTGGACAGAAGGCCACTTCATCCCCAGAGTAGAGTGGCCAGAAAGGCTGATTTAGACTGGTCAATGGGGATCTGATGGGCCTGTACCTTAAAGCATATGGTATACTGGTTCAAAAAACCTCCTAGCAAGGAGGAAGTGGCAGATATAAATTGGATATGCCATAGGTTGTAACTGGCAGAGATTGTGATGCAGTAGCTGCGGCTTGGGGTGGTGGTACTGGAGTGGTAGTGGTCAAGTCATCCCGGCAAGCAAAAATATTGTTTAAGGTAAGTTACACACTGCCGGCAGGATTATCCACAGGCTATTCTGCAGAGAACAACCTTCTGGAGCTCTCTGGATCCATAATTGCCGGACGGTACCAGAATGCCCACTGGCCCTATTGACTAAAATGGGGTCCAGCATGCAGCATTATTTGTCTATCTGAATCCTGGCATATTTGCCAGGTAGTGGCTGGATCTCCTCTGGACCCCATTATAATCAAAAGGGACAGTGGGCATTCTGGTACGGTCTGGTAATGCTTGATCCAGAGAGGCTGGGAGCTGCCAGCAGTGTGAAGGAACTCTAAGTAATACAACAGTTAGTCCTGGTGACCAAGCTGGTTAGTTAGCTTTTTGTACACCTCAAGCAGGCCCAACTTGGGTGAGCCAGCTGGTTCCATGGCCTGAGCAAACTGTCTCAACAGTGGGTGTGGAACCTCTGTGCCAACCAAGACATTTGACTTTGGGTATAACCTAAGGGCATTATCCTGTCAGTCCCCTATTATTCTCCCTTTAAGCCCTATACAGACATATGGACTTCACTGTAGGTAAGCCATTAGGCCGCTACTTCCCTAAGTACTCTCTGTGTGGTTGGAGGCTAAACAACATAGGTCAGAGAAATCACAGCAGAGTACTGAGGGATCAGGCTAAATCATAGTCAGGAACAGGCCAAGGTCAGTCCAGCTAGAGTACAGGCAATCAAAAGAACAGTTCAAGATCAGGGCAGGCAGCAGAGGGTCAATATGCTAATCAGACACAGGTCAGGGCAGTGGTGAATAAGAGTCAGGAATCAGGCGGAAGTCAGTACACAGACAGATGGAATAGAACGGCACACTCTTGTAGGAACTAGAGAGCTAGAATAAACTATTGATTATGCACCCTACCCTAGGGGAAGATGCCTTAAGTACCTTGAGGTGGCCAGCCATAAGCTGGGGAGACCTAGAGTGTGCACACTCTGTCTCTTTAAGAGGGAGAGGGAGCACATATGCACACCTTACAGAAAGAGTTGAGGGGAGCGGCATCAATGCCCGCCCATAGAAGCTGGACAATGGTGGTGCTGAGCATGGGCTGCTGACATAACATGAGCAGAGGTGATCAGAAACGAAGGGGCAGAGTGCTTCATCTGATTATATCTGCTTTAATCCAGAGAATAGATTGGCTACAAAGAAAATCTATTGTCTTGAGGACCTGGTGCATCCCTGACTTCCACAGACAATTGGTAGATCTAAATGGGAACTGTGTAGTGCTTTATTTTCACTGTGGTGGTGCTACAAAGGTATTCAACACTTGGATGGGACCACATTAAAAGGAATCTGTCAGCCCCGTAACACCCTCCCCAAACTAGAGTAAGCAATGCATAGTGTAAATGACGTAGAGTCTGATTATGTCCGATTTTTTTCATACTCACTTGCGTTCCAATGCTGTGCCGTAATCACTCACATAGTGGAGAAGATTCAAAGAGGAGTCCTCTCAATGTATTTTACTGCTGGTTTGTGGAAGCACAGCATCAGAATACAAGTGAATATGTAGATAAATATTACATAATTGGAATCAGCACCACATACACTATGTCTTTCTTTGGTCTGGGGGTGTTTTGGAGCTGATAGATTCCCCCACAAATAACAGCTGATCACTGAGAGGTCCTTGCAGCAAGAAATTCTATGATCAAATTATCTTTGGGCATACTTTCAACCAAAGGGGTTTCTCCAAAGCAGACGACCCCTTTAAATAAATAAAAAAATCGAAAGATAGTATAGCTAATTTGATTATGGAATACAATGACTTGGGGCAGGAAAAACAAGATACACATGTAGCTTTCCTGTATACTTCTCTTACATTTAGGAATTTTACATTGCCAGATACTAGAAACAATGGTGGCAAATAGTGCTTCCCACTGTACATTTTGTGTACAAAACTTAGCAGACTTCATGATCTCATACACAATGGGAAAAAAAAAAACTGTTTTCACCTGTGCTGGGGTTTTAGACCAAAATTATCATGATCAACTCTAGAGTTGACTTTACGCTCCAAGAAGGTGTTTATTAGAGATGGGAAAGTATCTTGAAATAATCCAAAAAATCTTGTGAAGAGGACAATATCTAATGGAAAGCCGTTATCAAAGACACGATTCAACAGCCAGGCTCCTCTCCTGGTGCTGAGATAAACCTGAAAGATAAAGGAGTAAATGAGGAGCAGTGATACTTATATTTGACTATTCTTTATACTCTTTTCCTGTACTATATTATATGATACGCGTATTCAGCATCATGGATGAAAATCATTATTGGGCCTATACATCTCAAATATTCCAGCAATACTACAGTGATAGTCATCTTGGTATTCTGTACTGCTTGATCTTGTAATTTAAACAGGAATCACATCAAAGGGCCTGTGTTTTCTATCAAGTTGCAGCAATCATGGACAACAATTGTGTTGTTACTGAAAAAATAGACTTTTTTTATAATCTCAACCCCTTTAAAGGGTTTCTGTCATGGGAAAAATTGTTATGTAGCTGACTGAGATCAGCAATGTGCTAATGTCAGCAGTACATAACAGTATGTTTGTTAACTCCCTGCCTGCCGCGGTTCTCTTAAAAACCAGACTTTTATAATATGCTAATGAAGCCTCTAGGTGCTATGAGGACATTGCTGCAGCACCTAGAGGCTCGGTCTACTCGCCTTTTGGCACGCCCAGGTCCACTTGATTGACGTCCTTCTTCTCCGCATTGTCCTCATAATCCCGCGCTGTCCCGTTTAGTATTCGGCACAGGTGCAGTGAGTGAAAGAGGCTCAGCTGCTGCCAGATTCCTCACTGCACCTGTCCCGATTACGTCACAGGCCTGCCTGGCAGCAGCCGAGCTTCCTTCATTTACTGCGCCTGCGCCGAATACTAAACGGGATGGTGCAGGTGCGGGATTATGAGGACGATGCAGAGAAGAAGGACGTCAATCAAGTGGATGTGGGCGTGCCAAAAGGCGAGTAGACCGAGCCTCTAGGTGCTGCAACAAGCACCTAGAGGCTTCATTAGCATATTATAAAAGTCTGTTTTTTAAGAGAATGGCAGCAGGCAGGGACTTAACACACACAATGTTATGTACGCACATCGCTAATGTCAGTCAGCTACACAACGATTTTTCCCATGACAGAAACCCTTTAACGGCTACATAAACAATTGACCAATAACCAAAATCTAGAAAGTCCGATAATCTGGTGGACCCATGAGACCTTTGTTCCTAGAATATTAGGTGGCAATGAGTTCACATTGAAATTAGTAACACTGGAGGTGAATGTAAACCCTAGCAATCTAGGTTCACGCTTTATACTACAGGTCCCCGACCTTTTGTAACATTAGGAACTCAATCAATACATCATGATATTTGGCACTCAGCACATTGATAACATTTCACACAATCCAAATTGGCAGCGGTTAAGGAATAGGATATATCTACAATACTGTTGATGTGTGTGGTGTACTGTGGTCAGTCCACATGCTCATAACCGACATATCCTATCACAACTACAAGAAAATTTAGACTTGAACCTTCAGAATCACAGGTGCATATCCATGAAGCAAACCTGATTAGAAAAATGAAAAAGGCTGCACACCATTATACATACAAACAATAGAGCTAAGAAATGGGGATCCACATGCAACATCTCTCAAGTGCAACTCTTAAGTGCACAGACTGAATTATAGATTGGATGGAACCGGCACTCGAAACAAGAGGAATTCACGTAGAAATTGAATTGAGGTATTTAAAATATTTATTAAACAGTAAACAATGTATCCTGTGTGCACCAGGTTGATATTAATCTAAAAAACATATAAAAAATCATATAAAATCATATGTATTATAACCGATGACTGTATATAGCCAGAGCACAAAGAACTGTAAACTTCAACACAGAGGGATACATCCGTGTCCCCCCAATTGGGTATGGCTATTGGAACGTAGCCGTCTGTGGCAGAGCAAAACAGGAGTGCTCTAGATATATTCAATTGCGTGCAGCTTTCATCCAGATTTCATATAATACATAACAATAAAATTTCCATGCCACCTTATAGGACATGGAGTATAGGTATTCAGAGATAATCAATGATTCACACGCTGTGTGGATTGTCCGTCTGCTAGTGTCGTCTCAAAGGGCTGGGTGCGCTGTATGTGATAAGGCAATTGTCCAGCAAATATATCTCCTCCGTACTCATTCAGCGATTTGGTATAATTTCACTTAAGTTTATATTGTAACTTTACTCACTGTGTCCCATGTAGGCTCACTAGGTTGATTCCGCGGAAGGGTTACTACCGTGGCGTCCCACGCTTCAGCCTTTCTCCGCTGTGTTTGTATCAGGTCAAGTCGTAGCTTAGATCCCGTCTGTATTCTCGCGGGAGACCTATGTCGGATATTTCACTTTCGTGAGTCCTACATCAAGACTTGGTCTTACGTGAGTTGGAAGTGGATGGATTTTTCGTCCGTTAGTACATGGCCATGCACCGCTGAGATGGTTGTTTCACAGGTAATACGCCCAGACGCGTTTCGAGATATCTTATCTCTTCCTCAGCGGTGCATGGCCATGTACTAACGGACGAAAAATCCATCCACTTCCAACTCACGTAAGACCAAGTCTTGATGTAGGACTCACGAAAGTGAAATATCCGACATAGGTCTCCCGCGAGAATACAGACGGGATCTAAGCTACGACTTGACCTGATACAAACACAGCGGAGAAAGGCTGAAGCGTGGGACGCCACGGTAGTAACCCTTCCGCGGAATCAACCTAGTGAGCCTACATGGGACACAGTGAGTAAAGTTACAATATAAACTTAAGTGAAATTATACCAAATCGCTGAATGAGTACGGAGGAGATATATTTGCTGGACAATTGCCTTATCACATACAGCGCACCCAGCCCTTTGAGACGACTCTAGCAGACGGACAATCCACACAGCGTGTGAATCATTGATTATCTCTGAATACCTATACTCCATGTCCTATAAGGTGGCATGGAAATTTTATTGTTATGTATTATATGAAATCTGGATGAAAGCTGCACGCAATTGAATATATCTAGAGCACTCCTGTTTTGCTCTGCCACAGACGGCTACGTTCCAATAGCCATACCCAATTGGGGGGACACGGATGTATCCCTCTGTGTCGAAGTTTACAGTTCTTTGTGCTCTGGCTATATACAGTCATCGGTTATAATACATATGATTTTATATGCTTTTTTATATGTTTTTTAGATTAATATCAACCTGGTGCACACAGGATACATTGTTTACTGTTTAATAAATAATTTAAATACCTCAATTCAATTTCCACGTGAATTCCTATTGTCTCGAGAGCCGGTTCCATCCAATCTATATTTATTAATCAGAACCAGGGGGTGTTTTTTTTAACCTGTGCACCTATCGTGATAAATCAGAGTGAGCCACCTGCCTACTACTTTTTGTAAAACAGACTGAATTATACCAGAATGTAATATTATGGATATTGATTCCACTTTGTCATCACTGCTTACTGACCATCACCCAATTCTCTCATCTCCAGGTATGCCTGCATTGAAGCTTACTGCTACACCCAGCTTTTCCAGTCTGATATTGTCCACCCCCTCTCATCTCTCCTTCTAAATCTTGGTATGTCTGCATTGAAGCTTACTGCTACACCCAGCTTTTCCAGTCTGATATTGTCCACCCCCTCTCATCTCTCCTTCTAAATCTTGGTATGTCTGCATTGAAGCTTACTGTTACACCCAGCTTTTCCAGTCTGATATTGTCCACCCCCTCTCATCTCTCCTTCTAAATCCTGGTATGTCTGCATTGAACCTTACTGCTACACCCAGCTTTTCCAGTCTGATATTGTCCACCCCCTCTCATCTCTCCGTCTAAATCTTGGTATGTCTGCATTGAAGCTTACTGCTACACCCAGCTTTTCCAGTCTGATATTGTCCACCCCCTCTCATCTCTCCTTCTAAATCTTGGTATGTCTGCATTGAAGCTTACTGCTACACCCAGCTTTTCCAGTCTGATATTGTCCACCCCCTCTCATCTCTCCTTCTAAATCTTGGTATGTCTGCATTGAATCTTACTGCTACACCCAGCTTTTCCAGTCTGATATTGTCCACCCCCTCTCATCTCTCCTTCTAAATCTTGGTATGTCTGCATTGAACTATTAATGTCTCTTTTCCTGCTGGATTTATTGAGTATTTGTTTACATTGACTATTTCACCCCTGTATCTGGTCCTATCTTGATTAGGCCATATGTAGCCCCCTCCCCTCTTGGTCACACCTGATTGATCACTTAGTGGTATAAATCTAAGTTCATAGGTCTTCCAGACCTTGGTCTTTCCACATGCAACATCTCTCAAGTGCAACTCTTAAGTGCACAGACTGAATTATACCAGAATGTGACCAGAAGGGGACCACAGATAATTACAGACATAGTCAATGCAAACAATGTTTACATTTTTCCTCTTACTCCTCCTACTTGTCCATAACCTCCTGAAATACCCCCACATCCATTCACCCAGCAAGGAACTATTCATCTCTTCGTCCATCTTACCTTCTCATCTGATCGCTTGCACAAACCTGTTTGCCAACATAAAACACTTCCTTCCCAAACACACACAGACACCTCATGCCCTCTCCTATTTTCATCTATTAACACTTTCTCTGCTTCTCCTTACTGCTGGTGATATCTCTCCAAATCCAGGACCCCCTCAGCAAATCCCCACTATCACCTCCATGTCCCACTGCAAATCTCTGTCTACAAATTTCTACAACCCCTTAAACCTAATTACCATTCCTCTGACCCCTGCGCCTTTAGTTCCTCTTGCAGGAGCATTATGGAACGCGCGCTCCGTCTGTAACAAACTGTAGTACATCCATGAACTGTTCATCTCTCAAACTTTCTTTTCTGGGTCTCACAGAGACATGGCTGACACCCTCAGACACCACCTCCCCTGCGGCACTCTCTTATAGTGGATTTCAATTCACTCACACCCCCCGCCCTGGCTGCAAACATGGTGGAGGAGTTGGTCTTCTCCCATCAGACACCTGCTCCTACAGCCCAACTCCACTGCCACCCTCCATTACGCTCACCTCATTTGAAGTACACTCTGTTCGCATCTACTCTCCCTCCAACCTTCAAGTAGCAGTCATTTACCGCCCCCCAGGCCCAGCCACCATATTTCTTGACCACTTTAACACATGGCTACTACACTTTCTTTCTGCCGACATCCCCACTATCATCATGGGTGACTTCAACATCCCTATTGACACATGCTTATCACAGTGGTCTTCAGCTCCCACCCACAGAGATGGTCACACTCTGGATCTGATATTTTCCCGCCTCTGCTCCCTATCTAACCTTTCTAATTTGCCTCTCCCCCTATCCGACCACAACCTACTCACCTTCTCTTCATTGGTCTCTTCTGCAGCTCCCCCGGTCCACACACTAGCACACCCCCGCAGGAACCTCAAACAGCTTGACTTTCGCTTGCTTTCTGACTCTCTTCTCCCACTCTCTACCATCTGTTGCCTCCAAGACCCAGAGGCTGCTACCACCCTATATAACACCACAATAAGTACAGCTCTGGACACTGTTGCCCCCCTCACACACAACAAAATCCAGAAAATCAACAGACAACCCTGGCACACCAACCTGACCAAAAAACTCAGACAAGCTTCCAGGGCTGCTGAGCGGCGATGGAAGAAATCCCATTCTAAAGATCATTTCACCGCATACAAGCAATCCCTCCTCATATTCAAATCCTCACTCGCGGATGTAAAACAGGCTTACTTCTCATCTCTCATATCTTCCCTGTCACACAGCCCTAAACAACTTTTTAGCACTTTTAATTCCCTTCTCCGTCCCCCAGCGCCCCCACCCTCTCCTCTCTTCTCAGCTGAGGACTTTGCCAAATATTTCAAACAAAAGATAGTCCACATCAGAGAAAGCTTTACTACACAGACCCTCTACACAACTGCTCTGTCTTCTTCTCCCAAAACCCACTTCTCTACCATTACAGAAGGTAAACTCTCCACTCTACTCTCCAAATCTCATCTGACCACCTGTGCACTTGACCCTATCCCATCCCACCTCATCCCTAACCTCACTGCAGTGTTTATCCCAGCCCTAACTCATCTCTTCAACCTATCACTAAACTCTGGTGTCTTC
This sequence comes from Bufo gargarizans, assembly GCF_014858855.1. Classification (NCBI taxonomy): domain Eukaryota; kingdom Metazoa; phylum Chordata; class Amphibia; order Anura; family Bufonidae; genus Bufo; species Bufo gargarizans. Next base: position 149,395,411 of record NC_058086.1, on the reverse strand, counting down.
CCCTCTGCTTTTAAACATGCTACCATTACACCCATCCTCAAAAAGCCTTCACTTGACCCATCTTCCTTGTCCAGTTATCGCCCCATATCACTTCTTCCGTATGCCTCAAAGCTACTTGAACAACATGTCCATTCAGAACTGTCCTCCCACCTCTCCTCCTGCTCCCTCTTTGACCGCTTACAATCTGGCTTCCGACCCCACCACTCAACCGAGACTGCCCTTACCAAAGTCACCAATGACCTACTCACAGCCAAAACCAAGAAACAATACTCTGTTCTCCTTGACCTGTCCTCTGCCTTCGACACTGTTGACCACTCCCTTCTGTTGCAAACTCTCTCATCTCTTGGCATCACTGACCTGGCCCTCTCCTGGATCACATCATACCTCACAGACCAGACGTTTAGCGTCTCCCACTCCCGCACCACCTCCTCGTCTCATTACCTCTCTGTTGGTGTCCCGCAAGGCTCTGTCCTAGGACCCCTGCTCTTCTCTATCTACACTTTTGGCCTGGGACAGCTCATAGAGTCTTATGGCTTTCAGTATCACTCCTACGCTGACGACACACAAATCTACCTCTCTGGTCCAGACATCACCACCTTACTATCTAGAATCCCACAATGTCTATCTTCTACATCATCCTTCTTCGCCTCTCGCTTTCTTAAACTTAACATGGATAAGACAGAATTCATAATCTTTCCCCCATCTTGTTCAACCCCCCCAACAGACCTATCTATCACGATCAATGGCTGCACATTATCCCCAGTCAACAAAGCCCGCTGCCTTGGAGTGATCTTGGATTCTGCCCTTTCCTTCCGACCGCACATCCAAGCCCTTTCCACCACCTGCCGTCTCCAACTCAAAAACATCTCCCGCATCCGCGCTTTCCTTAACTTTGAATCAGCGAAAATACTTGTACATGCCCTCATTATCTCCCGCCTAGACTACTGCAACATTCTCCTCTGTGGCCTTCCATCTAGCACTCTCGCACCCCTCCAATCTATTCTCAACTCTGCTGCCCGACTAATCCACCTCTCACCCTATTATTCCTCTGCCTCTGCCCTTTGCCAATCCCTTCACTGGCTCCCCATTGCCCAACGAATTCACTTCAAAGTACTCACAAATACATACAAGGCCGTCCATAACCTGTCCCCTCCCTACATCTCTGAGCTAATTTCCCGATACACCCCCACACGCACTCTCCGATCCTCACAAGACCTCCTTCTCTCCTCTTATTGCCTCTTCCCAAAATCGACTCCAGGATTTCTCCCGTGCATCCCCCATACTCTGGAACTCGCTACCCCAACATATCAGACTCTCACCTACAGTGGAATCCTTCAAAAGAAACCTGAAAACCCACCATTTCAGACAAGCCTACAACCAATGACCCTGCTGCCTCTATACCGCCATGACCAACTTAACCCGCACCTACTGTGTCCTTTTCCCATACCATGTAGATTGTAAGCCCTCACGGGCAGGGCCCTCTCTCCTTCTGTACCAGTTTGTAACTCATTTTGTTTATGATTAGTGCAATTGTCTGTATCATGTATGTGCACCCCTTATCATATGTACAGCGCTATGGAATGAATGGCGCTTTAACAATAAATAATAATAATAATAATAAATAAAAGTGGTACAATACCTACTATAAATGAGTCAATGGAAGCTCCATTGACTCATTTATAGTAGGTATTATACCACTTTTATTTAGAATAATCCCCATTTCTTAGCTCTATTGTTTGTATGTATAATGGTGGGCAGCTATTTTCTTTTTTTATATCCTATCACAAGTCACTCAAATCTTAGTCATACGCGGCTACAGAGCCACTGGTTGTTGATCAGAGACCCTCACTCTGTACACAAGGACCACTAATTGATGGCCTTTTCTCTTTTCACATTCACCTGTTTAGCAACGCCACTGAGTTCCACAGCCAGATCAACTCCTGTGTTTCCAATACCAACCACAATTACTTTTTTGTTCTTAAACTCTTCTGGTGCTTTGTAGTCACGACTATGAAAGTAATGGCCTTTGAACTTTTCAATTCCTGCAAATAGAAAAATTCTATAATGTATGGGGCCCATCTCATTTATCATTTTGTACGTCTGGTTTAGGTGAAGAAAATGGAAGCTGGCTTACATTTAGACTGGCGTTGGATGCGCCAAAGTTATGTAGAGGCCTGCGCCTCTTCATAACTTTGGCAGATCTACCGCCACATATAGGGGTTATTAAAAGGGTTCTGCACTTTCATTTAACTGATGATCTATCCTCTGGATAGATCATCAGCTTCTGATCGGCGGGGTCCGACACCCGGGATCCCCGCCGATCAGCTGTTTGAGAAGGCAGCAGCGCTCCAGCAGCGCCGCGGCCTTCTCACTGTTTACCGCCGGGCCGCCAGCCCACTGACGTCACGACTAGTATCAACTAGCGTGGGCGCGGCTAAGCTCCATTCAAGTGAATAGAGCTTAGCCGCACCCACTCTAGTTGATACTAGTCGTGACGTCAGTGGGCCGGCGGCCCAGCGGTAAACAGTGAGAAGGCCGCAGGCTGCTGGAGCGCCGCTGCCTTCTCAAACAGCTGATCGGCGGGGATCCCGGGTGTCGGACCCCCGCCGATCAGAAGCTGATGATCTATCCAGAGGATAGATCATCAGTTAAATTAAAGTGCAGAACCCCTTTAAGACCGGCGTTTTAAATTACCCCCTATGTTGTAAAATAAATCTTGTCTATATTGCATCTTCTGTTTAGGCTCTTCGGCAACAAGCATCAGAAACTTATCAGCACTTATAGAAGAATGTCCACTTGGAACCACAGTAATGTAAAGTCTTATGGCTGGGGTTGATTATTTCACTCGATGTGAGATTGTAGCATGGTTACCATGATTGCATATGTGGTGGCAACTATATGCAGGGGTCAGAAGTAGTGGTAGATGTAGCAAGGGGACAACTAGGGCACCACTAAGAGGAGATGGCGCAATTCCAAATGAAAAAGAAAATGATGTGTATTTAAAATTCTTTGGTACTGTATTAGAGGACCAACGAGTGTCTATGTATGTTAAAACTGCACCTGTCACACGAGAATAATCTTTTTCTGTGTGTAGCTAGTGCTTCCGTTTCTATGGAATTGGATGACAGAAGAGAGCTAGTGGCTGCAGTGGGGGCACATTTTCAAATAATTGCTTTGGATGCAAAAGTCATTGTACTGCTCCCATATGCTAACACACATCTGAAAAATATAAAAGGATTCATGGAAACAAGTGTAAAAAGGTACAAGTACCGTAAATATAAAAGTGCTTATTTTTTCCTAAAGGGGTTTCTCTAGGATTTTTATATTCATCATCAACATGAGATTGGCAGGAATCCAACTCCTGGCTCCCCTGCCAACCAGCTTTTCTGCAGTAGCTCCATCACCGGAAATAGATGTCGGAACTACACCGTTGTCCACGTTAGCAGCCATCCCTATGATATATCGTAAATACCTAGGTACTGAACGTGTGCACTTTTTGCTAAGAAAGTGCACACATAATTTCTTTCTTTTGTCCAAGCTAAATAGTGTATTTCAAATAAACCAATATTTCCTTCATTCTCATTAGATAAGACTATTTATAAAGACAGAAAAAAAAGTCCAAGACCCTAAGGCCCCTCTTACACGGGCGAGTATTCCGCGCGGATGCGATGCGTGATGTGAACGCATTGCACCCGCACTGAATCTGGACCCATTCATTTCTATGGGGCTGTGCACACGAGCGGTGATTTTCACGCATCACTTATGCGTTGCATGAAAATCGCAGCAAGCTCTATATTGTGCGTTGCGGTGCGATAATCCACGCAACGCAGGCCCCATAGAAGTGAATGGGGTTGCGTGAAAATCGCAAGCATCCGCAAGCAAGTGCGGATGCGGTGCGATTTTCACGCACGGTTGCTAGGAGACCATCGGGATGGAGACCCGATCATTATTATTTTCCCTTATAACATGGTTATAAGGGAAAATAATAGCATTCTGAATATAGAATGCATAGTACAATAGCACTGGAGGGGTTAAAAAATAAATAAAAAAATTTAACTCACCTTAGTCCACTTGATCGCGCTGCCCGGCATCTCGTCTGTCTCCTTTGCTGAACAGGAACTGTGGTGACGTCACTCCGGTCATCACATGTTCCATCACATGATCTTTTACCATGGTGATGGATCATGTGATGACCGGAGTGATGTCACCACAGGTCCTGTCACTCCGGTCATCACATGTTCCATCACATGATCTTTTACCATGGTGATATATCATGTGATGGATCATGTGATGACCGGAGTGATATCACCACAGGTCCTGTTCAGCAAAGGAGACAGAAGGAGATGCCGGGCTACGCGATCAAGTGGACTAAGGTGAGTTAAATTTTATTATATTTTTTTTTAACCCCTCCAGCAACCCCTTTACTATGCATTCTGTATTCAAAATGCTATTATTTTCCCTTATAACCATGTTATAAGGGAAAATAATACAATCTACAGAACACCGATCCCAGTTCCCGCAACGCACCGGCACATTTTCCCTCAACGCCCGTCTGAAAGAGGCCTAATAGTCTACAGTTAGATCTCCTTGATTTATGTGTATCATGTCTAAATTATATTGTGTCTGTTATATGATTATATGATATTTCTTTTCTAACGGTACTTTCACACTTGCGTTTTTCTTTTCCGGCATAGAGTTCCGTCACAGGAGCTCTATACTGGCAAAGAACTGATCAGGCATATCCCCATGCATTCTGAATGGAGAGTAATCCGTTCAGTTTGCATCAGAATGTCTTCAGTTCAGTAGTTTTGACTGATCAGGCAAAAGATAAAACCGTAGCATGCTACAGTTTTATCTCCGGCGAAAAAAACTGAAGACATGCCTGAATGCCGGATCCGGCATTTTTTCCCATAGGAATGTATTAGTGCCGGAATGCCGGATCCGTCCTTCCGGCCTGCGCATGCGCAGACCGGTAAAAATGTGAAAAAATATACAAGACAGATCCGTCTGTCCGCATGACAAGTGGAGAGACGGATCCGTCCTTGCAATGCATTTGTGAGACGGATCCGTATGCGTATCCGTCTCACAAATGCTTTCAGTCAGCGGCGGATCCGGCGGGCAGTTCCGAATATGGAACTGCCCGCCGGATCACACTGCCGCAAGTGTGAAAGTAGCCTTATAGAAAGAAAAAAGTTCAATTTTTTTTTACATTAATTACAAAAATGTTGCCTATCCTGCTAAAACTATTGCCAATAGGAAAGGGTTGATTTCATAGGCAGATTGAATTAACATACAGCACTAGTAATGCAAAATTCACAACTACATTTCCTTTCCATATATTATCTTTGTATAATCCAATATCTATCCAACTTATTGGCGTAATATTTGAAACACCAGCATCAGCACCTAGTTTTGGACAGTTGCCACCTCACTAACATTATTAACCTCTTTACAACTCATTAACACAACCCTGTAAAACAATATACTGGGTTGACACTGTACCTGGAAAGGAATGAAGTGGTAGGTTTGGAGATGTGTGATGACCAACACACACCAGAATGGCATCAAAGACATGTGTCTCTTGTTTTCCATTATGTTCCGTAGTAACGTCCCACTGACCAGTAGTTGCAAAATCTGGACGTTTCTTAACACTGCAAACTGATGTCTAGTAAAGGAAGATAAAAAAAATACACGCACAATAAATTACATAGAATATGGTTTCACTGGATGAGCTTCTAAACTCTCCACAATTTAGATCCCACTTAGCATCATAAGCTTCTTCCTTTAGTCCAGGGGTACTCAAGTACTTTTTGTAAAGTTCCACCTACTTGGGTCTGCTTCTGGGTGAAGGTCCAAGGCGCAAAACATTTTTTTTAGGAGGAACAACAGTGGTGTGTACTGCTCTACGGCAATTATTTTGTTCCAATTTCCTTAGGGCCCCAATACAATTTCTTTGTATCTATTGTATTTTATGTTTGGGGTGTGTTATATACCTCAATGTACTTTGTACCTTTGACCAGCACCTGCGTCAATAGGGCTGTTTACAAAGTCCATCCATTTACCCTATGTCTATAGGGTTGTGTATGTGTTATGTATTGTGTATATCCTGTCATCTACCAATAGGCGATTGTCCTACCCTCCATCAATATCCTGGTAGTAGGGTTGCATTAGGAATTTTTAGTCCAGGTTCGTGGACAGGGAGTCCCCACCATCAGGGGCCGTCCCTGGGCTGAGCATGAGACTAGGGTGAGACTATAGGGATAGCTTCCCCACCCACCATTAATTAGCAATGCCTTTGGTAGATTCACTCTAGTAATATGTGTTCTGTTTGTCATATGTCTAAGTATTATAATTAAAGTATATCATTTTAGAGGGTTATTACTACTGCTGGAATTGGGTACCCCAATACAATAAGAATATTCTCTTAGTGCCCCTCAGACAATATGATGCCCTTTTAGTGTCCGGCACAGAGTATGATGCCCCATCTCACAATATGATGCCTCCAAAGTGCCTCCTTGCAGAATTTGATGTCCTCTTAGTAACTCCCTTCACAGTATGATGTCCCTTTAGTGCCTCCTCTCACAGCATGATGCCCCATTTATGCCTCCTCACAATATGATTCCCCTATAGTTCCTCCCCTCGCCATATGATGCATTGCTTAATGTCCCCATGTAGTATGATCCTTTTCTGAACCCCCATAGAATGATGCGCGCAGACGCTCGCTCTATGCTGTGTTGCCTGTGGTTGAGTGCAGCAGGCATGATGACATTATCGCATCGTGCTTGGCGGCACCAAATCATCGATGGCAGGTGAACAGTCAAGCAGAGAGCCGACGACTTCCCCAGGGCACAGATACAGTTGAGAGGAGGGGTCCGGACATCTGGCCACCACGGCCTGAACTCAGACCCCGATCCACCAGTTGAGTAGCCCTGCTTTAGTCCTTCCATTTTATTTCATACCCCACACCCCCATCCCCTGGGGACAAGACTGTTTTCATCTGGTATATCTAACGACATCTATGTGAATATAAAAAATGGTTATTTTTTTGGTATTTTTATTTAAATAGGTTTTCTGTGAGTTAGGAATTGATGACCTATCAATATCAGATAGGTGGGGAGTCCAACTCCCACTAATCAGCTGTTTGAAGGGTCCACAGTACTCAGACACTGGATGGTGTTATGACCCAGTGCAGTACTAGCATTCAGAATGTAAGTAGACCAGAGAGTGAGGAACAGTGAATAATGTTAACCATGCTCATCACTCCCTAGGTCTCCTTTACAAATGACTGACTCTATGACTGATGAACTGATAGTAGAGATCATTGGTTAGAAAGTTAAGTTCTGCAATGGGGCAACTACAGTACCCTGAAAGATTATCAAAATTAGGGTTATTCACTTTAGAAAAAAGACGATTGAGGGGAGATCTAATTAATATGTATAAATATATCAGGGGTCAGTACAGAGATCTATCCCATCATCTATTCATTCCCAGGACGGTGACTGTGACGAGGGGACATCCTCTGCGTATAGAGGAAAGAAGGTTTGTACACAAACATAGAAGAGGATTCTTTACGGTAAGAGCAGTGAGACTATGGAACTCTCTGCCTGAGGAGGTGGTGATGGTGAGTACAATAAAGGAATTCAAGAGGGGCCTGGATGTATTTCTGGAGCGTAATAATATTACAGGCTATAGCTACTAGAGAGGGGTCGTTGATCCAGGGATTTATTCTGATTGCCTGATTGGAGTCGGGAAGGAATTTTTATTCCCCTAAAGTGAGGAAAATTGGCTTCTACCTCACAGGGTTTTTTTTGCCTTCCCCTGGATCAACTTGCAGGATAACAGGCCGAACTGGATGGACAAATGTCTTTTTTCGGCCTTATGTACTATGTTACTATGTTACTAACATTGCAGAAATTGCTTTCAATACACTATGTAGCAAGGTGGTGCCCTTGGCAGTCACCTACTTTTTCCTACTTCTGGTCCTGGCCCTTCTGAATGACTAAAACAAACAGAGTGCATATTCCTTTATTCTACCATTTGGCAGGGTTCTAAGCCCCCAGGTCCTTACAAAGAAACCCCTTTGTCTTTTTAACTTTCAATAGAAAGATAGATATAATTTTTTTGGGTCAATATAGAGAAAATAGAGTAAATCAATGTCCAAAAAAAGGATGCCACCAGATATCAGGCAGCTATCCTATAAGTCAATGTTCGACCCTTTAAATAGGCCATGAGACATGACTCGAATATTAAATAAGCCAGCACATCACCTGCAGACGGCTGTTTCGTGATTGCTCCTTATCAGTGCATAGCAGAGAGTACTGGCTTAGGGTTTTTTCACACTTGCGTTAATCCTTTCCGGTATTGAGTTCCGTCCTAGGGGCTCAATGCCAGAAAAAAAACTGATCAGTTTTATCCTAATGCATTCAGAATGGAGAGCAAAGTGTTCAGTATGCATCAGGATGTCTTCAGTTCAGTCACTGCTGCGGTATTTTCTCCGTCCAAAATTCCGGAACACTTGCCGGAATGTCGGACCCGGCATTTTTTTCATTGAAATGCATTAATGCCGGATCCGGCCCCAAGTGTTCTGGAAAAACGATCTGTCTACAAATGATATCCGTTTGCATACAGCTTGCCGGCGACGGAACTGCCTGCCGGAATCCAACAACGCAAGTGTGAAAGTAGCCTTAACTGGGTGAGAGGCCTAAGTCAGGATTTAGGGGTTACTATCTCTCCTTTGCCAAAATGTCCAAAAATGATCACTTTGAAATATATACTAGGGACTGTGTTTGGCTTTTTTTATCTAAGGTTTTGGTATAGGGTTGCCAATGGTTCGTAAATTGCTCAACAGTCCATAAAAGTAGGTTACTCTTTCCTGTCCATAAAAAAGCTGGAGATACTTGTATAGGTTATATCATTAATATAATTTTACATCATTTCACTGTAATTCTTATTGCAACTGATATTATTACCTTGAACTTGATATATTTCTTAAGTTGAAAGTGGTTTATATATTGATAGAAGTATTCCAGCACTTTAGAGTTATGCATGTAGTTTGGATAATCTTCAGGTATAGGATAATCACTGTAGCTCATCATTTCCTTTGATGTATTGATAATAACTGAATTGTAAATGCTGGCTCTGCTTTCTTCAGGATCTTTCTGGAATGGAAAAGATTCACATATCTGCTCAGTCAACTAAGGCTATGTTCAGATCTGCAATACCACTGCTTCTAATGGACTTGGCAATCGTGTGTTCTTTGGGGTATTCTCCAGGCATGGTAGAACCCAGATCAGCTCTGACAGCGACTGCTGCCACCGAGGCTGTTTTTCTCTGTAAGTGGGGTTCCTATGGAGACCTAGTTTACAAATGGCAATTTCAGCCTGGAAAAAAACCCTACCCCGAAAAAATAAATAAGATTATAATGATACTATTAAAAACGTTGTACTCCATGGTATTGTGCTAAGGTGCCCTCAAAAATGATGGTAAAATCCTCACTGAAATATGCACATGCAATATCTTTAGGTTCATGTGGATGTTTGCATGGTGAATTGTTTGGTGCAGATCTTATTGCGGATTTTTACGCAGATGTCAGTGTAGATTATGTCATCCCTTTGTAATCTCTGGAAAAATTGGGCTTCACAAAAATCTGCAACACATTGGGGTAAATTTATTATGAAGGTAATATTTGAAGTAAGTATTGAGTGAGTCTGTGTTGGTGAGCTTTTCAAAAAATTGATATAAAAGTGGATTTTAATTTAAGTTCTTGGTGCTGAAATTGTCCTATTTATCTGCAAGTCACCCTGTTGACCTGACACTCTTCTCCTTGCACCGGACATTGTTCTCCTCCTGCAGCTGGTTAGCCTCTACATTCTCCGTGTGGCGAGCTGATTTATTTGTTTACTCTATATTGATAGGACATGCCATGCATAGGCAGGTCCGATAGGTTCAGCTTTAAAAAATAGGGCACCACCGTGAATGGGGAGCAAGCTGGACTTTCATGGCTTTCTACATTTACTGCAATTGAACTACCGAAAATAGCTGAAGTCCCATAGTGGTGATTGGAGAGGTTGCCATCCATTCACTGATATGGGACATCAGAAAATAGCCAAGCGCGAGTAATGCTGCCCATTCACAACAAGGTCCAATTCTTAGGATAAGCAGGGTTCCAGAGGTGGGACCTGCACCTATCAGACATTTATTGTATATCCCTATCATTATAGCAAAAATGTACAGATAGGAATAACCCTTTACAGTCTATTCCATCAGATTCCTGTGTACAGGGCAGAGTATTGTTTTTTTCATTTCTAACTTACTGTTTCGTGACTTTAGTAGGTTATGTGGCACTCTGTTTATAGATGGTGCTTCTGGCAAGTTTACCAACACATCTGGACATACCAAAGTAGATCATAGCATACAAAAAATGATACAGTACTTGGTGTATTTGTTTTAATAATTACAAGGCAAAATCATGTCTTTGACACTTTGACTATACAATGACCGTTTAAAAAAAAAATTGCCAAAGAAATAAAAGAAAGTAAACAGAAATGTCGCTCTGGAAAGTGGGTCTTCACAGCTGCTATGCAGATTTATGTGTCTCCAAGACTAACTACTGTTTCTGAACTCATAATCCCTTCCATCTGTCTCTCTTAACCAAATGTACAGTATGTTAGCAAGCAGCAGGTGACACATGAAATAAAGTAGATACAAGTAGTGAATAGGATGCACAGAGGTGTTGATCCTCCAAAAAAGGGTGCTCACAGTCCCACAGTGTCACCCCACTGTAAAAATGGAACAGAACAAATATTTGAATAGAATACTGGGCACACCTAGGATATGGGATCAGTCACTTTATTAATAATAATGTGGTGTACAGTAAAATCTTAAAATAGCAACGTAATAAAACCTTTAGTGCCACCTTAAATAAAATGGTTAAATAAAATGGTTAATTTCCTAAAACGGACGGACACAGTTCATTAGTAATCACAGTAATAGCAGCGTTAGTATGTCCACCTGTAGAGAATAATAGAGTGCTATATCCAGTGCATAGTCCAAAATTGACTCCCAATTGTTCTGTAAAAGAGGGGTAATTTCTGGTACGTGTCTGTAACAATGGGAACTTCCCCGTCCCACTAGTGCTGGAACCCTTTAATCAGACTTTGAATATAGGCAACCGATACATATAGCGGTAGACAGTAGATAGTCTGTGAGCATTCTGTAATCGTACTGCACAGCGGCAGGTACAGACTGTGGACAATCTAGGATCGTGCTTCAAGGCGACAAATGCAAACGATATTTCTGACCTGGCGGCGTCCCGCTTGCGGTCAGTATTAGAGATGAATTACTGGTGTCAGCTTTCAAGTGTTTAGATAGTCTTACCGGTATCGCCGATCTACGATCCTGTATAGTGATGTTTTCTTCCGTCCAGGAGAAACTTGCTCCGGTTCTCTCCTACAGTCTGGAGGGTGACGTGTCCTACAGCGATCAGTGTTTGTTCCACGTGGGATACCTTGCTTGAGCGTGGACACCGTCTTAATCTCACCTCACAAGCTGTAGTTTCTCCCTTGGTTTCCGCGATGTTCCTTAATTGGATGATGATGTGGTGCACTCACATGTGTTCGGGGGTCTGACCAGACGCGTTTCGGGGTTGGGGTATCCCCTTCCTCAGTGGTAACCAGACCCCCCGAACTTGAACTCTTTTATACCTCAAAAGGTATTAGATGCAAGACCCGACATGGACTCCATTCCGGAAGTCCGCTGAATTTGTTCATCTTATGTATCTATTCGATTTTTGTTTTATTCTTATCTGACTGCGTTAGTTGATTAAACAGTCCATTGTATCAACTCATTCCCTGTGTACATGCTGTTCAATATGTATTTATCTTGTTGCTACAGAAAGCGCAATTTTGAGCATTATAATATGATTGCGGTTGTGCTGCGTTGTATTGTATTGTGTTGATGACTCCTGCCCCAAAATTTGGGGGTCATTCCTTCAATATATAGGTTATATTGTTGGTCCACATTCATAAAATATTTGTGAGCACTTACATATTAATAGTAAAAACTTATTGCTGGGAATAATTTTTGTAAGAGACATAGTATTAATAATTTCTATAGAAAAAGGTTTTTAGTTTTGTTTATAAAATGGAATAAAACAGAATACGATATTCGTAATACCTATAAATAACCCAACTAGTAGTAAAACATAAATAACCAGAGGGAAATAAAACGTCGGGAAGATCCAACAAAATCTGATTCCAACGGCCGATATGTTGTTCATATCATGTAGTCCCGCATTGTAGATTGTTTGTCGTTATTTATTCATTTTTTCACAGGATTGGGATATGTATATCTGGAGTCACGGTAATGCGGTGTTAGTGACCGCAAGCGGGACGCCGCCAGGTCAGAAATACCGTTTGCATTTGTCGCCTTGAAGCACGATCCTAGATTGTCCACAGTCTGTACCTGCCGCTGTGCAGTACGATTACAGACTGCTCACAGACTATCTACTGTCTACCGCTATATGTATCGGTTGCCTATATTCAAAGTCTGATTAAAGGGTCCCAGCACTAGTGGGACGGGGAAGTTCCCATTGTTACAGATACGTACCAGAAATTACCCCTCTTTTACAGAACAATTGGGAGTCAATTTTGGACTATGCACTGGATATAGCACTCTATTATTCTCTACAGGTGGACATACTAACGCTGCTATTACTGTGATTACTAATGAACTGTGTCCGTCCGTTTTAGGAAATTTGAGTCTAGTTTATGAACTTTGTTGCTACGTGGATATTTTCCTTTCAGCTGTTCTTACTGTTTCGCTTGTGAGTCACCACATTTTTTACACTTTTCTTACAATTTGCAAATTTTTATAATTTTTGCGCAGATGCGAGTTTTTAATGCCATGATCCCTTTGTTTAACACTTAACCATTTTATTTAAGGTGGCACTAAAGGTTTTATTACGTTGCTATTTTAAGATTTTACTGTACACCACATTATTATTAATAAAGTGACTGATCCCATATCCTAGGTGTGCCCAGTCTTCTATTCAAATATGAAATAAAGTAGGACTGAAAGATCGGACTGTACAGGATCTGTTTGTAGTCTGTAATCATGGAGACACATAAGTCTGCAGTAGATCTGTACATTTAGAGCAGAATTTTTTTTTCTATTTTCGGTTTTTTAATATTTTTTAATATTTATATTTTCCATTTGTCTTGGTTTTAATGGCTGTTATGTCAATGTAACATTGATGTATGTAATGTACCTCATTAAGGGAATCAATAGCATATCACCAGTAAAAGAAAATGATGTATGAAAGTACCTTGAACCTCCAGAGTCCTCCAATATCGTCACTCCGTTCAAAGCATGTTGGCTCTAAACCTTCATCCAAACAGGCTTTAATTGCAGGTAGTCCACTGGCACCGGCACCAATCACAGCAACTTTCTTACCCATGGTGGTGTGCTGAGTTTAACTTGACAGAAGACAACACTGTTAGGAAAGTTAGAACATCATCTTAGGTAATGCTACTACTGAATATATAAAAAAATACATTTAAACCCATGACTGTACTGTAGCTATTTCACCCAAATATGTGAATCTGTATAGTTGGCAATACATAAAACACCAGTTTGACATTTTCCCAAATTTATTGAAAAGTGTCCTCATCTTGTAATGGTATGCGTTATACTGTAGGTATGGGATGCCCTAATATTATGATTGGTGGGAGTCCTACTTTGGGGATCTCTACCAATCATGACAGAGGAACCATGGTCCAAGATACCAAAATAGGGGGAAAAGCCTAGACATTGTGGAGAAATCCACATGAGATTTTAGTCATCCCATTTATGGATCTCTAAAAGATTTTTGGTAAGAACATTCCAACTAATTTTGTTGCTAGTCTCCAGCATAATTTGACCAATGTAGAAAGGGGAAAGGAAAATACTATCATGACTGATGATTAGAGATAAGTGAATTTCTAAAAAAAAAAATATTTTGGCTGGTTCGCCGAATTTTTCTAAAAAATTTGGTTCAATCCGAATTTATTTGTGGCAAATCGTGTTAAAAAACTGCTATTTTCTGGCTGCAGAGAGCTTTCATTGTGGTGTAGAACACTGTGCCTTGCAGTAACACGCATAGGAAGTCTGCTGTGGTAGTAAAACAATACTGTGAGTCAGTATGACATGCAGATAACAGGCGTCGCTCTTAGAATCACTGTACACTTCACTTATTTGGGCAGTTACAGGGCCAAAACTGACCAAATAACTCACGTGTGAAATTCACCCTTACAGGTCAAAGTTAGCGTCAAGAAGAAGCGCACTCCTTTTACACCGCCGGCAGCTGATTCCACATAGATGTCTACAGAACCTGTTCTATTAAACGCTGGGTGTCAGCAGTAAATTTGTGTTGTTGTCACTGATTATTTTGCCCTTGCTCTGATCTGTCAGAACAATAACCCCCAAAAAATGGATCCTGTCTTCACTCGGTCAGCATTTGGTCAGTGATCCATCAGTATTGCTAAAGCCAAAATAAACAGGAGTGGATCCAAAACAGAGATGACACGTGAATGGAATATTTGCATGTCTTCTGTGTTTTGTACCCACCCACTCCTACTTTTGGCTACCAAATCATAAGCCAATTCTGATGCAAAATAGGGACCATTTCATGCAGGCCTTACAGCTGTTACATAGACAGGATCTGTTGTGCGTCTCATTTTTCCTTCCTTCTGACAGATCAGAAGAAGGGTCAAGTAAATGATGATGTCAGCCAGGCCGAAAGGCAAAATAGTGGCCCGGTCATGAAGTGAGGAGGGTGGGAACAGCATGAGAAGTCCACAGAGTGGCCCTATGACATAGTGGTGAGGTGGAAGCAGCATGAGGAGACCACAGAGTGGCCCAATGACAGAATCTGGAGGTGGCATCAACATCAGGAGGAGGCCACAGAGTGGGACAATGACAGATTGTAGAGGTGACAGCAGCATCAGGAGGAGGCCACAGAGTGGCACAATGACAGAGTATGTAGGTGGCGGCAGCATCAGGAGGAGGCCACAGGGTGGCACAATAACAGTGTGGATGTGGCAGCAGCATCAGGTTGCAACGGAGTGACACAGTGACAGAGTGTGGAGGTGGCGGCAGAAGCATCAGGAGGAGGCCACAGGGTGGCACAATGACAAAGTGTGGA
The DNA here is from genome assembly GCF_014858855.1 of Bufo gargarizans. Lineage (NCBI taxonomy): Eukaryota > Metazoa > Chordata > Amphibia > Anura > Bufonidae > Bufo > Bufo gargarizans. The sequence goes on along the minus strand of NC_058086.1, from coordinate 149,380,230 downwards.
GGTGGCTGCAGCAGCAGCATCAGGGGGAGGCCACAGGGTGGCAAAATGACAGTGTGGAGGTAGCAGCAGCAGCATCAGGAGACCAAAGAGTGGCACAATGACAAAGTGTGGAGGTGGCAGCAGCATCAGGAGGAGGCCACAGAGTGGCACAATGACAGAGTATGTAGGTGGCGGCAGCATCAGGAGGAGGCCACAGGGTGGCACAATAACAGTGTGGATGTGGCAGCAGCATCAGGTTGCAACGGAGTGGCACAGTGACAGAGTGTGGAGGTGGCGGCAGAAGCATCAGGAGGAGGCCACAGGGTGGCACAATGACAAAGTGTGGAGGTTGCTGCAGCAGCAGCATCAGGGGGAGGCCACAGGGTGGCAAAATGACAGTGTGGAGATAGCAGCATCAGGAGACCAAAGAGTGGCACAATGACAGAGTGTGGAGGTGGCAGCATCAGGAGTCCACAGAGTGGCAAGTTGACATAGTTTGGAGGTGGCAGCAGCATTAAGAGACCACAGAGTGGCAAGGTGACATCGTGTGGAGGTGGCATCAGCATCAGGAGACCACAGAGTGGCAAGGTGACATAGTGTGGAGTTGGAAGCAGCATCAGGAGATGACAGAGTGGCAAGGTGACATAGTGTGGAGGTGGCAGCAGCATCAGGAGACCACAGAGTGGCAATGTGACAGTGTGGAGGTAGCAGCAGCATCAGGAGACCACAGAGTGACCCGGTGACAGAGTGGGGAGGTGGGTGGCAATACCAGTACCAGCTGAAGATGGTGGGTAAAATAAAGAGCACCAGATGTGTGGCATCAGGCAGGTGGCAGCACCAGAATAGTAGCTGAGGCAGGTAGCCAGAAGAAACTGATCTTTTTTGTCAAAGTGTTGGTGTGGCACCATGGATGATCTAATCTGATGCATCAGGCATTGGTGGGTGAAAATCTTGGCTGATCCACTCCTGATTCAAAGGTCAGTTTCTCCACATTTTGGGTGGACAGGTTCTTCTTGGGGTAACTATGCCCCCTGCTGCACTAAACACCCGCTCTGATGCCACACTACTGGCCAGGCAGGATAGCTTTTTCAGGGCAAACTCTGCCAGTTACGGCCACAAATCCAGTTTGGCTGCCCTGTACTCCAGCGGATCTTCAATGTGGGGTGGCAGGGTGCTGTCCAAGTATCCCACCACCTGCTGGTTCAGGTCCTGCTCAAGGTCTAGCTGTGGCTGGTGAGTAGTTTCTTCACTAGGCGGGTGAATAAAGCTGCTCATTAGCGACTCTAGACTCAAGTTGCTGCTGATGGAGCTGGAACTGCTCCTACCCCCCCCCCCCCACCCTGCCACAGCAGCCATAGCAGAGGATCATAAGCGTGGAGGGCACCCCTGGTCAGTCCTGCGAGAGGATGGACGATGGTGCAGATAGGCAGCGGCCAACTGACTACATAGGATGTCTCTATAGTAGTTCAGTTTGTCCTCCCTCTCAGCGGGTGTAAAAAAGGCCCCCATTTTAGACTGGTATCGAGGGTCCAACAAGGTGCAAAGCCAGAAGTCATCCCTCTACCGAATGGTGATATTTCGGCCGGCACTACTCAAGCAAGTGAGCATGCATCGGGCCATTTGTGCAAATGACTCGGAGGGACTCCCTGCCTCCATCTCCACTGCATACTGCCACGGTGTGTCTGGGTCCTCTGCCTAGTTTTCTTAATCACCCTGTAGCTACTCTGGCTGCTCTTGCTCCTCCTCTCCTGTCAAAGTTACACAGGGGAGTATTCTTGTCTGCTTGGATCATCAAGAAATTGTTTATGGCCTTTCTCTGTTCGTATAGTCGGTACAACATACAGTACGGAGAGTGGAATTCTAATGGGTGGAAATGTCACATATCAGCCTACGTTGGGGGATGCCATTCTGCCGCTGCAGCTCAAGGAGGGTGTGCTTTGTGGTGTATGAGTGGCTGAAGTGCATGCAAAGTTTCCTGGCCATTTTTAGGATGTCTTGCAGGAACCGCTTGACAACCAGATTGAACATGTGTGCCATGCATTGCGCATGGCTCAGCCCTCCTTGGCACGGACACCATGTTCTTCCCATTTTCGTCACCATGGTTCCGATTTTGAGTTGTCGCGGAGAAAGCCAGGATTCAATTTCTTGATGAAGTACACGGAGCAGTTCCACCCCTGTGTGACTCCATTCGTCCAGGCAAACGAGGTGCAGAACAGCGTGACACCACCGTGCCCTGCACATGTAGTATGCTGGAGTGGCACTGTGAATTGTCCCTGCAGTGGAGGCTGAGTCGGTGGAGGATGAGGAGGCAGAGGTGGACATTGTCGCAGGACCAAGGGCGTGAGAACATGGAGGCGGAAGTAGCGTCACCTGGCCAAGTTGCTGGTGTGGCTGTGCAGGAACCACATTCACCCAGTGGGCTGTAAAGAACACGTATTGTCCCTGACCGTATTTACAGCTCCACACGTTGGAGCATCAGGACCAACAGATGATGGGAAAGACAGACCGCTCCCTTCGGCTGAGGTGGTGGAGCCTTGACTGCCTGAAATCGGGTGCGTGCCACTGAGTGATGCAACCATTGCTGTGGCAGGCTGCACCACCACAAAGCCACTGTTCTCCCAGGCCACTTTATGGTGATGCTGCATATGTTGACGCAGGGCCGTGGTGCCCACATTTGCACCCTGGCCACGCTTCACCTTCTTCCCACAGATTCTACAAATGGCCATGTTCACTTCCACCGGCGGCTTAACAAAAAACTGTCACACCGCAGCGTAGGTGATTTTACCCCAACACACCGCACAGATTAACTGCTACCACTGCTGCTTCCGTGAACCCCTACTTTCCGGGCAGGTAGGCTCCTGCGAAGCGTATGGTCTAACCTGGGCACGTTTGGCTCCCGACCTCCCACTGCTGCCACCCTGCTAAATCCCGGCCACAGTAGCGACTTGCTGGCTCCGCCGCTGCCTCACGGGCAAGCTGCCTCCCTCTACTCCCGATGATGATGAAGCCCCTAATTCACCCGGCTCCCAAGTGTGAGCAGCTACATCATCATCATCATCGAGCACTGCATATCACTGATGTCCTCCTCAACGGTCTCTGGGTCAGGAGCCTGACCGCTCACAACACCAGCTCCCATGCCACTCTCCTCATCAGTACTTGCCCACCTAGTAGAGGAAGCCACATCTTGGCTGGCCAGTAGCTGCTGACTGTCCTCTAGTAGCTTGTCCTCGCTGTATAGTGGAGCTGAGCCCACAGCATATAGTACTTGTCTGGCTGAGGGAACAGAAAAGGACAGAGGCAGGTTGAGAACAGGTGAGAGCACAGGGCATGCTCCCGGGCCATACAAACTAATGGTTGTGTCTGACGAACCCACCGACTTTTGGCTGGGGGTGTCTGATTTCACTTGGATCGAAGTGGATGACCGAGTCAACCATTCAAGAACCGCAGGGCTGCTGGTCAAGTCACGACCGCTAGATGACACCGGGAGCTTAGGCCACTCGCTACGACTCCTGCTGCCATGCCCCCTTACTCTGCTGCGACCTGTGCCTGTGCCAAAAACATTTAGGCTTCTGCCACTCCCCTGTGCAGGGCCTGGCACTTCTCTGTCTGACATACTGTTACATCTAAATTAATAAATAAAAAGGAAATTAAAAACCCCCCAAAAAGTATGGAATTTTCTTACTTCACCACACAATGGCTAATAAGCCATTTTTTCCCCACTAATACACGCTGTGGGGTTTCGCTCTGGGAGATAGGGTAAGCGGACGCAGTACAGAGGCTAAAGACAAGTTCTTAATGCAAAACTTCAGTGTTTTAATCACACTTGAGGCAAATGCACAAAACAATGTGTTACCTTTCAGTCTTGGTGTTTACTTCACACACAATGGAAAGTGCATCTTGTTGTTACTTCACACAAATTGGAATGTTCATATAAGAACAGTCACCTTGATGTCAGTTCTGCCTCCAGCAGTCCAGCAAATAGGCCCTTATTTTTTTCCACTTGTACACACCACAAAAGGCTTTAGAACATATAACTGCATCGCTGAACGGCAAATAATATACATTTTTTGCCACTAATGCACGCCAAATAGGGCTTTAAAACATATAACTGCACCACTGAACGGCAAATAATATATATTTTTGTGCCACTAATACACGCCAAATAGGGCTTTAGAACATATAACTGCAACGCTGAACGGCAAATAATATGTATTGTTTTGCCGCTAATACACGCCAAAAAGGGATTTATAACATATAACTGCACCACTGAACGGCAAATAATATATATTTTTGTGCCACCAATACACCCCAAAAAGGGCTTTAGAACATATACTGTAACTGCACCGCTGAACAGCAAATAGACCCTTATTTTTTTCCCACTTGTACACACCACAAAAGGCTTTAGAACATATAAGTGCTTTGCTGAACGGCAAATAACATACATTTTTTGCCACTAATGCACGCCAAAAAGGGCCTTAGAACATATAACTGCAGCTCTGAAGGCAAATAATATATATTTTTGTGCCACTAATACACGCCAAATAGGGTTTTAGAACATATAACTGCACCGCTGAATGGCAAATAATATATATATATATTTTGCCACTAATACACGCTAAAAAGGGCTGTATAATGTCAGCACGGATCCCTAGTCAGTGCCGCCAGGTGTAATAGGATTGTTCCTATTACCCAGGCTGTAAACTTCCCTACTGAACCCTGGTTTGCTTCAATACTGTGGAATGATTCCTCCCTATCCTTTCCCTAAACTTCTATACAGCAAAATAAAAGTTTTAAAGACTTTTCTTGTGTTGATCTTGTTAAAGACTATTTGCTATGTGTAACTTTTGACTAACTAGGTCCATGGTAATGGTAAAGGCCATCTTTCTAGAAGATAAAATCAGCTTGTGTGTCAGAAATGGCAATTTGATCATTCGCTCTTAGGCCTCTTTCACACAGGCGAATTTTCCGCACGAGTGCAATGCGTGAGGTGAACGCATTGCACCCGCACTGAATCCGGACACATTCATTTCTATGAGGCTGTGCACATGAGCGGTGATTTTCACGCCTCACTTGTGCGTTGCGTGAAAATCACAGCATGCTCTATATTGTGCGTTTTTTCACGCAACGCAGGCCCCATGAATGGGGCTGCATTAAAATCGCAAGCATCCGCAAGCAAGTGCGGATGCGGTGCGATTTTCACGCATGTTGGTTATATTTTCCCTTATAACATGGTGATGGACCATGTGATGAGCTCAGTGACGTCACCAAAGGTCCTTTTCCTCCCAGGTCATCAAAGAAGAAGACAGAAGAGAAGCCAGGCTGCACGAACAAGTGGATAAGGTGAGTTACATTTTTTTATTTTATTTTTTTACCCCTTCATCCCTAATTTACTTAGCATTCTGTATTAAGAATGCTATTATTTTTCCTTATAACCATGTTATAAGGAAAAATAATAAAATTTACACAACACTGATCCCAAACCTGAACTTCTGTGAAGAAGTCCGGGTTCGGGTCTGGGTACCAAACATGGCTATTTTTCTCACGCGCGTGCAAAACGCATTAAAACGTTTTGCACTCGCGCAGAAAAATCACAAATTTTCCCGCGACGCATCCTCATCCTATCCGACCCTCACACACGACGCCCGTGTGAAAGAAGCCTTAGGCCCCTTTCACACGAGCGAGTTTTCCGCGCGGGGGCAGTGCATGACGTGAATGCATAGTACCCGCACTGAATCTAGACCCATTAATTTCAATGGGTCCGTGCACATGAGCGTTTTTTTCACGCATCATTTCGCGTCGCGTCAAAAACGCAGCATGTTCTATATTCTGCATTTTTCACACAGTCCTGGCCCCATTGAAGTGAATGGGGCTTCAGTGAAAAACGCATTGCATTCGCAAGGAAGTGCGGATGCAATGCGTTTTTCACTGATGGTTGCTAAGAGATGTTTGTAAACGCGAGTGAAAAAAGCATCAAAACACATTGCACCCGCGCGGAAAAAACTGAACAACTGAACGCAATCGCAGACAAAACTGACTGAGCTTGCTTGCAGAATGGTGCGAGTTTCACTAAACGCATCCGGAGCCAATCCGTCACGCTCATGTGAAAGAGGCCTAACGGTGCATGCGCAATAATAGGATGGTCTCACAATACCAGTAGCCATCTTTGTCTGCCCTCATTGTAATGACTACAATCCATAAGCACAGTAAAGGTATTCCTTGAGCCACAATAACGAAAATATGATGAATAAGTGAATAGGAGCTGAGCTGCAGTAACCTGGCACAGCCAGCACACTTTGAGTGGAGCTATGCTTCCTGTTCCATTCAAAGTGCTAGTTCCAGCCGCATGTGGACCGCAGCAAACGACCATCCCCAGCAAAAAATGCGTACAATGGAGGATGCTGGCGCGGTCCACATGCTCCGTTTTGTGTAGTATGCCTTTGTGGTGCATGTGGACCGCGCCGGCATCCTCCATTGTATGCATTTTTTGCTGGGGATGGTCATTTGCTGCAGTCCACATGTGGTAGGACTGCTCCCCCAATTAAGACAATTCAATAATCTGCAGCACTCGCCGGTAAATGATGAAAATAATGGCGATTTATTCACTCAAGCAGCCAGTTCTCTGGCTGCTTAACTGAATAAATCACAATTATTTTCATCATTTACCAGCGAGTGCTGCAGATTATTGAATTGTCTGGATGAGTTGGGACCCCCAGCCAGGATCCCTATCTGCGCGCACCATTTGGCTTGTAAGCCATTTCCTGGTCAGTACCCAAATGAGTGGGATGAGTAGTGCTGCCAACCCCTGAATTTTTTGCTCCCCCAATTAGAAACACGCTACAGTGTTTGGGGTCTGAGCAGTTCTCCCATATTGGCCACTATATTTCTGTGATTGTCTAACGCCAGAGGCTGCAAGGAACACTGGATCTGTGAGGGTGCTGTATGTCAGACCCTCAGCAATTGGATATTACTAACCTATCTTGAGGATAGGTCATCAATATAAGGAGCCTGGAAAACCCCTTTAAGGTTCAAAGTTTCAAATGAGTGTAATGAGGAAAGTACAGTTTGGGCTGTAAGGACCACTCCTTATCAGGTGGTTTCAGGGAATGCTTTTACTAAACTCTTAAAATAATGCTTTACTACAAGGATCAGCAACCTTCGGCCCTCTAGTTGCTGTAAAATTCCCAGCATGCACACTTATTCTTTGTAATTCCCATAGAGTGAAAAGGAGGAATTATAGTTTCAGAACAGTTGGAGTACTGGAAGTTGCTGATCCCTGCTTTACTAGTTTGTGCAACAGTATCCAAAACAATGGATATATATGTGTTGTTTGCGTACACAGAGTTTCTATAGGCATTCACTGGTTTCTTCCCGTTTGAGTTGCTCTATGGGAGGTTCGCAGGAACGGTCATTCCCAATAATCTGTGTGAAAATAGGGCAGTCTAAATCCACATTAAAGGTGTATTCCACTCTCAGACAATGGGGGCATATCGCTAGTTGTCTGATAGGTGCAGGTCCCACCTTTAGGACCTGCATCTATATGTAAACAAAGCCTAACATGAAGTCGGGAAAGTGGTGGCCGGCGGTGGCGGATCCGGCCACCACCTAGCCTTCCTGTTGGCCCGCCAAAAATAGCTGAGCGACACATAACAAATGATGATTGGGAGCGCTCCGCATTTGTGTGGCCACCACTCCTATTTATTTATATGGGGCCAACAGAAATAGCAGAGCCAGCACTCGGCTATTTTCAGCAGCCCCATGACACTTCGGGACTTTGCCAGACTCGTTTTCTATGGGGATTCAGAAAATAGCCGAGTGCATCGCTCAGCTTTTTTCAGCTGGCCAACAGGAAGGCTTGGTGGCGGCCGGACCTGGCACCAGTGGCCAACACTTTTCCGGCCTGATGTTAGGCTTCGTTTTAGACATAGGTGCAGGTCCTAAGTGCGGGTCCCACTTCTATCAGACAAAGGGGGCATATCCTGGCATATGCCCCCATTGTCTGAGCTAGGGGTGCACCGAAATGAAAATTCTGGTCCGAAACCGAAAATTCAGGATGCCCTTGACCGAAAACCGAAACCGAAACTGCCTTTTTGCCCAAATACTTTTAAAATACTTTTTTTAAGTAAAAAAAAAGGAAAGTGAATTAAAATATAAAGTTAAACAGATACATAGATATTATACACACAATGCCACCCAAAGTGGTTATTTTAAAAAAAAATTCACTCTCCCCCCCCTCCCTCCCTTGTCACTCTCCCCCTCCCTCCCTTGTCACTCTCCCCCTCCCTCCTTTGTCACTCTCTTCCCCCCTCCTCCCTCCCTTGTCACTCTCATTTCCCCCCCTCCCTTGTCACTCTTATTCTACCCCCCTCCCTTGTCACTCTCATTCTACCCCCTCCCTTGTCACTCTCATTCTACCCCCCCTTGTCACTCTCATTCTACCCCCTCCCTTGTCACTCTCATTCTACCCCCCCTTGTCACTCTCATTCTACTCCCCCCCTCCCTTGTCACTCTCATTCTACTCCCCCCCCTCCCTTGTCACTCTCATTCTACCCCCCTCCCTTGTCACTCTCATTTTACACCCCCCCCTTGTCACTCTCATTTTACACACCCCCTTGTCACTCTCATTTTACACACCCCCTCCCCCTTCCTTGTCACCTCTAGTGTAGCCTGTGTAGCGTGGCCGAGCTCTGTTCGGTCCGCGGTACAGGAGCATTTGTTTCTTGTAACCGGCCGGACTGAAAGGAAGTGCACACTAAGTGAGCACTTCCTGTCAGTCCGGCCGGGTACAGGAAACAAAAGCTCCTGTACTGCGGAGCGAACAGAGCTCGGCCACGCTACACTAACAACAGCAGTAGCACAGAGCAGACACAGCAGGCTGCGCAGCACTGAGCCGGAGATTCTTTAGAGCGGCAAGCGTTTAGGAGGCACAGCATGAGGGGCGCCGCCGGCCGGCCGCCCGAACGTATATAACCAACCATATTTTCTGCCGATATGTACCAATATCGGCCGAAATGGATTAGGCCCATTTTCGGCCGCCGGAATTTCGGTGCACCCCTAGTCTGAGCTCAAACAACCCCTTTAGGTTGGCTGACTTTCTGATAATCAACCTTACAGAGACACAGCCACACATTTCTATAAAAAATCTACTAAGAAGAAATGTTTTCCACAAGGTTAAAAAGGTGTACTGTTGCTGCCAACTTTTGATAATAAATTGCTAGCAGGGTGGCAGGGACCAGTTAAAGTCTTATAGCAAACTGATCCTGTAAATGATAAACTTTTCATTGCTGGAAAAATTCAACAAAAAATGCCATAGTACTTAAAGGGTTTCTGTCACCCTAATTTTCGCTATTAAACAGGCTGACATTATGCATGTGAAAATGTCACCTGAATTTAACTCTGCATTTCTTTTATTTAAGTATGCCCCTGTTTTCGTGTAATTTTAACTTTTATTATATGCAATTTAGCCTCTAGGAGTAGGGGGGGCGTTGCACCTGCTCCTAGAGGCTCCATTCGCCCACCTCATTTCCACGCCCTTCTGTCTTGATTGACATGGCCAGGCCAGCGTTGGTCCTCCTGCTGGCCCTATGTGCCGTGTAAATCTCGTGCCTGCGCCTTCCCGTTCAGTATTTGGCACAGGCGCAGTGAGGAAGCCGGCAGCCAGCAAGCTCATTGCGCCTGCGCTGTATACTAAACGGGACGGCGCAGGCATGAGATTTACACGGCAGACAGGCCCAGCAGGCGAAATAACGCTGGCCTGGCCCTGTCAATCAAAACAGAAGGGCGTGGAAATAAGGTTGGCGAACGGAGCCTCTAGGAGCAGGTGCCACAATCCCCCTGCTCCTAGAGGCTAAATTGCATATAATAAAAGTTAAAATTACATGAAAACAGGGGCATACTTAAATAAAAGAAATGCAGAGTTAAATTCAGGTGACATTTTCACATGCATAATATCAGCCTGTTTAATAGCGAAAATTGGGGTGACAGATACCCTTTAAAAAAATGGGTTGATAGACCAAATGTTATCTGTATTATTCTACAAAATGTACCCAAATATTCTTACATAGTAGCATCGTTTGTAAGGCTGAAAAAAGACATGTCCATCCAAGTTCAAGCTATTGTCCTGCAGTGTTTATCCCGGTGAAAGCAAAAACTCCCATGAGGTAGAAGAATCTTAGGGAGAAAAAAATTCTTCCTGACTCCAAATCTGGCAGTCAAGATAACTCCCTGGATCAACATCCCATATCCAGTAATCCAGCAGCTATAACATAATATTTCTACACTCAGAGTTGATCAGGTTGTTGATTGTGGCCTGTGGAATGTTGGTCCACTCCTCTTCAATAGTTGTGCGAAGTTGAGAATATTGGCAGGAACTGGAACACGCTGTCGTATACGCCGATTCAGGACATCCCAAACATGCTCAATGGGTGACATGTCCGGTTTGTATGCTGGCCATGAAAGAACTGTGATTTTTTCAGCTTCCAGGAATTGTGTACAGATCCTTGCAACATGGGGTCGTGCATTATCATGCTGCAACATGAGGTGATGGTCGTGGATACAGATGAGCGAGTTTTTAAAAAAAATTGATTCGCCGGTTTGCCGAATTTTTCTGGAAAAATTTAGTTTGATCCGAATAAATTTGCGGCAAATTACGTAAAAAAGAAAAACGCTATTTCCTGGCTGCTGAGAGCCTTTACAGTGGTGTAGAACACTGTGCTTTGTAGTAACACACATAGGGAGTCTGCTTTGGTAGTGAAATAATACTGTGAGAACAACTACCTAGAAAAAACGGATCCTGTCTGCGGAGCATATGCCTTCACTCGGTCAGCATTTGCTCAATAATCCATCAATATTGCTAAAGTAAAAAAAAAATGGAGTGGATCTAAAACAGAGATAATATGTGAATGGAATATTTGCATGTCTTCTGTGTTTTGTACCCACTCCTGCTTTTGGCTACCAAATCATAAGCCAATACTGATGGGACCATACAGGCCTTAAAGCTGCTACACAGACAGGATCCGTTGTGTGTCTCGTTTTTCCTTCCTTCTCACATATCAGAAGTGTCAAATAAATGATGATGTCAGCCAAGCCGAAAACCAAAATAGTGGCCCAGTCATGAAGTGGGGAGGGTAAAAGCAGCATGAGGAGGCCACAGAGTGGACCTACGACATAGTGGTGAGGTGAAAACAGCATAAGGAAACCACAGAGTGGCCCAATGACAGGGTCTGGAGGTGGCAGCAGCATGAGGAGGCCACAGAATGGCACAATGACAGAGTCTGGAGGTGCCCGAGCATCAGGAGGCCACAGAGTGGCTAGGTGGCATACTGTGGAGGTGGGTGGCAATACCAGTACCCGCTGAAGTTGGTGGGTGAAAGAAGGAGAACTTGGCATCAGATTTGTGGCATCATGCGGGTAACAGCATCAGAATGGCATTGGTGTGTGGAAATACTGGCTGAATACAAGGTTTTTTGTCTACCGAAATAATTTTAAAAAGATTTTACCGCATATAAGTGCAGCGCTTAATGCTGAATACAAGATTTTTTGTCCACCGAAATAATTCAAAAAAGATTTTACTGCATATAAGTGTAGCGCTTAATGCTGAATACAAGATTTTTTGTCCACCAAAATAATTTAAAAAAAGATTTCATCGCATATAAGTGCAGTGCTTAATGCTGAAAACAAGATTTTTTTTGTCCACCGAAATAAATCTAAGATTTTACCTCATATAAGTGCGGCATTTCATGTACCGTATATAACTCCTGCGCTGAACGCTGAATACAATTTTTTTTTTCACCAAAATAAGTCCCAAAAGATTTTACCGCATATAACTGCCGCGCCGAACACCGACTATCTTTTTCTTTTTCTTTTTCTACTGATAAAGTATACGCCACTAAAGGCTTTACCACATATAATTGGAACAGTGAACGCCGAGTATAATTTTATTTTTCCACGTATATACGCCACTAAAGGCTTTTCAACAGAGGGTTATAGGCTGTGAGTTAAAAAAAAACAAAGCGCCTGAGGCGGAGTGATCTGAAGTGAACGGGACGTAGCAGAGGAAGTAGGTCCACACTGGAAGAGTGAGAAGCAGTCCTCGTGCGGTTTCTGTGCTGCAGAGAAGTCCCCATAGTGTCCAGCAAGCAATAACGCAGATAGATGTGTGCTGGTGTGAATTAGTTTGCATTTTTGTGCAGGTTTAGTTCATAGTGTATTCACCTATATTGGTGCGCCGCTGTTATGGAAAACGTCACGTAAGCGGAAGCACGCAGTGTGTGAAACGTAAATACAAAATTTCACCACAATGTAATTTAGTCCATACCGCAAAAAGGACTTTCCCATATATAACTGCAGTGCTGAATGCTGAATATATCTTTATTTTTCTACTGAAGTACGCCACTAAAGTTTTTACCACATATAACTGCAACTGTGAACGCTGAATATATTTTTATTTTTCTACTGATATACGTCAAAAAATGTTTTTCAAGATATAAGTGCAGCAGTGAATGGCGAATATATATTTCTTTTTCTACTGATATACGTCACTAAAGGTTTTTCAAGATATAAGTGCAGGAACAAAAGGCGAATGTATATTTCTTTTTCTAATGATATATGTCAATAAAGGTTTTTCTACATGTAAGTGCACCAGCGAATGGTGAATGTATATTTATTTTTATACTGCAATACGCCGGTAAAGGCTTTACCAGATATAACTGCAACTGTGAAGTGAGAATATATTTTTCTTGTAGTACTGAAATACGCCCCTATACGCTTTCACCAGAAATAACTGCAGCAGTGACCTGAGAATATTTTTTTCTTGTTGGACTGAAATTGGCTACTATACGCTGTGACCAGAAAAAAAATTAAAGAGTGAAGTGCGTATATATATTTCTTGCAGTACTGAAATACGCCCCTATATGCTTTCACTAGAATTAACTGAAATACGCCCCTATATGCTTTCACTAGAAATAACTGCAACAGTGAACTGATATTTTGTGTTGCACTGAAATTGGCCACTATACACTTTGACTAGAAAAAAATGAAAGAGTGAAGTGCGTATATATATTTATTGCCGTACTAAAATACGCCCCTATACTCTTTCACCAGAAATAACTGCAGTGCGTATATATATATATTTTTTTTTTTTTTACTGAAATATGCCCCATATGCTTTTAACAGAAATAACTGCAACAGTGCAGTGCGTATATATATATATATATATATATTATTATTATTTTTTTTTTTTTTTATGAAATATGACCCTATACGCTTTCACCAGAAATAACTGCAGAAGTGACCTGAGAATATATATTTCTTGTTGAACTGAAATAGGCCACTATACACTTTGACCAGAAAAAAAATAGTGTGGGTATATATTTTTCTTGTCAAACGGAAATACGCCCCTATAGGCTTTCACCTGAAATAACTGCAACAGTGCAGTGCGTATATATTTATCATTTTTTTACTGAAATACGCCCCTATACGCTTTCACCAGAAATAACTTCAGAAGTGAAATGCGTATATATTTTTTGTGTAGTACTGAATAAGATACTAAAATATAAGCCTCTAAGGGCTTTTCAACATAACATTTGCAGCCCAATAATAAAAAGCTGTAATGACAGGGCTGTCTAATGACTATTTGGATCCCCAAATAGTTGTTCCCTGCACTTGTAAATCACTTTCCTATTAATGTCCCTAGAGTGCCTTTTGTCGTCTCTTCCTGTTGTAAGATGCCTTGAAATGATTCCTCCCTATCCTTTCCCTGCACTTATAAATCGTCTTTCTGTCTTTTTTTTCCCACAATGAGGTTTTTCCAATTGCTGTCCCTAGTGCCTTCACACGTCTGTCCCTGCACTCTGAACGCTGTAAAATGGCAGAATCTAAAATGGCTGCCGTATTTATAGAGCTGTAACATCACTGGGCTGGCTGGCTGCTGATTGGCTGCATGCAGGCATGTCAATCTGGGTGATCCTGGATTCCCAGAGTTCCATGCCCCATCTCCTCACTCCTCACACGTGTAGCCACTATTTTAGTAAAATAACGATTCGTTACCACAAAGTGCGAGGAAATGAGCATTAGTTGCGAATCAAATTTTTCCTGAAATTCGAAACGAATTCCACTTTGTCAGCTTTGATTCTCTCATCTCTAGTCGTGGATTTGCACAACAATGGGACTCAGGATCTCGTCACGGTATCTCTGTGCATTCAAAATGCTATCAATAAAATGCACCTGTGTTCGTTGTCCATAACATACTCCTGCCCATACCATAACCCTACCGCCACCATGGGCCACTCGATCCACTCGATCCTGTCTGCCATCTGCCCTGAACAGTGAAAACCGGGACTCATCCATGAACAGAATGCCTCTCCAACTTGCCAGACGCCATCGAATGTGAGCATTTGCCCACTCAAGTCAGTTACGACGACAGGTGCAAACCCCGATGAGAATGACAAGCATGCAGATGAGCTTCCCTGAGACGGTTTCTGACAGATTGTGCAGAAATTCTTTGCTTATGCAAACCGATTGTTGCTGCAGCTGTCTGGGTGGCTGGTCTCAGATGATCATGGAGGTGAACATGCTGGATGTGGAGGTCCTGGGCTCGTGTGGTTACATGTGGTCTGCGGTTGTGAGGCCGGTTGGATGTGCTGTCAAATTCTCTGAAACACCATTGGAGGCGGCTTATGGTAGTGAAATGAACATTCATTGCACAGGCAACAGCTCTGGTAGATATTCCTGCAGTCAGCAAAGCAATTGCACGCATCCTCAAACATTGCGACATCTGTGGCATTGTGCTGTGTGATCAAACTGCACATTTCAGAGTGGCCTTTTATTGTGGGCAGTCTAAGGCACACCTGTGCAATAATTATGCTGTCTAATCAGCACCTTGATATGCCCCACCTGTGAGGTGGGGTGGATTATCTCGGCAAAGAAGAAGTGCTCAATAACACAGATTTAGACAGATTTGTGAACAATATTTGAGAGTAATGGGTCACATTGTGTGTCAGAACGGATCTGTTTGGCTCAGTTTCGTCAGACGGACACCAAGCAGCGTTTTGGTGTACGCCTCCAGAGCGGAATGGAGACTGATTGGAGGCAAACTGATGCATTCTGAGCGGACCCTTTTCCATTCAGAATGCATTAGGGCAAAACTGATCCGTTTTGGACTTGTAAGAGCCCTGAACGGATCTCACAAACGGAAAGCCAAAACGCCAGTGTGAAAGTAGCCTTAGTTGTAGTATGGCATATTCAAATGGTGAGTGTACAGTGTACGTTCACATGGTAAGTATACAATGTCTACCATTAGATCATACTGTGATTAGGTTGATCTTTACTTTTGTTTGTATTAATACTGGTTATAATCTGGCGGTATAAATCTAGCATTGGTTGTTATCACATACTCACTGTTAGTAGATACTGTTCGCCCACCGTGGCGTCCCACCTGGTGGTTGGTAGACTCACCGCGTATCTGTATTTGGAGCGGGTGATATTACCTGTCTCACAGTATAGATTGCACAGTCTCACCGCAGAACTATCTTCTGATCTAGGTGTCCCATGAGATCCTAGCGTCCCATGTGATCAAGCACGCTGGTTTCAATATGCCCGGGTTTTTACAAGATGCGAGTGTGTAGTGTCTATGGCGTGCTCCTCACTCCTTTAGCAAAATAATTTCTTCATTACTTTTGTACGTGGGTTCTGTAAACATGCCTGTAAGTTCCAGACGTGTTTCAGGGTCAACCTTACTCCTTCCTCAGTGGCCATCCCAGTGGTTCCCACGAAAGCCCGCTCTGGATTCTTTCTTCCCATCATTAATGGTATTCTTTTCCCCAAATATATATTTTCTCTGCTAAATATATAAATATTTGAATTATCCTCATATTCATCTTCTTTTCCCCTTTAGTGACGTATTGCAATCACATGTTATAGATGATGGTCGGCACTGCACTTGAATACTTGCGGTGCACGTGTCAGCGGGCGGGCGTCCCAACAAGCAATATAAAGGAGGAAGACCGGCACTCGCTATTGGATTTTTCACTGCAGAATTTATTCAGTCACTTATTAATACATAGTGACGCGTTTCAGCACTAAATCGTGCTTTCTTCAGACTATGTGACACAATCCTACCATTGCACCTTATATACATTAACAGGACAACAACGGAACTGACGTCATATGATGTAAAGCTCCTCCCACTTGGAGGCCGATACAGAATCTGCGATGTAGGTACCATAGACCATAGGAATCAATGTGAAGCGGTGAGTATTCAAGTCCGCTGAAAATGAAACATGATTGATGATGTGAATAATATGCAAACATGATTAAGCATGATTAAATAAAACCAGAAATATTATAATCTCTATTGAGACCTCTTGGTTCCACCGTTTGCAACCGGTGGATCCAGTATGCTTCTCTCTTTAGTAACAGTTTGTTTCTGTCGCCGCCACGGCGGGGTAATGATACACTTTCCATGACCTGGAAGCGCAGTTGAGATATTGCATGTCGTTTCTCATGAAAATGATGGTAGTGGAAGCAGTAAATTCTCAGTGCGGATGGTGGATTTGTGTTTACTTAGTCTGTCTTTTATCTGTGTAGAAGTTTCACCTACATAAAGTAGGCCGCAGGGACATTTGAGGATATATATGACATATTTGCTGTCACACGTGAACATACCCTTAATTGGGATCTGTTCACCAGAATGGGGGTGAGTTAGATAGGCGCCTTTAATGACACTGGAGCAATTTACACAATTCAGGCATGGGAATGTGCCCTGACGTGGAGTGGTCAGTGTGGTTTGCCTAAGGCCTGGTCTATTGGTGCCTATGTCAGCTCTGATAATTTTGTCGCGGATATTGTCCGCTCTTTTGAAGCACATCATTGGTGAATTCTGGAATTCCTCTGAGGATATGACCTAGAGACTATGTGCCAGTGTTTGTTGATGATGCCCCTGATCTTTTGTATCCATGGGTGATATTTCACCACTAATGGAATACTTGGCGATTTGTTAGTTTTCTGTCCCTGTGGTTTGTCGAGTTTATTCCTTCGAACTTCTAGTAAATGTTTGGGATAACCTCTATTAAGGAATTTATTTGTCTTTTCTTTCATCCTTGTTTGACAGGTATCAGGGTCGGTCACGATCCTTTTTACCCGTTGATACTGTGAAAAAGGGATGGATTTCTTGGTTGCTGGGGGATGACGACTTGTAAAGGTAAGCAGACTGTTACGGTCGGTTTCTTTAGTAAATAAGTCAGTGTGAATAGTGCCATCATCATTGCGTATCACCCATGCATCAAGGAAGGCTATTTTGTGATGATCAAAGTGCATAGTGATGATCAAGTAAAACTTTAAGTCCTGCACAATTGAATTTGCTGAAGAAGGGATTGTCCTTCAGCCCCACAGGGACCTTGGACACTTTCTCTCTGGATATAGACCTTCAGCGGTTTTTCTGCAATGTACGCCTTAAAGCCCATTTTTACAACAATGGAAATGGCACTGAGGATGACTGTGTTGATTCCGTGTAACATTCTGATCAATTAACATTGAGACAATTTGCGTTAAGAATAAAAAGTCATTTCACACCACCTAAAGTATATCACCCAGTCGAAACCTTTGCCAATCTAGTCCAACACGATGTTAATCTCTTATTGCAACATTGTAGACAAGGGAATCTACACATAAGACACAATCTAACTTCAGAAGAAAAACACGCACTGAATCACTTATCACTTAAATGACACCCACACATATACAATCCTACATTCAGATCCAGTGTACTCAATTAAAGGCATATTGTATCTCAACTGCGCTTCCAGGTCATCGAAAGTGTATCATTACCCCGCCGTGGCGGCGTCAGAAACAAACTGTTACTAAAGAGAGAAGCATACTGGATCCACCGGTTGCAAACGGTGGAACCAAGAGGTCTCAATAGAGATTATAATATTTCTGGTTTTATTTAATCATGCTTAATCATGTTTGCATATTATTCACATCATCAATCATGTTTCATTTTCAGCGGACTTGAATACTCACCGCTTCACATTGATTCCTATGGTCTATGGAACCTACATTACAGATTCTGTATCGGCCTCCAAGTGGGAGAAGCTTTACATCATATGACGTCAGTTCCGTTGTTGTCCTGTTAATGTATATAAGGTGCAATGGTAGGATTGTCTCACATAGTCTGAAGAAAGCACGATTTAGTGCTGAAATGCGTCACTATGTATTAATAAGTGACAGAATAAATTCTGCAGTGAAAAATCCAATAGCGAGTGCCGGTCTTCCTCCTTTGTATTGCAATCACAGTGCATTTCCTATGCGTTTTTTTAATTAATTTATGCATTTATTTGCATATAGTTGCCTTTGGTTTTTAATAGTTGCAATCAATATTTATTTATTTAAAAATACTGTACATAATCCATTTTTATGACATATGTATAAAACATAAAAATGTGCAGAAACAACATAGGATAAAAATAAAAAATATATAAAAAAATATAAAAAATAAAATAAAAATAGAATATGAGTATATTTCTAACAAACATCTTTCTTTTTAGTAGATTACTGAACCATCTAGGGTTAATTCTGTTCTTTCTATTTGTGTGTCTAAATCCTATATACACCGCTGATATGTATATATATATAATACTCAGCAGTGTCTATTGGTTTTCATTTATTGTGTTTTATGTATTATTTTATTTTTTATTTTTATATTTTCTGGTTATTCTCTCTCCGTGTTTTGCGGATCTGCAATTTGCGGACCGCAAAAAACAGAACGGTCGAGTGCATGAGGCCAAAATGTCAGATTTCTGTGATGTAAAAAAAATGAGACAAATGACTTATTAAGGACCAGTAATGTACATGTACAGGAGCTGCGCCCGCCCAATCAGTGTGGCAGATTCGTCAGTCGCTGACAGCCGGGTGCCTGCTGCATATGCCGGCATCGGTGACAATGCTGATGCCTGCGCATTAACCCTTGCACTGCCGCGGTCAGCGCTGACCGCAGCATGTGCAGTATCCTGCCGGGTGCGTGGTGGCCATTGGGTCCCCGCGTTGCTGTGACGGAGACCCGGGGGCAGGGAAGGCAGCTCGATGCCTTTCTTAGGCATCGTCGCTGCCTTACGTGACAGCCTGTGAGATCCAGCCCCCTGGATCTCACAGGAAGCAGGCTGGAGTGTATTACAGTGTGTAATACACTTACAGCCAATGCATTACAATACAGAAGTCCTTTTCCCCAAAAATGAGCCCCTACCTAAGACAATCGGCCAAAAAATTAAAAAAAACTATGGCTCTCAGACTATGAAGACACTAAAGCATGAAATTTATTTTGTTTCAAAGTTGATATTATATTGTAAAACTTAAATAAATAAAGAAAAGTAGACATATTAGGTATTACCAAGTTCGTATTGACCGCCTCTACAAAAATGTCACATGAGCTAACCCCTCAGGTGAACAACGTAAAAAAATAAAAAATAACAACTGCTAAAAAAAATACATTTTTTTGTCACCTTACATCACTAAATGTGCAACACCAAGAGCTCAAAAAGGCGTATGCCACACAAAATAGTACCAATCTAACCGTCACCTCATCCCGCAAAAAATGAGCCCTAAGACAATGAGCCCACAAAATAAAAAAACTATGGCTCTCAGACTATGGAGGCACTAAAACATGATTTTTTTGGGTTTCAAAGATGATATTATCATGTAAAAGCAAAAAAAAAAAAAAGTATACATACTAGGTATTGCCACGTCCGTAATGACCTGCTGTCTACAAATTCCACATGACGGTGTCAAAAAAGCACCTTACATCACAAAAAGTGTAATAGCAAGCGATCAAAAAGTCATATGCACCCCAAAATAGTGCCAAACAAACCATCATCTCATCCTGCAAAAATGATACCCTACCTAAGACAAATTGCATTTAAAAAAATATTGCTCTCAGAATATGTAGACACTAAAACATGATTTTTTTGTTTCAATAATGCATTTATTGTGTAAAACTTAAAAAAATAAGAAAAAGTATACATATTAGGTATCGCCACGTCCATAACAACCTGCTGTATAAAAATATCACATGGACCACCTCAGGTGAACACCATTAAAAAAAGCCATTTTTTGTCACATTACATCACAAAAAGTGTAATACCAAGCAATCAAAAAGTCATATGCACCCTAAAATAGTACCAATCAAACCGTCATCTCATACCGAAAAAATTATCCCCTATATAAGACAGTTGCCCAAAAAATAAAAAAAAACTATGGCTTTTAGAATACGGAGAGACAAAAATTTTTTTTTTTAATGCTTTATTATGTAAAAAAACTGAAACAAACAAGTCATATTTGGTATTATTGCATCTGTAACAACCTGCTCTATAAAAATACCACATGGTCTAACCTGTCAGTTGAACATTGTAAATTACAAAAAATAAAAACCGTGCCAAAACAGCTATTTTTTGTTGCCTTGCCTCACAAAAAGTGTAATATAGAGTAGGGCTGCACGATATGGGAATTTTGTGCGATTGCGATTAGGGCCCTAAAAATTGCGATAACGATATGCAATGCGATATTTTAAAGGAATTGTGCTAGAGGTCTATTTGCTTGGATTTTCCCATATGAGCCGCTGACGCGGCTGGGTATGACATAGTTATGGGGGATCTGTGGAGGACGCTGTTATATGGGGGATCTGTGGAGGATGCTGTTATATGGGGGATCTGTGGAGGACGCTGTTATATGGGGGATCTGTGGAGGACGCTGTTATATGGGGGATCTGTGGAGGACGCTGTTATATGGGGGATCTGTGGAGGATGCTGTTATATGGGGGATCTGTGGAGGATGCTGTTATATGGGGGATCTGTGGAGGGCGCTGTTATATGGGGGATCAATGGAGGACGCTGTTATATGGGGGATCTGTGGAGGGCGATGTTATATGGGGGATCTGTGGAGGGCGCTGTTATATGGGGAATCTGTGGAGGGGCGCTGTTATATGGGGGATCAGTGGAGGGCGCTGTTATATGGGGGATCGGTCGAGGGCGCTGTTATATGGGGGATCTGTGGAGGGCGCTGTTATATGGGGGATCTGTGGAGGGTGCTGTTATATGGGGGATCTGTGGAGGGCTCTGTTATATGGGGGATCTGTGGAGGGCTCTGTTATATGGGGGATCTGTGGAGGGCGCTGTTATATGGGGGATCTGTGGAGGGCGCTGTTATATGGGGGATCTGTGGAGGGCGCTGTTATATGGGGGATCTGTGAAGGGCGCTGTTATATGGGGGATCTGTGGAGGGCGCTGTTATATGGGGGATCTGTGGAGGACGCTGTTATGGGGGACCTGTGGAGGACACTTATGGGGGACCTGTGGATGGCACTGTTATAGGGGATGTGTGGAGGACACATAGGGCCATGAGGGGGGCCAGCTTAAGACATATAGCATCTTATGCTGGTCCCCCTCATGTGTCCTAAACTGGGCACATAACTGCCTTTGCGTGTAAAGTGTTTTACTAGTGTGTGTGTGGGTGAAACAATCTCTCTCCTAACAGGTCCGGCCTCTGTACTCACTATGAATGCAATGCACTGCAGCGAGCGGCAGCGAGGTGGCCGGCCGGCGCGTGACTGACGTCACTTAGTAACGCTCCTCCCACTTCAGGAAGCAGGAGCGTTACTAAGTGATGTCAGTCACGTGCCGGCCGGCCACCTCGCTGCCGCTCGCTGCAGTGCATTGCATTCATAGTGAGTACAGAGGCCGGACCTGTTAGGAGAGAGATTGTTTCACCCACACACACACTAGTAAAACACTTTACACGCAAAGGCAGTTATGTGCGCAGGGCCCCTTTATATATAATCGCGGCATTTTCGGGTCGGCCAAATCGCCATATCGCATTTGCCGATTATCGCGATTCGATTATTTTTTCGATTTATCGTGTAGCCCTAATATAGAGCAACCAAAAATCATATGTACCCTAAAATAGTACCAACAAAACTGCCACCTTATCCTGTAGTTTCCAAAATGGGGTAAATTTTTGGGGAGTTTTTGGAGTTTCTATACTATTTGGAGTGCACAGGGGGTCTTCAAATGTGACATGGCAACAACTTAAAATTATCCCTGTGAAATCTGCCTTCCAAAAACCATATGGCGTTCCTTTCCTTCTGCGACCTGCCATGTGCCCGTACAGCAGTTTACAACCACACGTGGGGTGTTTATTTAAACTACAGAATCAGGCCTCATGCACACGACCGTTGTGTGCATCCGTGGCCGTTGTGCCGTTTTGTTTCGTGGACCCATTGACTTTCAATGGGTCCGTGGAAAAATCGGAAAATGCACCGTTTTGCAGCCGCATCCACGATCCGTGTTTCCTGTCCGTCAAAAAAATATGACCTGTCCTATTTTTTTTGACGGACAACGGTTCACGGACCCATTCAAGTCAATGGGTCCGTGAAAAAACACGGATGCACACAAGATTGGCATCCGTGGTCGTAGGCTACTTTCACACAGACGGATCCGAAGATCCGTCTGCATAAAAGCTTTTTCAGAGCTGAGTTTTCACTTAGTGAAAACTCAGATCCGACAGTATATTCTAACACAGAGGCGTTCCCATAGTGATGGGGACGCTTCTAGTTAGAATATACTTTGAACTGTGTACATGACTGCCCCCTGCTGCCTGGCAGCACCCGATCTCTTACAGGGGGCTGTGATCCGCACAATTAACCCCTCAGGTGCTGCACCTGAGGGGTTAATTGTGCGTATCATAGCCCCCTGTAAGAGATCATGTGCTGCCAGGCAGGAGGGGGCACCCCCCCTCCCTCCCCAGTTTTAAATTCATTGGTGGCCAGTGGGCCCCCCGTCCCTCCCTTGTATTTAACACATTGGTGGCCAGTGCGGCCGGCCCCCCATCCCTCCCTTGTATTTAACACATTGGTGGCTAGTGCGGCCGGCCCCCTCTCCCTCCGTTGTATTTAACACATTGGTGGCCAGTGGCCGGCCCCCCCTCCCTCCCCTGTAGTTAACACATTGGTGGCCAGTGCGGCCGGACCCCCCTCCCTCCCTTGTAGTACTGTAGATTCATTGGTGGCCAGTGGGCCCCCCCCCCCCTCCTAATTAAAATCTCTCCCCCTATCATTGGTGGCAGCGGAGAGTACCGATCGGAGTCCCAGTTTAATCGCTGGGGCTCCGATCGGTAACCATGGCAACCAGGACGCTACTGCAGCCCTGGTTGCCATGGTTACTTAGCAATTTTTAGAAGCATTATACTTACCTGCGAGCTGCGATGTCTGTGACCGGCCGGGCGCTCCTCCTAGTGGTAAGTGGAAGGTCTGTGCTATAAGCAATGCGCCGCACAGACCTTCCACTTACCACTAGGAGGAGCGCCCGGCCGGTCACAGACATCGCAGCTCGCAGGTAAGTATAATGCTTCTAAGAATTGCTAAGTAACCATGGCAACCAGGACTGCAGTAGCGTCCTGGTTGCCATGGTTACCGATTGGAGCCCCAGCAATTAAACTGGGCCTCCGATTGGTACTCTCCGCTGCCACCAATGATAGGGGAGGAGATTTTAATTAGGAGGGAGGGGGGGCCCACTGGCCACCAATGAATCTACAGAACTACAGGGGATGGAGGGGGGGCCAGCCGCACTGGCCACCAATGTGTTAACTACAGGGGAGGGAGGGGCCCGCACTGTCCACCAATGAGTTAAATAAAGGGGGGGAGGTGGGTCTGCCCCCTGCTGCCTGGCAGCACCTGCCAGGCAGCAGGGGGCAGTCATGTACACAGTTCTTTTAGTATATTCTAACTTGAAGCGTCCCCATCACCATGGTAACGCTTCTGTGTTAGAATATACTGTCGGATCTGAGTTTCACGATCTAACTCAAATCCGATGGTATATTCTAACATAGAGGCGTTCCCATGGTGATGGGGACGCTTCAAGTGAAAATATACCATCTGATTGGAGAAAACTCTGATCCGATGGTATAAAAGGGACTCCTGACTTTACATTGCAAGTCAATGGGGGACGGATCCGTTTGCAATTGCACCATATTGTTTCAACGTCAAACGGATCCGTCCCCATTGACTTGCATTGTAATTCAGGACGGATCCGTTTGGCTCCGCACGGCCAGGCGGACACCATGTCCGTGGATCCTCCAAAAATCAAGGAAGACCCACGGACGAAAAAACGGTCACGGATCACAGACCTACGGACCCCGTTTTTGCGGGACCTTAAAAAAAACGGTCGTGTGCATGAGGCCTCAGGGTGATAAATATTGAGTTTTTTTGGGCTGTTAACCCTTGCTTTGTTACTGTAAAAATGGATTGAAATGGAAAATCTGCCAAAAAAGTGAAATTCTGATATTCCATCTACATTTTCCTTTAATTCTTGTGGACCACCTAAAGGGTTAACAACGTTTGTAAAATCAGTTTTATATACCTTGAGGGGTGTAGTTTCTAAAATGGGTCCATTTATCAGTGGTTTCTATTATGCAAGCCTCACAAAGTGACTTCATACCTGTACTGGTCCTTAAAAAGTGGGTTTTGGAAATTTTCTGAAAAAGATTTGCTTCTAAACTTCTAAACCTTTAGAAGCAAATCTTGACTTCAAAAAAAAAAGAAAATGTAATTTACGAAATGATCCAAATATGAAGTAGACATATGGGAAATGTAAAGTAATAACTATTTGGGAGGTATCACTGTTTTAAAAGCAGAGAAATAGAAATTTTGAAAATTGCTAATTTTTCAACATTTTTAGTAAATTTGCTATTTTTTTATAAATTTAATTGAAATATTTTGACTCAAATTTACCACTGTCATGAAGTACAATATGTTACGAGAAAACAATCTCAGCATGGCTTGGATAAGTAAAAGCGTTTTAAAGTTATCACCACATAAAGTGACACATCAGATTTGCAAAAAATGGCCTGGCCCTTAAGGTGAAAAATGGCAGGGTCCTGAAGGGGTTAAGCAAGAGATCACTAACGATAAAACACAGTTGTGACTCATAGCATCAAAATTATTGGGGACTGTATGTGTAATATACACAAATTATATAATGAACTGATTATTGGCACATATAACCTTGCATAATTCCATATTGCCTTACGAGCAATAAGTGCACGGGCAGCCCAGAGTCAGATATTGTAACTGAATGTGGTATACTACTGTGGGTAGTGGGGATTCGCTCTGGTAGTTGGGATAAGCGGGTGCAGTACAGAGGCAAAGTACAAGTTTGTAATACAAATGTCTGTGTTTATTCACACATAAGGTCAAACAAAAACTCTTTACAAGGTTGGTGTTTGTTCACACCGAGTACAAAGTTTGTGCATAACAAAAAACGTCACCTTGTCGGCGGTTCTGCCTCCAGCAGTCCAAATGCAGGCTTTGGGTCGCCTGCACTCCCAACACACAGGTCTCAGCTTTTCAGCCCAGCACAGAATTCAGTTCCCACACCAACGATTGTCAGAGCTCCTCTGTCAGAGAGAGGTAATCACTCCCAGCTGACATTGCTGGCTGAGTTTTTATAGGCCAGTCAAGACCCAGCCTGGAACGTGGGAGTAGTCACGCACCCAGCACTTTGACTACTCCCAGTAAGAGCCGTCCCAGATCAGCTATACAGCCATACTAAAATAGCAAAGTGTCAATCAGCATTAGCTGCCGCTGACACCTGAAAATACCGGCTCTTACTTCAGCGAGGCCAGGAACTTCAGTGACACATACCTTCTGTCAACGATGGATCCTTGTGACTTCTTACATACCTCCCCCCTTTATTAAACCTAAGGGGGTGAACACTTGCCAGACAGTGTACCCGGAACAGGGCATCCGCATTTCCCTGCAAGCGGCCTGCCCTGTGTTCCACTGAGAACTTGAAGTTCTGTAATGACAAGAACCATCTAGTGACCCGAGGATTCCTCTCTTTGGCCTGGCTCATCCACTTGAGAGGGGAGTGGTCGGTCACCAGACAGAACTTTCTCCCCAGCTGATAATAGCAGAGAGACTCGAGTGCCCATTTGATGGCCAGGCACTCTCTCTCCACTATACTGTACCTAGTCTCGGCTGGGGTGAGTTTGCGGCTCAGGAAAACAACGGGATGTTCCTCCCCATTGATTTCCTGAGAGAGTACAGCTCCGAGGCCTACTTCAGAGGCATCGGTCTGTACCGCAAACTCCCTCTTGAAGTCGGGCGTCACCAAAACCGTTGACCCGCACAGGACCGACTTTAACACGGAAAAAGCCTCGTCCACCTGATCATTCCAGCGGACCATCACGGACTTCCGTCCTTTCAAAAGCCCTATCAATGGAGCCACTGAAGTGGCAAAATGGGGAATGAACCTCATATAATAGCCCACCATTCCCAGGAATGACTTAACTTGCCTTGTGGTGACCGGCCATGGCCATCGCCTCTATTTTCTTCACTTGGGGTTTGATAACTCCACGTCCAATGATGTACCCCAGGTATTTAGTCTTTTCTAACCCTATCGCGGTCAGTCCAGCCTTCCTAAGGGAGTCCACTACAGCCTGCACTTTGGGTAGACTTTCCCAGTCGGTACTGTGGATGACGATATTGTCCAGGTAAGCCGACGCCTACCAATGATGTGGACGAAGTACAATGTCCATGAGTCGTTAGAAGATGGCGGGGCACCATGCAGACCAAAGGGTAACATTTTATACTGATACAGCCCCTGAGGAATGACAAAGGCAGTTTTCGCTTTGGCCTTCGTTAATGGCACCTGCCAGTAGCCCTTCATAAAGTCCAAAACAGAAAAATATCGGGCTTGTCCTAACCTCTCGATAAGCTCATCTACCCGGGGCACGAGACACACATCGAACTTGGAGATTTTGTTTAGTTCGCGAAAATTGTTACAAAACAGTAACATCCCATTCGGCTTCGGTATTAGGACTATCGGACTGGCCCATTCACTTTTGGACTCCTCAATGACGTCTAGTTGCAGCATTAGCTGCACTTCCTCCGAGATGGCTTGTCACCGAGCCTCGGGTACCCAGTATGGTTTTAACTGGACTTTTGCCTGAGGCTCAGTGACAGTGTCATGCTGGATTATGGAAGTGCGTCCAGGGAGGTCCGAGAACACATCCGTGTTCCGACTAATGAACTCCCTGGCTTCCTGAGCCTGTTTAGAGGAGAGGCTGTCAGCAATTTTTACTGTGACAACTGCTTCTCTTGCATCAGACCGAGGAGCCTGAACCTTTTCTCCTACAAAACCTGGCCACGGGCTGTCTACAGTAGAGGACTCCCTATCTTTCCATGGCTTTAGTAAATTCACATAGTACACCTGCTCCAGCTTTCGACGCTCCGCCTGGTGTACCTTGTAATTTGGTACCAGAACCAAAACCCAATCACCCGGGTTAAAGTTCCGGACCCGATCCTGCTGATTATAGACCCTACTCTGGGCTTGCTGCGCTGCCTCCATATGCTCCCTGACCAGAGGCAACACTGTCTCCATCCGTGTCTGGGTGACGTACTCAATAACACTTTTGTGCGGTGTGGGTTGTTGTTACCATGCTTCTTTGGCTATGTCCAACAGTCCGCGAGGGTGTATGCCATATAGCAGTTTGAAGGGTGAGAACCCAGTACAGGCCTGGGGCACCTCTCGCACTACGAAAATGAGATAGGGCAGAAGAAGGTCCCAGTCCCTCCCATCCTTAGACACCACTCTTTTTAACACGTTTTTTAATGTTTGATTAAATCTCTCTACTAGGCCGTCTGTTTGCGGATGATACACGGATGTCCATAACTGTTTTATGTGCAGTAACTTACAGAGTTCCCTCATGACCTTGGACATAAAAGGGGTCACTTGTTCAGTCAGAACCTCTTTAGGTAGACCCACTCGGGAAAATATCTCCATTAACTCCTTAGCTATGAGTTTGGCTGATGTATGTCGCAGTGGCACCGCCTACGGGTACCGAGTGGCGTAGTCGAGGACGACCAAGATGTGTTGGTGCCCTCTAGCGGACTTTGGTAATGGGCCTATGAGATCCATAGCGATTCCCTCGAACGGGACCTCGATAATCGGGAGAGGCACCAGGGGACTACGGAAATGTGGCTGGGGGGTATTTTTCTGGCAAGATGGGCAAGACTTACAAAACTCTTCTACCTCTCTGAACACACTGGGCCAGTAAAACCGCTGTAGTATCCGGTCCTGTGTTTTCTGCCACCCCAAGTGACCCCCAAGAACATGTTGGTGGGCAAACTCCAAAACGAGCTTGCGATACGCCTTGGGCACCACCAGCTGTTCAATATGCTCACCCCATAGTTGGTTTACCCGACACAGCATTTCCTGGTGAACAACAAAATGGGGAAACATCGACTCGGCCCCAGGTTTTTGTGGTTCACCATCATTTATTACAATATTCTGCCAGGCCTGGGATAAGGTTGGGTCCCGGTGTTGTGCGGTTCCGAAATTTTCACCAGAGACATTAAGGTCTTCCAATTCAGGACCCGGCGGCAAGTCATCAACGTCTCCTACCAACACACTCAACGGGGTTGTCTTCCCCTCTTTCATCAAAGTAGTGGTCACCCCTACCACTGGCCCTTCAGCCTTGGGTTATGGCCTCCCGCCCGAGCTAGGCCACTCTGCTGAAGTTACCCATGGGCATCAACAACTCTCACAGCCGGCCACAGGGCCAGGAAGGTCTCTCCCTATTATTAGTTCATAAGGTAAAGTGGTGGCACTTGCGTGGATACAGACACTAGGGCGCTGGGATAGTCCTTTAAATCTCCTTGTATGCACACAACCCGGCTTCCTACAGGGTATATTATATATGATATGCGTTTGAATGAACCTATAAGTCTGTGCATTGGGTCCAATAAACCTACAGCGAATCTAATACACATACAATATCGACATCAAATTGATATATGTGACAGAAATACTTCATTTTATTATTTGGGGAAATTTGTTTTCAATTTTTTTTTTTTTTAGTTTTGAAGATGCCTTATGTAAATTACTGTGCAATAAATATTTGTATAAAGAATACATTTTCTTTGAATGGTTTCAATTGAGGAGTGCCTGTCTTAGCTATATATAATTCCTTATATTTTGACTGGGTGAGTCAATTTGACAGAGCACCATATCCATAGCTACAAGGAGGTGACCCGCCGTAATTAGTTATGCCGGTCTTTATTCCCCTGCTCTGGCGGCGGATGCGCTTAAGTTATGTAGAAGCGCAGGCCTCTACATAACTTTGGCTCTTGCTGCCACCGGCCCTGTAACATGGTTTAAACTATGTCAGCTCCCTTACTGGCATAGTTTAAGACCGTTTTCCACGCCATAAAGTAGCATAGAAAATGGTAATTGAGACCAGCGAGACGGCCCAACCTCTTCCCCACCCACACCACGTCCTCTTTTTCCACCACCTCGGAAAAGTGGCATCAGCATGGAAAAGGCAGAGATTTTGCCACAAGACCCCTTTGCAACAAAATCTGCCAAAAAGTGGTGCAACTCGCTAGTGGGTGCTTTTCTAAAAACTACCTTAAAACCTTGAGATAATATTTGCTGCAATTTTTTTATCTTCATACAGAATGGGTAAAAATATGTAAACTATATCATGTATTTGAAAGTAATAGGGACTAAATTGCAATGTCATAACAGGAGCTAATCTTATATGTATCCTATCTGTATCTTATGTATCTGTATCCTATTTAAATGACAATTCATATAACTTAAAATTCACATTTAATTTGCAGAGGATTATTTCTTTTTTGGGTTTAAAATAACAGGGGATAGTGGATTAGACCATGGCCACCAAACGTCAGGAAACACTATTCTTCATAATAATTATTTAAACAAAACAACAACAAAAAAACATTTCTGTAGCTCCTGTTATGACATTGTAATTTAGTCCCTATTCTTATGACCAAAACAAAAATGTTGACCTTTTTCTCCACAAACTTGAAAATTACATTTCTTTCTATACCTGATTGCACTTATTTAGCCCAACATGTCATTGATGCAAAACCTATAGGTGAAAAATTCTACAGGGTGCCATAAAACCTCAAACCTGCGACAGAAATGGCACTCCATAATATTCTAAAATTAGGTGTCAATGAGCCATCTTTTAGTCACTGTTGCCCTCCAATTGTCACCTTAGCCAAGAAAATGGGTGCACGAGATTCTGTATTGATTTTCGAAAACCAATGATCCATAATGATGGCCTGATCACAAGGTTGGGTAAAGCCCAGTTTACAGTACAAAGGGCTCTTGGCAAATACCACTTGAGAGATTCCAATGAAAAAAACATATTTTTGCTGCCCCACAAGGCTTACTTTAATTTATATGTTTGTAGTGGAGTACACAGATCGTATAGAGCCCCATAGTAAAACTTAGTATGGGCTCCCATGCCACCACCCAGTTTCCCAGTACTTGTATAGCAATCACTGCCAACCAATGCAGAACGAAAGCGCTATTGTAGTAAGTCACACCTGGCCTCAACCACCTTATTTATCGTCTATGTCACTAAGTGCAACATGTGCTTCATAATTATGGCGCTCATTCTGAACACCATATTTCTCAATGTATTCCCACCAGACAAGTGGCAAAAATACATTGATACCGTAGATTTCCTGCTTGCCATCTATTACAAAGCTGGCCACATGCAGCCACCACTAGGGGGAGCTTAGTACATAGGAGTTTGCAAAGTTACTGTAATCAATTGTTTGCACTGGGGCTCCATGAAAGTTATTACATCATGAAGTACTGACTCTAGCTTTCTTCTTTTCCATTTACAGCTCAGTTTATATCCTTTTAACCCCAACTCTTTTCTCTCCCTCCACTGCCAGAAGCCATACACTTCCCATGTCCGGCATGATTTACATATCCTAAACTACCTTTAGGATATGCCACCAATGTCATATGGGACCTGTACCTATCTCCAGAAAGGAACCCCCAAAGTCAGCGGAGAGCAGCCTCACATGTGCAGCCACCCTCCAGTTTTTCTATGGGATTTCCGAAAATAGCTGAGAGGTGGCTCTGCTGTCTCTGCAAGTCAGAAAGAAAGGAACAGAGCGGTGCACTCTCCATTCATTTTTTTTAGACTTACAAAAATAGCCGAGTGCACTTGCTTGGCTATTTTGGAAACTCCAATAGAAATGAATGGAGAGCGCGCCATGCATGCGCAGTACACTCTTCCTTCATTTTCAGGGCACATTCTGGAGATAGGTGTGGGTCTCAGGGGTGAGACATGCACCTACGGTATCTTACTTTGATGGCATATCCTAGTGATATAGGGATTAAAGTAAAAGTGAACAGTGGCTCCACCCTTCCAAAATACCAAAAACTAAAATATAACAAATAATAAACTATCCTTGGTGCTGAGTGATATGACACTGCTGTATGGACCCTATAGAGCCGCTTGATGAGACGTGTGGTACCACAACACTGGAAAAGTGAACGGGGGGCGCAGAGGGCAAACGGAGCAGCGCATACAGAAAATAGTATGCTCTGTAATATGCCATAAGCATGCCCCACAGAATCCACTATTTATATTATAATGTCCGGACCCGTGAAAGGTCGTCTTTAAGATACAAAAAACAACAGTTTTTCAACAGTTTTCTATGATTTTATCTTTTGATTGATTTTATTTTATGTTTTTCTATGATTTATCTTCATCATTGTGTTATCTATTATTAAATCCATACCAGAAGTATATGTGGTCGGTGCCGTGAGGGATTATTTGACATATTATAGTGGATCATATCCTAGTGATATTCCTTGAAAGTCACAGATGACACAACCCCTTTAACATCAATATTATCGGATGTAATGTGAACAGTTGTTGAATCATGCCTTGATAGTAAATAAGACTTTTTTTTATGCTACTGTCAAGACATTTTTAATGATATTAAATAAATAAATCAGTTTTTATGATAGTGCTGGAGAAGATTTAAAGGGGTTATTCAATGTCATAAACAGCCCCCCCATGTGCTGGGCCCCTCACACAGAATATACTCACCCTGCTGCCTGCGCCGCTCCTGGATGCCAGCTGTGAAGGGGGCGCCACAGCACATGTTGCAGACAGGAGGCTTTCAGGTAAGAGATGAACAGCTATAGAATTCCTTCTCCCTTAAAGCTTGCAGGGGTGTAGTCCCTCCTCACCTCCCACTAGCTATCTAGCAGCGAGCAGAGGACTGGAGAATGGGCAGGACTACAAGCCTATAAATTGTAGAGGAACAGCTCACCATCTAAAGCAAGCAGAAGCTGAAGGACCTTCCGTTATGTCACAATCACATAATCAAGGTTCTTCAGCCAAGCACTGCACAGGAGGAGGACTAAACTATGGGTGAATAGGGTAAGTGTCAAATGGCGTATGTAAATAAGGTGTTATCTATGTGGTGTGTGAATAGGGTGTCATGTATATAAGGTGTTTGCATATGGTGGGCATTACTACTGCAAGAGGGCATAACAACTGTTATACGGCACAGAGAGGACATATCTACTCTGAAGGGTGCACAATGAAAGGGTATCTACTGTGAGGGGTCATAGTGCAGGCATAGCTACTGTAGGGGGCACAATGTGGGCATAACTACTGTGAAGGGGCACAATGTGAGCATAGCTACTGTGAAGGTGCACAATGAAGGGATAACTACCGTGAGGGGCACAGTGTGGGCATAAATACTGTGAGGGGGCACAATGAAGGGATAACTACTGTGAGGGGGTACAATGTGGGCATAACTACTGTGAGGGGGCACAATGCAGGCATAACTACTGTTATAGGGCACACTGTGGGCATAACTACTGTGAGGGGGCACAATGTGGGCATAACTACTGTGAGGTGGAGCAATATTGGCATTACTACTATGAGGGGGCACAACGTTTTACTATGTTTTGAAGTATGATAAATGACCAGCCCCAGGTGCCAAACACCTTAGGCATGCCACTGTGTCTTAGTGGACAGATTCTGAGCCAAGCACTCACCTCATAAAATTTGGTTGTCAGGGGTGGACTGGGAACTTAAAGTGGCCGTGGAAAAAAACTAAAGTGGCCCTAATGTTGTAGGTGGGTCCATATTGACAGAAGGCAGGGCAACACAAGAAGATTATGCCAATACAAGTTGTCAGGGTCAGCAATACCATATTGCATCACAGAATACCATCCTAAAGAACCAAATACCACAGTGCAGCACAAAATATCTCTCCAGAAGTGTGTCTCTCTGTGGTGGCTATCAATAGCTGACACATTCTGTACTCCTCCTTCTCTAATTAAGACACAGAGCGGGGACTTAAGAGGTGAGATGTGGGCCACAGCACTAAGTCAGGCCTACTTTTACATGGTGCCCTGACTACCTCTAATAACCCCTATAGTGCCCCCAGTAGAATGTCTCTCACCACTGACAGTGAGGAAGCCTCGGCTGGCCCTGTGGGGCATCGGCCCTCTAGAAAAATTCACGGTAAGGTCTATGGCCAGTCCACCCCTGTTGGTTGTAAAAAGGCCATTAGCATACACACTATCCTCAGTCCTGACATTACAGGCAGAGAGACTAGTGGGGCCAGCTGCAGACCTTTTTAAGGTATATGTGTCAATGTAGCAAGTTTTCATTTCTTTGAGGGACAACTCGTTTGATGAGCTGCCTGACCTTCCTGCTACCCCACAGGCAACCAGACTTCTACGGTCTCGTAACGTATTAAGTTCCGTTTCTTTTATCCCTTTTATTTTCAAACTGTTATTATTTGCTTTGTGTTGGTATGTCTTTGTGTTTTCACCTTGTGATGACTGTATTGTTTTGTACGCACTGTCCTTTAAATATTAAAAGTTCACCTTAATAAGAGCCTTCTTGTGTTGTAAGTGATTTCATGACCTGAGAAAAAGTCTATTTGTGCAGTAACCCTGTGAATGCTAGGAAGAGTAGTGAGTTGTAGTGGGTAATTGTGAGTTACCTAGTTTAAGGCATCTTGTCCTCTTAATAAGACAAGTGGTGGCAGATAATATTCTTTAGATGTGGATGTCAGATAGCTAAAGATGGAAGATTCAGAGTAACTTTGTGGCTCAAAGTAGCAGAGTGGGAGCTTGACGTTAAAATCTGGGTGACCCTTTAAGCTCACATCCTGAGTCTAATGGTGTTTTTGCACCCTTGAGATGCGTGTTTTTTTTTTTTGTCGTTTTGTTTTTTTCAAATCACAGCATGTTCTGAGTTTAGCATTTTTTCCATCATTGGCTGGCATTTTTTTCCATAGATCTCCATTTTTTGTACCTTTAAAAACACAAGTGCAATCTAAAGAACATACCAGGTGTTCTGAAACATCTTAAAAAAAATGCCAAGTTGTAAAACACACTATATTGGCCTAAAAAATGCCTCAACAAATGGTACAGAAATGCTGATCGAGGCTCTCTTTCGATCGAAAACCCCCCCGCCATGAGTAAAACTGTGTGTAGGGGCCCTTATCGTGTTTTCACACACAGCATTTTTTTGCTTTTGATACAGTGTTTTGAGCCAAAACCAGGAATGGATCCAGTAGAAGGGAGAAGTTTCCGTCAAGTATCAGTATCAAAAACTGCAAACACTGTGTGTGAAACCACTCTTAATTTTAAACCTTTTTTTTTTAATTAAAGTATTTTAAAAGTCTTCCAAAAGAACCTCTATGGTCAGTTAAATCATAATGCACATATTTCCATGTGCGAATACTTACACACACATACAGTACACACATCTTATGTAATGCAGCATTACCGTTAAACCAAATCCTTGTAACAGCTTCAATAGAAAATGTTGTGTAATGTGTAGACAATACACACCCTTTCTTAAATAGTGCCCGTGTTTCCGATTAATATATCTATCCCATAACAGCTGCATGAAAATCTCTCTAAAGTTGCATATACAGCCTACTACATACCTTTTATGGAAGGCAAATGTTGAGCTACAGTTAAAATTCGTCTGCCCTACAATAAAAAATAATAATCATCAATTCATAACCTTATAACAAATTAAATAAATATATTAGTAACATTTTCCTCAAGGGAAGTAATGAGAGGAAGCAAAAAAAACATAAAATTAACATACAGTATACAAAAAGTTATAAAAACAAATGCACATCTACAAAGACAAAGTAGGACCCTGCGCATAAGATCTTACAATCTACTATATTGACACTAACAAACGGAACTGTACGTTTTTACAAGTATTATATTATATATTAATGAAATCTCTTACCGCAGTAGTTGTACTAGCAAGTTCTCTCTCTGAATAATGCACTTTTTAACGAGTTGCCAGCTTTAGTACCCCTCCCTCCTCTGTGCTTGTGCATATCGTAAACACAGAAGCTGGATGCATGCCCTGGATCATGTTAATGTTCAGTATGAATCACGAAGATTACAAAATCAAACCAAATAATGACTATAAACTCCCTTGAACCCAAACTCTACACACATAAGATGTGTGAATGAATAGGGTTTTTCAGAAACTATCAAAGAGAAGCTAAACTTTTGGGCCACAAATATACAGATAAATGTTGAGCGAAGTTTAGAAAAATTAGATTTGGCTACTTTGGTGAATTTCCCAAAGAAATTTGCTTAATGATGAATTACTTCAAGTAGTGGGCGCAATGACGTGAATGAACAGCGATTGTGCCCCCTCTTTTTGGAACCCTTCAGATGCTGCGTTCATCGGTGATCGCAGCATCTGAGAATAATACTGAGGGCTTTCAGGGGTTACTCCAATAAAAAAATAATACTCACCTTATCCATTTGAGCGTGAAGAGGCCTCCATGGCCAACTTGATTGAAGACACTGCGTGAAATCTCGCACAGTGCATTGATGACGTCATCACGCTGGCCAGCGTAGTCACCTCAGATTTTGTGCGGGGTCTTCAATAAAGATGGCCACGGTGGCCTCTTCGCGCCCAAATGGATGAGGCGAATATGTTTTTGATTTTGAATGCCATTCCAGGGAGAATTGATTTATTACAACGAAGCACAAGGAAATTCGGAATTGCAGCAAATCAAATTTTTCAAGAAATTTGGATTGAAGTTCACTTCAGATATTTAATACAGATATCTCATGTGTTAACATGACCACCGGCAAACAATGCGATTAATGTGTGCAACTGTGGTGTTGCCATTACACCTAGAGGCTTTGCTTTCACGGCCACTGCGGCACTCTCTGAGACGGGGGTGGGGGGCTTGGAAGGTGACATTTTCACTGCCTGGCCCTGTCAATGAAAGTAGAGAGTGCAGAAAGAACGGAGCCTCTAGGTGTAACAGCAACACCCCTGTTGCTCCTAGAAGCTCATTTGCATATATTTAAACCTAATTTTCCTATTGTCAGCATATATGAACATGAGACTAACACGGATGCCTAAAGCTGCCAAGCACACAATACATTGTTATGTAGTTAATTGTCACGGCTGAGGATGGGGAAAACCCTCAGCCGTGCGGTGCCAGAAGATGTTAGTCGCCACTTGGCCAGGAGCACAGGATCAGGGAGCAGGTCACCATCTATAACGTCCCTAATCTGACCCTGACTCCTAGCTGTATGAGCCGACCCTGATGGTGGGAGGGCTCATACTCCTAGGAGTCAGGGTCAGATTAGGGACGTTATAGGAGGTGACCTGCTCCCTGATCCTGTGCTCCTGGCCAAGTGGCGACTAACATCTTCTGGTACCGCACGGCTGAGGGTTTTCCCCATCCTCAGCCGTGACAGTATGACCACAAGGGTGGCCCTCACTGGCAAATGGAATAGGATACTAGGAGGATGACTCCAGCAACATGCCTGGAGTACCCCCTAGACCTCTGCTAAATAGCCCATGTAGCCACACCCACACACGGACACACCCAGTGTTCACACAAAGAGGGAGTTAACCCTTCCTACACCAGGCAAGGGATGGAAGCCACTTAAAGGGGGAAAGTGCACACATAACTTAGACCCTGTGCACACCAAACAGGGAAAGTGCACACCATACAAACTAAAAGCACACCTACAAAAAGAGAGGTTGCCAGGTGCAACCGCATGCACTTACAGCAAGCTGCCTAGCACCAGCTCAGGCTGCTATGCTGCCACATAAATAATGTTGCCAGCGGCAACCACAGGTGAGGCAACATACTTTATACTTCAGCCCTCACCTGTGATTGACAACCAGACCTAGACCGCAGGCAACCGCATGCGGTTACAGGAGTCACGACCATGACCATGGTCGTGACATTAATATGGTTGAAAAAACACATGTCCATCAAGTTCAACCAAGGGATAGGTAAGGACGAAATTTAGAAAAAGGGGAGTGAGACCCAGATTTCTACACATTTTCACAAGCATTAATGTCATTTACTTTTAAGAATTCATATAAGCCCTTCACTGTTCCTGCTGTGACCACGTCCTGAGGAAGTCTATTCCACAGAGTCACAGTTCTGACAGTAAAGAAGTTTTGACGCTTCTGGAGTCTGAACTTTTTCTTCTCTAGTCGTAGGCAGTGCCCCCTTGTATTTTGAGGGCATTTTACATGGAACCGTTTTTCATCATATTTTTTGTATGGCCTATTTATATATTTTATATATTTGTATAGGTTAATCATGTTCCCCCTTAGACGTCTCTTCTCAAGACGAAATAAATAGAATTCCAATATTTCCTCATAACTAAGACCCTCCATGCCCCTGATCAGTTTAGTTGCTCTCCTCTGTACTTTTTCCAGCTGCAATGCGTCCTTTCTATGGACTGGTGCCCAGTACTGAACTGCATATTCCAGATGAGGCCGCACCAACGCTTTGTAAAGTGGTAGTATTACATCCCTGCCCCATGCCTTGTTTAATGCATGACAATATCCTGGTGGCCTCAAAGCAGCTGATTGACATTGTGCTGTTATTTAATCTACCATCTACAAAGACACCCAAATCCTTCTCTATGTACAAGTCAGCAAGTTTCATAGGTACAAATCTGCTGACAGATGCCCTTTTGGGCGGTCTCATAATGGTACATTTGTATATTCCCAATATATCAGAGGTTAGTAACATAGTATATAAGGCCTAAAAAAGACATGTGTCCATCCAGTTCAGCCTGTTATCCTGCAAGTTGATCCAGAGAAAAAATAATAATATGTGAGGTAGAAGCCAATTTTCCCAACTTAAGGGGAAAAAATTCCTTCCCAACTCCAATCAGGCAATCAGATAACTCCCTGGATTAACGGCCCCTCTCTAGTAGCTATAGCCTGTAATATTATTACGCTCCAGAAATACATCCAAGTTCCTCTTGAACTCTTTTAGTGAACTCACCATCACCACCTCCTCAGAGAGTTCCATAGTCTCACTGCTCTTACCGTAAAGAATCCTCTTCTATGTTTGTGTTCAAACCTGTAATGACCGGCGTCACACACAGGGAGGAAAACAGGGTACAGCCCTGCCCAAGGGAGAGGGAAAGGTGGTGACCCCTAACTCACCTTGCGGCTGGCACCTGACTGCCCTGACGTCCCTAGACGGGTTCCTCACCCGTGCGGCGATCACGTGCCTAAACCCTGGCTTTCCCTGAAATGAGCCCTAGATAGTGAACGGGCCGGTGGGATCGCTAGTCCGCACCACTGCACTAAGAGGGAAACACCAGGGAGAGGACAGACAAATACAAACAAACACAAACACCCAGGTGGGCGACCACAGCAGTCCACAAAGGTCCAACAGGGATCCGGAGGGTAGCGTTCTGAAACAACCATCCGAGAACGCAGCAACACAGCTCCAGTGGGTCAGAATAGATGTCCAGGCAGGAAGCTCTATCTCTGGCAACCAGAGAAGTGTGAGAGAGGAATATAAGGAGGTTTGGGAGTGCTGGACAAGGAACAGCTGAGGAGAAGGAGCTACGGATCCCTGAGTGAGCCAAAAGGGTTTGCAAAGCAAACCCAGAAAGCTACCATAAGGAAAACAGCCCTATCTTAAATAGAGCGTGCAGCCAACCGCTGCGACTTCCTGACCCCGGGTATAACGGAGTCAGGCGTGGTTCTCGATACCCTCGTGACAGTACCCCCCTCTCTACGAGGGGCCTCCGGACACTCAGGACCAGGTCTCTCAGGATGAGAGGCATGAAAAACCCGAACTAACCTGTCGCGTTTACCTCAGACGCAGGAACCCACATTCTTTCCTCGGGACCGTAACCTCTCCAATGCACCAGATATTGAAGAGAGCGGCGGACCCGACGAGAATTAACAATTTTGGATATCTGAAATTCTAGATTACCATCCACGACAACAGGAGGGGGTGGCAGCGGTGATGGTTCTAGAGGTGGAACATATTTTTTGAGTAACGACTTATGAAAAACATTATGAATTTTAAAAGTCTGAGGTAACTCCAGGCGAAAAGCCACAGGGTTGATGATGGCTACAATTTTGTAAGGGCCAATAAACCTAGGACCCAGTTTCCAAGAGGGAACCTTCAATTTAATATTCCTAGTAGACAACCACACATAGTCATTCACTCCTAGGTCCGGACCTGGCGACCGTCTCTTATCAGCCATGCATTTGTATTTACCTCCCATATTTTTCAAGTTAGCTTGCACCTTCTGCCATACCGATGAAAGAGATGACGAAAAACGTTCCTCTTCGGGAACCCCAGAAGACACCCCCTCTTTGAAAGTACAGAATTGGGGATGAAAACCATATGCACCAAGAAATGGTGACTTGCCAGTGGATTCCTGACGACGATTATTTATGGCAAACTCAGCTAACGGTAAATATGATGTTTTCAGACACAAAACATCTTAGATATGTCTCAAGGTTTTGGTTGGTACGCTCAGTCTGTCCATTCGACTGAGGATGGAAAGCTGAGGAAAAGGACAAGTGTACCCCCAAACGGGAACAAAAAGCTTTCCAAAATTTAGAAATAAACTGGGTACCCCGATCCGAAACATCGGAGGGGACCCCGCGAAGCTTCACGATTTCACTGACGAATACCTGAGCAAGAGTCTTAGCATTAGGTAGTGCGGGTAACGCAATGAAGTGTACCATTTTGCTAAACCTGTCCACTACTACCAAAATAACTGTTTTACCCGCAGACAAAGGTAAGTCAGTGATAAAATCCATTGACAGATGTGTCCACGGTCTATTGGGAATGACGAGTGGTAATAGAGACCCTGCAGGACGTGTATGTGAAACTTTTGCGCGCGCACAGGTAAAACAGCAACCTTGGCCACCAAAAACGACGAGACAATAGCTCCAAGGTTGCTTTACTACCCGGGTGCCCAGCAAGTGCCGAATTATGATGTTCCTTTAATAATTCGAAACGTAGGTCCAACGGTACAAACAATTTCTCTGAGGGGCAAGAGACCGGGGCGTCCCCCTGGGCCTCTAGCACCTTCCCCTCCAAAACAGAGTGTACCGCAGAGACAACCACTCCTCTTTGTAGAATGGGCACCGGATCACTCACAGTACCCCCTCCAGGGAAACAACGAGATAGTGCATCAGCCTTGGTGTTCTTTGCCCCAGGACGATAGGTAATCACAAAGTTAAACCTGGTAAAAAATAGCGACCACCTAGCCTGTCTAGGGGTGAGACGCTTAGCTGATTCGAGGTACAGGAGATTTTTGTGGTCCGTAATCACAGTGACGGGGTGGACTGCCCCCTCTAAGAAGTGACGCCACTCCTCAAACGCAAGTTTAATAGCTAATAGTTCCCTATTGCCAATATCGTAGTTCTTTTCTGCTGCAGATAGTTTTTTAGAAAAGAAAGCACAAGGACGCCATTTGCCAGGAGACGGACCCTGAGACAGCACAGCCCCCACCTCTGACGCATCGACTTCAACAATAAAAGGCTGAGAGACATCAGGTTGGACTAGTACAGGTGCTGAGGTAAACCTCTCTTTTAGAGAGGAAAAAGCAACTTTAGCGGCGTCAGACCATTTAGAAAAATCAGTCCCCTTCCTAGTCATATCAGTAAGCGGTTTTACAATAAGTGAATAATCTTTAATGAATTTCCTATAGAAATTCGCGAAGCCCAAGAACCGTTGTAGTGCTTTGAGGTTCTCAGGAAGATCCCAATCTAAAATTGCCTGGACCTTCCTTGGATCCATACGGAAACCTGACGCAGATAAAAAATAACCCAGGAATTGTATCTCCTGAACGGCGAAGACACATTTTTCAATCTTAGCATATAATTCATTCGTCCGTAGGACCTGCAGTACTTGTCTGACATGCACCTCATGTGTTTTCAGATAAGACGAATAAATTAAAATATCATCTAGGTATATTACCACAAACCTGCCGATTAGATGACTAAAAATGTCATTAACGAAATGTTGAAAGACGGCAGGAGCATTGGTCAGACCGAAAGGCATAACTAGATTTTCATAATGCCCCTCAGGGGTGTTAAACGCTGTCTTCCACTCATCCCCCTCCTTAATACGAATCAGATTGTAGGCCCCCCTAAGATCAAGTTTGGAGAACCACCTAGCACCCGCAATCTGATTAAACAGGTCAGGAATGAGAGGAAGAGGGTATGGGTCTCTGATGGTTATCTGATTTAATTCGCGAAAATCTAAGCAAGGACGCAGGCCCCCATCTTTCTTTTTAACGAAGAAAAACCCTGCAGCCACGGGTGAAGAAGAGGGTCTGATGTGTCCCTTAGCCAAGCTCTCGGAGATATAATCTTTCATGGCTTGTCTCTCTGGACCCGAAAGATTATATAACCTGGTCTTGGGTAATTTTGCGCCGGGAATAAGGTTAACCGGGCAATCATAAGGACGATGAGGTGGTAACTTCTGACAACCTTTTTCAGAAAAAACATCCTCAAAATCCGAAATAAATGTAGGTAGGGTAGTTATGGAGGCGACTAAGCAATTGCTATTTAAGCAATTTTCTCTGCACTGCTCACTCCACTCCAATATCTCCCTGGCCTGCCAATCCACCACTGGATTGTGCGCTACCAACCAGGGAAGGCCCAGCACCACCGGAGTGGGAAGCCCCTCCAGAACATAACCTGAAAGCATCTCGTTATGGTGGTCCCCTACCCGAAGGTGTAAATTATGAATGATGTGGGTGAGGTTTCTCTGAGACAGGGGAGCAGAATCAATAGCGAATATGGGAATGGGTCTCTGCAACGTACAGAGAGACAAACCCAAAGAGCGGGCAAAATTGGCATCTATCAAATTTACCCCTGCTCCACTGTCTAGAAAGAAAGAAATAGTCTCCGTCTTATCACCAAAAATAATAACCGCTGGCAACACAAATTGCGATGTACGTAAGGAGGGGA
This sequence comes from Bufo gargarizans, assembly GCF_014858855.1. Classification (NCBI taxonomy): domain Eukaryota; kingdom Metazoa; phylum Chordata; class Amphibia; order Anura; family Bufonidae; genus Bufo; species Bufo gargarizans. The sequence goes on along the minus strand of NC_058086.1, from coordinate 149,338,134 downwards.
CGTATACCCCCCGGCTGACATCCTCCACACAGCCTGGGGTTAGTAGTTTTTCCGACGGTCTTTTGTTTCTGAGGAAAGAAGGACAGACATTAATGAAATGACCCCTCTCCCCACAAAAAAAAACAAACCCCACGCCTACGGCGAGCCTCAGGAGGACGGACCTGACGAGTAGTTCCTCCTAGCTGCATAGGCTCGTCTAAGTCCGTACAGACTAACTGCTGCTTGGGAGGGGTTACCAATTTCTCCGGTTCTTTCAACCTGTCCCTAAGGCGTCTCTCTATACGGATAGAAAGGGACATAACCGCATCAAGGGAAACGGGGGTCTCATATAATGCAAGCGCATCCTTAACCCTTTCGGATAACCCAGAGCAGAACTGACTCCTGAGAGCCGGGTCGTTCCATTGGGTATCCGTAGCCCACCTACGGAATTCAGAGCAATAATCCTCTACCGGCCGCTCTCCTTGTAAGAGTCTCCGTAATCTTGATTCAGCCAGTGCTACTCGGTCAGGGTCGTCATATATGAGACCCAAGGCCCCGAAAAACTCATCCACTGACCGAAGAGCCTGGGAATCAGTAGGTAAAGAGAACGCCCAGGACTGCGGGTCCCCCTGCAGCAGGGAAATAACAACCCCCACCCGCTGATCTTCATTACCAGAGGAGTAAGGGCGCAGTTTAAAGTATAACTTACAGGCCTCACGGAACGTCAAAAACTTGTCCCTTCCCCCAGAAAATCTGTCAGGGAGAGGGACCTTGGGTTCCGCAACAACCTGGTTACCAGTAGCAACCGCTGGGCTTGCGGTCAGTTGTAATTGCTGCTGTTGCTGGAGGACCGACGCCTTCAATCCTACCACCTCCAAAGACAGGCCACAAAATTGTTTGGACAGAGCAGCAATTTGATCCATACTGGATTCTAAGTAGGTAAAATTATATATATATTTTTTTTTTACCTACACAAAATAAGGGCCAGAGATAATGTAATGACCGGCGTCACACACAGGGAGGAAAACAGGGAAAGCCCTGCCCAAGGGAGAGGGAAAGGTGGTGACCCCTAACTCACCTTGCGGCTGGCACCTGACTGCCCTGACGTCCCTAGACGGGTTCCTCACCCGTGCGGCGATCACGTGCCTAAACCCTGGCTTTCCCTGAAATGAGCCCTAGATAGTGAACGGGCCAGTGGGATCGCTAGTCCGCACCACTGCACTAAGAGGGAAACACCAGGGAGAGGACAGACAAATACAAACAAACACAAACACCCAGGTGGGCGACCACAGCAGTCCACAAAGGTCCAACAGGGATCCGGAGGGTAGCGTTCTGAAACAACCATCCGAGAACGCAGCAACACAGCTCCAGTGGGTCAGAATAGATGTCCAGGCAGGAAGCTCTATCTCTGGCAACCAGAGAAGTGTGAGAGAGGAATATAAGGAGGTTTGGGAGTGCTGGACAAGGAACAGCTGAGGAGAAGGAGCTACGGATCCCTGAGTGAGCCAAAAGGGTTTGCAAAGCAAACCCAGAAAGCTACCATAAGGAAAACAGCCCTATCTTAAATAGAGCGTGCAGCCAACCGCTGCGACTTCCTGACCCCGGGTATAACGGAGTCAGGCGTGGTTCTCGATACCCTCGTGACAAAACCTTCTTTCCTCCAGACACAGAGGATGTCCCCTCGTCACAGTCCTGGAGATAAATAGATGATGGGATAAATCTCTATACTGACCCCCTATATATTTATACATAGTAATTAGATCTCTCCTCAGTCGTCTTTTTTCTAAAGTGAATAACCCTAATGTTGATAATATTTCAGGGTACTGTAGTTGCCCCATTCCAGTTATTACTTTAGTTGCCCTCCTCTGAACCCTCTCCAGTAGTGATGAGCGAACTTCTGTTTTAAGTTCGGCGTCTAAAGTTCGGCTTCCGGTTAGCGGAGAATCCCGATATGGATCCGGATATGGATTCCGACTTCCGTTGTGGTCCGTGGTAGCGGAATCAATAATCGGCCATTATTGATTCCGCTACCACGGACCACAACGGAAGTCGGAATCCATATCGGGAACCATATCGGGATTCTCCGCTAACCGGAAGTCGAACTTTAGACGCCGAACTTAAAACAGAAGTTCGCTCATCACTACTCTCCAGCTCTGCTATGTCTGCCTTGTTCACTGGAGCCCAGAACTGTACACAGTACTCCATGTGTGGTCTGACTAATGATTTGTAAAGTGATAGGACTATGTTCTCATCACGGGCATCTATGCCCCTTTTGATGCAACCCATTTTCTTATTGGCCTTGGCAGCAGCTGCCTGACACTGGTTTTTACTGCTTAGTTTGCTGTTCACTAAGATTCCTAGGTCCCTTTCCATGTCAGTGTTACCCAGTGTTTTACCATTTAGTATGTACGGGTGACATGCATTATTCCTACCTATTACATTTGTCAGTGTTAAACCTCATCTGCCACTTCTCTGCCCAAGCCTACAGTCTATCCAGATCCCTCTGTAGTAGTATACTGTCCTCTTCCGTGTCAATAACTTTACACAGTTTAGTGTCATCTGCAAAAATTGATATTTTACTGTGCAAGCCTTCTACAAGATCATTAATAAACATATTGAATAGAATAGGGCCCAACACTGACCCCTGAGGTACTCCACTAGTGACAGTGAACCAATCTGAGTGTGTACCGTTAATAACCACCCTCTGTTTTCTATCACTGAGCCAGTTACTTACCCACATACAGACATTTTCTCCCAGTCCAAGCATTCTCATTTTATATACTAACCTTTTATGCGGTACAGTGTCAAATGCTTTGGAGAAGTTCAGATATACGACATCCATTGATTTGCCGCTGTCAAGTCTAGAACTTACCTCCTCATAGAAACGGAATAAATTAGTTTGGCATGACCGATCCCTCATGAAGCCATGCTGATATGGCGGTATTTGCTTATTTTCATTGAAGTACTCCAAGATAGCATCTCTTAGAAAACCTTCAAACCGTTTACCCACAACAGATGTTAAACTTACCGGCCTATAGTTTCCAGGCTCTCTTTTTGGACCCTTTTTGAAAATTGGCTCCACATTTGCTATGCGCCAATCCTGTGGAACACTCCCTGTCAGTATAGAGTGCTTAAATATCAGAAAGAAGGGTCTGGCTATGACATTAGGTTGGTGGCAAAAAGTTTACTTAGCACCTATGATCATATGGGAAATTCAGAAATGTTTAACATATCATTCAGACAATCCCTACTTGTTAAAGAGGTCCCTTGACAATAAGCAGATGTGACATCAGCTGGGGTGAAACACTGCAGCATAGATGGCCATATTATTACTATTTATTCCACCTATGTCAGAGAAAAAGGATACGCTATATTAAATTGCATCATAGCATAGGATGCGGTTCCGTCTGAAAAATGCATTGAAATACCGGATCCGTCTCACTGGTGTCATCTGGAAAAACGGATCCGCTATTTATTATTTTCACAGATTAAGGCCTCATGCACACAACCGTTTTTTTTTTTACGGTCCGCAAAAACGGGGTCCGTAGGTCCGTGATCCGTGACTGTTTTTTCGTCCGTGGGTCTTCCTTGATTTTTGGAGGATCCACGGACATGAAAAAAAAGTCGTTTTGGTGTCCGCCTGGCCATGCGGAGCCAAACGGATCCGTCCTGAATTACAATGCAAGTCAATGGGGACGGATCAGTTTGACGTTGACACAATATGGTGCAATTGCAAACGGATCCGTCCCCATTGATTTTCAATGTAAAGTCTGGAGTCTCTTTTATACCATCGGATCGGAGTTTTCTCCGATCCGATGGTATATTTTAACTTGAATTGTCCCCATCACCATGGGAACGCCTCTATGTTAGAATATACTGTCGGATATGAGTTACATCGTGAAAACTCATATCCGACAGTATATTCTAACACAGAGGCGTTCCCATGGTGATGGGGACGCTTCTAGTTAGAATATACTACAAACTGTGTACATGACTGCCCCCTGCTGCCTGGCAGCACCCGATCTCTTACAGGGATCTGTGATCCGTACAATTAACCCCTCAGGTGCTGCACCTGAAGGGGTTAATTGTGCGTATCATAGCCCCCTGTAAGAGATCAGGGGCTGCCAGGCAGCAGGGGGCAGCCCCCCCTCCCCAGTTTGAATATCATTGGTGGCCAGTGTGCAGCCTCCCCCGGCCCCCCCTTCCTCCCTCTATGGCATTATTAACATTGGTGGCAGTGTGCGGCATCCCCCAGCCCCCCTCCCTCCCTCTATGGCATTATTAACATTGGTGGCAGTGTGCGGCATCCCCCGGCCCCCCTCCCTCCCTCTATGGCATTATTAACATTGGTGGCCAGTGTGCGGCCTCCCCCGGCCCCCCCTCCCTCCCTCTATTGCATTATTAACATTGGTGGCAGTGTGCGGCATCCCCCGCCCCCCCCCCCCTCCCTCCCTCTATGGCATTATTAACATTGGTGGCAGTGTGCGGCATCCCCCGGTCCCCCTCCCTCCCTCTATGGCATTATTAACATTGGTGGCAGTGTGCGGCTTAACAATAGTAGAAGCATCATACTTACCTGGCTGCTGGCTGCTGCGATGTTTGTGTCCGGCCGGGAGCTCCTCCTACTGGTAAGTGACAGGTCTGTGCGGCGCATTGCTGTCACTTACCAGTAGGAGGAGCTCCCGGCCGGACACAGACATCGCAGCAGCCAGCAGGTAAGTATGATGCTTCTACTATTGCTAAGTAACCATGGCAACCAGGCCTGCAGTGGCCTGGTTGCCATGGTTACCGATCGGAGCCCCAGCGATTAAACTGGGACTCCGATCGCAACTCCGCTGCCACCAATGATCGGGAGGGGGGTGGGCCGGGGGAGGCCGCACACTGGCCACCAATGTTAATAATGCCATAGAGGGAGGGAGGGGGGCCGCGGGATGCCGCACACTGCCCCCAATGTTAATAATGCCATAGAGGGAGGGAGGGGGGCCGGGGGAGGCCGCACACTGGCCACCAATGATATTCAAACTGGGGAGAGGGAGGGCTACCCCCTGCTGCCTGGCAGCCCCTGATCTCTTACAGGGGGCTATGATACGCACAATTAACCCCTTCAGGTGCAGCACCTGAGGGGTTAATTGTGCGGATCACAGCCCCCTGTAAGAGATCGCGTGCTGCCAGGCAGCAGGGGGCAGTCATGTACACAGTTCGTTGTATATTCTAACTAGAAGCGTCCCCATCACTATGGGAACGCCTCTGTGTTAGAATATACTGTCGGATCTGAGTTTTCACGAAGTGAAAACTCAGCTCTGAAAATGCTTTTATGCAGACGGATCTTCGGATCCGTCTGTATGAAAGTAACCTACGGCCACGGATCACAGACACGGATGCCAATCTTGTGTGCATCCGTGTTCTTTCACGAACCCATTGACTTGAATGGGTCCGTGAACCGTTGTCCGTCAAAAAAATAGGACAGGTCTTATTTTTTTGACGGACAGGATACACGGATCACGGTCTCGGCTGCAAAATGGTGCATTTTCCGATTTTTCCACGAACCCATTGAGAGTCAATGGGTCCGCAAAAAGAAAAAACGGAAAACGGCACAACGGCCACGGATGCACACAACGGTCGTGTGCATGAGGCCTTAAAGGTCTGCGCATGCGCGGACCGGATCCGTCAATGCGGCAATTTCAATGCCAGATTCGGCACTAATACATTTCAATGGAAATTAATGCCGGATCCGGCATTACGCCAAGTGTTCAGGATTTTTGGCCAGAGAGAAAAATGCAGCATGCTGCGGTATTTTCTCCGGCCAAAAAACATAAGAGGGACTGAACTGATGCATCCTGATGCATACTGAATGGATTGCTCTCCATTCAGAATGCATTAGGATAACACTGATCAGTTTTTTCCGGTATTGAGCCCCTGTGACGGAACTCAATACTGGAATAGAAAAACGCTTGTGTGAAAGTACCCTAAGAACTATATAACAGGGAAGTGCAATCTAAAATGTTACCAATAGTTTCTAAAAAATTACTTTTTACATTGTAATATCCACTAGATACTCACTTCTATAGCTATTTCACTATTAAAGGGTTTTCCAGGGGTAAGATATTGGTGATGTCAGAGTGGTTCTATCGAGGCAGAGTTTGATCAATTATTTCGGCCGAGAAATACACAGACAGATGCAGAGATATGTCTGAGGAGATCTGGTTAGACCGCCCCTAAGGACTTTATTTTATACATATAGTTACAAATTAATTAAGATGTTTACAGTACTATGGTTAATCCAGGTTACATAATCACATGTGATACATATTGGCAATGAGGATAAGGTAATATTTCAAAGTGACAAGTTTCAACAACAAGAAGGCCACATATCCATATTTAGCCTGGACGCCCTAACTCATACTGGCTCATCAATATCCGTAGTTCTCGAAATATCCAGTATATTGTCACAAGGTGTATTTGATAACTGTCCGACAAACAAGTATACAATGGCAGACTAAAATTCCCCTATAACTCCTTATCCTTCTGTTATTCAAACAGGTTATACTCCCCCTTCTATTTTCAGACTGCTGTCTCTGGTTATTTTCAGATTAGCATTAGCAAATGTGTACAGTGGAATATATGATAAAGGTTACACTATTCTTATATTGCATATGCCAGCTTATAAGAAAATATATAAAGCTAATGTATATAGGTATATATCTTAAGCAATATATTGCAATTACTTTCACAATTCCCCTCTTTTTATCACTATTCTACTGTTTATGCTGAGTCAGAGCTCTGACTCCCTAAGTAATACAAAGAGAATATGGACCGGAAAATCATCCTTCCTATACAAAGTGTAAGAATACTAATTTTTACAAAATTGTGGGATACCCAGCATCCATGCAGAAGATTTTCTTACATGGTCCTTTCTCACTACATTCTCAACACATAACCAATGGAATAATGAATTATGCACAGATTATGTTTGTTCGATTGTAGAATGCCCACAATATATACAATCAGTTATATTTAGAACAATCTTTTGGATGCAGTAAGTACAATGATCTGTAGGCACTTCTGAACTTGGAATTGGCGTGACAATGATAGTTTCTCCTTCTCTAGATGTGGACACTGGTGGCATCATTACCATAACTTGTGAGGGCTTATCTTTAGGTTGTCTTACAGTTGCCTTAATAGTTTTTCCTGAAAAACATTTTGACTTTAATATCTTATTTAGAGTTGAGCGAACACCTGGATGTTCGGGTTCGAGAAGTTCGGCTGTACTTCCCGGAAATGTTCGGGTTCGGGATCCGAACCCGACCCGAACTTCGTCCCGAACCCGAACCCCATTGAAGTCAATGGGGACCCGAACATTTCTGCACTAAAAAGGCTGTAAAACAGCCCAGGAAAGGGCTAGAGGGCTGCAAAAGGCAGCAAAATGTAGTTAAATCCCCTGCAAACAAATGTGGATAGGGAAATGAATAAAAATTAAAATAAAATAAATAAAAATTAACCAATATCAATTGGAGAGAGGTCCCATAGCAGAGAATCTGGCTTCATGTCAGCAGAGAATCAGTCTTCATGTCATAGCAGAGAATCAGGCTTCACGTCAGCCAAAACTAGAACAGTCCATTGTCAAATATTTAGGCCCCGGCACCCAGGCAGAGGAGAGAGGTCCCATAACAGAGATTCAGGCTTCATGTCAGCAGAGAATCAGTCTTCATGTCATAGCAGAGAATCAGGCTTCATGTAACCCACCACTGGAACAGTCCATTGTCATATATTTAGGCCCCGGCACCCAGACAGAGGAGAGAGGTCCCATAACAGAGATTCAGGCTTCATGTCAGCAGAGAATCAGTCTTAATGTCATAGCAGAGAATCAGGCTTCACGTCACCCACCACTGGAACAGTCCATTGTCAGATATTTAGGCCCCGGCACCCAGGCAGAGGAGAGAGGTCCCATAACAGAGATTCAGGCTTCATGTCAGCAGAGAATCAGTCTTCATGTCATAGCAGAGAATCAGGCTTCACGTCAGCCAAAACTGGAACGGTCCATTGTCATATATTTAGGCCCCGGCACGCAGACAGAGGAGAGAGGTCCCATAGCAGAGATTCAGGCTTCATGTCAGCAGAGAATCAGTCTTCATGTCAGCAGAGAATCAGTCTTCATGTCATAGCAAAGAATCAGGCTTCATGTCACCCACCACTGGAACAGTCCATTGTCATATATTTAGGCCCCGGCACCCAGACAGAGGAGAGAGGTCCCATAACAGAGATTCAGGCTTCATGTCAGCAGAGAATCAGTCTTCATATCATAGCAGAGAATCAGGCTTCACGTCACCCACCACTGGAACAGTCCATTGTCAGATATTTAGGCCCCGGCACCCAGGCAGAGGAGAGAGGTCCCATAACAGATATTCAGGCTTCATGTCAGCAGATAATCAGTCTTCATGTCATAGCAGAGAATCAGGCTTCACGTCAGCCAAAACTGGAACAGTCCATTGTCATATATTTAGGCCCCGGCACCCAGACAGAGGAGAGAGGTCCCATAGCAGAGATTCAGGCTTCATGTCAGCAGAGAATCAGTCTTTATGTCATAGCAGAGAATCATGCTTCACGTCACCCAACACTGGAACAGGCCACTGTCAGATATTTTTAGGCCCCGGCACCCAGACAGAGGAGAGGTTCATGCAACTTTGGGTTGCCCCGCAATATAATGGTAAAATGAAAATAAAAATAGGATTGAATGAGGAAGTGCCCTGGAGTACAATAATATATGGTTAAGGGGAGGTAGTTAATGTCTAATCTGCACAAGGGATGGACAGGTCCTGTGGGATCCATGCCTGGTTCATTTTTATGAACGTCAGCTTGTCCACATTGGCTGTAGACAGGCGGCTGCGTTTGTCTGTAATGACGCCCCCTGCCGTGCTGAATACACGTTCAGACAAAACGCTGGCCGCCGGGCAGGCCAGCACCTCCAAGGCATAAAAAGGCTAGCTCTGGCCACGTGGACAATTTGGAGACCCAGAAGTTGAATGGGGCCGAACCATCAGTCAGTACGTGGAGGGGTGTGCACACGTACTGTTCCACCATGTTAGTGAAATGTTGCCTCCTGCTAACACAGTTCCGTATCAGGTGGTGGTGCAGTTAGCTCTGGCGTGTTGACAAAACTTTTCCACATCTCTGCCATGCTAACCCTGCCCTCAGAGGAGCTGGCCGTGACACAGCTGCGTTGGCGACCTCTTGCTCCTCCTCTGCCTTCGCCTTCCACTTGTTCCCCTGTGACATTTGGGAATGCTCTCAGTAGCGCGTCTACCAACGTGCGCTTGTACTCGCGCATCTTCCTATCACGCTCCAGTGCAGGAAGTAAGGTGGGCACATTGTCTTTGTAGCGTGGATCCAGCAGGGTGGCAACCCAGTAGTCCGCACAGGTTAAAATGTGGGCAACTCTGCTGTCGTTGCGCAGGCACTGCAGCATGTAGTCGCTCATGTGTGCCAGGCTGCCCAGGGGTAAGGACAAGCTGTCCTCTGTGGGAGGCGTATCGTCATCGTCCTGCGTTTCCCCCCAGCCACGCACCAGTGATGGGCCCGAGCTGCGTTGGGTGCCACCCCGCTGTGACCATGCTTCATCCTCATCCTCCTCATCCTCGTCCTCCAGTAGTGGGCCCTGTCTGGCCACATTTGTACCTGGCCTCTGCTGTTGAAAAAAACCTCCCTCTGAGTCACTTCGAAGAGACTGGCCTGAAAGTGCTAAAAATGACCCCTCTTCCTCCTCCTCCTCCTCCTCCTGGGCCACCTCCTCTTCCATCATCGCCCTAAGTGTTTTCTCAAGGAGACATAGAAGTGGTATTGTAACGTTGATAACGGCGTCATCGCCACTGGCCATGTTGGTGGAGTACTCGAAACAGCGCAACAGGGCACACAGGTGTCGCATGGAGGCCCAGTCATTGGTGGTGAAGTAGTGCTGTTCCGCAGTGCGACTGACCCGTGCGTGCTGCAGCTGAAACTCCACTATGGCCTGCTGCTGCTCGCACAGTCTGTCCAGCATGTGCAAGGTGAAGTTCCACCTGGTGGGCACGTCGCATATGAGGCGTGAGCGGGAAGGCTGAAGTTACGCTGTAGCGCAGACAGGCGAGCAGCGGCAGGATGTGAACGCCGGAAGCGCGAACAGACGGCCCGCACTTTATGCAGCAGCTCTGACATGTCGGGGTAGTTGTGAATGAACTTCTGCACCACCAAATTCAGCACATGCGCCAGGCAAGGGATGTGCAGAAAACCGGCTAGTCCCAGAGCTGCAACGAGTTTTCGCCCATTATCGCACACCACCAGGCCGGGCTTGAGGCTCACCGGCAGCAACCATTCGTTGGTCTGTTGTTCTATACCCTGCCACAACTTCTGTGCGGTGTGGGGCCTGTCCCCCAAAACATATGAGTTTTAGAATGGCCTGCTGACGTTTACCCCGGGCTGTGCTGAAGTTGGTGGTGAAGGTGTGTGGCTGAATGGATGAGCAGGTGGAAAAAGAGGAGGAGGAAGCAGGAGGAGGAGGAAGCAGAGTAGGAGGAGGAGGCAACAGGAGGCAAAGAATGTTGCCCTGCGATCCTTGGCGGCGGAAGGACGTGCGCCAAGCTGCTCTCCGCCTGGGGCCTGGCCACCACTACATTTTCCCAGTGTGCAGTTAGGGAGATATAGCGTCCCTGGCCGTGCTTACTGGTCCACGTATCTGTGGTTAGGTGGACCTTGCCACAGATGGCGTTGCGCAGTGCACACTTGATTTTATCGGATACTTGGTTGTGCAGGGAAGGCACGGCTCTCTTGGAGAAGTAGTGTCGGCAAGCGACATGAGCTAGTAGTTTAGAAATGCTGGCATTCTGGGCCAGGGATCGAGGGTGGCTAGGTGGGAATTTACGCTTTCTCTCAAATGTTTGTGAGATGGAGAGCTGAACGCTGCCGTGTGACATGGTTGAGATGCTTGGTGACGGAGGTGGTGGTGTTGGTGGTACATCCCCTGTTTGCTGGGCGGCAGGTGGCAACATTCCTCCAGAGGCGGAGGAAGAGGCCGAGGCGACAGCAGCAGAAGAGGCCGAGGCGGCAGCAGCAGAAGAGGTAGCAGGGGGAGCCTGAGTGACTTCCTTGTTTTTAAGGTGTTTACTCCACTGCAGTTCATGCTTTGCATGCAGGTGCCTGGTCATGCAGGTTGTGCTAAGGTTCAGAACGTTAATGCCTCGCTTCAGGCTCTGATGGCACAGCGTGCAAACCACTCGGGTCTTGTCGTCAGCACATTGTTTGAAGAAGTGCCATGCCAGGGAACTCCTTGAAGCTGCCTTTGGGGTGCTCGGTCCTAGATGGCGGCGGTCAGTAGCAGGTGGAGTCTCTTGGTGGCGGAAAGAAGCAGCAGTTGGCACCTGTGTTTCGTTATCATCAGAGACGTGCTGAGGTGGTATTCCCATATCCTCATCATCAGGAAACATAAGTGGTTGTGCGTCAGTGCATTCTATGTCTTCCACCGCTGGGGAAGGGCTAGGTGGATGCCCTTGGGAAACCCTGCCAGCAGAGTCTTCAAACAGCATAAGAGACTGCTGCATAACTTGAGGCTCAGACAGTTTCCCTGATATGCATGGGGGTGATGTGACAGACTGATGGGCTTGGTTTTCAGGCGCCATCTGTGCGCTTTCTGCAGAAGACTGGGTGGGAGATAATGTGAACGTGCTGGATCCACTGTCGTCCACCCAATTGACTAATGCCTGTACCTGCTCAGGCCTTACCATCCTTACAACGGCATTGGGCCCCACCAAATATCGCTGTAAATTCTGGCGGCTACTGGGACCTGAGGTAGTTGGTACACTAGGACGTGTGGCTGTGGCAGAACGGCCACGTCCTCTCCCAGCACCAGATGGTCCACTACCACCACCAAGACCATGTCCGCGTCCCTTACTAGATGTTTTCCTCATTGTTACCGTTCACCACAATAAGAAAAATATTATTTGGCCCAATGTATTGAATTCAAATTCAGGCCTTTTTTTACAGACACCTAACACTATCTGGCTATCTATTTAGGTACCATATTACACTAATACAGGCACAGCAGTAACGACAGATTTAGCGGAATATAAATTGTAGGCCTAGTATTTAGGCGCTGGATGACAGGTATATGTTTACGGACAGAATTAGACTTGGAAATGCACGGTAACGTGTGAAGTTATTGTGGATGACCCTATCAGCACCTTGAATCTAATATACCCTTTTATGGATAGATTTAAAGTAGGCCTGATACAGCAGAAACCACTAATTTAGGGAATTGCTAAGTTGGGAATTGTATTTCAGCCCAGAACAGAAACTGTGCTTTGACGGACACAAAATAACTTGACCAGCTACAGCAATAACCACAGATTTAGCTGAATATAAATTGTAGGCCTAGTATTTAGGCGCTGGATGACAGGTATACGTTTACGGACAGAATTAGACTTGGAAATGCACGGTAGCGTGTGAAGTTATTGTGGATGACCCTATTAGCACCTTGAATCTAATATACCCTTTTATGGATAGATTTAAAGTAGGCCTGATACAGCAGAAACCACTAATTTAGGGAATTGCTAAGTTGGGAGTTGTATTTCAACCCAGAACAAAAAGTGTGCTTTGACATAGAAACATAGAAACATAGAATGTGTCGGCAGATAAGAACCATTTGGCCCATCTAGTCTGCCCAATATATCTGAATCCTATGAATAGTCCCTGGCTCTATCTTATATGAAGGATAGCCTTATGCCTATCCCATGCATGCTTAAACTCCTTCACTGTATTTGCAGCTACCACTTCTGCAGGAAGGCTATTCCATGCATCCACTACTCTCTCAGTAAAGTAATACTTCCTTATATTACTTTTAAACCTTTGCCCCTCTAATTTAAAACTTAAAACTGTTGACGGACACAAAATAACTTGACCAGCTACAGCAATAACCACAGATTTAGCCGAATATAAATTTGAGGTCTATTATTTAGGCGCTGGGTGACAGGTATACATTTACAGACAGAATTAGACTTGGAAATGCACAGTAGCGTGTGTGTGAAGTTATTGAGAATGACCCTATCTGCACTTTGAATCTAATATACCCTTTTATGGATAGATTTAAAGTAGGCCTGATACAGCAGAAACCACTAATTTAGGGAATTGCTAAGTTGGGAATTGTATTTCAACCCAGAACAAAAATATATCCTTTGCCAGACAGCAGACAGTATTACAATTGGCTGGCCACAGCTGAAACACCAGATTTAGGGTACTGCTATTTTGGCAATTGTATTTCACCCCTCAATAAAATAGCAAGCACAGCCAAGCCCCTGATGTAGGATATAGCAAAAAAATAACCACACTAATGATGGTTAAATGGACTTGGTGGCAGCTTGCCCCTGATGTAGGATATAGCAAAAAAAAATAACCACACTATTGATGGTTAAATGGACTTGGTGGCAGCTTGCCCCTGATGTAGGATATAGCAAAAAAATAACCACACTATTGATGGTTAAATCGACTTGGTGGCAGCTTGCCCCTGATGTAGGATATAGCCAAAAAATAACCACACTATTGATGGTTAAATGGACTTGGTGGCAGCTTGCCCCTGATGTAGGATATAGCAAAAATATAACCACACTATTGATGGTTAAATGGACTTGGTGGTAGCTTGTGCTAGCGCACCACAAGACACAAAATGGCCGCCGATCACCCCAGAAAAAAGTGACTGAAAAACGCTCTGGGCAGCCTAAAAACAGTGAGCAATTGAATAGCAGCAGTTCAATGATCCACAGCTGTAGATCGATCACTGACTTAAGTGGTTTGGAGGAGTTAATCACTGCCTAATCTCGCCGTAACAGTCGCAGCTGCAACCTCTCCTTACACTGATCAGAGCAGAGTGACGTGCGGCGCTACGTGACTCCAGCTTAAATAGAGGCTGGGTCACATGCTGCACTGGCCAATCACAGCCATGCCAATAGTATCCATGGCTGTGACGGCCTCTTGGGGCAAGTAGTATGACGCTTGTTGATTGGCTGCTTTGCAGCCTTTCAAAAAGCGCCAAGAAAGCGACGAACACCGAACCCGAACCCAGACTTTTACGAAAATGTTCGGGTTCGGGTCCGTGTCACGGACACCCCAAAATTCGGTACGAACCCGAACTATACAGTTCGGGTTCGCTCATCCATAATCTTATTTCAAATCAACAAGAACATTTTTATTATTATAAAGATAATTAAAATAAGGAAACATCCTTGTATTAACATATGAAATATGCCTGAAAACCATCCCCCTATTTCTTGAAACTAATTGAGTGGGTTGAGCCATGATAACCATTCAGGCCATTCAACATCAGGAGGGGTTTGATGTGCCTCCCGAAATCCTTCACTTAATTTGCTTGCTTGTTGCAAATCATGAGTTACTTAAAACATTCCTTTTGGATCTATATAATGGCAACAAGATGGTCCCACTACTTGACATAATCCTCCTTGTGCTGCAGTAAGATAATCTAAGACAACTGCATGCTGATTTTCAACAATAATTACTTGTTTTAAATATACAGAATTTATTTCAATTGCGTTAAACAGATAACTAGTCACGTTATCAAATAATTCTCCAAGATCCTCAATTTGCTTAGCATTATTTATAACTCCAGTAGACATATAATATGTGCTTAAGTATGGAAGATACATTCCCATCTTTTCCCAAGTAGAAGGTTCTGAATTAATTAATTTGTGGTCGGGGTTAATGATGGCGAGAAGGAACTGACCCCATCTGCGGCCCCCTCAACTCTAAAGCGGCTAGAATTATGCCGTAACCACGGCGATGTAGGGACGCCTGAATAGAGGGCATCCCCTTAAGAGTGCTAATATGAAAGGGAGGGTGGGAGGGGGAAACAAGACGAGACGTTCATTGAGGGAGGGGCGTATGCCGGATATAAAGGCAGCTACACCCCTCCCACAAATGCAGGCCAATAAATCGGCCTTTACACTTGTGGTCGGGGTTAATGATGGCGAGAAGGAACTGACCCAATCTGCGGCCCCCTCAACTCTAAAGCGGCTAGAATTATGCCGTAACCGCGGCGATGTAGGGACGCCTGAATAGAGGGCAAAAACAGCAAACTTAAAGGCAGGATTTCCTTTATTACAACACAAAATTACAGAACCAGATTCTGAAAAGCAAGCGACATTTCGACCTTAGGATGAGGAATATACCTGCTAAAACACGATGACCGCCAGCGACCTAACTTTTGGATGACGTGCGTCGGCACCTGATTTTGAAGCTGCGGATGCAGCCCCGATGCGGAATGAATGACCCGACACCGAAGCTGGATCCACACCTAAGCTGGCCAACAGAGGGCGTATATGGGACACAAATTGGTGGGTTGTGAGAGGCGATTGGCTGAAAGGCAATAATAGACTACTCGGCCCAAGGCCATCTAATGCTGCCAGTAACTGATTGAGTACACGAACGGGGCACCAACAGTGTTCTGTGGGGAACAATGACACCTGAGTCGGAGGTCCCACCTGTGACGTTTTCGACACTGGCAATAGTAAAGAGAAACCCTCAACACTCGGAACCAGTTGGCTAATCGCTACGAACTTACTGCTGTTGGAGGAGCTCGTGAACTCACCAGGTCTCAAAAACCCATAAAAGGCTAAATAAATAGCAGCTTTGAGCACTAGGCTAAGGAGGAAACCATAAGGACCCTTGTCTAAGGCGTCAGAGAGATCACGGAAAACCTGACCTGAAATAGCTTGTCTACGGACCCGTCCTTTCACGCTACATTTACCCAGACCCCTCAAAGCGGCCTTAACAGCGTGGACAGAGAATAAGGAACCCCGATCCGGGTAGCTCACAGCCAGAAAGTGCTGAACCCCTGCTAGGTAGGACCTAACCGTATTATGGGATAACTTCAACTCGGAGTGACAAAACCCTATGAAAGCAAGAACGTATTCTACAAAGCTGGACTGCCCCTGAGGGGACCGCTCCTGGAACCTACAATATGTGTTCCACCCTGTGTGGTAAGCTCTGGCCGTATTAGGTGAGAGAGATTTAGCAAGCGACGTGAGCAGTAGCTAGGTGTTCAGTTAGACCAGGACTAGTGACTCGTGCGGAGGAATCATGGCACCTGTGATGTCCGCTTCTGGCATGATCTGAAAGAAAAGGGAGGTATTAGCTCACGACAAGGCATCCGCTGCCATGTTTTGTGTACCAGGCAAGTGTGCACAACTGAAATGGAAACGATGCATTAATGAAAGTTGTACTAGACGCCTTAGGAGACTCATAACCTTTTTAGGGGACACTAGGACGTCTAACCGAGAGAAACAATTCAGAAGCTTCTTGAGACCTACTGGGGCAACTCCTGGCCTCTCTATCAGCAAGAAGTCGTCTAAATAATGGATGACACGCTCACACTGTACCTTGTTCTCTAACACCCAGTGGAGGGCCTGTGCCAACTGATCGAATAGCCACGGGCTGCTTTTAGAGCCAAACGTGAGCTTCGAAGAGAAGTAATACTGGTCTCTCCACTTAATGCCATGCCACTGCCAGAGGGCCGGCATGATCGGGAGAAGCTTAAAGGCGTCGGATATATCCGCCTTAGATAACGCTGCTCCAGGACCTAAGTGCATGATGATAGCTATGGCTTGGTCAATGGTGGAATACTTCATGCTAAATGGGATGAGGGAGTTGAGACTAGCTACATGGGACCCATGTGGGGCTGACAAATCAATGATGATTCTTCCTTTCTTGCTGAATTTGCCTGTGACTACCCCAACCGGGCTGACTCGCCACTGCTGAAAAGGGGGGGTTTTAAGGGGACCGATGAGGAAACCTTTGTCCAACTCAGCTTTAATCAATGCGTCTACTGCGCTGCCTGAAATTAGCACACACAGACACCAAACGCTTACCCGAACTGGATTAGCCTTGAAGACTGACAGCTGCGATAGGAAGAAAATAGCACACCCTGATCTGAAAGAAAAACTCTGGCGATACTCGAGAAAAGGGAAGCACGGACCTAGAAACGAACGTCAAATCATGAAACACCAGTGTACAAGCGTAAACAGGAATTAGAACGAAACCAAAAGTGACAAACGCTGCGCTGCGTGTACGACTGAGCCTAGTGCAAAGAATCATACGGCGTAAGACCATGCTGTGTAGCAGTACTATAATATAGTACCAAACTGAGAATAATCCTGATTAACCTACACAAACAGCCTCAGCCGCTTTTTTTTTTTTTTTTTAATATGACACAATGGCTGCAACTTAAAGAGAAGCCTGCTGAGAAACTACAAAAGGGGTGCTTAACATAATTGCCTAAACCACATATGTACCCCCCCCCCCCTTATATACAAATTTTTTTATTTTAACCCCTTAGTGACCATTAATACGCCTTTCACTGACTTAAACAAAGGAGGATTTAGCTAAAACAGCTTGCTTTAATCAATCATGTACCTAAAATGGTGCATTAAAAACTATAACTTGACCTGCAAAAAATAAGACCCCATACAAGTACATTGATGAAAAAACACTTGGTCACTAAGAGGTTAATCTTCACCAGCAAGCAGGGTTCTGACCTGTGCACTGAGCTGGAGCAGGCAGACCTGACTAATAGACCACCGAGCCTGCTCCAGCTCAGGCTCTCTACCTTCCTATCTAACTGCACGGCGGCCCGTGCAAGACTTTACGGCTGCGTCGAAGTTGGGAACACGCTGTCCCCTGTAACCCTACGATGAATGGCCGCGTGGGGAGCCGCACGTAGCTCCCTTGCCGATCGTTCCGGTGCGGTGGTGCTCCCCCTCACCTTGGGGAGCCGAAACACCGCAGGCCGGACTACCTGGACATGGCTGCTGGATGAGGCAGCATACTCACCTTTGACCGCAGACTCGTGAGCCAGGAACGCTGCCGTCACCTACCTGCACGTGTGGTAAGAAGAAACAAGACGAGACGTTCATTGAGGGAGGGGCGTATGCCGGATATAAAGGCAGCTACACCCCTCCCACAAATGCAGGCCAATAAATCGGCCTTTACACTTATCAGGATGGTTAAAAGCAGGTCTAGTAGGGATAGTTGGTAATACCATATTTTCAACATCTCTCTTTACCAACATATGCCTGGGAATATGTTGATAAGGGAGATCATTTGTTTCCCATACCCAAGTTGCATGTTCAAGCCTAGCTAGGGTGCAAGTACCTCCTGCTCCTCGTGGGAGCCATTTAAATGCTCGGTTTCCACACACTATATATATATTATCTTTTAACACAAATATACACCAAGAATTTGGATTATCTTCTAAAGTGACTGTAAAATAATACATAAAAGAACCACATCGTTTACTTAGAGTTCGTGATCTTTTAGGTTCTATACTCATTGATTCACTACCATCACCTTTATAACCTTCTAGATCTTCTTCTGTTTCTCCATAGTTAGGTTTATAAGCATTTAGCATAGCACACTCTCCCTTTTTTCCTTGTACAAAATAGCTTGTATAATTCCATTTGAAATCATGTATTTCCCTATTCAAATGGTACTGAAGCTTTTTAGTTTGTTCATTAACTTTAACATCTTCTCCAGCAAAACTTATCTTAATTTATAACCTTCTAGATCTTCTTCTGTTTCTCCATAGTTAGGTTTATAAGTAGAGTCTGGCCACATTTGTACCTGGCCTCTGCTGTTGAAAAAAACCTCCCTCTGAGTCACTTCGAAGAGGCTGGCCTGAAAGTGCTAAAAATGACCCCTCTTCCTCCTCCTCCTCCTCCTCCTGGGCCACCTCCTCTTCCATCATCGCCCTAAGTGTTTTCTCAAGGAGACATAGAAGTGGTATTGTAACGTTGATAACGGCGTCATCGCCACTGGCCATGTTGGTGGAGTACTCGAAACACCGCAACAGGGCACACAGGTCTCGCATGGAGGCCCAGTCATTGGTGGTGAAGTAGTGCTGTTCCGCAGTGCGACTGACCCGTGCGTGCTGCAGCTGAAACTCCACTATGGCCTGCTGCTGCTCGCACAGTCTGTCCAGCATGTGCAAGGTGGAGTTCCACCTGGTGGGCACGTCGCATATGAGGCGTGAGCGGGAAGGCTGAAGTTACGCTGTAGCGCAGACAGGCGAGCAGCGGCAGGATGTGAACGCCGGAAGCGCGAACAGACGGCCCGCACTTTATGCAGCAGCTCTGACATGTCGGGGTAGTTGTGAATGAACTTCTGCACCACCAAATTCAGCACATGCGCCAGGCAAGGGATGTGCAGAAAACCGGCTAGTCCCAGAGCTGCAACGAGATTTCGCCCATTATCGCACACCACCAGGCCGGGCTTGAGGCTCACCGGCAGCAACCATTCGTTGGTCTGTTGTTCTATACCCTGCCACAACTTCTGTGCGGTGTGGGGCCTGTCCCCCAAAACATATGAGTTTTAGAATGGCCTGCTGACGTTTACCCCGGGCTGTGCTGAAGTTGGTGGTGAAGGTGTGTGGCTGAATGGATGAGCAGGTGGAAGAAGAGGAGGAGGAAGCAGGAGGAGGAGGAAGCAGAGTAGGAGGAGGAGGCAACAGGAGGCAAAGAATGTTGCCCTGCGATCCTTGGCGGCGGAAGGACGTGCGCCAAGCAGCTCTCCGCCTGGGGCCTGGCCACCACTACATTTTCCCAGTGTGCAGTTAGGGAGATATAGCGTCCCTGGCCGTGCTTACTGGTCCACGTATCTGTGGTTAGGTGGACCTTGCCACAGATGGCGTTGCGCAGTGCACACTTGATTTTATCGGATACTTGGTTGTGCAGGGAAGGCACGGCTCTCTTGGAGAAGTAGTGTCGGCAAGCGACATGAGCTAGTAGTTTAGAAATGCTGGCATTCAGGGCCAGGGATCGAGGGTGGCTAGGTGGGAATTTACGCTTTCTCTCAAATGTTTGTGAGATGGAGAGCTGAACGCTGCCGTGTGACATGGTTGAGATGCTTGGTGACGGAGGTGGTGGTGTTGGTGGTACATCCCCTGTTTGCTGGGCGGCAGGTGGCAACATTCCTCCAGAGGCGGAGGAAGAGGCCGAGGCGACAGCAGCAGAAGACGCCGAGGCGGCAGCAGCAGAAGAGGTAGCAGGGGGAGCCTGAGTGACTTCCTTGTTTTTAAGGTGTTTACTCCACTGCAGTTCATGCTTTGCATGCAGGTGCCTGGTCATGCAGGTTGTGCTAAGGTTCAGAACGTTAATGCCTCGCTTCAGGCTCTGATGGCACAGCGTGCAAACCACTCGGGTCTTGTCGTCAGCACATTGTTTGAAGAAGTGCCATGCCAGGGAACTCCTTGAAGCTGCCTTTGGGGTGCTCGGTCCTAGATGGCGGCGGTCAGTAGCAGGCAGAGTCTCTTGGTGGCGGAAAGAAGCAGCAGTTGGCACCTGTGTTTCGTTATCATCAGAGACGTGCTGAGGTGGTATTCCCATATACTCATCATCAGGAAACATAAGTGGTTGTGCGTCAGTGCATTCTATGTCTTCCACCGCTGGGGAAGGGCTAGGTGGATGCCCTTGGGAAACCCTGCCAGCAGAGTCTTCAAACAGCATAAGAGACTGCTGCATAACTTGAGGCTCAGACAGTTTCCCTGATATGCATGGGGGTGATGTGACAGACTGATGGGCTTGGTTTTCAGGCGCCATCTGTGCGCTTTCTGCAGAAGACTGGGTGGGAGATAATGTGAACGTGCTGGATCCACTGTCGTCCACCCAATTGACTAATGCCTGTACCTGCTCAGGCCTTACCATCCTTACAACGGCATTGGGCCCCACCAAATATCGCTGTAAATTCTGGCGGCTACTGGGACCTGAGGTAGTTGGTACACTAGGACGTGTGGCTGTGGCAGAACGGCCACGTCCTCTCCCAGCACCAGATGGTCCACTACCACCACCAAGACCATGTCCGCGTCCCTTACTAGATGTTTTCCTCATTGTTACCGTTCACCACAATAAGAAAAATATTATTTGGCCCAATGTATTGAATTCAAATTCAGGCCTTTTTTTACAGACACCTAACACTATCTGGCTATCTATTTAGGTACCATATTACACTAATACAGGCACAGCAGTAACGACAGATTTAGCGGAATATAAATTGTAGGCCTAGTATTTAGGCGCTGGATGACAGGTATATGTTTACGGACAGAATTAGACTTGGAAATGCACGGTAACGTGTGAAGTTATTGTGGATGACCCTATCAGCACCTTGAATCTAATATACCCTTTTATGGATAGATTTAAAGTAGGCCTGATACAGCAGAAACCACTAATTTAGGGAATTGCTAAGTTGGGAATTGTATTTCAGCCCAGAACAAAAACTGTGCTTTGACGGACACAAAATAACTTGACCAGCTACAGCAATAACCACAGATTTAGCTGAATATAAATTGTAGGCCTAGTATTTAGGCGCTGGATGACAGGTATACGTTTACGGACAGAATTAGACTTGGAAATGCACGGTAGCGTGTGAAGTTATTGTGGATGACCCTATTAGCACCTTGAATCTAATATACCCTTTTATGGATAGATTTAAAGTAGGCCTGATACAGCAGAAACCACTAATTTAGGGAATTGCTAAGTTGGGAGTTGTATTTCAACCCAGAACAAAAAGTGTGCTTTGACATAGAAACATAGAAACATAGAATGTGTCGGCAGATAAGAACCATTTGGCCCATCTAGTCTGCCCAATATATCTGAATCCTATGAATAGTCCCTGGCTCTATCTTATATGAAGGATAGCCTTATGCCTATCCCATGCATGCTTAAACTCCTTCACTGTATTTGCAGCTACCACTTCTGCAGGAAGGCTATTCCATGCATCCACTACTCTCTCAGTAAAGTAATACTTCCTTATATTACTTTTAAACCTTTGCCCCTCTAATTTAAAACTTAAAACTGTTGACGGACACAAAATAACTTGACCAGCTACAGCAATAACCACAGATTTAGCCGAATATAAATTTGAGGCCTATTATTTAGGCGCTGGGTGACAGGTATACATTTACAGACAGAATTAGACTTGGAAATGCACAGTAGCGTGTGTGTGAAGTTATTGAGAATGACCCTATCTGCACCTTGAATCTAATATACCCTTTTATGGATAGATTTAAAGTAGGCCTGATACAGCAGAAACCACTAATTTAGGGAATTGCTAAGTTGGGAATTGTATTTCAACCCAGAACAAAAATATATCCTTTGCCAGACAGCAGACAGTATTACAATTGGCTGGCCACAGCTGAAACACCAGATTTAGGGTACTGCTATTTTGGCAATTGTATTTCACCCCTCAATAAAATAGCAAGCACAGCCAAGCCCCTGATGTAGGATATAGCAAAAAAATAACCACACTAATGATGGTTAAATGGACTTGGTGGCAGCTTGCCCCTGATGTAGGATATAGCAAAAAAAATAACCACACTATTGATGGTTAAATGGACTTGGTGGCAGCTTGCCCCTGATGTAGGATATAGCAAAAAAATAACCACACTATTGATGGTTAAATCGACTTGGTGGCAGCTTGCCCCTGATGTAGGATATAGCCAAAAAATAACCACACTATTGATGGTTAAATGGACTTGGTGGCAGCTTGCCCCTGATGTAGGATATAGCAAAAATATAACCACACTATTGATGGTTAAATGGACTTGGTGGTAGCTTGTGCTGGCGCACCACAAGACACAAAATGGCCGCCGATCACCCCAGAAAAAAGTGACTGAAAAACGCTCTGGGCAGCCTAAAAACAGTGAGCAATTGAATAGCAGCAGTTCAATGATCCACAGCTGTAGATCGACCACTGACTTAAGTGGTTTGGAGGAGTTAATCACTGCCTAATCTCGCCGTAACAGTCGCAGCTGCAACCTCTCCTTACACTGATCAGAGCAGAGTGACGTGCGGCGCTACGTGACTCCAGCTTAAATAGAGGCTGGGTCACATGCTGCACTGGCCAATCACAGCCATGCCAATAGTATCCATGGCTGTGACGGCCTCTTGGGGCAAGTAGTATGACGCTTGTTGATTGGCTGCTTTGCAGCCTTTCAAAAAGCGCCAAGAAAGCGGCGAACACCGAACCCGAACCCAGACTTTTACGAAAATGTTCGGGTTCGGGTCCGTGTCACGGACACCCCAAAATTCGGTACGAACCCGAACTATACAGTTCGGGTTCGCTCATCCATAATCTTATTTCAAATCAACAAGAACATTTTTATTATTATAAAGATAATTAAAATAAGGAAACATCCTTGTATTAACATATGAAATATGCCTGAAAACCATCCCCCTATTTCTTGAAACTAATTGAGTGGGTTGAGCCATGATAACCATTCAGGCCATTCAACATCAGGAGGGGTTTGATGTGCCTCCCGAAATCCTTCACTTAATTTGCTTGCTTGTTGCAAATCATGAGTTACTTAAAACATTCCTTTTGGATCTATATAATGGCAACAAGATGGTCCCACTACTTGACATAATCCTCCTTGTGCTGCAGTAAGATAATCTAAGACAACTGCATGCTGATTTTCAACAATAATTACTTGTTTTAAATATACAGAATTTATTTCAATTGCGTTAAACAGATAACTAGTCACGTTATCAAATAATTCTCCAAGATCCTCAATTTGCTTAGCATTATTTATAACTCCAGTAGACATATAATATGTGCTTAAGTATGGAAGATACATTCCCATCTTTTCCCAAGTAGAAGGTTCTGAATTAATTAATTTGTGGTCGGGGTTAATGATGGCGAGAAGGAACTGACCCCATCTGCGGCCCCCTCAACTCTAAAGCGGCTAGAATTATGCCGTAACCGCGGCGATGTAGGGACGCCTGAATAGAGGGCAAAAACAGCAAACTTAAAGGCAGGATTTCCTTTATTACAACACAAAATTACAGAACCAGATTCTGAAAAGCAAGCGACATTTCGACCTTAGGATGAGGAATATACCTGCTAAAACACGATGACCGCCAGCGACCTAACTTTTGGATGACGTGCGTCGGCACCTGATTTTGAAGCTGCGGATGCAGCCCCGATGCGGAATGAATGACCCGACACCGAAGCTGGATCCACACCTAAGCTGGCCAACAGAGGGCGTATATGGGACACAAATTGGTGGGTTGTGAGAGGCGATTGGCCGAAAGGCAATAATAGACTACTCGGCCCAAGGCCATCTAATGCTGCCAGTAACTGATTGAGTACACGGACGGGGCACCAACAGTGTTCTGTGGGGAACAATGACACCTGAGTCGGAGGTCCCACCTGTGACGTTTTCGACACTGGCAATAGTAAAGAGAAACCCTCAACACTCGGAACCAGTTGGCTAATCGCTACGAACTTACTGCTGTTGGAGGAGCTCGTGAACTCACCAGGTCTCAAAAACCCATAAAAGGCTAAATAAATAGCAGCTTTGAGCACTAGGCTAAGGAGGAAACCATAAGGACCCTTGTCTAAGGCGTCAGAGAGATCACGGAAAACCTGACCTGAAATAGCTTGTCTACGGACCCGTCCTTTCACGCTACATTTACCCAGACCCCTCAAAGCGGCCTTAACAGCGTGGACAGAGAATAAGGAACCCCGATCCGGGTAGCTCACAGCCAGAAAGTGCTGAACCCCTGCTAGGTAGGACCTAACCGTATTATGGGATAACTTCAACTCGGAGTGACAAAACCCTATGAAAGCAAGAACGTATTCTACAAAGCTGGACTGCCCCTGAGGGGACCGCTCCTGGAACCTACAATATGTGTTCCACCCTGTGTGGTAAGCTCTGGCCGTATTAGGTGAGAGAGATTTAGCAAGCGACGTGAGCAGTAGCTAGGTGTTCAGTTAGACCAGGACTAGTGACTCGTGCGGAGGAATCATGGCACCTGTGATGTCCGCTTCTGGCATGATCTGAAAGAAAAGGGAGGTATTAGCTCACGACAAGGCATCCGCTGCCATGTTTTGTGTACCAGGCAAGTGTGCACAACTGAAATGGAAACGATGCATTAATGAAAGTTGTACTAGACGCCTTAGGAGACTCATAACCTTTTTAGGGGACACTAGGACGTCTAACCGAGAGAAACAATTCAGAAGCTTCTTGAGACCTACTGGGGCAACTCCTGGCCTCTCTATCAGCAAGAAGTCGTCTAAATAATGGATGACACGCTCACACTGTACCTTGTTCTCTAACACCCAGTGGAGGGCCTGTGCCAACTGATCGAATAGCCACGGGCTGCTTTTAGAGCCAAACGTGAGCTTCGAAGAGAAGTAATACTGGTCTCTCCACTTAATGCCATGCCACTGCCAGAGGGCCGGCATGATCGGGAGAAGCTTAAAGGCGTCGGATATATCCGCCTTAGATAACGCTGCTCCAGGACCTAAGTGCATGATGATAGCTATGGCTTGGTCAATGGTGGAATACTTCATGCTAAATGGGATGAGGGAGTTGAGACTAGCTACATGGGACCCATGTGGGGCTGACAAATCAATGATGATTCTTCCTTTCTTGCTGAATTTGCCTGTGACTACCCCAACCGGGCTGACTCGCCACTGCTGAAAAGGGGGGGTTTTAAGGGGACCGATGAGGAAACCTTTGTCCAACTCAGCTTTAATCAATGCGTCTACTGCGCTGCCTGAAATTAGCACACACAGACACCAAACGCTTACCCGAACTGGATTAGCCTTGAAGACTGACAGCTGCGATAGGAAGAAAATAGCACACCCTGATCTGAAAGAAAAACTCTGGCGATACTCGAGAAAAGGGAAGCACGGACCTAGAAACGAACGTCAAATCATGAAACACCAGTGTACAAGCGTAAACAGGAATTAGAACGAAACCAAAAGTGACAAACGCTGCGCTGCGTGTACGACTGAGCCTAGTGCAAAGAATCATACGGCGTAAGACCATGCTGTGTAGCAGTACTATAATATAGTACCAAACTGAGAATAATCCTGATTAACCTACACAAACAGCCTCAGCCGCTTTTTTTTTTTTTTTTTAATATGACACAATGGCTGCAACTTAAAGAGAAGCCTGCTGAGAAACTACAAAAGGGGTGCTTAACATAATTGCCTAAACCACATATGTACCCCCCCCCCCTTATATACAAATTTTTTTATTTTAACCCCTTAGTGACCATTAATACGCCTTTCACTGACTTAAACAAAGGAGGATTTAGCTAAAACAGCTTGCTTTAATCAATCATGTACCTAAAATGGTGCATTAAAAACTATAACTTGACCTGCAAAAAATAAGACCCCATACAAGTACATTGATGAAAAAACACTTGGTCACTAAGAGGTTAATCTTCACCAGCAAGCAGGGTTCTGACCTGTGCACTGAGCTGGAGCAGGCAGACCTGACTAATAGACCACCGAGCCTGCTCCAGCTCAGGCTCTCTACCTTCCTATCTAACTGCACGGCGGCCCGTGCAAGACTTTACGGCTGCGTCGAAGTTGGGAACACGCTGTCCCCTGTAACCCTACGATGAATGGCCGCGTGGGGAGCCGCACGTAGCTCCCTTGCCGATCGTTCCGGTGCGGTGGTGCTCCCCCTCACCTTGGGGAGCCGAAACACCGCAGGCCGGACTACCTGGACATGGCTGCTGGATGAGGCAGCATACTCACCTTTGACCGCAGACTCGTGAGCCAGGAACGCTGCCGTCACCTACCTGCACGTGTGGTAAGTAGAAACAAGACGAGACGTTCATTGAGGGAGGGGCGTATGCCGGATATAAAGGCAGCTACACCCCTCCCACAAATGCAGGCCAATAAATCGGCCTTTACACTTATCAGGATGGTTAAAAGCAGGTCTAGTAGGGATAGTTGGTAATACCATATTTTCAACATCTCTCTTTACCAACATATGCCTGGGAATATGTTGATAAGGGAGATCATTTGTTTCCCATACCCAAGTTGCATGTTCAAGCCTAGCTAGGGTGCAAGTACCTCCTGCTCCTCGTGGGAGCCATTTAAATGCTCGGTTTCCACACACTATATATATATTATCTTTTAACACAAATATACACCAAGAATTTGGATTATCTTCTAAAGTGACTGTAAAATAATACATAAAAGAACCACATCGTTTACTTAGAGTTCGTGATCTTTTAGGTTCTATACTCATTGATTCACTACCATCACCTTTATAACCTTCTAGATCTTCTTCTGTTTCTCCATAGTTAGGTTTATAAGCATTTAGCATAGCACACTCTCCCTTTTTTCCTTGTACAAAATAGCTTGTATAATTCCATTTGAAATCATGTATTTCCCTATTCAAATGGTACTGAAGCTTTTTAGTTTGTTCATTAACTTTAACATCTTCTCCAGCAAAACTTATCTTAATTTATAACCTTTTAGATCTTCTTCTGTTTCTCCATAGTTAGGTTTATAAGTAGAGTCTGGCCACATTTGTACCTGGCCTCTGCTGTTGAAAAAAACCTCCCTCTGAGTCACTTCGAAGAGGCTGGCCTGAAAGTGCTAAAAATGACCCCTCTTCCTCCTCCTCCTCCTCCTCCTGGGCCACCTCCTCTTCCATCATCGCCCTAAGTGTTTTCTCAAGGAGACATAGAAGTGGTATTGTAACGTTGATAACGGCGTCATCGCCACTGGCCATGTTGGTGGAGTACTCGAAACACCGCAACAGGGCACACAGGTCTCGCATGGAGGCCCAGTCATTGGTGGTGAAGTAGTGCTGTTCCGCAGTGCGACTGACCCGTGCGTGCTGCAGCTGAAACTCCACTATGGCCTGCTGCTGCTCGCACAGTCTGTCCAGCATGTGCAAGGTGGAGTTCCACCTGGTGGGCACGTCGCATATGAGGCGTGAGCGGGAAGGCTGAAGTTACGCTGTAGCGCAGACAGGCGAGCAGCGGCAGGATGTGAACGCCGGAAGCGCGAACAGACGGCCCGCACTTTATGCAGCAGCTCTGACATGTCGGGGTAGTTGTGAATGAACTTCTGCACCACCAAATTCAGCACATGCGCCAGGCAAGGGATGTGCAGAAAACCGGCTAGTCCCAGAGCTGCAACGAGATTTCGCCCATTATCGCACACCACCAGGCCGGGCTTGAGGCTCACCGGCAGCAACCATTCGTTGGTCTGTTGTTCTATACCCTGCCACAACTTCTGTGCGGTGTGGGGCCTGTCCCCCAAAACATATGAGTTTTAGAATGGCCTGCTGACGTTTACCCCGGGCTGTGCTGAAGTTGGTGGTGAAGGTGTGTGGCTGAATGGATGAGCAGGTGGAAGAAGAGGAGGAGGAAGCAGGAGGAGGAGGAAGCAGAGTAGGAGGAGGAGGCAACAGGAGGCAAAGAATGTTGCCCTGCGATCCTTGGCGGCGGAAGGACGTGCGCCAAGCAGCTCTCCGCCTGGGGCCTGGCCACCACTACATTTTCCCAGTGTGCAGTTAGGGAGATATAGCGTCCCTGGCCGTGCTTACTGGTCCACGTATCTGTGGTTAGGTGGACCTTGCCACAGATGGCGTTGCGCAGTGCACACTTGATTTTATCGGATACTTGGTTGTGCAGGGAAGGCACGGCTCTCTTGGAGAAGTAGTGTCGGCAAGCGACATGAGCTAGTAGTTTAGAAATGCTGGCATTCAGGGCCAGGGATCGAGGGTGGCTAGGTGGGAATTTACGCTTTCTCTCAAATGTTTGTGAGATGGAGAGCTGAACGCTGCCGTGTGACATGGTTGAGATGCTTGGTGACGGAGGTGGTGGTGTTGGTGGTACATCCCCTGTTTGCTGGGCGGCAGGTGGCAACATTCCTCCAGAGGCGGAAGAAGAGGCCGAGGCGACAGCAGCAGAAGACGCCGAGGCGGCAGCAGCAGAAGAGGTAGCAGGGGGAGCCTGAGTGACTTCCTTGTTTTTAAGGTGTTTACTCCACTGCAGTTCATGCTTTGCATGCAGGTGCCTGGTCATGCAGGTTGTGCTAAGGTTCAGAACGTTAATGCCTCGCTTCAGGCTCTGATGGCACAGCGTGCAAACCACTCGGGTCTTGTCGTCAGCACATTGTTTGAAGAAGTGCCATGCCAGGGAACTCCTTGAAGCTGCCTTTGGGGTGCTCGGTCCTAGATGGCGGCGGTCAGTAGCAGGCAGAGTCTCTTGGTGGCGGAAAGAAGCAGCAGTTGGCACCTGTGTTTCGTTATCATCAGAGACGTGCTGAGGTGGTATTCCCATATACTCATCATCAGGAAACATAAGTGGTTGTGCGTCAGTGCATTCTATGTCTTCCACCGCTGGGGAAGGGCTAGGTGGATGCCCTTGGGAAACCCTGCCAGCAGAGTCTTCAAACAGCATAAGAGACTGCTGCATAACTTGAGGCTCAGACAGTTTCCCTGATATGCATGGGGGTGATGTGACAGACTGATGGGCTTGGTTTTCAGGCGCCATCTGTGCGCTTTCTGCAGAAGACTGGGTGGGAGATAATGTGAACGTGCTGGATCCACTGTCGTCCACCCAATTGACTAATGCCTGTACCTGCTCAGGCCTTACCATCCTTACAACGGCATTGGGCCCCACCAAATATCGCTGTAAATTCTGGCGGCTACTGGGACCTGAGGTAGTTGGTACACTAGGACGTGTGGCTGTGGCAGAACGGCCACGTCCTCTCCCAGCACCAGATGGTCCACTACCACCACCAAGACCATGTCCGCGTCCCTTACTAGATGTTTTCCTCATTGTTACCGTTCACCACAATAAGAAAAATATTATTTGGCCCAATGTATTGAATTCAAATTCAGGCCTTTTTTTACAGACACCTAACACTATCTGGCTATCTATTTAGGTACCATATTACACTAATACAGGCACAGCAGTAACGACAGATTTAGCGGAATATAAATTGTAGGCCTAGTATTTAGGCGCTGGATGACAGGTATATGTTTACGGACAGAATTAGACTTGGAAATGCACGGTAACGTGTGAAGTTATTGTGGATGACCCTATCAGCACCTTGAATCTAATATACCCTTTTATGGATAGATTTAAAGTAGGCCTGATACAGCAGAAACCACTAATTTAGGGAATTGCTAAGTTGGGAATTGTATTTCAGCCCAGAACAAAAACTGTGCTTTGACGGACACAAAATAACTTGACCAGCTACAGCAATAACCACAGATTTAGCTGAATATAAATTGTAGGCCTAGTATTTAGGCGCTGGATGACAGGTATACGTTTACGGACAGAATTAGACTTGGAAATGCACGGTAGCGTGTGAAGTTATTGTGGATGACCCTATTAGCACCTTGAATCTAATATACCCTTTTATGGATAGATTTAAAGTAGGCCTGATACAGCAGAAACCACTAATTTAGGGAATTGCTAAGTTGGGAGTTGTATTTCAACCCAGAACAAAAAGTGTGCTTTGACATAGAAACATAGAAACATAGAATGTGTCGGCAGATAAGAACCATTTGGCCCATCTAGTCTGCCCAATATATCTGAATCCTATGAATAGTCCCTGGCTCTATCTTATATGAAGGATAGCCTTATGCCTATCCCATGCATGCTTAAACTCCTTCACTGTATTTGCAGCTACCACTTCTGCAGGAAGGCTATTCCATGCATCCACTACTCTCTCAGTAAAGTAATACTTCCTTATATTACTTTTAAACCTTTGCCCCTCTAATTTAAAACTTAAAACTGTTGACGGACACAAAATAACTTGACCAGCTACAGCAATAACCACAGATTTAGCCGAATATAAATTTGAGGCCTATTATTTAGGCGCTGGGTGACAGGTATACATTTACAGACAGAATTAGACTTGGAAATGCACAGTAGCGTGTGTGTGAAGTTATTGAGAATGACCCTATCTGCACCTTGAATCTAATATACCCTTTTATGGATAGATTTAAAGTAGGCCTGATACAGCAGAAACCACTAATTTAGGGAATTGCTAAGTTGGGAATTGTATTTCAACCCAGAACAAAAATATATCCTTTGCCAGACAGCAGACAGTATTACAATTGGCTGGCCACAGCTGAAACACCAGATTTAGGGTACTGCTATTTTGGCAATTGTATTTCACCCCTCAATAAAATAGCAAGCACAGCCAAGCCCCTGATGTAGGATATAGCAAAAAAATAACCACACTAATGATGGTTAAATGGACTTGGTGGCAGCTTGCCCCTGATGTAGGATATAGCAAAAAAAATAACCACACTATTGATGGTTAAATGGACTTGGTGGCAGCTTGCCCCTGATGTAGGATATAGCAAAAAAATAACCACACTATTGATGGTTAAATCGACTTGGTGGCAGCTTGCCCCTGATGTAGGATATAGCCAAAAAATAACCACACTATTGATGGTTAAATGGACTTGGTGGCAGCTTGCCCCTGATGTAGGATATAGCAAAAATATAACCACACTATTGATGGTTAAATGGACTTGGTGGTAGCTTGTGCTGGCGCACCACAAGACACAAAATGGCCGCCGATCACCCCAGAAAAAAGTGACTGAAAAACGCTCTGGGCAGCCTAAAAACAGTGAGCAATTGAATAGCAGCAGTTCAATGATCCACAGCTGTAGATCGACCACTGACTTAAGTGGTTTGGAGGAGTTAATCACTGCCTAATCTCGCCGTAACAGTCGCAGCTGCAACCTCTCCTTACACTGATCAGAGCAGAGTGACGTGCGGCGCTACGTGACTCCAGCTTAAATAGAGGCTGGGTCACATGCTGCACTGGCCAATCACAGCCATGCCAATAGTATCCATGGCTGTGACGGCCTCTTGGGGCAAGTAGTATGACGCTTGTTGATTGGCTGCTTTGCAGCCTTTCAAAAAGCGCCAAGAAAGCGGCGAACACCGAACCCGAACCCAGACTTTTACGAAAATGTTCGGGTTCGGGTCCGTGTCACGGACACCCCAAAATTCGGTACGAACCCGAACTATACAGTTCGGGTTCGCTCATCCATAATCTTATTTCAAATCAACAAGAACATTTTTATTATTATAAAGATAATTAAAATAAGGAAACATCCTTGTATTAACATATGAAATATGCCTGAAAACCATCCCCCTATTTCTTGAAACTAATTGAGTGGGTTGAGCCATGATAACCATTCAGGCCATTCAACATCAGGAGGGGTTTGATGTGCCTCCCGAAATCCTTCACTTAATTTGCTTGCTTGTTGCAAATCATGAGTTACTTAAAACATTCCTTTTGGATCTATATAATGGCAACAAGATGGTCCCACTACTTGACATAATCCTCCTTGTGCTGCAGTAAGATAATCTAAGACAACTGCATGCTGATTTTCAACAATAATTACTTGTTTTAAATATACAGAATTTATTTCAATTGCGTTAAACAGATAACTAGTCACGTTATCAAATAATTCTCCAAGATCCTCAATTTGCTTAGCATTATTTATAACTCCAGTAGACATATAATATGTGCTTAAGTATGGAAGATACATTCCCATCTTTTCCCAAGTAGAAGGTTCTGAATTAATTAATTTGTGGTCGGGGTTAATGATGGCGAGAAGGAACTGACCCCATCTGCGGCCCCCTCAACTCTAAAGCGGCTAGAATTATGCCGTAACCGCGGCGATGTAGGGACGCCTGAATAGAGGGCAAAAACAGCAAACTTAAAGGCAGGATTTCCTTTATTACAACACAAAATTACAGAACCAGATTCTGAAAAGCAAGCGACATTTCGACCTTAGGATGAGGAATATACCTGCTAAAACACGATGACCGCCAGCGACCTAACTTTTGGATGACGTGCGTCGGCACCTGATTTTGAAGCTGCGGATGCAGCCCCGATGCGGAATGAATGACCCGACACCGAAGCTGGATCCACACCTAAGCTGGCCAACAGAGGGCGTATATGGGACACAAATTGGTGGGTTGTGAGAGGCGATTGGCCGAAAGGCAATAATAGACTACTCGGCCCAAGGCCATCTAATGCTGCCAGTAACTGATTGAGTACACGGACGGGGCACCAACAGTGTTCTGTGGGGAACAATGACACCTGAGTCGGAGGTCCCACCTGTGACGTTTTCGACACTGGCAATAGTAAAGAGAAACCCTCAACACTCGGAACCAGTTGGCTAATCGCTACGAACTTACTGCTGTTGGAGGAGCTCGTGAACTCACCAGGTCTCAAAAACCCATAAAAGGCTAAATAAATAGCAGCTTTGAGCACTAGGCTAAGGAGGAAACCATAAGGACCCTTGTCTAAGGCGTCAGAGAGATCACGGAAAACCTGACCTGAAATAGCTTGTCTACGGACCCGTCCTTTCACGCTACATTTACCCAGACCCCTCAAAGCGGCCTTAACAGCGTGGACAGAGAATAAGGAACCCCGATCCGGGTAGCTCACAGCCAGAAAGTGCTGAACCCCTGCTAGGTAGGACCTAACCGTATTATGGGATAACTTCAACTCGGAGTGACAAAACCCTATGAAAGCAAGAACGTATTCTACAAAGCTGGACTGCCCCTGAGGGGACCGCTCCTGGAACCTACAATATGTGTTCCACCCTGTGTGGTAAGCTCTGGCCGTATTAGGTGAGAGAGATTTAGCAAGCGACGTGAGCAGTAGCTAGGTGTTCAGTTAGACCAGGACTAGTGACTCGTGCGGAGGAATCATGGCACCTGTGATGTCCGCTTCTGGCATGATCTGAAAGAAAAGGGAGGTATTAGCTCACGACAAGGCATCCGCTGCCATGTTTTGTGTACCAGGCAAGTGTGCACAACTGAAATGGAAACGATGCATTAATGAAAGTTGTACTAGACGCCTTAGGAGACTCATAACCTTTTTAGGGGACACTAGGACGTCTAACCGAGAGAAACAATTCAGAAGCTTCTTGAGACCTACTGGGGCAACTCCTGGCCTCTCTATCAGCAAGAAGTCGTCTAAATAATGGATGACACGCTCACACTGTACCTTGTTCTCTAACACCCAGTGGAGGGCCTGTGCCAACTGATCGAATAGCCACGGGCTGCTTTTAGAGCCAAACGTGAGCTTCGAAGAGAAGTAATACTGGTCTCTCCACTTAATGCCATGCCACTGCCAGAGGGCCGGCATGATCGGGAGAAGCTTAAAGGCGTCGGATATATCCGCCTTAGATAACGCTGCTCCAGGACCTAAGTGCATGATGATAGCTATGGCTTGGTCAATGGTGGAATACTTCATGCTAAATGGGATGAGGGAGTTGAGACTAGCTACATGGGACCCATGTGGGGCTGACAAATCAATGATGATTCTTCCTTTCTTGCTGAATTTGCCTGTGACTACCCCAACCGGGCTGACTCGCCACTGCTGAAAAGGGGGGGTTTTAAGGGGACCGATGAGGAAACCTTTGTCCAACTCAGCTTTAATCAATGCGTCTACTGCGCTGCCTGAAATTAGCACACACAGACACCAAACGCTTACCCGAACTGGATTAGCCTTGAAGACTGACAGCTGCGATAGGAAGAAAATAGCACACCCTGATCTGAAAGAAAAACTCTGGCGATACTCGAGAAAAGGGAAGCACGGACCTAGAAACGAACGTCAAATCATGAAACACCAGTGTACAAGCGTAAACAGGAATTAGAACGAAACAATAGTAATGCGGAAACCAAAAGTGACAAACGCTGCGCTGCGTGTACGACTGAGCCTAGTGCAAAGAATCATACGGCGTAAGACCATGCTGTGTAGCAGTACTATAATATAGTACCAAACTGAGAATAATCCTGATTAACCTACACAAACAGCCTCAGCCGCTTTTTTTTTTTTTTTTTTATATGACACAATGGCTGCAACTTAAAGAGAAGCCTGCTGAGAAACTACAAAAGGGGTGCTTAACATAATTGCCTAAACCACATATGTACCCCCCCCCCCTTATATACAATTTTTTTATTTTAACCCCTTAGTGACCATTAATACTCCTTTCACTGACTTAAACAAAGGAGGATTTAGCTAAAACAGCTTGCTTTAATCAATCATGTACCTAAAATGGTGCATTAAAAACTATAACTTGACCTGCAAAAAATAAGACCCCATACAAGTACATTGATGAAAAAACACTTGGTCACTAAGAGGTTAATCTTCACCAGCAAGCAGGGTTCTGACCTGTGCACTGAGCTGGAGCAGGCAGACCTGACTAATAGACCACCGAGCCTGCTCCAGCTCAGGCTCTCTACCTTCCTATCTAACTGCACGGCGGCCCGTGCAAGACTTTACGGCTGCGTCGAAGTTGGGAACACGCTGTCCCCTGTAACCCTACGATGAATGGCCGCGTGGGGAGCCGCACGTAGCTCCCTTGCCGATCGTTCCGGTGCGGTGGTGCTCCCCCTCACCTTGGGGAGCCGAAACACCGCAGGCCGGACTACCTGGACATGGCTGCTGGATGAGGCAGCATACTCACCTTTGACCGCAGACTCGTGAGCCAGGAACGCTGCCGTCACCTACCTGCACGTGTGGTAAGTAGAAACAAGACGAGACGTTCATTGAGGGAGGGGCGTATGCCGGATATAAAGGCAGCTACACCCCTCCCACAAATGCAGGCCAATAAATCGGCCTTTACACTTATCAGGATGGTTAAAAGCAGGTCTAGTAGGGATAGTTGGTAATACCATATTTTCAACATCTCTCTTTACCAACATATGCCTGGGAATATGTTGATAAGGGAGATCATTTGTTTCCCATACCCAAGTTGCATGTTCAAGCCTAGCTAGGGTGCAAGTACCTCCTGCTCCTCGTGGGAGCCATTTAAATGCTCGGTTTCCACACACTATATATATATTATCTTTTAACACAAATATACACCAAGAATTTGGATTATCTTCTAAAGTGACTGTAAAATAATACATAAAAGAACCACATCGTTTACTTAGAGTTCGTGATCTTTTAGGGTCTATACTCATTGATTCACTACCATCACCTTTATAACCTTCTAGATCTTCTTCTGTTTCTCCATAGTTAGGTTTATAAGCATTTAGCATAGCACACTCTCCCTTTTTTCCTTGTACAAAATAGCTTGTATAATTCCATTTGAAATCATGTATTTCCCTATTCAAATGGTACTGAAGCTTTTTAGTTTGTTCATTAACTTTAACATCTTCTCCAGCAAAACTTATCTTAATTTATAACCTTCTAGATCTTCTTCTGTTTCTCCATAGTTAGGTTTATAAGTAGAGTTGAGCGAACACCTGGATGTTCGGGTTCGAGAAGTTCGGCCGAACATCCCGGGAACGAACCCGATCCGAACTTCGTCCCGAACCCGAACCCCATTGAAGTCAATGGGGACCAGAACTTTTCGGCACTAAAAAGGCTGTAAAACAGCCCAGGAAAGAGCTAGAGGGCTGCAAAAGGCAGCAACATGTAGGTAAATCCCCTGCACACAAATGTGGATAGGGAAATGAATTAAAATAAAAATTAAATAAATAAAAATTAACCAAAATCAATTGGAGAGAGGTCCCATAGCAGAGAATCTGGCTTCACGTCACCCACCACTGTAAGAGTCCATTTTCATAAATTTAGGCCCAGCACCCAGGCAGAGGAGAGAGGTCCCGTAACAGAGAATCTGGCTTCATGTCAGCAGAGAATTAGTCTGCATGTCATAGCAGAGAATGAGGCTTCACGTCAGCCACCACTGCAACAGTCCATTGGCATATATTTAGGCCCAGCACCCAGGCAGAGGAGGGAGGTCCCGTAACAGAGAATCTGTCTTCATGTCAGCAGAGAATCAGTCTGCATGTCATAGCAGAGAATGAGGCTTCACGTCAGCCACC
Source organism: Bufo gargarizans (assembly GCF_014858855.1). Classification (NCBI taxonomy): domain Eukaryota; kingdom Metazoa; phylum Chordata; class Amphibia; order Anura; family Bufonidae; genus Bufo; species Bufo gargarizans. Next base: position 149,301,484 of record NC_058086.1, on the reverse strand, counting down.
ACTGCAACAGTCCATTGGCATATATTTAGGCCCAGCACCCAGGCAGAGGAGGGAGGTCCCGTAACAGAGAATCTGTCTTCATGTCAGCAGAGAATCAGTCTGCATGTCATAGCAGAGAATGAGGCTTCACGTCAGCCACCACTGCAACAGTCCATTGGCATATATTTAGGCCCAGCACACACACAGGCAGAGGAGAGAGGTCCCGTAACAGAGAATCTGTCTTCATGTCAGCAGAGAATTAGTCTGCATGTCATAGCAGAGAATGAGGCTTCACGTCAGCCACCACTGCAACAGTCCATTGGCATATATTTAGGCCCAGCACACACCCAGGCAGAGGAGAGAGGTCCCGTAACAGAGAATCTGGCTTCATGTCAGCAGAGAATCAGTCTGCATGTCATAGCAGAGAATGAGGCTTCACGTCAGCCACCACTGCAACAGTCCATTGGCATATATTTAGGCCCAGCACACACACAGGCAGAGGAGAGAGGTCCCGTAACAGACAATCTGGCTTCATGTCAGCAGAGAATCATTCTGCATGTCATAGCAGAGAATCAGGCTTCACGTCACCCAACATTGGAACAGTCCATTGGCATATATTTAGGCCCCGGCACCCAGACACAGGAGAGGTTCATTCAACTTTGGGTAGCCTCGCAATATAATGGTAAAATGAAAATAAAAATAGGATTGAATGAGGAAGTGCCCTGGAGTCCAATAATATATGGTTATGGGGAGGTAGTTAATGTCTAATCTGGACGAGGGACGGACAGATCCTGTGGGATCCATGCCTGGTTCATTTTTATGAACGTCAGCTTGTCCACATTGGCTGTAGACAAGCGGCTGCGTTTGTCTGTAATGACGCCCCCTGCCGTGCTGAATACACGTTCAGACAAAACGCTGGCCGCCGGGCAGGCCAGCACCTCCAAGGCATAAAAGGCTAGCTCTGGCCACGTGGACAATTTAGAGACCCAGAAGTTGAATGGGGCCGAACCATCAGTCAGTACGTGGAGGGGTGTGCACACGTACTGTTCCACCATGTTAGTGAAATGTTGCCTCCTGCTAACACGTTGCGTATCAGGTGGTGGTGCAGTTAGCTGTGGCGTGTTGACAAAAGTTTTCCACATCTCTGCCATGCTAACCCTGCCCTCAAAGGAGCTGGCATTGACACAGCTGCCTTGGCGACCTCTTGCTCCTCCTCTGCCTTGGCCTTGGGCTTCCACTTGTTCCCCTGTGACATTTGGGAATGCTCTCAGTAGCGCGTCTACCAACGTGCGCTTGTACTCGCGCATCTTCCTATCACGCTCCAGTGCAGGAAGTAAGGTGGGCACATTGTCTTTGTAGCATGGATCCAGCAGGGTGGCAACCCAGTAGTCCGCACAGGTTAAAATGTGGGCAACTCTGCTGTCGTTGCGCAGGCACTGCAGCATGTAGTCGCTCATGTGTGCCAGGCTGCCCAGGGGTAAGGACAAGCTGTCCTCTGTGGGAGGCGTATCGTCATCGTCCTGCCTTTCCCCCCAGCCACGCACCAGTGATGGACCCGAGCTGCGTTGGGTGCCACCCCGCTGTGACCATGCTTCATCCTCATCCTCCTCCACCTCCTCCTCATCCTCGTCCTCCAGTAGTGGGCCCTGTCTGGCCACATTTGTACCTGGCCTCTGCTGTTGCCAGAAACCTCCCTCTGAGTCACTTCGAAGAGACTGGCCTGAAAGTGCTAAAAATGACCCCTCTTCCTCCTCCTCCTCCTCCTCCTCCTCCTCCTGGGCCACCTCCTCTTGCATCATCGCCCTAAGTGTTTTCTCAAGGAGACATAGAAGTGGTATTGTAAGGCTGATAACGGCGTCATCGCCACTGGCCATGTTGGTGGAGTACTCGAAACAGCGCAACAGGGCACACAGGTCTCGCATGGAGGCCCAGTCATTGGTGGTGAAGTGGTGCTGTTCTGTAGTGCGACTGACCCGTGCGTGCTGCAGCTGAAACTCCACTATGGCCTGCTGCTGCTCGCACAGTCTGTCCAGCATGTGCAAGGTGGAGTTCCACCTGGTGGGCACGTCGCATATGAGGCGGTGAGCGGGAAGGCCGAAGTTACGCTGTAGCGCAGACAGGCGAGCAGCAGCAGGATGTGAACGCCGGAAGCGCGAACAGACGGCCCGCACTTTATGCAGTAGCTCTGACATGTCGGGGTAGTTGTGAATGAACTTCTGCACCACCAAATTCAGCACATGCGCCAAGCAAGGGATGTGCGTCAAATTGGCTAGTCCCAGAGCTGCAACGAGATTTCGCCCATTATCGCACACCACCAGGCCGGGCTTGAGGCTCACCGGCAGCAACCACTCGTCGGTCTGTTGTTCTATACCCCGCCACAACTCCTGTGCGGTGTGGGGCCTGTCCCCCAAACATATGAGTTTCAGAATGGCCTGCTGACGTTTACCCCGGGCTGTGCTGAAGTTGGTGGTGAAGGTGTGTGGCTGACTGGATGAGCAGGTGGAAGAAGAGGAGGAGGAAGCCGAGAAGGAGGAGGTGGCAACAGGAGGCAAAGAATGTTGCCCTGCGATCCTTGGCGGCGGAAGGACGTGCGCCAAACAGCTCTCCGCCTGGGGCCCAGCTGCCACTACATTTACCCAGTGTGCAGTTAGGGAGATATAGCATCCCTGGCCGTGCTTACTGGTCCACGTATCTGTGGTTACGGAGGTGGTGGTGGTGATGTTGGTGGTACATCCCCTGTTTGCTGGGCGGCAGGTGCCAACGTTCCTCCAGAGGCGGAGGAAGAGGCCGAGGCGGCAGCAGCAGAAGAGGTAGCAGGGGGAGCCTGAGTGACTTCCTTGGTTTTAAGGTGTTTACTCCACTGCAGTTCATGCTTTGCATGCAGGTGCCTGGTCATGCAGGTTGTGCTCAGGTTCAGAACGTTAATGCCTCGCTTAAGGCTCTGATGGCACAGCGTGCAAACCACTCGGGTCTTGTCGTCAGCACATTGTTAGAAGAAGTGCCATGCCAGGGAACTCCTTGAAGCTGACTTTGGGGTGCTCGGTCCCAGATGGCGGCGGGCAGTAGCAGGCGGAGTCTCTTGGCGGCGGGTGTTCTGCTTTTGCCCACTGCTCCCTCTTTTGCTACGCTGTTGGCTCGGTCTCACCACTGCCTCTTCCTCCGAACTGTGAAAATCAGTGGCACGACCTTCATTCCATGTGGGGTCTAGGACCTCATCATCCCCTGCATCGTCTTCCACCCAGTCTTGATCCCTGACCTCCTGTTCAGTCTGCACACCGCAGAAAGACGCAGCAGTTGGCACCTGTGTTTCGTCATCATCAGAGACATGCTGAGGTGGTATTCCCATGTCCTCATCATCAGGAAACATAAGTGGTTGTGCGTCAGTGCATTCTATATCTTTCACCGCTGGGGAAGGGCTAGGTGGATGCCCTTGGGAAACCCTGCCAGCGGAGTCTTCAAACAGCATAAGAGACTGCTGCATAACTTGAGGCTGAGACAGTTTCCCTGGTATGCATGGGGGTGATGTGACAGACTGATGGGGTTGGTTTTCAGGCGCCATCTGTGCGCTTTCTGCAGAAGACTGGGTGGGAGATAATGTGAACGTGCTGGATCCACTGTCGGCCACCCAATTGACTAATGCCTGTACCTGCTCAGGCCTTACCATCCTTAGAACGGCATTGGGCCCCACCATATATCGCTGTAAATTCTGGCGGCTACTGGGACCTGAGGTAGTTGGTACACTAGGACGTGTGGATGTGGCAGAACGGCCACGTCCTCTCCCAGCACCAGAGGGTCCACTAACACCACCACGACCATGTCCACGTCCGCGTCCCTTACTAGATGTTTTTCTCATTGTTATGGTTCACCACAACAACAAAAATATTATTTGGCCCAATGTATTGTATTCAAATTCAGCGGGATATAAATTTGAGGCCTAGTATTTAGGCGCTGGGTGACCGGTATGGATTTACTAACAGAATTAGACTTGGAAATGCACAGTAGCGTGTGTGTGAAGTTATTCTGAATGACCCTATGTGCACCTTGAATATTATATACCCTTTTAGGGATAGATTTCAAATAGCTCTGATATAGCAGAAACCACTAAATTATGAAATTGCTAAATTGGGAATTGCATTTCAACCCAGAACAAAAATGTGCTTTGACGGACACTAAATAACTTTCCCAGCCACAACAGGACAGCGGTAACGAGAGATTTAGCGGGATATAAATTTGAGGCCTAGTATTTAGGCGCTGGGTGACCGGTATGGATTTAGCGACAGAATTAGACTTGGAAATGCACAGTAGCGTGTGTGTGAAGTTATTCTGAATGACCCTATGTGCACCTTGAATATTATATACCCTTTTAGGGATAGATTTCAAATAGCTCTGATATAGCAGGAACCACTAAATTATGAAATTGCTAAATTGGGAATTGTACTTCAACCCAGAACAAAAAATGTGCTTTGACGGACACTAAATAACTTTCCCAGCCACAACAGGACAGCGGTAACGAGAGATTTAGCGGGATATAAATTTGAGGCCTAGTATTTAGGCGCTGGGTGACCGGTATGGATTTAGTGACAGAATTAGACTGGGATATGGCCAAAAAATAACCACACTATTGCTGGTTAAATGCACTTGGTGACGGGCGCAGCTTGCCCCTGATTTAGTATATGGCCAAAAAATGAACAGACTATTGCTGGTTAAATGCACTTGGTGTGATAGCTTGACCAACCACACTACTGAGGGTTAAATGCACTTGGTGACGGGCGCAGCTTGCCCCTGATGTAGTATATGGCCAAAAAATGAACAGACTATTGCTGGTTAAATGCACTTGGTGACGGGCGCAGCTTGCCCCTGATTTAGTATATGGCCAAAAAATGAACAGACTATTGCTGGTTAAATGCACTTGGTGTGATAGCTTGACCAACCACACTACTGAGGGTTAAATGCACTTGGTGACGGGCGCAGCTTGCCCCTGATGTAGTATATGGCCAAAAAATGAACAGACTATTGCTGGTTAAATGCACTTGGTGACGGGCGCAGCTTGCCCCTGATTTAGTATATGGCCAAAAAATGAACAGACTATTGCTGGTTAAATGCACTTGGTGTGATAGCTTGACCAACCACACTACTGAGGGTTAAATGCACTTGGTGACGGGCGCAGCTTGCCCCTGATGTAGTATATGGCCAAAAAATGAACAGACTATTGCTGGTTAAATGCACTTGGTGTCACAGCTTGACAAACCACACTACTGAGGGTTAAATGCACTTGGTGACGGGCGCAGCTTGCCCCTGATGTAGTATATGGCCAAAAAATAAACAGACTATTGCTGGTTAAATGCACTTGGTGTGACAGCTTCACCCTGATGTAGGCTTTAGCCAAAAAACAACCACACCATTGAGGGTTAAATGCACTTGGTGACAGGCGCAGCTTGCCCCTGATTTAGTATATGGCCAAAAAATGAACAGACTATTGCTGGTTAAATGCACTTGGTGTGACAGCTTCACCCTGATGTAGGCTTTAGCCAAAAAACAACCACACCATTGAGGGTTAAATGCACTTGGTCGCAGCTTGGATGCACTTGGTCGCAGCACCGCACAAGACACAAAATGGCCGCCGATCACCCCAGAAAAAAGTGACTGACAAACGGTCTGGGCAGCCTAAAAACAGTGAGTGAGCATTTGAATTTCAGCAGCTCAATGATGCACAGCTGCAGATCGATCGATTAATCAAGTGAAGTCCTTTGGAGGAGTTAATCTGCCTAATCTCGCCCTACTGTCGCATCCGCAACCTCTCCCTACGCTAATCAGAGCAGAGTGACGGGCGGCGCTATGTGACTCCAGCTTAAATAGAGGCTGGGTCACATGGTGCTCTGGCCAATCACAGCCATGCCAATAGTAGGCATGGCTGTGACGGCCTCTTGGGGCAAGTAGTATGACGCTTGTTGATTGGCTGCTTTGCAGCCTTTCAAAAAGCGCCAAGAAAGCGTCACAAAAGCGCCAAGAAAGCGACGAACACCGAACCCGAACTTTTACGAAAATGTCCGGGTTCGGGTCCGTGTCACGGACACCCCAAAATTCGGTACGAACCCGAACTATACAGTTCGAGTTCGCTCATCCCTATTTATAAGCATTTAGCATAGCACACTCTCCCTTTTTTCCTTGTACAAAATAGCTTGTATAATTCCATTTGAAATCATGAATTTCCCTATTCAAATGGTACTGAAGCTTTTTAGTTTGTTCATTAACTTTAACATCTTCTCCAGCAAAACTTATCTTAATTTCATCAAAAGGAATTTCTCCTACTTCCAGTATGCTGGCAGGTCTAGTTCTCCATCCATCGTTGGTAGCATCATATTCATACCAAGTTCCTATTTTTTCTGAAATGTTTACCTGCCACCATGGATACTTAACCCATCCTGTAACTGGGAGTGATACAGCTGTAGCTCCATGAGGAGATTCCAGACCTAATGGAATTAAATCTGAACATAGTAGATCCAATAATTCTGTCTTATAGAGAGGATTATCTACATAAGGCATAGAAGTGGAAGAAACAGGTGAATGACTACATATCCAACAATCAGATAGGTCCTTCATTTGTGCAACAATCTGATGGTATTTAATACATTTATTATCCCATCTCATGTTACTTTTCTCTTGGTTAGCAAAACAAAAGTAAAATAAAATGCTTATTACTAAATACTTTCTTAGACACATATTTTAGTTTTTCACCAGCTTTTTGCAATGTGATGCGTGGATCCAAGTAGGTTTTTCATCTAATTTCACAGAAGTTGGTGTAGTCAACTTGACTTGGAATGGCCCGTCAAATCGAGGGTCTAAGGCCTTTCTTATATGCCTTTTTACTGTGACCCAATCTCCAGGAATTAATAGATGCGTTCCTTCCAATGAAGATGGATCTGGAATGAAACTAAAAACACGGTCATGAGTTTTCTGTAACTTCTATTCTCAGACTGCTGTCTCTGGTTATTTTCAGATTAGCATTAGCAAATGTGTACAGTGGAATATATGATAAAGGTTACACTATTCTTATATTGCATATGCCAGCTTATAAGAAAATATACAGGGAGTGCAGAATTATTAGGCAAATTGTATTTTTGAGGATTAATTTTATTATTGAACAACAACCATGTTCTCAATGAACCCAAAAAACTCATTAATATCAAAGCTGAATATTTTTGGAAGTAGTTTTTAGTTTGTTTTTAGTTTTAGCTATTTTAGGGGGATATCTGTGTGTGCAGGTGACTATTACTGTACATAATTATTAGGCAACTTAACAAAAAACTAATATATACCCATTTCAATTATTTATTTTTACCAGTGAAACCAATATAACATCTCAACATTCACAAATATACATTTCTGACATTCAAAAACAAAACAAAAACAAATCAGTGACCAATATAGCCACCTTTCTTTGCAAGGACACTCAAAAGCCTGCCATCCATGGATTCTGTCAGTGTTTTGATCTGTTCACCATTAACATTGCATGCAGCAGCAACCACAGCCTCCCAGACACTGTTCAGAGAGGTGTACTGTTTTCCCTCCTTGTAAATCTCACATTTGATGATGGACCACAGGTTCTCAATGGGGTTCAGATCAGGTGAACAAGGAGGCCATGTCATTAGATTTTCTTCATTTATACCCTTTCTTGCCAGCCACGTTGTGGAGTACTTGGACGCGTGTGATGGAGCATTGTCCTGCATGAAAATCATGTTTTTCTTACCTTGCAGACTTCTTCCTGTACCACTGCTTGAAGAAGGTGTCTTCCAGAAACTGGCAGTAGGACTGGGAGTTGAGCTTGACTCCATCCTCAACCCAAAAAGGCCCCACAAGCTCATCTTTGATGATACCAGCCCAAACCAGTACTCCACCTCCACCTTGCTGGCGTCTGAGTCGGACTGGAGTTCTCTGTCCTTTACCAATCCAGCCATCTGGCCCATCAAGACTCACTCTCATTTCATCAGTCCATAAAACCTTAGAAAAATCAGTCTTGAGATATTTCTTGGCCCAGTATTGACTTTTTAGCTTGTTTGTCTTGTTCAGTTGTGGTCGTCTTTCAGCCTTTCTTACCTTGGCCATGTCTCTGAGTATTGCACACCTTGTGCTTTTGGGCACTCCAGTGATGTTGCAGCTCTGAAATATGGCCAAACTGGTGGCAAGTGGCATCTTGGCAGTTGCACGCTTGACTTTTCTCAGTTCATGGGCAGTTATTTTGCGCCTTGGTTTTTCCACACGCTTCTTGCGACCCTGTTGACTATTTTGAATGAAACGCTTGATTGTTTGATGATCACGCTTCAGAAGCTTTGCAATTTTAAGAGTGCTGCATCCCTCTGCAAGATATCTCACTATTTTTGACTTTTCTGAGCCTGTCAAGTCCTTCTTTTGACCCATTTTGCCAAAGGAAAGGAAGTTGCCTAATAATTATGCACACCTGATATAGGGTGTTGATATCATTAGACCACACCCCTTCCCATTACAGAGATGCACATCACCTAATATGCTTAATTGGTAGTAGGCTTTCAAGCCTATACAGCTTGGAGTAAGACAACATGCATAAAGAGGATGATGTGGTCAAAATACTCATTTGCCTAATAATTCTGCACGTAGTGTATAAAGCTAATGTATATAGGTATATATCTTAAGCAATATATTGCAATTACTTTCACAGTGACATATCCTCAGGATAGGTCTGCAGTATCTGATGGGTGGGGATCCAACCCCGGACACCGGCACTGATCAGCTGGTTGCTCCAGTAAGTGCTGCAGCCTCCCTAACGTATATCAAACACAGCACCATATTTTGTATAGTGGCTGTGCTTAGTATTGCACCTCAAGTCAATTCACTTGAAAGGGACTGGGCTGTGCCTAGGACAGGTGCCGATGAACGTGACGTCTCTGTGGTAGGTGCACCTCACCAATCAGATAATGACGATCTATCCTCAAGATAGGTTATCAATATCTTACGCCCACAAAACCTCTTTAACCCATGGACACTATGCGACCGCATTTGTATGAAGCGGGCTGCTCCATACGAGGCGGGTGCTGGCTGTACCATACAGCAGGTACCCGTCCACTACGACGGGAACGCCAATTGTGTTGAACCCTGTCATTTCACCTTTCAGATACCACATTCAATGCTGATCGTGACATCTATGAAGTTAGGCATCTTACAAACGGAGCCCCTGCAGTAAAATAGCGCAGCTCTGATTGCCAACCTATTCCATGGATTGTGGAATTGTCCTAAAGTAATGGAGTTCTGGGAGAATTTCAAGGAATGGTTAAAAAACGTAATGCGCATCACAATCACACTGACCACGGGGTTAATTTTATTTCACTATGAATCCGACGGCTCAATAATAATGCAGATCACACATGTGTGCATCCTAGCAGCAAAAAGATGTATACTAAAGAATTGGTTACTACAGGAGACCCCCTCAATTGGAGAGGTCATCATACAAGTAAAATGGTGCTTACACAGAGAATTCTTTTCAGCGGAACAAGGTACTGAGAAGTCATTGCAAAAGTTAATGACCAGGTGGAGGGGGTTTATCATCAACGTATTAGATTCCACGGAAATTAAATTGCTTATGAATCCTTTAAAACAAACGTCTTGGTACTTGCTAGAACAGATGAAGGGCTCATTGGGTAAGCTAGAGCAGTAAGTACACTAGAGACCCCAGTTTAGATTTGGTGGCCGAGTTTCCTTAGGACTCAGAAAAGGATAGGGGTAAACAATAATCTGACCATCGGGAGGCTAGGGGAGGTGGGAGGGTTGGGTTTTTGAATACGTTAGGACTGTTATGTTGGTTGTTCTAATATTGGATTGCCCTTATGATAAGACATCCTCCGATTGATATTTCTGTATATCACTTGTCAAAATGTTTTTGAAAAACGCTTTTGTAAACATTGGAAGGATGTATACTGTATGTATAACTGATATTGGTCAAACTAAATGAATAAAATTTGGTTTAAAAAAAAAAAAATAGCGCAGCTCTGTTCGGTTACAATGGAAGCCTGGACACTGTTGAAGCCTTCCAGGCCCACCATTATAAGCTCCATGCTGAAATATGCACGAGGCACAACACAGCAGGGACAGTGTCAGAATTAGAGTTGAGCGAACACCTGGATGTTCGGGTTCGAGAAGTTCGGCCGAACTTCCCGGAAATGTTCAGGTTCGGGATCCGAACCCAACCCGAACTTCGTCCCGAACCCGAACCCGAACCCCATTGAAGTCAATGGGGACCTGAACTTTTCAGCACTAAAAAGGCTGTAAAACAGCCCAGGAAACAGCTAGTGGGCTGCAAAAGGCAGCAACATGTAGGTAAATCCCCTGCAAACAAATTTGGATAGGGAAATGAATTAAAATGAAAATAAAATAAATAAAAATTAACCAATATCAATTGGAGAGAGGTCCCATAGCAGAGAATCTGGCTTCACGTCACCCACTACTGGAACATTCCATTTCTCAGATATTTAGGCCCAGGCACCCAGGCAGAGGAGAGAGGTCCCGTAACAGAGAATCTGGCTTCATGTCAGCAGAGAATCAGCCTGCATGTCATAGCAGAGAATCAGGCTTCACGTCACCCAACACTGGAACAGTCCATTGTCAGATATTTAGGCCCAGGCAGTGGCACCCAGGCAGAGGAGAGAGGTCCCGTAACAGAGAATCTGGCTTCATGTCATCAGAGAATCAGTCTGCATGTCATAGCAGAGAATCAGGCTTCACGTCACCCACCACTGTAACAGTCCATTGTCAGATATTTAGGCCCAGGCACCCAGGCAGAAGAGAGAGGTCCCGTGACAGAGAATCTGGCTCCATGTCAGCAGAGAATCAGTCTGCATGTCATAGCAGAGAATCAGGCTTCACGTCACCCACCACTGTAGCAGTCCATTGTCATATATTTAGGCCCAGGCACCCAGGCAGAGGAGAGAGGTCCCGTAACAGAGAATCTGGCTTCATGTCAGCAGAGAATCAGTCTGCATGTCATAGCAGAGAATCAGGCTTCACGTCACCCAACATTGGAACAGTCCATTGTCATATATTTAGGCCCCGGCACCCAGACAGAGGAGAGGTTCATTCAACTTTGGGTTGCCCCGCAATATAATGGTAAAATGAAAATAAAAATAGGATTGAATGAGGAAGTGCCCTGGAGTACAATAATATATGGTTAAGGGGAGGTAGTTAATGTCTAATCTGCACAAGGGATGGACAGGTCCTGTGGGATCCATGCCTGGTTCATTTTTATGAACGTCAGCTTGTCCACATTGGCTGTAGACAGGCAGCTGCGTTTGTCTGTAATGACGCCCCCTGCCGTGCTGAATACACGTTCAGACAAAACGCTGGCCGCCGGGCAGGCCAGCACCTCCAAGGCATAAAAGGCTAGCTCTGGCCACGTGGACAATTTAGAGACCCAGAAGTTGAATGGGGCCGAACCATCAGTCAGTACGTGGAGGGGTGTGCACACGTACTGTTCCACCATGTTAGTGAAATGTTGCCTCCTGTTAACACGTTGCGTATCAGGTGGTGGTGCAGTTAGCTGTGGCGTGTTGACAAAACTTTTCCACATCTCTGCCATGCTAACCCTCCCCTCAGAGGAACTGGCCGTGACACAGCTGCCTTGGCGACCTATTGCTCCTCCTCTGCCTTGGCCTTGGGCTTCCACTTGTTCCCCTGTGACATTTGGGAATGCTCTCAGTAGCGCGTCTACCAACGCGCGCTTGTACTCGCGCATCTTCCTATCACGCTCCAGTGCAGGAAGTAAGGTGGGCACATTGTTTTTGTACCGTGGATCCAGCAGAGTGGCAACCCAGTAGTCCGCACACGTTAAAATGTGGGCAACTCTGCTGTCGTTGCGCAGGCACTGCAGCATGTAGTCGCTCATGTGTGCCAGGCTGCCCAGAGGTAAGGACAAGCTGTCCTCTGTGGGAGGCGTATCGTCATCGTCCTGCGTTTCCCCCCAGCCACGCACCAGTGATGGGCCCGAGCTGCGTTGGGTGCCACCCTGCTGTGACCATGCTTCATCCTCATCCTCCTCCACCTCCTCCTCATCCTCGTCCTCCTCGTCCTCCAGTAGTGGGCCCTGGCTGGCCACATTTGTACCTGGCCTCTGCTGTTGCAAAAATCCTCCCTCTGAGTCACTTCTAAGAGACTGGCCTGAAAGTGCTAAAAATGACCCTTCTTCCTCCTCCTCCTCCTGGGCCACCTCCTCTTCCATCATCGCCCTAAGTGTTTTCTTAAGGAGACATAGAAGTGGTATTGTAACGCTGATAACGGCGTCATCGCCACTGGCCATGTTGGTGGAGTACTCGAAACAGCGCAACAGGGCACACAGGTCTCGCATGGAGGCCCAGTCATTGGTGGTGAAGTGGTGCTGTTCCGCAGTGCGACTGACCCGTGCGTGCTGCAGCTGAAACTCCACTATGGCCTGCTGCTGCTCGCACAGTCTGTGCAGCATGTGCAAGGTGGAGTTCCACCTGGTGGGCACGTCGCATATGAGGCGGTGAGCGGGAAGGCTGAAGTTACGCTGTAGCGCAGACAGGCGAGCAGCGGCAGGATGTGAACGCCGGAAGCGCGAACAGACGGCCCGCACTTTATGCAGCAGCTCTGACATGTCGGGGTAGTTGTGAATGAACTTCTGCACCACCAAATTCAGCACATGCGCCAGGCAAGGGATGTGCGTCAAACCGGCTATTCCCAGAGCTGCAACGAGATTTCGCCCATTATCGCACACCACCAGGCCGGGCTTGAGGCTCACCGGCAGCAACCACTCGTCGGTCTGTTGTTCTATACCCCGCCACAACTCCTGTGCGGTGTTGGGCCTGTCCCCCAAACATATGAGTTTCAGAATGGCCTGCTGACATTTACCCCGGGCTGTGCTGATGTTGGTGGTGAAGGTGTGTGGCTGACTGGATGAGCAGGTGGAAGAAGAGGAGGAGGAAGCTGAGTAGGAGGAGGTGGCAACAGGAGGAAAGACTGTTGCCCTGCGATCCTTGGAGGCAGAAGGACGTGCGCCAAACAGCTCTCCGCCTGGGGCCCAGCTGCCACTACATTTACCCAGTGTGCAGTTAGGGAGATATAGCGTCCCTGGCCGTGCTTACTGGTCCACGTATCTGTGGTTAGGTGGACCTTGCCACAGATGGCGTTGCGCAGTGCACACTTGATTTTATCGGATACTTGGTTGTGCAGGGAAGGCACGGCTCTCTTGGAGAAGTAGTGCCGGCTGGGAACAACATACTGTGGGACAGCAAGCGACATGAGCTGTTTGAAGCTGTCTGTGTCCACCAGCCTAAATGACAGCATTTCATAGGCCAGTAGTTTAGAAATGCTGGCATTCAGGGCCAGGGATCGAGGGTGGCTAGGTGGGAATTTACGCTTTCTCTCAAATGTTTGTGAGATGGAGAGCTGAACGCTGGCGTGTGACATGGTTGAGATGCTTGGTGACGCAGGTGGTGGTGTTGGTGGTACATCCCATATTTGCTGGGCGGCAGGTGCCAATGTTCCTCCAGAGGCGGAGGAAGAGGCCGAGGCGGCGGCAGCAGCAGAAGAGGCCGAGGCGGCAGCAGCAGAAGAGGTAGCAGGGGGAGCCTGAGTGACTTCCTTGTTTTTAAGGTGTTTACTCCACTGCAGTCCATGCTTTGCATGCAGGTGCCTGGTTATGCAGGTTGTGCTAAGGTTCAGAACATTAATGCCTCGCTTCAGGCTCTGATGGCACAGCATGCAAACCACTCGGGTCTTGTCGTCAGCACATTGTTTGAAGAAGTGCCATGCCAGGGAACTCCTTGAAGCTGCCTTTGGGGTGCTCGGTCCCAGATGGCGGCGGTCAGTAGCAGGCGGAGTCTCTTGGCGGCGGGTGTTCTGCTTTTGCCCACCGCTCCTTCTTTTGCTACGCTGTTGGCTCGGTCTCACCACTGCCTCTTCCTCCGAACTGTGAAAGTCCGTGGCACGACCGTCATTCCTTGTGGGGTCTAGGACCTCATTGTCCCCTGCATCGTCTTCCACCCAGTCTTGATCCCTGACCTCCTGTTCAGTCTGCACACTGCAGAAAGACGCAGCAGTTGGCACCTGTGTTTCGTCATCATCAGAGACGTGCTGAGGTGGTATTCCCATGTCCTCATCATCATGAAACATAAGTGGTTGTGGGTCAGTGCATTCTATGTCTTCCACCGCTGGGGAAGGGCTAGGTGGATGCCCTTGGGAAACCCTGCCAGCAGAGTCTTCAAACAGCATAAGAGACTGCTGCATAACTTGAGGCTCAGACAGTTTCCCTGGTATGCATGGGGGTGATGTGACAGACTGATGGGCTTGGTTTTCAGGCACCATCTGTGCGCTTTCTGCAGAAGACTGGGTGGGAGATAATGTGAACGTGCTGGATCCACTGTCGGCCACCCAATTGACTAATGCCTGTACCTGCTCAGGCCTTACCATCCTTAGAACGGCATTGGGCCCACCAAATATCGCTGTAAATTATGGCGGCTACTGGGACCTCAGGTAGTTGGTACACTAGGACGTGTGGCTGTGGCAGAACGGCCACGTCCTCTGCCAGCACCAGAGGGTCCACTAACACCACCACGACCATGTCCGCGTCCCTTACTAGATGTTTTCCTCATTGTTACCGTTCACCACAATAAGAAAAATATCATTTGGCCCAATGTATTGAATTCAAATTCAGGCCTTTTTTTACAGACACCTAACACTATCTGGCTATCTATTTAGGTACCTTATTACACTAATACAGGCACAGCAGTAACGACAGATTTAGCTGAATATAAATTTGAGGCCTAGTATTTAGGCGCTGGGTGACAGGTATACGTTTACTGACAGAATTAGACTTGGAAATGCACAGTAGCGTGTGTGTGAAGTTATTCAGAATGACCCTATGTGCACCTTGAATCTTATATTCCCTTTTAGGGATAGATTTAAAGTAGGTCTGATACAGCAGAAACCACTAAACTAGGAAATTGCTAAATTGGGAATTGTATTTCAACCCAGAACAAAAACTGTGCTTTGACGAACACTAAATAACTTGACCAGCCACAACAATAACCGCAGATTTAGATGGATGTAAATTTGAGGCCTAGTATTTAGGCGCTGGGTGACAGGTATACATTTACTGACAGAATTAGACTTGGAAATGCACAGTAGCGTGTGTGTGAAGTTATTCAGAATGACCCTATGTGCACCTTGAATCTTATATACCCTTTTAGGGATAGATTTAAAGTAGGTCTGATACAGCAGAAACCACTAAACTAGGAAATTGCTAAATTGGGAATTGTATTTCAACCCAGAGCAAAAACTGTGCTCTGACGGACACTAAATAACTTGACCAGCCACAGCAATAACCACAGATTTAGATGGATGTAAATTTAAAGCCTAGTATTAAGGCGCTGGGTGAAAGGTATATGTTTACTGACAGAATTAGACTTGGAAATGCACAGTAGCGTGTGTGTGAAGTTATTCAGAATGACCCTATGTGCACCTTGAATCTTATATACCCTTTTAGGGATAGATTTAAAGTAGGTCTGATACAGCAGAAACCAATAAATTAGGAAATTGCTAAATTGGGAATTTTATTTCAACCCAGAACAAAAACTGTGCTTTGACTGACACTAAATAGCTTGCCCAGCCACAGCAATAACCACAGATTTAGCTGACTATAAATTTGAGGCCTATTATTTAGGCGCTGGGTGACAGGTATACGTTTACTGACAGAATTAGACTGGGATATGGCAAAAAAATAACCACACTATTGATGCTTAAATGCACTTGGTGTGACAGCTTCACCCTGATGTAGGATATAGCCAAAAAACAACCACACTATTGAGGATTAAATGCACTTGGTGACAGCTTTCCCCTGATGTAGTATATGGCCAAAAAACAACCACACTATTGATGGTTAAATGCACTTGGTGTGACAGCTTCACCCTGATGTAGGATATAGCCAAAAAACAACCACACTATTGAGGGTTAAATGCACTTGGTGACAGCTTGCCCCTGATGTAGTATATGGCCAAAAAATAACCACACTATTGATGGTTAAATGCACTTGGTGTGACAGCTTCACCCTGATGTAGGATATAGCCAAAAAACAACCACACTATTGAGGGTTAAATGCACTTGGTGACAGCTTGCCCCTGATGTAGTATATGGCCAAAAAATAACCACACTATTGATGGTTAAATGCACTTGGTGACAGCTTGCCCCTGATGTAGTATATGGCCAAAAAATAACCACACTATTGATGGTTAAATGCACTTGGTGTGACAGCTTCACCCTGATGTAGGATATAGCCAAAAAACAACCACACTATTGAGGGTTAAATGCACTTGGTGACAGCTTGCCCCTGATGTAGTATATGGCCAAAAAATAACCACACTATTGATGCTTAAATGCACTTGGTGTGACAGCTTCACCCTGATGTAGGATATAGCCAAAAAACAACCACACTATTGAGGGTTAAATGCACTTGGTGACAGCTTTCCCCTGATGTAGTATATGGCCAAAAAACAACCACACTATTGATGGTTAAATGCACTTGGTGTGACAGCTTCACCCTGATGTAGGATATAGCCAAAAAACAACCACACTATTGAGGGTTAAATGCACTTGGTGACAGCTTGCCCCTGATGTAGTATATGGCCAAAAAATAACCACACTATTGATGGTTAAATGCACTTGGTGTGACAGCTTCACCCTGATGTAGGATATAGCCAAAAAACAACCACACTATTGAGGGTTAAATGCACTTGGTGACAGCTTGCCCCTGATGTAGTATATGGCCAAAAAATAACCACACTATTGATGGTTAAATGCACTTGGTGTGACAGCTTGCCCCTGATGTAGTATATGGCCAAAAAATAACCACACTATTGATGGTTAAATGCACTTGGTGTGACAGCTTCACCCTGATGTAGGATATAGCCAAAAAACAACCACACTATTGAAGGTTAAATGCACTTGGTGACAGCTTGCCCCTGATGTAGTATATGGCCAAAAAATAACCACACTATTGATGGTTAAATGCACTTGGTGTGACAGCTTCACCCTGATGTAGGATATAGCCAAAAAACAACCACACTATTGAGGGTTAAATGCACTTGGTGACAGCTTGCCCCTGATGTAGTATATGGCCAAAAAATAACCACACTATTGATGGTTAAATGCACTTGGTGTGACAGCTTCACCCTGATGTAGGATATAGCCAAAAAACAACCACACTATTGAGGGTTAAATGCACTTGGTGACAGCTTGCCCCTGATGTAGTATATGGCCAAAAAATAACCACACTATTGATGGTTAAATGCACTTGGTGGCAGCTTGTGCTGGCACACCACAATACACAAAATGGCCGCCGATCACCCCAGAAAAAAGTGACTGAAAAACGCTCTGGGCAGCCTAAAAACAGTGAGCAATTCAATAGCAGCAGTTCAATCATCCACAGCTGCAGATCGATCTCTGAATGAAGTCTTTTGGAGGAGTTAATCACAGCCTAATCTCGCCCTAACGTCGCAGCTGCAACCTCTCCCTATACTGATCAGAGCAGAGTGACGGGCGGCGCTATGTGACTCCAGCTTAAATAGAGGCTGGGTCACATGCTGCACTGGCCAATCACAGCCATGCCAATAGTAGGCATGGCTGTGACGGCCTCTTGGGACAAGTAGTATGACGCTTGTTGATTGGCTGCTTTGCAGCCTTTCAAAAAGCGCCAAGAAAGCGACGAACACCGAACCCGAACCCGCACTTTTACGAAAATGTCCGGGTTCGGGTCTGTGTCACGGACACCCCAAAATTCGGTACGAACCCGAACTATACAGTTCGGGTTCTCTCATCCCTAGTCAGAATCCTATTCACCCTAATAGATCTCTTTTAGAGTGAATAGGACAAGGGGTCAAAAGATCCAAGGTGCTAGCCCCCTAAGGGGGGTATTAGTTAAATAACAGGTAAAAAAAAAAAAAAAACTCCACCAAAATATTAAAAGTTTAAATCACCCCCTTTCTCAATTTTAGATAAAAAGGCTGGGCACACCTAGGATATGAGGACAAATGCTTTAATTGGTAAATATTCTGATAAAACAAAGTTGAATAAAATTACGTTGAATAAAATTACAATAGGGTATAGACCACAATCTAGATTAATTTAGGGCATTCAACAACAGTACTCTAAATTGTAAAAATAGCAGCAATATAAAGAACAAAGTACATTAGTGACAGTGGAGGTGATAACGGTTAGTGATGATATAGTCTATAGCTTCCTCAATAATGATATATCCACTTGAGGGAAAATAGATAGACTCTGTTACTTTGTAGCATACATAGTGTTTGTGGATCCACCTGTGGAGAATAAGGTATTTTGTAGCCAGCACAGTCCTGAATTAACCCTCGATGTATCCAAAGAGAGGGGGATTTAAAGTGCCGTCAGTAAAATCCTTCAATAGAGTATTTGTTGGATACCAATAACCCGTACACTGTGCACTTCGTAATCAATAGATGTTTGTGAATATGTCATCGACATATTCACAAACATCTATTGATTACGAAGTGCACAGTGTACGGGTTATTGGTATCCAACAAATACTCTATTGAAGGATTTTACTGACGGCACTTTAAATCCCCCTCTCTTTGGATACATCGAGGGTTAATTCAGGACTGTGCTGGCTACAAAATACCTTATTCTCCACAGGTGGATCCACAAACACTATGTATGCTACAAAGTAACAGAGTCTATCTATTTTCCCTCAAGTGAATATATCATTATTGCGGAAGCTATAGACTATATCATCACTAACCGTTATCACCTCCACTGTCACTAATGTACTTTGTTCCTTATATTGCTGCTATTTTTACAATTTAGAGTACTGTTGTTGAATGCCCTAAATTAATCTAGATTGTGGTCTATACCCTATTGTAATTTTATTCAACGTAATTTTATTCAACTTTGTTTTATCAGAATATTTACCAATTAAAGCATTTGTCCTCATATCCTAGGTGTGCCCAGCCTTTTTATCTATAATACTTTACTCTATTCAACAGTGGGGTGACACTGTGGGACTGTGAGCACCCTTGTTTGGAGGATCAGCATTCCTGTGCATTTCCTTCACTATTGCTATATCTTTCTCAATTTTAGTATAAAAATATATAAACAATAAAAAATAAACATATTAGGTATCGCCAAGTCCGAAAATGTCTGAACTATTCAAAAAAATTTTTACATTTCCTGTGGTGAATGCTGTAACAGAAAATAAATGAAAAACATACGATTCGTAATTTTTTTGTCATCTTGTCTCCCCAATAAATTGAATAACAGTGGAAAAAAGTTGTACATACCACAAAAATTGTACCAATAAAAACTACAGTTTGTTATGCAAAAAACAAGCCCTCATACAGCTCTGTAGACCAAAATATAAAAAAGTCATGGCTGTCAGAATATGGGATGCAAATAAATGTATTTATTTTTTCAAAGGTTTTTAATTAAAATAAAAACTATCCAAGTTTGGAATCACTGCAATTGTATTAAGCCACATAATAATGACGTCATGTCAGTTTTTCTGCACAGTGACCGCTGTGATGTCAAGACCCTAAACTTTTTTTTACCCCACAAATAATTTTTTCACGTTTTCCAATACAATAAATGGTAAATTAAATGGTGCCATTAACAAATGCATCTTGTCCCACAAAAAAAAAGCCCTCATATGGCTATGTGAACAGAAAAATAAAAAAAAGTTATGGCTACTGGAACATAGGGAGTAAAACATAAAAACAGGCCCAGGTTAACCAAGTTGTGCCATGAAGACAATCCCTGTCTATATGGCCTATTAGGGCATTTGAACATCATAGAGGGGGTCCCCTGCTCCTGTCCTCTTCAATGACTCTGGTGTGTCCATTTGTTTTCTTCTAGCACAGCATGGGCATGATCACATGTTCCTCTGCAGCCAATCACTGTCTTAAACGGTGATGTGCAGCTTGTGGCCCATGCTGTGCTGGGAGAAAACAAGCTGAGGACTAAAAGATAGACATACTGGAGCCCTCGCAGAGGATTGGAGCAGTGGGGAGCAGGTAATTATGAAGCTTTTGCTTACTAAGGCAGGCTGTGGACATTAGGTACAGACTACTTATTCCTACACAACCCATTTAATTCTTGTTTATTAGTATTGTCTCTTACCACCAGCCTAACACCCTGGTTCCAAAATTGCTGCTGAGGGAGGATTTTCAATAATGTGACTAGGAATATCGTCCTGCTGGAGTTCTTTTCAGTGGTCATGGCAGTTTTGGGGCTCTGCTTTTCGGGGTAACAGGATTTTGTTATCTTCTGAAAACAGAGGAGTTGTTTTTGCAATTAACCCCTTCCCGACATGTGATTTAAAAGTACATCACATGTTGGGTATTTAAAGATGGCACCCGCTCTGGAACAGAGCAGGCGTCATAGCAACCGGAGCCCGGCTGTTTCATACAGCAGGCACACGCAGCTAATGTACGCGACCGGCGTTAATGCTGATCACGGACATTTAACCTCTCAGATGCCGTGTAAAACCTGACCACGGCATCTGAGAGTGTGAAAAGACAAAAGCATGTTAATGCATTGGGGTCTATGAGAATAGCAATCCAATGATTGCTTGTTATAGTTCCCTATGGGAGCTATAAAAAAGTGAAAAAAATAATGTTTTTAAAAATAAAAAAATATAAAAATTCAACCCAAAATGAAAATTCAAAAAATTACTATCAAAATATAAGAATATTTATCCCATACGGAAAAAGGATAAATGAAATAAAGGCAAAATGGCCGATTTGCCATTTTTTTGTCGCTCCTCCTACCACAAAAAAGTCAATAAAATGTACATATTGGCAAACAAAAAATTAGCCCTCACACAGCACCGTATGCATAACTACAAAAAAGTTATAGGGGTCAGAAAAAGGCGACGAAAAAAAAGGATTTTTTTTTTTCAGTTTCAAAACACAAGGAAAACTATACATACGTTGCATCGCTGGATTCATACTGACCTTGGGAATGAAGAGCACAAGTCAGATTTACCAAATATGAACGCTGTAAAAAAAACTGTAAAACTGTGGCAGAATTGTTGTTTTTTTTCCAATTCCACCCCATTTGGAAATGTTTCCCACTTCCCACTACATCCTATCCAATAATAAATGATGGCATTAGAAAATACAACTTGTCCTGCAAAAAACAAGCCCTCATACGGCTTTGTGAGTGAAAAAATAAAAAAGCTATGGCTCAGAGAAGAAAGGGTTAATACTCTAGTTTCCGATTGTGATCTTGTATTTAATCTGCTACGTCATTTAGTATTGCTGTATGTGTTTGAATATTTGGTTAAAAGTGAGTGTTATAATTCGTCCAAAAAAAAAAAGTCAGCCACCAAAAATATTTTGTTGGACCGCCTTTAGCTTTGATTACGGCACGCATTCGCTGTGGCATTGTTTCGATAAGCTTCTGCAATGTCACAAGATTTATTTCCATCCAGTGTTGCATACATTTTTCACCAAGATCTTGCATTGATGATGGTAGCGCCTGACTGCTGAGCAAAGCCTTCTCCAGCACATCCCAAAGATTCTCAATGGGGTTAAGGTCTGGACTCTGCGGTGGCCAATCCATGTGTGAAAATGATGTCTCATGCTCCTTGAACCATTCTTTCACAATTTGAGCCCGATGAATCCTGTCATTGTCATCTTGGAATATGCCCGTGCCATCAGGGAAGAAAAAATTCATTGATGGAATAACCTGGTCATTCAGTATGTTCAGGTAGTCAGCTGACATCATTTTCGAAGCACATAGTGTTGCACATAGTGTTGCTGAACCTAGACCTGACCAACTGCAGTAACCCCAAATCATAGCACTGCCCCCACAGGCTTGTACAGTAGGCACTAGGCATGATGGGTGCATCACTTCATCTGCCTCTCTTCTTACCCTGATGCGCCCATCACTCTGGAACAGGGTAAATCTGGACTCATCAGACCACATGACCTTCTTCCATTGCTCCAGAGTCCAATCTTTATGCTCCCTAGCAAATTGAAGCTTTTTTTTCTGGTTTGCTTCACTGATTAGTGGTTTTCTCTTAGCTACACAGGTGTTCAGTCCCAATCCCTTGAGTTCGCTTCACATTGTGCGTGTGGAAATGCTCTTACTTTCACTATTAAACATAGCCCTGAGTTCTACTGTTGTTTTTCTTAGATTTGATTTCGCCAATTGTTTAAGTGATCGCCGATCACGATCATTCAGAATTTTTTTCCTGCTACATTTCTTCCTCAAATACCATGGGGTCCCCACTATTCTTTCAGTTTTTAATAATGCGTTGGACAGTTCTTAAGCCAGTTTTAGTCGTTTCTGTTTTCTCTGCTTGATGCATGCCAATGATTTGACCCTTCTCAAACAGACTAACATCTTTTCCACGACCACGAGATGTGTCTTTCGACATGGTTGTTTAAGAAATGAGAAGCAGCTCATTGCACCAGTTGGGGTTAAATAAGTTATTGCCAGCTGAAAGATAATCGCCCATGCAGTAATTATCCAATAGGAGGCTCATACCTATTTGCTTAGTTAAATCCAGGTGGCGATTTTTTTTTTTGGGACAGGCAGTGTATATTATAAATCATGTTATAAATTGTGCCGTATCATGTAAGAGTCACATTTCATTTGCAGAAATCCAGACGCCATTGTGTATTCCTTACAAATGTGTGCTAAGAACATTTCCAGACCTGGCTCCTAATGAATATATACACCTACACAAAAAAAGTCTACAGGGCCTTATAAAGAAAATATATCTTTATTAAATATAAAAAAAACAGAAGCAAAGACAAACAATACATCAATGTGGTGCGAAATACCCCTGAGGGAAACTCATGACAGTATGATTATAACAGGATAGTGTAAATATATTCATCACAAGGAGGGGGATACCAACAAATACCAGGCATAAAAAAAAAAAAGACATCCCTGACCCACAAAAAGGGGGAAACATGGGGAAATATATAAGTGCTAGTGCATTATACTGGTAAAAAGTTCCACATCAACCATCCTACATGAGAATAAAGAAATATAACATTCACATACCCATAAGTGGAAGAGTCACCTCAGGAGAACCACACCCCCCCAGATGAAGGTGTTTCCGAAACGCTCGTCAGGGATCCCCATAGAGTAGAATCCTTTACTAGAATGTACTCTTTTTCTTTTTTATCCAGCAAACGATTACCGTATTTTTCGCCCCATAAGCAGTGCTCCAGACTAAAAAAAAATCTGAAACATTTAGGAGCCAAATTAATTTTTTAGTCGCCAAATGTAAAATACATATAATTATAATTAAAAAAATAAAAGACTTGCCCATATGTTCTTTTGGATTCGTTCTTCTTACAGCCAACAAAAACGTTAAAACTATTTACAGTCCTTAATAGACAACTTATTGCTCCGATTCTGAGTCAGTGTCACTGACTACCAATAAGTCAGTGTCACTTGGCCATCCATAATAATGAGGCCTCTGGCTTCAAACCAGCGTCTCACGCAGGGCTCGGGATCAAACAGCTCAAGTGAAGGGCCTTCTGAGCTAATTTGGATTAAATCCTCCAGTGTAGAAATATGAAGTGAATTGCGTACTTGTGAGTTTATTCTGTTTTGCGCAGAAAAGCCTCGTTCACACTGTGCAGCTGATATAGGAAGTATAAGCATAATGTTCACCAAATGTAAAACATTTTTGTAGTCGGTGGAGTAAGGCTCTTTCGTCAGAATTACCTCCCAAAAATAGCTGTAAGACATGTCTGCAAACTGGCCTTTGATTTAGAATTTTAGCAATCTCCACTCACTGTGGATTGCCTCCAAATCACAGTGATTCTTCAACAAGATGGGCTTATACCACTGTATTAGCATGTCAATTTCCTCTTCTCCATACGCGATGAAGTCTTCAGGCCAAGAATCGTGACAAAAGATAGAGAAACATCGGATGATTTCTGACCCTCCTATGTTATCTTCCTGGTCTTTCCCTATCATCACTCCAAATCTTTTTTCCCGTTCTGTAATTGTTACCCCTACTGTTTTTTTTATATGTTCCTTAAGTATATCCATAAAACTGGAAAGGCTTTCTTTCAGTTGAATATTTTGAAACTGAATGCATGTAACACTTGTGGTTTTAGGAACCGTTGTCTGGGTATGCATTTCTTTACCAGCTATTTGCAGGAAAAAATTCAGTAGTTTCCCATTTCTTAGTGGCTTTTCTTTAATGCTTTCTATTGTCATAATACAACTTTTAATAGCAGCGACAGCTCGTGGTAATATTAGAGAATTTTTCTGAAAACTAAGGCTTAACTTCCTGAGATTTCTCCAAAGAGGTCATGGAGAAAGTGACAGAATCCAATAAACACTATGTTCTCCATTTGCTGTACAATGTGCTTAGCTCTTCCAGATATATCACTGTTTTTGGATGTTGCAGCAAGGTGTTCCATGTGATGATGTACAGCAGTGTACTGTCTTGTTTCATGATCCGAGGAGAGGAAGACTGAGAGTGCACGAAAAATATAAGGTAGCCAACGCTGGGTCTTCACTGCCTAACTCTGTGCCAATTACAGCCTAACTCTGTGCCAAATGCTCTCAACTCCCTTTTACTTTTGGAACTAAAATGATAAGTCTTCCAAACAAGATGCAACAGGTCATATACGTTTTGAACCATAGGAAGACACTTTTGTGTGCTCAACATGGCCAGTTCCAGCCTGTGTGGTAAGCAGTGAAATGAGAGTATATATTTTCCTATATCTTTTCTTATCAGTGCACCTACACCACCTCTCACACCCATATCAACACTAGCTCTATCTGTACCAAAAGCACTGAGCTTATCTTGCCACCAATTTGGATTACTCTGGTCTGCACTAGTAAGTATATCTGTTATGCTGAAGCTCAGCTAATCCAACAAGACTGTTTACTGGCATACCAGACAAAATGTACCTTAAGTACACAATCACATTTTCGCTTCCGGATACATCCACAGTCTGTTATGACTGAAATGTAAATTACCTTGCTAGCTTTATTTACTGTTTGGGCTCTTAATTAATCTGCAATGCAACCAATGAACTCAGCGCATGCAGTGTCGTTATCATACGTTTTGGATATATCCATTCCGGTTTTTTTTCATAAGCAAGATTTGAGAGGCAAACTTTGTAAATGGTAGCTCTTCACGTGCAATCATGTAGGCTGCATTAAATTTAAGCTTCATTTCTTTGAAATTTTTCTTGGCCATTTTTCCACAGGCTCTGGACACAGAATGGACTAAAGGTGTCTCTGTTGGGGCACACCTTGCTATGATACTGTCACAAGCATTTCTATGCTTCTGAATCTCTCCATGTTTTTTTATAGTTTCTTTCTTGAAATTATGCGTTCCTTTGATAAAATCAGTTTTGACAGCAATATCTGGGCCAGCCTTAGAATAAAACTTAAAAATTTTGCTCAGCTCTGTTGGCAGAACCTTTTATCCCACTACTGGCTGTTTGATCTGAGGGTTGATCAGATGAACTGTTGTCTGTGACTAATGAAAGGGCTTCACTTGAATTTAGATGATCTAGTGAAGAGGTACAAGACTCTCTGGAGGATGGATCTTTGAAAAAGTCGGTGATTTTACGTGTTGCCATACTGAGCTAAGTGTTGTAGCTTGTGAATAACAATGATGTATAATTTACCTGATCTGCCTAGATGTTTACAATACACAAGAATCAGTGGTGATGCGGCCTACCAGATTCTTCCTTGCTGTAACTTGCAAGTGAGTGGCAGGCTTTCCTGTCTGCGCAGGCGAGCAGTGACGGGCTTTCCTGTCTGTGCAAGTGAGGCATGGCGGGCTTTCCTGTCTGTGCGGGTGAGCACTGGCAGGCTTTCTTGTCTGCTCAGGTGAGCAGCGGCGGGCTTTCCTGGTTGTGCAGCGGCGGTCTTTCCTGTCTGCGTAGGTGAGCAGCGGTGGGCTTTCCTGCTGCCCCCTATGTACAAGAATGTGACTACTATAATACTGCCCACTATGGCTAAAAATATCACTACTACCAAAATAAGCCATACGTTCTCTTTGCCACAGGCAGTAATAGCCAGTCAATACACAAGAATCAGTATCTACTGGTAATGCAGCTTACCAGATTCTTCCTTGCTGTAACTCGCAAGTGAGGAGTGGCGGGCTTTCCTGTCTGTGCGGGTGAGCACTGGCGGGCTTTCTTGTTTGCGCAGGTGAGCAGCGGCGGGCTTTCCTGGTTGTGCAGCGGCGGTCCCTTCCTGTCTGCGTAGGTGAACAGCGACGGGCTTTCCTGCTGTCCCCTATGTACAAGAATGTGACTACTATAATACTGCCCACTATGGATAAAAATATCACTACTACCAAAATAAGCCATACATTCTCTTTGCCACAGGCGGTAATAGCAAGGCAATATACAAGAATCAGTATCTACTGGTAATGCGGCTTACCAGATTCTTCCTTGCTGTAACTTACAAGTGAGGAGTGGCGGGCTTTCCTGTCTGTGCGGGTGAGAACTGGTGGGCTTTCTTGTCTGCGCAGGTGAGCAGCGATGGGCTTTCCTGGTTGTGCAGAGGTGGTCTTTCCTGTCTGTGTAGGCGAGCAGTGGCGGGGTTTCCTGCTGTGTGTCAGAGATGGGTCTAGATAAGCTACTTAAAGATACTCCCTATGGATAAAGAAAATACTATAATATACAAGAACACTGTTCCTCCTTTACAACCCAGCCATCAATCTTAAGGCTCACCGTACTTCATTGCACCCCCTCACTGTTCCTATGGCTGACCATTTTAAATTAAAATTTCTCTCTCAGACTAAATCCCTACCTTTCTCGAAGCACCAAATCTGTCACGTAGGGATTGGAGCGGTAGATTCAGCAAAACTCAATGCAGTAAGAATCGAACAGGGATGTCTGGTCGTTGTGGCAGGGGGCAGTGGGTGGCTTGGTGGCATTGGGTGGTGGTCTGGGATAAATGCAAAGGAGGCAGTTTTAGGACAGTCTTATACACAATATGTGTGAACAATGTTAGCTCTATTCCCATCACATACAATGTGGGCATATCGCTAGGATATGCCCCCATTGTCACCGCTGGGACCCGCACCTACAACGAGAACGAAGCGGGGAGCGCTGCTCCCCTAGAAGTGAATGGGAGCGCACCACGCATGCTCCCATTCATTTCTATGGGGCAGACGGAAATAGACGAGCCAGCTCTTGGATATTTTCGGAGCCATAGAATTGAATGGAGGGTGGCTGCGCATGCGCAGTGCGCCCTTCTTCACTTTCGGTGCTCCGTTCTCAATATAGGTGTGGGTCCCAGCGGTGGGACACGCTGCGCACCTATCAGACAATGAGGGCATATCCTAGTGATATGCCCCCATTGTATGAGATGGGAAAACCCCTTTAAGGAAATAATTTACATTTGCTTCATTTTGCAGGAGCCTTGAAAAATGTACTTAGAGCTGTTTTTAGCAGACTCTGGCACTTGGAGGGACTGTGCCAGACCGGAGACTGCAAAGAGTAAGGAGCAGAGCGATGCAATCTGCTGGGGGGATGTAACTCAGGATCAGTACAGGATAAGTAATGTAACGTACACAGTGACTCCACCAGCAGAATAGTGAGTGCAGCTCCGGAGTATAATACAGGATGTAACTCAGGATCAGTACACGATAAGTAATATATGTACACAGTGACTGCACCAGCAAAATAGTGAGTGCAGCTCTGGAGTATAATACAGCATCAGTGCAGGTTATACATGTACTTCTAGGACAGGTCTGATGTAGCAGTTGTGGATGCAGGGTTGACTACTAGGGGCACTCTACCACCAGTTCTTAAGGGAGAGATCACGTCCTTTGTATTGGGGACAGGTGATGACCAGTAACTTCAGAGCAATTACTAAGCAAGGATACAAGTTTTTTTTTAGGGTACCCTTTACATACACCCCCGTTGTGAAATTCCTGTCCTCTGCCGGCGGTCTCACCTGGATTGTGGGTCTCTTGGTCCCAGTATTGCTCTCCCAGTCCTCCCCCAGCTGCTCCCCCTCTTTCCTCTGGGCAGGGGGCAGTGTGAACAGTCTCCGGTCTGACAGTCTGGAGTACACGGCTATAGTGAGGGGAAAGCGGACATGGGTGACAATACGCAGTCCGGCATGCTGCCCAGGTGTGGCATGGCACAGTAGGGGCCATCCATTGCGGCTCTTCAGCATACGGGGCCCCAGTGAACACTGAATAGACGCGTCCACTCTGGGGTTCACCTGAACCCCTATTTCTTTGGTGTAAGAGCAGCTCAGCCTCAACTCCGGCCCCAGCTGGCTGAGCAAGGCCTACAGCTGAGCCCACCGTTAGTTATCCAGGCAGTCAAAGGGAAGGGCAGACTTCATGGGCCCTGGGGCCCCCTTGTAAGGAGGCTTCCAGTAGGGCCCCTTGGGTTTGTAGTAGGGGGGCTGCTGCGGGTAAGTGGGCCCATAGTTCGAGAAGGGCGGATAGGGAAGGTGCATGATCAGAGTCCTGCAAGGAGCAGGTGGGGTGCGCGGCTGCCCCTTATATCAGCCTGTTATAACAGGCTTGTTACTTTAACGGCTGTCAGCCCTGCGGCCTTAACACCTTCAATGCCAGTCACACCTGAGCCTCCCCAGCGTGGTGGCATCTCCACACCGTAGACTGTACAGATGGCGGAGTGCTCCCTCATACTGCCGCACGTGCGCCAACCGATGGAACTGGTGACTCACAATCGCACTTATCGGGCTCACACCAGAAAATCCCACCTTCACCCCCACACTTCAGCATAAAATTGGAGGCACGCAGAGAGAGGTAGGTGGGGGGGATACTGGGCAGCGGGAGCGATTAGCAAGTGGCGAGGTGATCATCAGTCATCTCACCACTTGCTAATGTTAGTATGTGCTGAAAAACTTGTCAAGCTAACCTGTTCTATGGAGCAGTCGGCATGGAGTGGGCTCCCCGTTTTCATGACTGAAGAGCAAGCTGCTGCTGTGTTCAGCGCTGGAGAATGGGGGTGGTGTAAGAGGAGCAGCCAATGGCAGAGCAGCCCACGGATACTATGACCAATCAGCAGCCTCCTCACTAATAACAGAGCTCTGTACTGTGCGGAGCTCTGTTATTGGATTGCTGTGGTCTGCTGTATGAAATCCTGTTCTTGTTAAAGCAGCAGAGCAGTAGAAGGTCTAGGCGCAAATGGCGACAAGACTACAAAGTCTTGTTGCCCTTTTTGCAATTCTAAGTCGCACTGGCGATCATTTTGGTCGCCACCTGGAGCCCTGATAAGATGCATTTTATGGGGCGAATACTAATAAATTTTGGAAACGCTCATTAGTACCGGAGGACCGGGAAGTGGTGAAGGCTCTGTACTCACCGCTTCCGGGTCCTCGGCTGTCGGCTGTGAAGGCTGCGCAGAGTGTGAGGGAGCTCTGTGACCTCACGCTGCGTGCGCCAGGTAATAGCACAGCCGACAGCTGTAAGAAGACAGAACACGCTGGAGGTGAGGAGCGGCGGTGTCCAGGAGCAGGAGAGTTTTTTTAATTTTATTTGCTCTGTGGCACAGTAGCTCATACTGGGGGCATAATAATGGGCACTGGGGGCATAATAATGGGCACTGGGGGCATAATAATTGGCACTGGGGGCATAATAAATGGCACTGGAGGCATAATAAATAACACTGGGGGCTCATAAATGGCATGGGGGCTCATAAATGGCATGGGGGGCTGATCTGAGGTCTTACTGGGGTCTTATTAACATTGGGGGTCTGATCTGAGGTCTGATTAAGGGGCTTATTAACATTGGGGTCTGATTGGGGCTGTCAGATTAGGTCTGATTAACATTGGGGGCCTGATTGCTGGCCTGATCTGAGATCTAATAAAAAAAAATACTAAATAGGGGCAAAAATACGGTAGCTGTCTTAATGGTTCGATCTTATTGTGCTATTGCCTTTTGTTTTATTTTTGCTAATACCTCCCCTGTCCTCTTCTTCATTTTTTCTTTTTACTGGTTTCCAGCCCAATGGGTGAAAAAAATTGGCAATGAAAAACACACCTATCAATCCTCAATCACGACCAGCTTTTAATCTGCTCAGAAATACAAATCACTCTATTAATACGTTCAGTTTGGAATTTTATACCCCTCTACCCACCCTGGAAACTACCCAAGAGATCCAATCATCCGGGAACCTGGCCACCTGTAAAAATCCGGCCTCTATTTTTGGTATAGAGGTCATGGCGGAGTCTGCACCCCTCAATCTACCACCCACACAGTTTTCCATTAAGCCCAACTCGTGCTCTGAATCCACTCTCACGTCTTCAGTATATTCCATAACTTTGGATGTTGAAGCAGATTCAGTTATCACCATTCATAGTTACATCTCTTCAACACCACAACCTAAACAAGATCCACTAAGAATTACCAACAATGGAACAAGACAAAATCAACATGGGCCACCGGCCTAGCAGTCGCCAACTAATACTGTTAACAACTTTAGTCTAACTATCCCAGTAGAACACCATAATACAGAACCCTCCACTTTGGTATCTTTTTTTAGCATTACCTCCCCTTCTCACCCCCACCTTGTCCTATCCCATTCTCAAAATCCCCCAAACCACCATCATTACCAATTTTTTTCACCCATTGGGCCGGAAACCAGTAAAAAGAAGAAGAGGACACAGGGGAGGTATTAGCAAAAGAAAATATGAGGCAATAGCACAATAAGATCCACCCAAGCCCAGGGTATCTTTAATTTATCCAGCCATTTATTTACTAAAAGCAAAATTTCACTACTAAGGTCCCTTTCACATGGGGCGAGTATTCCGCACGGGTGCAATGCGTGATGTGAAAGCATTGCACCCGCACTGAATCCGGACCCATTCATTTCTATGGGGCTGTGCACATGAGCTGTGATTTTTACGCACCACTTGTGCGTTTTGCGTGAAAATAGCAGAATGCTCTATATTCTGCATTTTTCAAGCAACGCAGGCACCATAGAAGTGAATGGGGCCGCGTGAAAATCGCAAGCATCCGCAAGCAAGTGTGGATGCGGTGCGATTTTCACGCATGGTTACTAGGTGACGATCGGGCTGGGGACCCGATCTGTATTATTTTCCCTTATAACATAGTTATAAGGGAAAATAATAGCATTAAGAATACATTCTGAGTCCACTTGATCGCGAAGTTGCGGATCTCTGTCATCATCTGTAATGTTTAGCTGCCGGCTAAGGACCTGTGGTGACGTCACATCACATGGCCCAATCACATGGTCCCACAGTGACGTCACCACAGGTCTTTTGCCAGGTCCTGAAGATAGAACAGAGACTGGCAGCTATGGAGCAGGTAAGTTAACTTTTTTTTATTTTTTTTTAACCCCTCCATCCCTAATTTACTTTGCATTCTGTATTAAGAATTCTATTATTTTCCCTTATAACCATGTTATAAGGGAAAATAATAAAATCTACACAACACCTAACCCAAACCTGAACTTCAGTGATGAAGTCCGGGTTTGGGTCTGGGTACCAATCATGGCGATTTGCACTCACGTGGAAAAATCCGGCATTTTACCGCAACGCACCCGCATCTTATCGGGCCCTCACACGCCACGCTTGTGTGAAAGAGGCCTAACTAAAGGCCTCTCCTTCTGCCTATCTTCTAAAAATAAATTAATTTCATTTGTTCTTAGATCTAAATCATTTCATTAGAAAACTTACCATCAAGAGACATTTTGAAATAGTTGAAAAGATGCCAAAAGAAACTAAAACACAAATTCCCTCAGCAACTCCAGACCGGGATCTCCCATCAAATTTTTTACTAATTCATCACAAAGGAAATTTTATTGACACATTTTACTCTGTAGTATCAGAGGATTTTCGACAAATCAATCAGGGACCCACCAGCAAACACAACCTCAAACCTTCAGAGAAAAACACTCTAAAAAAATTACAATCAAACAAGAACATCATTATTTGGAATGCAGATGGGAGGGGGGGGGGGGATAGTCATCCAGAGAGAGGACGTCATGGAAGCCACAAGGATCCTTTTTGATAAAGAATACTATACTATATACCACTTAAAAATGACCCCTCATACAAGACAGAGAAGAATTTTCAACACTAATTAAGACTATGGCAGGCACAGCACTATGAAGTTCCTTTTGCGCTGTGGCATCAGAAGAATTTTGATATCTCTGACTTTTAGTCTAACCAGACTGTCTATTACTCTGTAATTCCTCTAGCTCCGTTCTATGGAAACAGTAGATTTAAAGGGCACACCAAATGCTTCAAATAACTTCTTTATTAACTTCAACTTTTCTTTATATATAACACTGCCACCTCTGCAGCAGATAGTCCATGTACATAACACGTGTTAAAAAGATATCACAAAATGGCGGTATGCATAAGATGGTGGTTCAACTGTTCAATCTTGGCATTCAACATAAAATGGTGGATATATTTTTCTCTTGAGTATCTGTAGTCTCAGTTTAAGTTATTTAAGCACTTTATGATCTCTCTGAGAGGTATATCTGAGGTCTAACTAATAGTTCTACTTGCAGTTAGCAGTGATTATTTGCAAATTGGTTGAGTATGATCTGGTATGGTTGTATGCGATTTGGATTGCAATATGGAATCTGAATGCTTGAAATTGTATGCTTGCAATTGTAGCTTGCAATTTGAAATTTGCAATTGAATTTGTATGGTTGCAATTGGTGGAACTGTAAGTAAACACAGGTGTATATAGTTCAGTATACAGTTCTAAGCACACTAACAATATGAACATTATATAACTATTTGAAATACCTATATTGGCCTCTTGTTCCCATAAAACTCAGCTCTCAGTGGAGTGAATGTTTACCTTACATTACAAAATGAATCTTAAAAGCATATTATCTTTTTCTGCTTCTGTGAACACAAAATATAACAGTAATATGATATCCAAAACATGATGTCACAGTAAATAACTCTGCTTTTGTCTTTAACACATAAAAATAGGAACTGTATTAAGGCTATTGGCAGGTTTAGCTGTATACACATATAAGCTATACTAGCAACCTAGGACAGGTCTTAGCTGGTCAGCTACATGCTCATGCTGTCTGCAAAGCCATCACATGTTGTAGCAGCAACTGGTTGGTCTCCTGCTGCTGCTTATTAGCCTCGCATTGGTGCAGGTTTGTCTCTCGCTGCTGTAGATTAGCCTCCATGAGGGCCTTCACAACAGCCTCCATTTGTTGTGGGGCACAGGTTGTAATACAGCCGGTTTAATGTAAAACATACAACTGTGCCTGGAAAAATGAAGAACCCAAAAATATTGGCGTTCACGCCAGCCCCACTGCTTTTGCCCGCATCCTCCACCAATTGTGGGGATTCGCTCTGGTAGACAGGGTGTGCGGACACAGTACAGAGGCAAATTACCAGTTCTTAAATCAAACTTCCATGTTTATTCACACATAAAACAAAAACAAAACGTCACTTTGCAGTCTTGGTGTTAGTTCACACACAATGGAAAGTCCACATAACAAAAATCACCTTCTTGGCAGGCTTTTAGGGGGCCCATTTTCCTTATAGACGGGTCTCAGCCCTCCAGCATGGCACAAGCCTCAGATCCCAGCACACATATCTCCTGAGCTCCTGTCATGCCCTGCCCTGTGAGTAATCCGAGAAGATCTGTCAGACTTGCGGCATGTGAGCCTATCTGACAGATTGCTTTGTTGTGGTGTTGGGCAGGATCCCACCTCCTCACAGGTTCTGCTCATTTGTTAGTTAGTGATGCTATTTATCTCCACCTCTCACTATAGCCCTTGCGGTTTATAGTTTCTTCTGGAGTTCTCTGCTGGTGCTTGGTGGATCTCCTGCTCCCAGTCTGTCTTGAGATAAGTCCTCTTTTCTTCCCTTTTGTTGTATTTGCTGGCTAGGCCTCAGGAAGACACCGGTTCCTTCATCTAGTGCAAGGAACCGGTTGTCTTATCGCCTGCTCCCTAGCCTAGGGTTTGTTTCAGTTGCAGCAGGTATCAGGTTCCAGTACATGAACACTTCTACCATTGGGATTTGTTCATGTAGTTAGCTGACAGGGAAAGGCTTAGAGTTTGTCAGGTGGTGACCTTTCCCTGTTCCTTAGCTGTGGGGCCTATCCTGGTGTTTTGTTACCTGTTAGTTGTGTTTGGTTTGCTTTCCTTCCCTCACCTTTAGTGACATTATAAACCGCCCATACCGTCATTTTTATTTTTTTCTTGCTCTGTGCAAAATGGATGCTGTTGATGCTCTGGTTGATCGCATGCAGGGATTGTCTTTGGAGGCTGCTGACGTCTGTAATTCGGTTGCACTGTGTCAGAGATCTCTGGCGTCTGGTGCGAACCAGGTCAGCCTTGAACCTAAGGTCGCTCTCCCAGATAGGTTTTCCAGGGGAAGTGATAACTTTGTCCGGTTCAGGGAATCTTGTAAATTATATTTTCGTCTGTGTCCGATTTCAGCTGGTGACGAAAATCAAAGAGTGGGGATTATCATTTCTCTGCTACAAGGTGATGCTCAGTCTTGGGGTTTTTCTCTGCTGATCGGTTCTCAGTCCCTCCGATCGGTGGATGAATTTTTCAGTGCCCTGGGCCTGATTTATGATGCCCCAGACCGGGTCTCTTTAGCTGAATCTAAGCTGCGTAGCTTGTGTCAGGGAGAACATTCTGCTGAGTCATATTGTGCTGAATTCAGAAGATGGGCGACTGACTCGGAGTGGAGTGATCCTGCACTCTGTAGTCATTTCTGTCAGGGGCTGTCTGAAAGACTAAAGATGCCCTTGCGTTTCATGAAAACCCAAGTTCATTGGAGGCGGCCATGTCCCTACCTGTAAGGATTGATAGACGTCTGAGGGAGAGGTGCAAGGTTCCCCTCAGGCAGGAGGCACTGTCGTATGGGGAATCTGTCCCTCCTGTCCCTCGGGGTACAGTGACACTGGAACCAGGGACTGGAGATGAGCCTATGCAGTTAGGTCAAGTCTCTTCTTACCCTGGTTATGGGAACTCTAGAGTGCTGAAAAGACAGTGTTATTTCTGTAGTAAAGAAGGACATTTCATTAATGTGTGTCCTTTTATTAAGCCTCAAAGTGGTAATGAAAAAAAGGGGGGGCTCTTTCAAAGGGAAAATGAGTTCCCTTACTTTTTGTAGTGTGAATGGGGAGTCAGAACAGGTATATTTGTATTCTACCTGCAGTACCCGTTTTCTCCTACCTGCCATGATGGTGCTAGACTCTGAAAATATTGAGTTAGAGGTATTTGTTGACAGTGGCGCAGGGGTTAATCTTATTGATTATCAATTTGTTCAGAGTCATGGTTTTATAACTAGCGCATTAAACAAAGAGATATCAGTGTTTGCTATTGATTCCGTTCCTCTCTCGCAAAAATGTCTAACTCATATTATGCAGAATATTTATTTGAGGGTGGGTGATTCTCATGTTGAATCAATTTCTTGTTTTGTTCTGAAGGGTTTGCCTGCTCCTCTGGTTCTGGTTGATCAAACATAATCCTATCATTGATTGGCAAACTAGACAAATCAGTAATTGGAGTGATTTTTGTATGGACAACTGTCTCGGCGCATCTATTTCCGTGGTTACCTCCGTTTCTACATGATTTTTCAGACGTATTCTCGGAGGGTGGAGATCAGGAGTTGCCCCCCCTCCCCCACCGAGAGTATGATTGTCCGATCAATCTTAATCCCGGAGCTAAATTGCCAAAATCACGGTTATATAATCTTTCCCAACCCGAAAGAGTAGCTATGCGAGAGTATATTGCCGAGAGTTTGATAAAAGGTCACATTAGACCATCTAAATCACCTATGGCAGCAGGCTTCTTTTTTGTAAAGAAAAAAGATGGGTCCCTTAGACCATGTTTAGATTTCCGGGAACTGGCTCTCATTACTGCCCGTGACCCTTATCCCCTTCCCTTGATTCCGGATCTATTTGATCAGATTGTCGGTGCCAAGGTGTTTTCTAAGTTGCATTTAAGAGGGGCTTATAATCTGATCAGAATCAAGGAAAGGGATGAATGGAAGATGGCCTTCAATACCCCTGAGGGTTACTTCAAAAACCTGGTTATGCCCTTTGGTTTAACTAATGCCCCGGCAGTCTTCCAGCACTTTATCAATTACATTTTCATCATTTGGTGGGGAGGTTCGTTGTTATTTACCTCGATGACATAATAATTTACTCATCCGATATGGAGACTCATCAGGATCATTTAAGACAAGTATTATCGATCCTTTGGGAGAATAAATTGTATGCTAAGTTGCAAAAATATGTGTTTGCTGTCCAGGAGCTGCAGTTTCTGGGTTACTTACTTTCTGCCTCAGGTTTTCACATGGATCCCGAAAAGGGCTGTGCTGTACTGGAATAGGGCTGGTCAGAGAATCAGAAAGCTCTCATGCGGTTTTTGGGATTTACTAATTACTACAGAAAGTTCATCCTGAATTATTCCACGGTTGTCAAACCTTTGACTGATATGACTAGAAATGGTGCTGACTTCTCTGTCTGGTCGGAAGATGCATTACAGGCTTTTTCCACCATAAAGGAATGTTTTGCTTCCGCTCCCATTCTGTCGCAGCACGATGTGTCTCAACCCTTCATTGTGGAGGTTGACGCGTCAGAAGTGGGTGTCAGAGCAGTTTTGTCGCAAATGGCGCCCGTGTGCTTTTTTCTCAAAGAAACTCTCTGCTGCCGAAAGAAATTATGATGTTGGGAATAGAGAGTTGCTGGCCATCAAATTGGCCTTTGAGGAATGGTGTCATTGGCTAGAAGGAGCGATTCATCGTATTACGGTAATTACTGACCATAAGAATCTGGTTTACCTGCAATCAGCAAAGCGTCTGAACCCTAGGCAGGCCAGGTGGTCATTGTCTTTTACCAGATTTAATTTTGTGGTCACTTATCGTCCTGGGATCAAAAACGTCAAAACAGATGCTTTGTCACGTAGCTTTCCTGGGGGGGAGATTCGGAGGATCCCGCTCTGATTTGGGCTGATGGGGTGGTGGTATCCGCTCTTTATCCTGAGCTGGAGGCGGAGGTTTTGGGGGCTCAAGGTGAGGCACCTGATTCCTGTCCTCCAGGGAACTTTTTTGTACCTTCAGAACTGCGACACAAGGTGTTCAAGGAACATCATGATACTGTCCTTGCTGGACACCCTGGGGGTAGATCCACTGTGGATCTTATTTCCCAGAGATTCTGGTGGCTAGGTTTGCGTAAATGTGTTAAGGGCTATGTAGCAGCTTGTGAGACCTGTGCACACACTAAGGTGGCTCACACTCGGCCATCAGGATCTCTTCCTTTGTCCATTCCATCTGGTTCTTGGACGCATTTGTCCATGGACTTCATCACTGATTTACCAAGTTCCTCTGGGAAGACTGTGATTTTGGTGGTGGTAGATCACTTCAGTAACATGGCTTATTTTGTACCATTATCTGGTTTCCCCAATGCTAAAACTCTTGCTCAGGTGTTTATTGATAACATTGTGAAATTACACAGCATTCCCTCTGATGTGGTGTCTGATAGGGGGACGCTATTTGTTTCCAGGTTTTGGAAGGCGTTTTGTACTCCACTGGGTATTCAGTTGTCTCTCTCTTCGGCTTTCCATCCTCAGTCGAATGGACAAACTGAGAGCACTAACCAGAACCTGGAGACTTTGACGTGTTTTGTCACTGAAAATCAGAAAGAGTGGTCCTCGTTTTTGTCCTTGGCTGAGTTTGCCTTGAATAACCGTAGACAGGTATCAAATGATAAGTCACAATTTTTTGGCGCATATGGGCTTCACCCATACCTTGGTACCTTTTCTGGGACTGAAGCTTCTGGGATACCTGAAGAGGAGATATTCTCTTCCTCGTTGTCTTCTATTTGGCGGAAGATTCAAATTAATTTGAGAAAATTGGGCGAAAGATATAAACGTATGGCTGACAAGAGACGTATGACTGGTCCGGACCTGTGTGTGGGTGATTTGGTGTGGTTGTCCGCTAAGAACATTAAGTTGAAGGTACCCTCTTGGAAGTTGGGCCCAAGATTTATTGGTCCTTACAAAATCTCGGCCATTGTTAATCCGGTTGCGTTTCGTCTGGAACTTCTGCAGGTCTGGAAGACCCATAATGTGTTTCACAGATCCTTGTTGAAGAAGTATGTTGAACCATCTCCTTTGCCTCCTCCTCCGGTTTTGGTAGATGGTAATCTGGAGTTTCAGATCTCCAGAATACTCAACTCGCGTGTTCTTCGGGGCTCCCTTCAGTACCTTGTGCATTGGAGGGACACAGCCCTGAGAAAAGAATGTGGTTATCGGCTACCGATGTCAATGCTAACCACCTTGTGAAGGCCTTTCACAGGGCACACCCGGATAAAGTTGGTCCTGGGTGCCCGGAGGTCACCCGTAGAGGGGGGGTACTGTCATGCCCTGCCCTGTGAGTGATCTGAGAAGATCTGTCAGACTTGCGGCACGTGAGCCTATCTGACAGATTGCTTTGTTGTGGTGTTGGGCAGGATCCCACCTCCTCACAGGTTCTGCTCATTTGTTAGTTAGTGATGCTATTTATCTCCACTTCTCACTATAGCCCTTGCGGTTTATAGTTTCTTCTGGAGTTCTCTGCTGGTGCTTGGTGGATCTCCTGCTCCCAGTCTGTCTTGAGATAAGTCCTCTTTTCTTCCTTTTTGTTGTATTTCCTGGCTAGGCCTCAGAAAGACACTGGTTCCTTCATCTCGTGCAAGGAACCTGTTGTCTTATCGTCTGCTCCCTAGCCTAGGGTTTCTTTCAGTTGCAGCAGGTATAAGGTTCCAGTACATGAACACTTCTACCATTGGGATTTTTTCATGTGGTTAGCAGACAGGGAAAGGCTTAGAGTTTGTCAGGTGGTGACCTTTCCCTGTTCCTTAGCTGTGGGGCCTAGCCTGGTGTTTTGTTACCTTTTAGTTGTGTTTGGTTTGCTTTCCTTCCCTCACCTTCCGTGACAGCTCCACTGTCAGACTGAGGTAATCCTCCTCACCTGGCAGTGCTGGCTGGTTTTTAGGCCTTGCAAAACCTGGCGTGGAACATGGGGAAAAGTCACCCACCCAGTACTTTGACTACTCCTAGTAAGAGCCGTCCCCGGATCAGCTATACAGCCACACCAAGTATTGAGGTGTCAAACAGCAACTGCTGCTGACACATAAAAACCGTCTCTTACTCCACCGAGCCAAGGAACCTCGTGACACATACCTATCATCCACAATAATTCCTTGTACCTTCTTACAGGTGTTACAGATGGAGAGCAATATATTACATGGTGATACATAGTATCTATTTACATAACACATTAATGATAGTATGCTTCTATGTACATCTCTATACTGGATAACAATTACTGGTGTATGAAAGAAGGAGGTTTGATCATATATGATTAAAGAGACAATAACCTCCCTCTCACACTTGAGCCTGATTAAAAAATGTGGGTGGTTAACCACACACTAGTTTGAATAAGTTAAATAAAGAATGTTTTTCAAGTGTTCCTTTTCAGGCCGTAAATCTATTTAGTTTAATTTTTTTTTTTATTAAATCAGAAATCAAAAAATATATAGCTTAACAATTCTAAATGAGAATATTAAATATCATAGATATCAATTGTTCTACATATTATCAAAGATTTTAATTTATATTTCCCTCCCCACTATAACCCCTCCATCTCCCCTCCAAAACAACCCCTGGGTCATTGTCGGTGGAGCTCCCAACCTAGTCAGCTAGTCCGAATGGGCTATGCGTTCATATATCATTGACCTATTTCATCAAAGTTCTCCGTTCTATAATTTCGGGTTTTCTTTTAGAGCCCTACTTGTTTACTATCAGGACTCTTGCTAATTGGAGCCCCACTAGCCATCTACGTCTATCTTGTTTACATTTAATACTGTTGGGGAGTAAGCCAAATATTGATTGTGCTATGCATGGCGTCAATCTTTGCGGCATGTTGCTCCCTAATTCAGCATATATATGTTGCCAGAAATTCTGAATATTTGGACAGTTCCAGAGTAGTTGGCAATAGCTTGCTGCTTCTCCATGGCATTTCAGACATCTATCATTTGTATCTCTAAACATCTTGGATAAGGATAAAGGGGTGTAGTACAGTCGATGTATGATCTTGAATTGTGTTAAACGGTATTTACTAGAAACAGAGGATTCTTTTATATTTTTATATATTATTCCCCAATTAAGTGCAATATTACCTAAATCCTTTTCCCATCTAAACACACTGTTAAATTTGTCACAGTAGCCAGTTCTACCTGTATCCTGTGATATATTTGTGCAATAGTGAAAGAGGACCCGTTATTTTTGAAGCAGAACTCCAGAAAGTTCTGTTCTTAGACCAAAAAATATTTTTTTTCCTTAGTGCAAGCGAATGTGTGTTAAATTTGGATGTATCTAAACATATCCAATAGTGAAGGTTCTATTCCCAGAAGTAACTTCTCTATAGGGTTTAGCTTACCTTGTGTAACTAAGTGTAATAATGTGAAGATTCCTTTCAATAATCAATAGTTTTGCTCAAGTATTGCAGCAAATTCACCTAAGTGTGTATTGTGTCAAATTGGAGCGAAGTGTAGACCGTGAGTTATTCCCAATATTATTTTAATTTGTTACTAACACTTTTGTAGCATATTACTAATGTGGCAATATTTCCTCATTATACCCAGTTAACCAGACTCCAATATGCTAAAGATGTCTCTTGGAGTGCCTTTATATCCTCGGGTAAGCAGCTGGAGAGTGTTGTCTCCCGCCCCACTCCCGTTCATGCACCACTGAATTTGAGCTGCAATGTAATATCCCTGAAAGTAGGGGAGTGAGAGACCACCATCTCCCTCCGCCAACCACAAGTATTGTTGCTTTATTCTTACGCGTTTCCTGCCCCATATTATATCATGTGATAATTTCTCCAATAATTAGAATAAAGACTCCTCAATCCATACTGGGCAGTTGGTCAAAACATAGAGCTCTATCGGGAGCAAAACCATTTTTATGAGGGAGTAGTAAGGGGGTATATGTATCGTCAAA
The DNA here is from genome assembly GCF_014858855.1 of Bufo gargarizans. Taxonomy (NCBI): domain Eukaryota; kingdom Metazoa; phylum Chordata; class Amphibia; order Anura; family Bufonidae; genus Bufo; species Bufo gargarizans. The sequence continues at coordinate 149,260,499 of NC_058086.1, read as the reverse complement.
CTGCAAAGTGACAGGTACCATGCCCCCTTTTATACAGATACCCCCGCCCCATTTATATTGCTTGATATTAAATTTATAGTGCTTGATAATTAAATTTATATTGCTTGATATTAAATTTATATTGCATCATATCAAATTTATAGAGCTTGATATTAAAATGTATAGCGCTTGATATTAAATGTATATTGCTTGATATTAAATTTATAGTGCTTGATATTAAAATTTATATTGCTTGATCTAAAATGTATATTGCGTGATATTAATTTAATATAATAATAGCATTAAAAATCAAACGATGACAAATTTTATTCATTTTAAAAAGCTTTATTTAATTTTCCTTATTTACAACAGTCCCGTAGGGACAGACACATTTGATTTTAATTACAGCATCGTACACATAAGCGTTTCATGCGTTTTGTTACAAATGAACGCACAATACGGTCATTTTTTCTAAAATCGTTAGTGAACATTTTTAACACATTTTCAAAAGACATTCCTTTAGCGAGACATTGTAAGATATAGATACAGTAATGGCCGCAGACCGTACTAACGGCGTCTTGTATTTGTCTGTTTTGATACCTTATAGTCTTAGAATTTTTATATAAAAACTGCATAAAGTCGCCAGGAAATATTTCATTTGCGGGTGATAAACCATAACTATCCAAAAAAATAGATACATCATTCGGGTATAATACAATTAAAATCCAATGCTTCACCCGCTGATATGAATTATCCATTTTTACAATGTATGCCGCGGGCCTGTCGATGATTTTACCCCCGGTAATAAATCGCACGGAAAAACAGCTTTAAATATGCGCCTGGCGTTAATATCAGCTTTTAAAAGCTTGAAAAGTTTGTCAGGGTCCGTGACTATGCTGGTATGTGACAAGTTAGAAATTTGTCTTTTTGGTGGGTTTACAGCTATCTTATCAGATCGCAAGCGAACATCTTTTTTTGTTTAAATGCCTCTATGTAAGCCGTTTTTTCAGAATCTGTTTTACACCAATTGGGATAACGGAAGCCTCCTGTTTATCTCTGAGGTGTAATTTGATGTATGGGGGCGAACAGATCGTCTGTTGTGTTCGGAAAATGCTAGACCTCGTAGATCTCTGCGATCCTGTAACCTTTTTCAACAGCTGAAACTAGTTCTATGGTGCACCATGTACCGGTCAGGGAACACTCGTCGTCTGTGTGGCTGCAAATGTCTTTCTGACAGTTCGAGGCGCATGTGTAACATAGCGGAAATATTCATTTTTTATTTGCTTTACAGGCAGGATCAGAAAAAAAAAATCTCTGGGCGGGTACACTTTAACTTTGGCAATGCCAAAGTATTTTTTGATGTAACCAAAATGATCATAAATTATTTTTGGGTGTCCTACAGGGTAAGTCTTAGTATTATTAACAAAAGGGTACAGACTGGTGAAATAGTAATAATGCACTGTTTCATCGGACTGCACCTTGTGATAAAGTTTAATGGCGTTAGTGCGACCGCCGTAAAGCGCGCCACGAGGTTCCAAAGGAGTCAGGAATTTCATTTTAATCAGAAAGTCTTTGACCCCCGAATCGTTTGCAATCATTTCCTGCCACTCGTGTTCCGACAGGACGCGGGCCATAAATCCTTGTCTCTGTAGTCGGCTTTTCCTGACTAGGAAAGATTGGTACAGCTGCCTGTAGGACGATTTAGTAAGCTTGTTGCTGTCATGCTCGTTATAGCACACAGGACACCCGTGATAAAAACAGCCCTGAAATTCAAAAGCGGTGTGTTTACCGTTAACAAACGCATACCCATCCCAAAAATATTTACCAACGTTTTTTTCACTGCCCTTTAACGCGTGTTGTATAGAAATGCCTTCAGCATGTTCAATGTACAGGATACACCTTAATAAAATGGGAATGGTTGGTGATATTAACTTTTCAAGATGGGTGGTGACCATGGCGGCCATTTTGAAGTCGGCCATTTTGAATCCAACTTTTGTTCTTTCAATAGGAAGAGGGTCATGTGACACATCAAACTTATTGGGAATTTCACAAGAAAAACAATGGTGTGCTTGGTTTTAACGTAACTTTATTCTTTCATGAGTTATTTACAAGTTTCTGATCACTTATAAAATGTGTTCAATGTGCTGCCCATTGTGTTGGATTGTCAATGCAACCCTCTTCTCCCACTCTTTACACACTGATAGCAACACCGCAGGAGGCAGGAGAAATGCTAGCACAGGCTTCCAGTATCCGTAGTTTCAGGTGCTGCACATCTCGTATCTTCACAGTTGGATTCAAAATGGCGCCATGGTCACCACCCATCTTGAAAAGTTTCCCCCCTCACAAATACTAATGTGCCACAAACAGGAAGTTAATATTACCAACCATTCCCATTTTATTAAGGTGTATCCATATAAATGGCCCACCCTGTACATGAGCCACTGTATAGCGGGTGTTGAAAATCGTTTCTGGGTCTTGTGGTAATTATCTGCAGGGACAATCGCTATGGTATTTTTGGGTAGAAATTTAAACCGGTACATAGCCATGCACACGGATGCCAATGTGATAAGTTGGAGCGGATCAATACATTTAGTGACCGTTCTGTATTTCTTTTCACATTTAATGTATTGCAGAACTTTTTGTTTCGTCATGGCCATAATCGTGTCCCTGTAACACTCACAAGCCCTTCTCAAAACCTCAACATCCTGCTTACAGTAGGCATTTAACTCTGCCTGAAAATTAAAGGTGTCATTTTTATGTTTCTCGTACCAATCCGTGAATTATTTTTTCTCACCGGGCATCATGTAATCGACGCCGTAATACCTAGCGGCCAGTAGGACGCCTATGTAGTTTTGATTTTCTGCCGTGTTGAAAAAATGTGGGAAGTGACCCTTGGTGCCTGAAAAACCCATAGCCTCGGGCATCTTGCTGAGCTTCATAGACATGAAATTCAGCGAGTCTATGAATCTATATTTTTAAGTCATTTAGGGTAATGCACATTAACCGACCGCCTTGATTTATAATATCAATTTAAAAATTTTCATTAATCAACTCATACAAAACAAAATAAGCATTGTAGCGGCCTGCATTGTGAGCTATGAACGTGTACCCTGAAAACGTACCATCTGCAAAAAATCGCACAAAGTCATGAGTACAGGATTTTCCGCTAAAATGCCAGGAGTTTGGGCCGTATAATGTGGTTGTGTAAATGAAATTGGGTATATGCAAGCCTGTTTCTTGCATGCATTCAAAATCGTAAAAGATATACTTGTCAGTCATTTTTTTTGGGTTGTATAGCTGCATGTAACAAACATGGTCGTCAAATTTGTCAACCTGTCCGCCGCAGATGGTGCATTTTAAACCGTTACATTTGTGATCATCGCCGCAGTCTATATATCTGTAACAAAATCCACAAAAAGTTTTTTTCTTACAAAGAGCGTTATCACTAAGTGGCAGGTTTCTATGTGTTTCAAAACAATCCTCTGAACGACAATACGTCCTACATATCGGGCAATGTGTTTTATTAGACTGCTCAACACAATTCGGTCTCTGGCACGCTTTACAAAACTGCATACACCCGTGTCGATATTTATGTTTGTATACAGTGCAACAAACGTCGCAAAAATAATCGAAACCGATAAAAGCTTTTAGATTTTTTATGCTATAATAATGCTTTTCACGGTGCAAAATATAGACGGTCTTTTCTTTAACTGTGCGGGCTGTGTGATAATAACGCCACTGACCCCTATTGTGGTACAAAATTTTAATTGTGATGTTTAATATTTTTTTTAATTCAGCAACGTCAGTAAAAGACACCAAATACCCATCGGGTATTTGTAAATCTCTATGCAGTTGTCGAGCTTTCTCTAACAATGCGACGTCGCTCAAAGCACCACCCTCCAAAATAGCGTAAACACTAGCGGCCAGGCAGACATTATTATCGTAATTATTAAAATCGTATAAATGTAGTTTTTTACGATCAATAATCCGACTATATGCGATACCGCCCAAACGCCTTCTGGCCCCACCACGTCGACACCTGACAATGATGACAACTAGTTTAAGTGTATTACCGGCTATGCACTCCGCGTTAGGCCTCATGCACACGACAGTTTTTTTTCACGGCCCGCAAAAACGGGGTCCGTGGGTCCGTGATCCGTGACCGTTTTTCCGTCCGTGGGTCTTCCTTGATTTTTGGAGGATCCACGGACATGAAAAAAAAGTCATTTTGGTGTCCGCCTGGCCGTGCGGAGCCAAACGGATCCGTCCTGAATTACAATGCAAGTCAATGGGGACGGATCCGTTTGATGTTGACACAATATGGTGCCATTTCAAACGGATCCGTCCCCATTGACTTTCAATGTAAAGTCTGGAGTTCTGTTATACCATCGGATTGGAGTTTTCTCCAATCCGATGGTATATTTTAACTTGTAGCGTCCCCATCACCATGGGAACGCCTCTATGTTAGAATATACTGTCGGATATGAGCTACATCGTGAAACTCATTTCCGACAGTATATTCTAACACAGAGGCGTTCCCATGGTGATGGAGACGCTTCAGGTTAGAATATACAAAAAAACTGTGTACATGACTGCCCCCTGCTGCCTGGCAGGTGCTGCCAGGCAGCAGGGGGCAGACCCCCCCCCCCCCCTGTTTTTAACTCATTGGTGGCCAGTGGGCCCCCCCTCCCCTGTTGTTAACTCGTTGGTGGCCAGTGTGCGCACCCCCCTCCCTCCCTCCCTCTATTGTAATAATAGCATTGGGGCCAGTGTGCGCGCCCCCCCAACCCCCCCCCTCCCTCCCTCTATTGTAATAATAGCATTGGGGCCAGTGTGCCCCCCCCCCCGATCATCGGTGCCAGCGGAGTAGAAGATTCATACTTACCTGGCTGCTGGCTGCTGCGATCTCTGTGTCCGGCCGGGAGCTCCTCCTACTGGTAAGTGACAGGTCTGTGCGGCGCATTGCTGTCACTTACCAGTAGGAGGAGCTCCCGGCCGGACACAGACATCGCAGCAGCCAGCAGCCAGGTAAGTATGAAAATCTTCTACTCCGCTGATCGGGGGGGGGGGGGGTGTGCGCACACTGGCCCCAATGCTATTATTACAATAGAGGGAGGGAGGGGGGGGGTTTGGGGGGGTGCGCACACTGGCCCCAATGTATTAAAACAATAGAGGGAGGGAGGGGGGGGGTTGGGGGGGCGCGCGCACACTGGCCCCAATGTATTAAAACAATAGAGGGAGGGAGGGAGGGGGGTGCGCACACTGGCCACCAACGAGTTAACAACAGGGGAGGGGGGGGCCGCACAATGATATTCAAACTGGGGAGGGGGGGGTCTGCCCCCTGCTGCCTGGCAGCCCTGATCTCTTACAGGGGGATATGATAGTACAATTAACCCCTTCAGGTGCCGCACCTGATGGGGTTAATTGTACTATCATATCCCCCTGTAAGAGATCGGGTGCTGGCAGGCAGCAGGGGGCAGTCTTGTACACAGTTTGTAGTGTATTCTAACTAGAAGCGTCCCATCACCATGGGAACGCCTCTGTGTTAGAATATACTGTCGGATCTGAGTTTTCACGAAGTGAAAACTCAGCTCTGAAAAAGCTTTTATGCAGACGGATCTTCGGATCCGTCTGTATGAAACTAAAACCTACGGCCACGGATCACGGACACGGATGCCAATCTTGTGTGCATCCGTGTTCTTTCACGGACCCATTGACTTGAATGGGCCCGTGAACCGTTGGCCGTGAAAAAAATAGGACAGGTCATATTTTTTTCACGGATGCGGCTGCCAAACGGTGCATTTTCCGATTTTTCCACGGACCCATTGAAAGTCAATGGGTCCGTGAAAAAAAACGGAAAATGGCACAACGGCCACGGATGCACACAACGGTCGTGTGCATGAGGCCTCACTCTGTAAAGCGTTAGCGATATTGTCCAAAAATGTTTCGGCTCTAAATCCATCTCTAGAATACCTATTAGAAAAAATCTAATCAAACGTTTCAGGTGAATTGTATGAAATCACCCGGATCGGCGTCCCGTAAAACCCTATCTAACAATGTCTGTATAGAAGCGTGTATTGCATCAAGAGCGTCAACAAATGAGCGAATGGATTCGAGGTTAGCGAATCTGAAGTGTTCCGTGTACATGGTACTATTAAAATTCGCTAAGTCACGCTGTTGATGGTATACACGTTCTAGAAAAACTGATCTAACGTTTTGTGGTTCAGGGGGTTCGTCTGTAACATCCGTGTTATAGGTCATGTCGTCATTTTGTGGGTCGCCTGACTGAATACGCTTTGATTGCGTTTTTGAAGGTCTGTTAGTGTGCGAGCTGTTTGCACGACTGTGCTCCGCTTGCGCGGTCTGTGATTGCTGATGTGTTTTTCCAGCATTCAGACGAGCCGACGCACCAGTCTTGTTACGACATTTCTGTCTTTTTTTTATGGCTATTTTGTTCGGACGCCCCGACGTCGCATTGTTGCGCTGGCGACGCCTTTTTTCTCTAGCTAGTTTAGAAAGTTTAACTGAAAAACTGATTTTTATAGCCTGCTTTAACTTTCTAACCCTAGCACCTACAGTTGTTTTTGCGCTTTTAAAAGGTTGTCCACCTACACCAGTCATCACTAGTCAGTCTCTGTCTAGCAGCTCTTTTTCAAGAGCGTCAAGATGCATAATCAGTCGTGTGTATTTGTTACGCATAGCGTCTATTTGCCCCGCAGTCATTTTGTTGGGACTGTTAAACGCTAGAGACGTAGAGTCTTTAACGTAACATTTTAAATACATTGCCACGCGTGCCATTTTGCCGTTACATTTCGCGTCATACGTCTCTCCACCCTGGCAATAACACTTATCTGTTGTACATTGCTGCATGTGTCTGGCATATCAAATGTGATGCGATTTTTACAAGGTATTACATCTTGCGTATTGGGTATTGGTGTTATGTCGCATAAAGCTGTAGTATCATTTATTGCGCTAGTTGGCTCACCACTCTGCAGAACCGGCTGCGGCATTGTTAGAATTCTAGCTATCAGTGTAAACTGTTCCTGATGATGTTGATCGTCGTCTCTCTTTAACGACGCGGGATTTGGTGTTTTCTTTTCTTTTGGCTGAAATTTAAAGACAAACATTAAGATATAAGTATTATGAATTTCAAGCGCGCTAATTAAAACAGCTCACCGCGAAAGATAAATAGATAGATAGATATGTCATTACGACTTTTATAACAAAATTTAAGACAAGCAGCAAGATGAAAGTATTAAGAACTTTAAGCGTGCTAATTAAAGCAGAGCGCCGCGTAATATTAACTTACGGGCATCAGGACAGCGGATAATCGGCATTGCTGGATTTTCAGACTGCCAACTGTCGCAGGCGCTGGTGCACGGCTCTGGTGGTTCTGGGAATGAAGCAGTTCTGTTGACACTTGCGTCACTACCAGGCATCTGAAAAACTTTAAATTACAAGGTTTGATTAAAAAGCTTTGTTTATGCATGCTTACAAGTTATAGACATTGTTGTTTGATCGGATGTAGAGGGAGCCTTACCCGTTGTGTTATATTTCTTTGATGCCGCTTTGGAGACATCGGTCGTGGCTATTTTTCTTTTCAGCGCTGCATTTAAAAAAAAATGTATTAGACTTATAGAAAATGTTTAAATATATTACAGAAACAATGCGTTTTGGTCCTTATGCTCTTTGCCCCGCTTGCAACGCTTTTGTAGGGAATCATCGGCGAGTGTCGCGATGTCGTCAATTGTATACACTTTTCTTTTTCAGTGCTGCGTTTTAAAAACGTGTATTACAAATATACATAATGTTTAAAACTGACAACATCAAAGACGTCGATCGAGCCTTACGTATTCTGGCTTGCCGGGTCGTCTGTTTCCTTTCAGGTCGCCCTGGGGTTGTGAGATTGATAACTTGTGCCGGATCGTTCTCCTTTAGATCGTCAGAATTGTTGTTGCTAGTAACTGCCATGTTTGAATGTTCTGTATTTTCAGTATCAACGTTTCCATTCACAATTCTTAAAATGTCTCGGATTTGATCGTCTGTAATAAACGTGTATGAAATATAACTAGCGCTAAAACTATATAGATGGTTATACTTACCGATCAGGCAAGGAGTCGTCGGATTGTAATCAGGTTCGTTTGAAATGTCAGTATGGGCTATCGCCATACTGTGCGCCTCGTCTGAAAGCAGTTGTGCCCCACCACTGCTCATGTACGCCTCATAAAAATCGCCAGCCGCGATAAGCAGCTGCGCATCGGGGATAATGTCGTCTCCCCATAAATTTTGGTAAGAATCCATCTAAACAAATTGTATATTGTGTGTTAAAATATAGCAACATTTGTATGCTGTAAAAGAAAAGACATTTAGTTAGTGACGCATTACGCCCTATAAATATGCACAGTTACATAGATACAGATAACATAAGTCATATTCAATAAATAGTGAAAGATTAAAAGCATAACAGACAAATGGTGCTTACATTTTGAGGTGTTTAATGTCTTGGTGACCTATGCCTGTCCTTGCATACGTATCTCTGTGCTAGCCCTGCACAGACTGTGTCCTGTTTATATAGGCGGTTCCTGTTGTAAACCACACCATGTGGCAACGATTAGCATAATTATTAGTTGATGTCTCTCAAATAGTTAGATTATGTTTTATAAGCATGCATATGTTTATTATAGGCCTTTTTTATGTCCGAATCTTAATTTTATATCAAAAGCTTATCAAAATGTTATAAATGGGCTTATCAAAAAAGATTTTATAAAAAAGGATTTTTATAAAAATGAAGTTTATGAAACTAGGCGTGTTATCAAAATAGGATTTTATCAAAATGAAATTTATCAATCTGTATAATTTGATATAAATTCATATCAAAGTGGGTGGATTTTATATCAAAAGCCGTATGCTTTTTCTTCATTTGTAAACTGCTGGACATTAGATGTCACCATCTGTAGTAAGATGTCATAACCTTTGCAGTATAAAGCCATGCTTTAAACAGATGTGCTTTTGTTTTCATTTGTAAACTGCTGGACATTAGATGTCAAAATTTGTAGTAAGATGTCATAATTTCATTTGTAAACTGCCGGACATTAGATGTCACCATCTGTAGTAAGATGTCAGGAATCTCTCAAAACCTCAACATCCTGCTTACAGTAGGCTTTTGTCTTCATTTGTAAACTGCCGGGCATTAGCAGTAATCTGAGAAGAATGTCTGGGAGGATGTCACCATCTGTATTAAGATGTCAGGAATCTGAGAAGTGATAAACCATTAATGGTCAAATACAAATGTAGTAAGAATCAATATAAATTTAATATCAAGCAAAATTAATTTAATATCAAGCAATATAAATTTTAATATCAAGCACAATAAATTTAATATCAAGCAATATAAATGTAATATCAAACAATATAAAAGGGGTAGGGGGCTCTGTATAAAAGGGGGCGTGGTACCTGTCACTTTGCAGTTTGACAAAACATATACCCCCTTAATACTTGAGGGCTATTCTGTCTGCCTGTGATAGCGGCAATTTCTGCCATGTCCTTATCCTGTCTTTAATTCTGTTAATCATTGGGAGTGTGTTAAGCATATTAAATCTCTGTAGGTCGGCGCTAATCTTAATTCCAAGATATTCTATAAAATCAGTGGTCGAGAGCACCCGTACTATAGTTACATCATCAGGTGCTGGTCGGTTCAAAGGAAGAAGTACGGATTTCTCCCAGTTGATCTTATATCCTGACAGGGATCCATAATCATCAATAATTTGAATCACCGAGGGTAGGCCCTTTCATCCTGATTTCAGAAAAATAATGATATCATCCGCATATAAACAGATCTTGTCCTCTATCCCTTTACCTCGAAATCCTTTAATGGTCTGTGCGGCCCTGATATTACAAGCTAAAGGTTCCAGAAAGAGATTAAATAACAGTGGAGACAGAGGGCATCCCTCCCTGCCTGGCACCACGATGTAGGTAGGTTGCCTCCGAGCTTGTTCCATTGATGTTAATGTTGGCCGTAGGGCGATGGTAGAGCATATGAGCCCATTAAATAAAATTGATCCCTATATTCATCCTCTCTATTACCCGCCAAAGGAAGGGCCACTCCACCCTGTCAAAAGCTTTCGCCGCATCCAGTGACACGATGGAGCGGTCCTCCCCATACTGAATATTAGCAAATACTCTGCAGATATTAGATCTTGACTGTCACCTAGGGATGAACCCTGTCTGGTCAGGAAGGACCAATTTATGTATCACCTTTTTAAGCCTATTGGGCCAAAAGTTTTGCAAGAATTTTTTAGTCAGTGTTTAATAATGAGATTGGGCGGTAGGAGCCAACCTCCTTATCCTTATCTTTTTTTTTTATGAGAGTGATTGAGGCTTCCATAAACGACGAGGGAAGGCTGCCTGAATCCCAAGAGGCATTTAGTACCTATAGCAATGATCTCTTAATTGTTTTCTGTTAGATCACTTCGGTATAAATTGTATGTTAGGGCAGACTTGTTGACTACCGTTTAATTGTTTTTCAGGCACTCCTTGGTGATTCATTAATATTTTGGGCTCAGAAACTAGATGGACTGCGGACCTACACTGAGAATCTGGCTTTTGATCTCAAGGTTTTAAATATCTTTTGTATAACGGCGGTTGCTGACTGCCAATTTTCCCCATACCCAACACCGTGGTCTCGGGCTCTGTGTTTGGGTGAGCACTGTCCTCCCTGTTTGAGGGCTGGCGCACGTCACTTCCTGTGATTTAAATATTAAACACATGTGACATGTGCTGACCTTCTGTACCATTGAAGTGAAAGGGGCTTATCTGCAATACCAAGTGCCGCCACTATCCAATGGGCGCTGCTGTGGTTGGCAAGTTGTGAGGTGGCCCCAACGCTCACCAGAGTGCTGGTGAGCACCGCGGCTTACTCATATGGCTGATCTGCTGGGGTGCCGATCTCAAATTGATGTCCTATCCTTAGACAAGGAAGGAAATTAACACAAATATGGCTACTAAATGGAGACCAGCACAAGCATGTAGAATATACAAACCTCAAGCAGATGTTGCCCTTAGTCACATTTAAATCCAGAACCCTAGCACTGCAAGACAACAGTGCCAACTAGAGATAAGCGAATTTTTCAAAAATTCGATTCGGCCGGTTCACTGAATTTTTCGGAAAAATTTGCTTTTAATTTATTCGCAATAAATCGTGTTAAAAAACGGCTATTTCCGGGATGCAGAGAGCCTTTATAGGGGTGTAGAACACTGTGCCTTGCAGTAAAACGCATGGGGAGTCTGCTGTGGTAGTGAAACAATACTGTGAGTCAGTATGACATGCAGATTACAGGCCTCACTCTTAGAATCACTGCACACTTTACTTATTTGGGCAGTTCAAGGGGCCAAAACTGACCAAATAACTCAAGTATGAACTCAGCCTTACAGGACGATGTTAGCACCAAGAAGAAGCCCACTCCTTTTACACCATCGGCAGCTGATTCCACATAGATGTCTACAGAACCTGTTCTATTTAACGCTTATAAAAGTAGAGACCCCCGACAGAGTGGAGAGGGTGTCCGCAGTAAGTTTGTGTTGACGTCACTGATTATTTTGCCCTTCCTCTGATCCGTCACAACAATAACCCCTGATCCTGTCTGTTGAGCATTTGCCTTCACTCGGTCAGCATTTGGTCAGTAATCCATCAATATTGCTAATGCCAAAAAAGAAAAACAGGAGTGGATCTAAAACAGAGATGACACGTGAATGGAATATTTGCATGTCTTCTGTGTTTTCTACCCACTCCTGCTTTTGGCTACCAAATCATAAGCCAATTCTGATGGGACCATGCAGGCCTTAAAGCTGCTACACAGACAGGATCCATTGTGGTGGGACCTTCGGCTGACAGGTTAATGCCTCTGATTCAGAATGCAGTGGCTCCTTCCACCTGATCTAGTCATGGTAAGGCATGGTTTGAATGGTTGTCATTTGCTGAGGCAGACGCATTGCTTACATCTGACTTTTGCCATAGGTTCACACAATTATATTTGTGTCATCTTCATGATACGGGGTGTTCTTCAGGCGTGGTACAAAAAAAGGCTATCGGGCATTTCCTTCGCATTTGTCTATTGGGTATCTATGACGTCACTAAAGATTTTGCCATTTCTTATTATAAAAGGGTAGAGGAAGGAATCTCGTCCAGTTGACAAACGGCGACCCGTGTCCTTTGCTTTACTACAAAGACTTTGCGACATCCTTCCTTTCGTTTGTTCTTCCGAATTCGAATCACGGCTGTTTTCATGTGCTTTTGTGCTATGTTTCTTCTGTGCAATGCGCTACGTACCACCGAGTCTCCACTACTGGAAGAGGACGTGTGCTTTTTTTCCAGATGCAGTAAAGGTCCGCATTCGACGTTCGAAGACAGACATTTATGGGCAAGGCGTTTGGCAGTCTATCTCTGGTATTGAACGCGTATTTTGCCCAGTGCGTGTGGTTCGTTCAGTTTCTTAGTTCACGCCGGCGGTTCTCCTCTTACCAAAAATCAATTTACAACAATCTTCAAACACTGTATTGCTAAGTCAGGTTTGCCCCCATCAGAATTTGATACACATTCATTTCGCATCAGGGCAGCTACAATCGCGGATGCGGCGGGTATGTCGGAGGCGCAAGTTAAGAGACTTGGGAGATGGAAATCTGATTGTTTTCAAAGATATATAAGGCCTAATTTATTAACCGGTTAATAGTTGTTGTTTTTTTTCCTTTAGATTTTAAGAGGCCATCAGTGTGGTTGCTTGGTTACTCTTACATTTACTGGGCCGCGCAAAGGGCATTATACCGCCCGGGAGGCTTGCAATTGGGGTTCATGCAAGCGGACGTGTCCTGGAGAGGTGTTCGGGGTCTTAAATGGCTGCAGGTGCTACCGGAAGTGGTGACGGTTAGCCTGGAATCCTGTGGCCCCACGGTTCTGGTTATCCACACCTGTGGCAACGATTTATGTGCAGTTCGGATTTTGGAGCTGATTTCCATTATTCGGTCGGACTTTGATCATTTCCCAGCCTTCTTTAATGATTTTGTTGTGATTTGGTCCGAGATAGTTCCTTGTGTATTGTGGAGCAGAGCTAGGAACAACAGTGGCGTAGAGAGGGCACATGGTTTGCTGAATATGCAGGTGTCTAGACACGTTAGGTCGAAAGGTGGGGTAGTGGTTCATCACCGTCAGTTGGAGGGAGACAACTGAAATTTAATAATACGGGATGTAGTACACCTTAACGACAAAGATCTGGACATATTTCTATCGGGGTTGCAGGATGCCATTTACAGAACCCTCTTCATTTTGTTGGCGAAAAGTTGGAGCTCGGTGTAGGCTTACACCCGGCTCCGGTGGCGGAGGGAGGACCTTGTCTAAGAAGAAGATGCAGAAGTGGAAGTCACCTGAAGTTTCCACAAAGACATGCTCACCGTGGCCACAGTAACCAGGCATACGAGGTGACGAAGAAAGTGCAGCGGCTTGGGATTTATGGGTAGAAAAGGTCCCCTTGTATTTGTAATAAAGCTGTGGCCTCCCCCCTTTTTACCACAAATATAAGGTTCAGTTTATTTATTTGATAAATAGAGAACCCCCTGAGCACGTGGGATGTTGAATGTCTCTTCAGTCCCGTGGCTCCCATGCTGTGTAAGAGTTAATTACAGGGGAGGTCTTGCTGGGCCTAATGCGCCTCAAGGGGAGTATACACTCACCTAAAGAATTATTAGGAACACCATACTAATACGGTGTTGGACCCCCTTTTGCCTTCAGAACTGCCTTAATTCTACGTGGCATTGATTCAACAAGGTGCTGATAGCATTCTTTAGAAATGTTGGCCCATATTGATAGGATAGCATCTTGCAGTTGATGGAGATTTGAGGGATGCACATCCAGGGCACGAAGCTCCTGTTACACCACATCCCAAAGATGCTCTATTGGGTTGAGATCTGGTGACTGTGGGGGCCATTTTAGTACAGTGAACTCATTGTCATGTTCCAGAAACCAATTTGAAATTATTCGAGCTTTGTAACATGGTGCATTATCCTGCTGGAAGTAGCCATCAGAGGATGGGTACATGGTGGTCATGAAGGGATGGACATGGTCAGAAACAATGCTGAGGTAGCCCGTGGCATTTAAACAATGGCCAATTGGCACTAAGGGGCCTAAAGTGTGCCCAGAAAACATCCCCACACCATTACACCACCACCACCAGCCTAGCCTGCACAGTGGTAACAAGGCATGATGGATACATGTTCTCATTCTGTTTACACCAAATTCGGACTCTACCATTTGAATGTCTCAACAGAAATCGAGACTCATCAGACCAAGCAACATTTTTCCAGTCTTCAACAGTCCAATTTTGGTGAGCTCGTGCAAATTGTAGCCTCTTTTTCCTATTTGTAGTGGAAATGAGTGGTACCCGGTGGGGTCTTCCACTGTTGTAGCCCATCCGCCTCAAGGTTGTGCGTGTTGTGGCTTCACAAATGCTTTGCTGCATAGCTCGGTTGTAACGAGTGGTTATTTCAGTCAACGTTGCTCTTCTATCAGCTTGAATCAGTCGGCCCATTCTCCTCTGACCTCTAGCATCAACAAGGCATTTTCACCCACAGGACTGCCGCATACTGGATGTTTTTCCCTTTTCACACCATTCTTTGTAAACCCTAGAAATGGTTGTGCGTGAAAATCCCAGTAACTGAGCAGATTGTGAAATACTCAGACCAGCCCGTCTGGCACCAACAACCATGCCACGCTCAAAATTGCTTAAATCACCTTTCTTTCCCATTCTGACATTCAGTTTGGAGTTCAGAAGATTGTCTTGACCAGGACCACAACCCTACATGCATTGAAGCAACTGCCATGTGATTGGTTGACTAGATAATCGCATTAATGAGAAATAGAACAGGTGTTCCTAATAATTCTTTTGGTGAGTGTATATATATATATATAGGATTAACGTCTCCTCCACTTCCTCTTGGTGTGCGCTCGGCCAGCGAAGACTTTCCCACCCTCCCTCCCTGTGTTTGTTATTTTTCCCCAATTCTGCAGTAATATGTTACAGATGTTTACATTGTTTTTGTTGTTGGTTGGCTCAGATACCTGTAATTTCAGATGTCACAGCCGGCGTAGGGAGGACCTTGTCTAAGAAGAAGATGGAGAAGTGGAAGTCACCTGAAGTTTCCACAAAGACATACTCACCGTGGCCATGGTGACCAAGCAAACGAGGTGATGAAGAAAGTGCAGCAGCTTGGGATTTATGGGTAGACAATGGCCCCCTCTTTTTGCCACAAATATAAGGTTTAATTTATTTATTTGATAGATACAGAACCCCCTGAGTGAGTGGGATGTTGAATGTCTCTTCAGTCTTTGTTTTTCGACTGACATACTTCAATAAAGATTTTACCAAATATTACTACAGTGCTGAACGCTGAATAAAATTTGTTTTTCCACCGAAAAAAGTCACAAAAGAGTTTACCACATATAACGGAGCACAGAGATGGAGAGGGTCTTCGGATTCCACCTGCACTATACGGACATCTCAGAAATGAACCGCTGCTCCCGATAGCAGCTCCTAGGAAGGTCATGGAGCGTCCCGGTCATCCGGCATCTATTCGTTCCGCTGAAGGATTATTTTGAAAGTGTGTAGAAGCCACACAGGGCCCCCACGCTGCAGATTTATCATGGAGATATCATGAAGATTTTACCGCATATAACTACAGCGCTGAACGCTGAATAAAATTAGTTTTTCAACCGCAATACGTCAATATAGATTTTACCATTTATAATACAATTTGTTTTCCACCGAATTCCATCAATAAAGATTTTACTGCATATAACCACAAAGCTGACTGACTACTACCGCAGCTACTTCCGTGAACCCCTTCGCCACTACTTCCAGGGTAGATAGGCTGCTGCAAAGCAGGTGCTCTACCCCGGGCACATTTGGGTCCGGACCTCCCACTGCTGCCACCCTGCTGACTCCCACTCATGCTTTAAAAATTATACAACGTGAACTGAGAATATATTTTTCTTTTTGTACTGAAATTGGCCACTAAACACTTTCAAGACATAATCGCTGCCGACGTGAACTTAGAATGTATTTTTCTTTTCGTACTGAAATAGGTCACTAAACGCTTTCAACACATATAACCGCTGCTGACGTGAAATGAGAATGCATTTTTCTTTTTGTACTGAAATACAAAATAACACATATCACCGCCGCACTGACTGACTGCTACCGCCGCTACTTCCGTGAGCCCCTGCACCACTACTTCTCGGGTAGGTAGGCTGCTGCGAAGCAGGTGCTCTACCCTGGGCACGTTTGGCTCCCGACCTCCCACCCTGCCACCCTGCTGACTCCCAGCCGTGCTTTCAACACATATAACCGCTGACATGAAAACTGGAAAATGTCTGACTGTAAGATGTCTGCCGCATTTATAGGGCTGTGACATCACAGGGCTGGCTGCTGATTGGCTGCATGCAAGCATGTCTATCAGGGTGATCTCGCCTTCCCAGAGTTCCTTGCCCCATGTCCTCAGTCCGTACACATGTAGCCGCCATTTTAGGAAAAAAATCCGATTCGTTACCACGAAGCGTGAAGAAATTTGCATTTGTTGCGAATCAAATTTTTCCGGAAATTCGGATCAAATTCCACTTTGTCAGCTTCGATTCGCTCATCTCTAGTGCCAACCACTGAGCCACCATGCTGTCCATGGTTGATAAATAGGCCAACAATACAAATTTCAATTTAGGTTTCCTTGTCAATCAGGATACAAAACTGAGTCTCCAGTACTTAACATAAAAATGAAGTAAAAAGTGTTCTCACATAATTGCATAACCTTCAACAGTGCTTTGTTTTCTTTAACCCCTTCCCGACTGCCATACGGCTATATATGTGCTATCTGGATGTACCCCCTAAAGATAGCACGTATATAAACGTTATGGCACCTATTTAATCCAAGCACTGCAAAGCGCTTGGATTAAAGCTTCTGCCCCTGCACAGCCGATGTTATGGACAGTGTAGAGTCCAGTAATGCCGGAAATCGACCAATTAGAGTGGTCCCTTGCCGGCGATCGCTCCGATTGGTTAGTCTGTGCAGACTAACCAATCGGATCACCGCAGTGTAAAAGTGCCGGTTTCAGGCTCTGAGCTGCACTCAGAGCAGGAAATCAGGTACCATATCTGCTGTGCCCCCAATATGTGAGCCCCCTGCGCCCTGCCTCCAGCTTTGCCGGCTGTGCACTGTGTATGTGCCGGCAACTGTGCCTGCCTGCCCCCATCCATGGCCTCTGCCCCCATCCATGTCCCCTGCCATCTGTGTCCCCTCCCAGCCCTCATCTGTGCCCCCTTGTGTGGTGCCCCTGCTGTATCTAATGGCGGCGGCTCTGTTCCTAGGCCGTCACCATCAGCAGCGAGTGTCAGCTATATGCTGACACTCTGCTGTAACCCCTTAGATGCCGCTGTCAGCTGCATCCAAGGGGTTAACAGAGGGAGGGTGCTCCCTCTCTAAACCATCGGGCTGCTGCGCTGCAATGGCATCGGCCCGATGGTTGCCATGGCAACTGGGCGCCACGCATTCAGTGTTGCCATCTATCAGTGTAAAACTGATAGTATTATACTTTGCAATCCAAGAGCATTGCAAAATATAGTACAGCCATTAAGCCCCACTGGATCTTAAAGATCCAAGTGGCACTTGATTAAAAAAAAAAAAAAAATGTGTGAAATAAAAAAAAAATAATTGGGACAAAAGTTAATTCAAAATAAAATAAATTGCCTTTTCCCACATCCGCTCATTTATAAGAGATTAAAAAAATTTAAAAATTGAAATAAACTACACATAATTGGTATCGCCGCGTCCATAATGACCTAATCTATAAAATGATCATGATACAAATTTCACATGGTGAATGCTGTAAAAAATAAAAATAAACAATGGCAGAATTGCTTCACCTCTGAACAATATTTAATTAAAAGTGATCAAAAAGTCATGCATCTTAAAATCTCAAAAATGATACCAATAAAAAGTACATTCCATCCCGTTAAAAATAAGCCCTCATACAAGTATGTTGATGGAAAAATAAAAACGTTATGGGATTTTAGTAATGCAAAAAAAAAAGTTTAATAAAAAGTGATTTTATGATTTAAAAGTGGTAGAAAATGAAAACAACTATACAATTTTGGTGTTGCCATAACCGTATCACCCCACAGAATAAATTTATCATATCAAATATACCACATGGAAAACCCCATAAAAATAAACACTGACAGAAATGCAATTTTTGCCCGCTTTACCGCCTATAAAAAATTATAAAAAGCACTCAAAAAGCCATATAGACCCTAAAATTGTACCAATAATAATTACAGCCCATCCTGCAACAAAAAAAAAAAACAAGCTCTCATGCAGCTACATTGATGGAAAAATCAAAAAGTTATGGGTCTTCAATTTGGTGATGCAAAAATTTTTTTTTTTATAAAAAGTGATTTTATGATATAAAAGTGGTAGAACATGAATAAAACAATATAAATTTGGTATGGACAGAACCGTATCAATCCACAGAATACAACCATCTTATTAAGTCTACCACATTGAGAACCCCTAAGTCTACCACATTGAGAAAAAAACACTGGCAGAATTCCAATATTAGCCACTTCACCTCATACATTATTTTATAAAAAGCGATCAAAAAGTCTAATGTACCCAAAAATGTTACTATTAAAAACTAAAGCTCACCCCGTAAAAAATGAGCCCTCACACAGCTTAGTCAACAAAAAAATTAAAAAGTTATGGCCCTTAAAATCTATTTCAGCAAATGTAATGTTAGAAAATGCAGATGCCACTCCTTTCCTTTTGAATTATGCCGTCTGCTCATACAGCAGTTTACGACCACATATGGGGTGTTTCCGTATTTAGGAGAATATAGGCATTTTCTCCTGTTATACCTTGTTAAAGTGAAAAATGTGGGCTTTTTGGCAAATTTTTCTTGTGAAAAATATAATTTTTCATTTTTACAGCCATGTGTTTCTAAATATTATGAAACGCCTCTGAGGTAAAAGTAGTCAGTAAACCCCTCAATGAGTTATTTGAGAGGTGTAGTTCCCAAAATGGATTCACTTTTGGATGGTTTCTATTGTAGGGCTGCCTTATTGTGCCTTTAAATATGACATGACACTCAAAAGCTATTTCAGCAAATCTGCTCTCCAAAAACCATATGTTGCGTCTTTCCTTCTGAACCCTCCCGTACGCCCATACAGCTGTTTATGAACATAAATGGGGTGTTTCTGCAGAATCAGGGTAATAAATATTAAGGTTCATTTTGCTGTTAACCCTTGCTGTGTTATAGAAAAAAATTGGATTAAAATTTTAAATCTGCACAAAAACTGAAAATTGTAAATTCCACCTCCATTTTCCTTTAATTCTTGTGGGACACCTAAAGGGTTAACATAGTTTTTAAAAACGGTTTTAAGTAATTTGAGGGGTGTAGTTTCTAAAATGGGGTCATTTATGGGTGGTTTCTATTATGTAAGGACCTCAAAGTGACTTTAGAACTGAATGGGTCCTTGGAAAAGTTGGTTTTGAAAAAGTTGAACTATTGCTTCTTAAAATCTAAGCCTTCTAACGTCCTAAATAAATAAAATGTGATTTTCAAAATTATGCCAACATAAAGTAGATATATGTGGAATCTTAAGTAAAAGCTATTTAAGGAGGTATCACTATCTGACTTTAATGCGTAGAAATTAAAATTTAGAATTTGTTTCCCACATTTCCTGTAAATTTGGGATTTTTTATAATATAAAGGTAAATATAAAGGTAAAACTAATTTACCCCTAACATTAAGTATGAGATGTCACAAAAAAACTGTCTCAGAATAGCTTGGTTAAATAAAAGTATTCCAACGTTATAAGCACATAGTGACACGTCAGATTAGCAAAATTTAGCCTGTTCACAAAGGTGAAAAATGGCTTGGTCTTGAAAGGGTTAAGGACTAAATTCTGAATTGCTATGTTGAGTGTCAGTTATTCAATTTTTTTACTTTTTAAAATATAATCTTTAGTGACAGTCCTTGCATAACCTCTTGAGTTAAACATGAGATGTTTATCAAGTTGGGATTCATGTCTTTCAGATAAATGTACAATTACACAATGATATAATGATCAGATTGTATAGAGGAATGCGAGATTACTCTGTTTACTCAAGCTGCCACTGATTTCAGAGATCACAGCCTTTGGGCACTGTTGAGAGATGTCTGTTACATAAAATATGATGCAAAATTTTAACTGACAACAGCCCATTTTTTTGGTATCTTCACACCAATGGCAGTGTGTACTAAAGGTTATGTCAGGTTTCCACTATAACTCTGAGTAGTGCCAAAGGAGTGTGAGCCCAAGAGAGCTTTTTCCTTCTGGAGTGGTGGTCTTCAATGGTGGTTCAAGACTTCAGCAATGTAATCTGTCCACGTGTGCTGATCCTATGACAAACCAGAAGATCATACCTGCTGGCCACAGGTTGCCTGTTAATTTAGGTTCCTGGTGTTTGTTGGATACCTGTATACTTACCTGATCCTGTTCCCTGACGATCCTTTGCCTGCTCCTCCTGTACTGCGCATCCTTCCTGGTATATTGACCTCGGCTTCCACCTGACTATTCTTTGCGGACTCCTTTGGTACTTCTCGACTCTCCTGGTATTTATGACCCCGGCTTCTCCTGACCATTCTTTGCTTATCCCTCTGTACTGCGTTGTCCTCTTGGTTTTGACCCGGTCCGTTCACTATCCGTTATTTGTCTTGTCTGTCCTTCCCACACGTATCCTAAGTTAGGGACTCCCGTCCAGTTGTCCCCTGTCATCAGGACTCGTGAGGCAAGTAGGCAGGGCCAGGGGTGAGGGTGGAGCGCAGTGGTCACTATCCTCCCCCCTGTGTGTGTGTGTACGTGACCGTTACACATACTCAGAGTAAGGCCTCATGCACACGACCGTTCTGTTTTTTGTGGTCTGCAAACCGCAGATCCCCAAAAAAACTAAGCCGCCCGTGTGCCTTCTGCAATTTGCAGAACGGAACGGGCGGCCCATTGTAGAAATGCCTATTCTTGGTCGCAAAACGGACAAGAATAGGACATGCAAAAATTTTGGGGCGTTGCCACAAAACGGAGCAAAGGATGCGGACAGCACACGGAGTGCTGTCTGCTTCTTTTGTGGCCCCATTGAAGTGAATTGGTCTGCACCCAAGCTGCAAAAACTGCGGCTCGGATGCGGACCCGAACAACGGTTGTGTGCATGAGGCCAAAGCCCAAAATCTCCATGCAGATGTTTCCTTGGTTGTATTTGAACCTAGGACCCATGCTGCACAATGCCCTGTGCTGTCCACATTGCCCCATGCTGCCAATGACTAAAAATCTTGAGAAATGTTATGTTTCCAGCTCCTATGCACACCGATGTGTCTCTATGTAATAGACAAGCAAACTCTGTGTAGTCTGATTCTGAAGACATATTTCCATCTGTCCTTCCCTCAGACCACACTGGGTTGCTCTGATTACACTGAACTTATGTAATCAGGGGTGTAGCAAAAAGATAATTTAGTAGATATGCCAAGGTGCCCAGTACTGAACTCCACTTAACCGCCAACAGTGTACCCTAAATGGGCTATGTACGCCAGTGCCTACATTGCAAGACAGTACAGGATTGGCTTGAATACTACACAGCAACATCAAAAGCAGAAGATGCAAAATTCTAACTGAGGTGGTCTCCAAATGATGTAAAGGAATTGACTGTGACCAGCTAAATACTAACAGTTCTAAGGTGGCATCTACAGGAGCCCTGATTGTGACCATAACTCTTCCATTTTGATGAGTCCAGGTAATCGATTCAAATGATAAGAGTTAATTTCAAGAATGTAATGCAGGTCTCAGGTCTATTTGCGAAATTCAGTTGGCCAAAGAAAGCATCAAACTTGGAAATGTGTAAGGAATAAAGAAACACTGATTATTTTTGTAGGTTGGCACTCCGATGGTAAAAGTATTTGGCATCTCTTACTACCAAAGGTAAACTGTTCAAATGATAAGAGTTCATTTCAAGAATGTGATGCAGGTCTCAGGTCTATTTGCTTGAGGTTTGCGAAATTATTTGGCATCTCTTACTAACAAACAGAAAAAATGAATTGATACCAGATGGAACCTGTCTGTCATGAACGCTATTATTCACTGCAAGTCCTTGGACGGCATTGGTTTGTATTGAGCTGAAAAACTGGACAAATATCTCACCATGTGTCAGCAGATTCCTTTTTTTTTTATAAAATGAAAAATTGAAAAATTCTGCGTGGATAAGTATTTAACACTTGATAGAACCACCTGCAAATAAACACCCATTCTGCCATGCACATAGTCAAATAGGGGTATATGCAAGTCAATCACTAATGCTTTCTCCCACTAGGACACTAATAGTGGATACGTGTTCTATGTTTTATAATGCTTGATCTGCTATGACATTGTTCGAATTTTTTTTTTTTACTAGGTTTCTACAATCTGTAATATGTCTTTAAAGGGGTTGTCTCCCTTCAGCAAATGGCATTTATCATGTAGAGAAAGCTGATACAGGGCACTTACTAATGTAAATTTTTCCATCAAATTACACATTTCTCGTTTCCATACTTACAACAACCCTTTAATCCAGCACCAGTGGCCATGCTTGCACACTATAGGAAAAAGTGCTGCCCCCTCTGGTGGTGGGGACTGTGGGAGTGGAAAATGACCATGCAAAATGAGAATTGTATAATGCAATGAAAAAAATGATCTAGCCTTCAAAGGAAGCAATATGGACAATCACAATACATTAGTAAGTGCATTATAAATGCCATTTGCTGATGTGAGACAACACCTTTAACACCTTCAGTGCCCTGTGATTTTCCTTTATTGTATTTTTCACTACCTGGCTTTTCAGAGCCATAACTTTTTTTTATTTTTCTGTTCACACAGCGGTGTGAGGACTTGTTTTTTGCAGGACAAGTTGTACTTATTAATGGCTCCATTTACTATAGCATATAATGTAGCGGGAAACTGGAAAAATTTTTTTAAATGGGGTGGAATTCAGAAAAAAACACAATTCCACCACAATCTTTTGGGTCTTGTTTTTATGGTGTTCCCTGTGTAGTAAAACTCCGGGTGTACACAATTACGGTTATACCACATTTATATAATTTTTATTTTTGCTTTAATGCTGAAAAAAAAAGTAAACTTCTTCTTTTCATCACCATATTCTGACCTCTTATAATTATGTCCACAGAGCTCTATGAGGGCTAATTTTTTGCAGGATGATCTGTAGTTTTTATTGATACCATTTTGGAATATGTATGACTTTTTGATCACTTTTTGTTTAATTTCTTTAGGTGGTGAAGTGATGGAAAAATGGTGAATCGGCTATTTGGATCATTCCCCAAAGCATAAATATTTTTATATTTTAACAGTACGGGCATTTGCGTACAAGGTGATGCCCAAGATCTTTCTTTTTTTATTGTATATTTATTTTTTATTGTAGGGAAAGGGGGTGATTTGTATTTTATATTTAAAAAAATGTATACAGTTTTTAAAACTTTTGTTTCCTTTTTACTTTTTTGTATATCACCCTAGTTGACTACAACATACAATCATTAGATTGCTTTTGCAATTTGTAATGAATAACTATTACATTACAGATACAGAATTTTGAATATTCCAATGCAGTACTGCTAACTGAGACAGATCTGCATTGAAATATACTAGTAATCAGCCTGGAAGCCTTGTACAGACTGAGGCCTACTACTAGAATCGAACGCCTTTCCTAATGTCAGGAAGCATTCGGCTCCCGGTTTTAAGACTCCCAGATGCCATGGTCACATTTGAACATGGTATCTTAGAGGTTAATTAGTACCGCAAATCAAGGACATCAGCCAAAACCTCTGCTGTGTAAAACAACAGAAACCCAGCGGTTATGATGCCCACTGAGATTGCGTGTAGGCGCCATTTTAAAGACCAGACTTCCACCATACATGTACGCCAGACGTCCAGAAAGGGTTAAATATGTCTTGGACATTGAATGCTGTGGCTGGAACAAGTATCTATCTTTTCTGTTGTAGAAACTTCTGGAAGGATGGTGGAGTTAAGATAGCTTTGAGCTCCTGCTTCTTTGCCAGTCCAGTGAGTCTACAAAGCAGTGAAAAGACATAGGTCACAGGCCTCATGGCCCAAGACTTGGTCTTATGCTTCTGGCCTAGCCATTTATGCAGTTGGCCTGACCAGTGTCCACGCTGAGGAGATGCTGCAGAGCAGAGATGAGCCTGTGAGGAGAAAACACATAGGTAACAGTCCTCACAGCATGAACTAAGCCTCAAGGCGCATTTAGACAAGCAGGTAATCAGTACAATTTGAATGCTAACGATTCATGTTGGATGATAATCATGAAGTTAAAATTTATGTAGCTACTAAACAACTGTACCGAAAGCGTTCATTCAATGTTCGTAAAATAGTTTATGCTTTTGAGTAAATTATAGTTTGTCATTAATAAATTGTGGTAATGTAAAACTACATTGTGTGATTTTTCAACAATGTAAAAACAGGCATCTTAAATGTAAATTGTTGCCGTCTAAATACAGTGAACCACCCTTGATTAACCCCTTAGTGACCACCAATAAGCCTTGTTATGGTGGTTACTAATGCGCTTCTTTTCCATGGACAAATTGCCAGAATTGCTGCTTTTTGCTTAGTCGCCACCCAAAAAAGGAATATAAAGTTATCAAAAAGTGTTATGTACTCCAAAATGATGCTAATGAAAACTACAAGTTGTCCTGCAAAAATCAAGCCCCCACACAACTTCTTCATTTAAAAAAAAGTTTATTTTTTGCACAAAAGTAGTAAAATGTAAAAACTATATGTGACGGTATCATCCGTGTCACCTTCTAGTATTCCCTTCTTCCCTTGAAATAGCACCGCCAAGTAATCCACAGAGCAATAAATCACTATTATCACTGGTATCGCCAAATAAGTCTATACATGAGCTCAAGCTGAATGCTAGAAATACTTTACTGGAAGGCACACTACATTCAAAAATACAATTTCTTTTATCCCCTGCTCCCTTGCAAGGGAGACACCCACAACAAACATACATTAACCAATAACACAAAGGTTACAACCCACATAACATCCTCCCGTCTGCCTGTGATATAATTATGGTACAATGGTTAACATAATTATCCCAGGCAGGACAATACACAATGTCCTCTGTCCTGGAGACAACCGAGGTGTAATTCCATTATCTCTCAGGACAAAGGGAAATCGCCAATACACACGGGGAGACAATAGGACAGACATCACTTACTCAAATATACAATGTCCCACCCTTTACAATACACATAGACATTTAACACATCCCAAAATGGCACGAATTAGACCAGGAATTCAAAAGTTACTACAAGTCTCTTTGGCCTGGCTGTACTCATGGCTTTTCTGTCCAACACCGGTTCTACACACAGTCTTTTGTCCTGGAGACAATTGAGAAGTAATCCACTTATCCTCCAAGGACAGAGGCCAGACTCCATTAGCCACATGGTAGCAAAAGACAGCAAAATACATGAACTTATATAACTATGCAGCTATTGCATAAAACTGGTGCATACAACATGGGACCGTAATAACATGGTAAGAGGCTGGCAAGTAGTCCTTTCCAAGCACTCGTGGCAACCTCAAAAGAGGGGAGTTTGTCACATATCTTCCCTTTGGGGTTAAGACTAAACAGGTATCTGACCTCCTGTCGGTCAGTACCTAGATTAGTCGGGAAGCCCCCCAGAAAGAAACATTAGCAAAGTTGCCCACCCACGGTAAATAGTTAACAGGGTAGCTCACCCACCAGGGACAGTGCTGGTCTGTAGGTCCCAGGTTGTGGTGAAACAGTTCCGCATCCTCAGTCTCCCTGGTGCAGCTAGGCAAACCGCTGGGGCTACTTGGGGAACAGCGGCCCACGGTGTTCTGCACTGATGCCAGCACTTCTGCTGGGGCGACGGGGGTACAAGCCAGTCCTGTAACAAGGGGGTCGGTGGAACAGAGGCTAGTGGCGCTCTGCCCTGATGCCAGCTCTTCTGCTGGGGTGAGGGGGTGCAAGCCAGCCCTGTAACAAGGGGGTCGGTGGAGCAGAGGCTAGCGGCGCTCTGCCTGGATGCCAGCTCTTCTGCTGGGGTGAGTGGGGTGCAAGCCAGTCCTGTAACAAGGGGGTTGGTGGAGGAGAGGCTAACGGCGCTCTGCCCGGATGCCAGCTCTTCCACTGGGAAGGGATCAGTGGGTATAGCAGGCTCATCCCCTGCCCCTAGAACTCGGTTGGGAAGTAGCTGGGAAGGGGAGGGCTCGCTTACCTCCTCCTCCTGGTATCCCTGGAGAGATGGCTGGGGATCTGGACCGACCGTCCAGCATCCCTGTAGGACTGACACAGAGCCCGCGGTCTCATCTGTGCCCGTGTAGAGGGGTTTGTGTTCCCCTTTTCCCGGTATCTCTGGCTGCTGTTGGAAGGTGAGGCCGGTTGCCTCTCCTCCCCAGGACTCTGGTTGCTGTAGGGCAGAGGGACCCAGCATCTCCTCCCCCTGGAACTCAGGTTGCCGCTGCGGAGAGAGACCGGTTGTCTCCTCTCCCTGTGATATGCACTGCCGCTGGAGATCTGGGCAGGCGGCCCAGCATCCCTGTAGGGCCGGTAGAGAGACCTCGGTCCCATCTCCACCTGCCATCTGTGGGTCCTCCCAGGACAAGTCTATGAGGTTGCTCACCTCTGAGGTCGGTTGGGCAAAAGAGGGTATAATTTCCAGGCAATCCTCTGCGCTGAGGGATGGTGGTTGAGCTAGGTTGAACAGTTGACGGTAGCTCTGCTCCAGCTCCCACTCCATGGTGACTAGATGAATCAGGTCTGGCCCAAGGTCGTCCGCTCGGGGAAGGTCCAGCTTGGTTTCCCTGATGTCGTGGATGTCCCAGAACCGACATTCTGTGGGGCATCCAAAGTCATCACCCTCATCAAAGGCTTCCCACAGTAAGCCCGGACCATTATAATCCTCTCCCTCCGGCAGATAGTGGTTAGTCATCCATGGGTTGCGCTGGGTGGCATACCACTTTAGTGCCCGGTACGCTTTGTCCAGCCACAACTCCCTCCAAATCAGGGTCCACAGTTCTGTCACCCACTCAGCCAAGGGTTGCTTTCCTAGGAAGGGTGACCGCAGGGCCACGAGTACCTGGAACCTCTGTTCCTCACCGGGAAGGCTCTCTCTCCGCTGCCGCTGTACCTCCTCTAAGGCGTCATACCACAGCCCCTTTCGAGTGGCATCTCTGTAGTCCAGTATGCCCTGCTCTGATACAGGCCCATCCTCTTGGGTCAAGTACTCTTGCAACCTCCAGCGAAACTCCTCTTCCATGTTGCTGTGGATAGGAACGCTGCCCGGTAGCTAGCTCTGTCCCTTGAGCTCCTTCAAAGCCAGGGTCGCTGCACGAGTGCCAGCGTTGCCCTCCATGCACCATACACTAGTGCCTTCCTTGAATCCTCTGTGCAGGGAAACAGAAGGGAAAATCCCACTGCTGTTTTCCCGGTATCTCTGGCTGCTGTTGGAAGGTGAGGCCGGTTGCCTCTCCTCCCCAGGACTCTGGTTGCTGTAGGGCAGAGGGACCCAGCATCTCCTCCCCCTGGAACTCAGGTTGCCGCTGCGGAGAGAGACCGGTTGTCTCCTCTCCCTGTGATATGCACTGCCGCTGGAGATCTGGGCAGGTGGCCCAGCATCCCTGTAGGGCCGGTAGAGAGACCTCGGTCCCATCTCCACCTGCCCTCTGTGGGTCCTCCCAGGACAAGTCTATGAGGTTGCTCAACTCTGAGGTCGGTTGGGCAAAAGAGGGTATAATTTCCAGGCAATCCTCTGCGCTGAGGGATGGTGGTTGAGCTAGGTTGAACAGTTGACGGTAGCTCTGCTCCAGCTCCCACTCCATGGTAACTAGATGAATCAGGTCTGGCCCAAGGTCGTCCGCTCGGGGAAGGTCCAGCTTGGTTTTCCTGATGTCGTGGATGTCCCAGAACTGACATTCTGTGGGGCATCCAAAGTCATCGCCCTCATCAAAGGCTTCCCACAGTAAGCCCGGACCATTATAATCCTCTCCCTCCGGCAGATAGTGGTTAGTTATCCATGGGTTGCGCTGGGTGGCATACCACTTTAGTGCCCGGTACGCTTTGTCCAGCCACAACTCCCTCCAAATCAGGGTCCACAGTTCTGTCACCCACTCAGCCAAGGGTTGCTTTCCTAGGAAGGGTGACCGCAGGGCCACGAGTACCTGGAACCTCTGTTCCTCACCGGGAAGGCTCTCTCTCCGCTGCCGCTGTACCTCCTCTAAGGCGTCATACCACAGCCCCTTTCGAGTGGCATCTCTGTAGTCCAGTATGCCCTCCTCTGATACAGGCCCATCCTCTTGGGCCAAGTACTGCTGCAACCTCCAGCGAAACTCCTCTTCCATGTTGCTGTGGATAGGAACGCTGCCCGGTAGCTAGCTCTGTCCCTTGAGCTCCTTCAAAGCCAGGGTCGCTGCACGAGTGCCAGCGTTGCCCTCCATGCACAATACACTAGTGTCTTCCTTGAATCCTCTGTGCAGGGAAAAAGAAGGGAAAATCCCACTGATGCCACCAGTTGTGACGGTATCATCCGTGTCACCGTCTAGTATTCCCTTCTTCCCTTGAAATTGCACCGCCAAGTAATCCATAGAGCAATAAATCGCTATTATCGTTGGTTTTGCCAAATAAGTCTATACATGAGCCCAAGCAAAATGCTAGAAATACTCTACTGGAAGGCACACTACATTCAAAAATACAATTTCTTTTATCCCCTGCTCCCATGCAAGGGAGACACCCACAACAAACATACATTAACCAATAACACAAAGGTTACAACCCACATAACATCCTCCCGTCTGCCTGTGATATAATTATGGTACAATGGTTAACATAATTATCCCAGGCAGGACAATACACAATTTCCTCTGTCCTGGAGACAACCGAGGTGTAATTCCATTATCTCTCAGGACAAAGGGAAATCGCCAATACACACGGGGAGACAATAGGACAGACATCACTTACTCAAATATACAATGTCCCACCCTTTACAATACACATAGACATTTAACACATCCCAAAATGGCACAAATTAGA
The DNA here is from genome assembly GCF_014858855.1 of Bufo gargarizans. Taxonomy (NCBI): domain Eukaryota; kingdom Metazoa; phylum Chordata; class Amphibia; order Anura; family Bufonidae; genus Bufo; species Bufo gargarizans. Next base: position 149,231,342 of record NC_058086.1, on the reverse strand, counting down.
CCAGGAATTCAAAAGTTACTACAAGTCTCTTTGGCCTGGCTGTACTCATGGCTTTTCTGTCCAACACCGGTTCTACACAGTCTTTTGTCCTGGAGACAATTGAGAAGTGATCCACTTATCCCCCAAGGACAGAGGCCAGACTCCATTAGCCACATGGTAGCAAAAGACAGCAAAATACATGAAATTATTTAACTATGCAGCTATTGCATAAAACCGGTGCATACAACATGGGACCGTAATCACATGGTAAGAGGCTGGCAAGTAGTCCTCTCCAAGCACTCGTGGCAACCTCAAAAGAGGGGAGTTTGTCACTATATATATATATATATATATATATATATACAGTACAGACCAAAAGTTTGGACACACCTTCTCATTCAAAGAGTTTTTTTTTTTTCATGACTATGAAAATTGTAGATTCACACTGAAGGCATCAAAACTATGAATTAACACATGTGGAATTATATACATAACAAAAAAGTGTGAAACAACTGAAAATATGTCATTTTCTAGGTTCTTCAAAGAAGCCACCTTTTGCTTTGATTACTGCTTTGCACACTCTTTGCATTCTCTTGATGAGCTTCAAGAGGTAATCGCCTGAAATGGTTTTCACTTCACAGGTGTGCCCTGTCAGGTTTAATAAGTGGGATTTCTTGCCTTATAAATGGGGTTGGGACCATCAGTTGCGTTGTGGAGAAGTCAGGTGGATACACAGCTGATAGTCCTACTGAATAGACTGTTAGAATTTGTATTATGGCAAGAAAAAAGGAGCTAAGTAAAGAAAAACGAGTGGCCAGCATTACTTTAAGAAATGAAGGTCAGTCAGTCCGAAAAATTGGGAAAACTTTGAAAGTGTCCCCAAGTGCAGTCACAAAAACCATCAAGCGCTACAAAGAAACTGGCTCACATGCGGACCGCCCCAGGAAAGGAAGACCAAGAGTCACCTCTGCTGCGGAGGATAAATTCATCCGAGTCACCAGCCTCAGAAATCGCAGGTTAACAGCAGCTCAGATTAGAGACCAGGTCAATGCCACACAGAGTTCTAGCAGCAGACACATCTCTAGAACAACTGTTAAGAGGAGACTGTGTGAATCAGGCCTTCATGGTAGAATATCTGCTAGGAAACCACTGCTAAGGACAGGCAACAAGCAGAAGAGACTTGTTTGGGCTAAAGAACACAAGGAATGGACATTAGACCAGTGGAAATCTGTGCTTTGGTCCAAATTTGAGATCTTTGGTTCCAACCACCGTGTCTTTGTGCGATGCAGAAAAGGTGAACGGATGGACTGTACATGCCTGGTTCCCACCGGGAAGCATGGAGGAGGAGCTGTGATGGTGTGGGGGTGCTTTGCTGGTGACACTGTTGGGGATTTATTCAGCATGGCTACCACAGCATCTTGCAGCGGCATGGTATTCCATCCGGTTTGCGTTTAGTTGGACCATCATTTATTTTTCAACAGGACAATGACCCCAAGCACACCTCCAGGCTGTGTAAGGGCTATTTGACCATGAAGGAGAGTGATGGGGTGCTACGCCAGATGACCTGGCCTCCACAGTCACCGGACCTGAACCCAGTCGAGATTGGTTTGGGGTGAGCTGGACCGCAGAGTGAAGGCAAAAGAGCCAACAAGTGCTAAACATCTCTGGGAACTCCTTCAAGACTGTTAGAAGACCATTTCAGGTGACTACCTCTTGAAGCTCATCAAGAGAATGCCAGGAGTGTGCAAAGCAGTAATCAAAGCAAAAGGTGGCTAGTTTGAAGAACCTAGAATATGACATATTTTCATTTGTTTCACACTTTTTTGTTATGTATATAATTCCACATGTGTTAATTCATAGTTTTGATGCCTTCAGTGTGAATCTACAATTTTCATAGTCATGAAAATAAAGAAAACGCTTTGAATGAGAAGGTGTGTCCAAACTTTTGGTCTGTACTGTATATATATCTGTAATTGTACTGACCGGAGTACTGCCACACTTGGTGACAGTGTTGTTGTTTTTTCCTATGCCCCAAGTCATTTGTACCCTAAATGGCACCATTAAAAAAAATAGAACTTGTCCCGTAAAAAAGAAGCCCCCATACAGCTACATAGAGGGAAAAAGAAAAAAAAATATATCTCTCGGAAGGCGATGATGAAAAAATTGAAAAAAATCCCCTGGTCAGTAAGGCACAAAACAAGCTGGTCACAAAGGTGTTAAGTGAGTAAACAATCACATGCAAATGTTTTTGTACACAATAATGTTTGCATGAAAATGCTTGTCTGTCATTAGCTTTAAATCTCTAAATGTTATTGAGGTCATTTATCAAACTGGTGTAAAGTAGAACTGGCTTAGTTGCCCATAGCAACCAATCTGATTCTACCTTTTATTTTTCAAGTGGGCTATCAAAAATGAAAAGAAAAATCTGATTGGTTGCTATGGACAGCTAAGCCAGTTCTACTTTACAACAGTTTGATAAATGACCCCACATGTATGCATCTAAGTGTGCCTTTAGGCTTCTGGCTAGGCGTGGCATATTTTTGCATTGTTGTTTGTGAACTGGAAGCGGGGGAAGCAGTTGCTATGGGGCTCGAACTCAGAAGGGGTCCACCCAAGAGGAGGACTAAATTGCCAGGGTTCCCTCAACAGTATTATACAATGACATTACAGACAGTGACAGTATATAGAGTAACCTGGACTGACAGAGATCTGGGGGGACGTTCAAAAATTTGCTGTGGGGCTCAGTCATTTCTAGTTACTCCACTGTATGCATCCTTCAGATGAGAACTGCATAGCAGAGAAATTGCCTGTTGTGGAATTATATCAAGAGAAACAGATGGCTGCATCCAAGAGTACAGTGCTCCAGCCCAGTCAAAGCATTGCTGGAATCTGCCATGGAAGACTGTGTACCTCCATCTTGTGTGGATGTGTTCCTCAACTTGCTGCCAAGTAAGGAAAACCGTGAGTTACTTATTCAACTACATCTAAGTCTTCTGCCTTTCTATTTGTATTTTAATATCAAGGACACCCCAGCTTCCACCAACCAGGAGACACTGCACAGGCTGTGCCGCTGGGGAATTATACTCCCATTATCTCAAGTGCGAACCCCTCGTCACTGCACCAGTCCTAGAGGTGAGGAAGGTTTGGTGAAGTGGACCCCGGCCATGGTGACTCCAAGCCTCTTTTCGCTCCCCGTAGATTGCTGCGTTAACATTACTAACATATGCCAAATATCCCTGGACTTTATGTGGCTGTCATGGCCCATAAAGGGTAGGAACTAGTGTTAGGGACCACTCATGAAGGCGACCTTGACGCGGTGAGTGGCTTATTACGCTTTGGCCAAAATGTACACCAATGCCTTATTCAACATCCAGCATAAAGGTAGGGCAGAGAGCTGGTTGCAGTGTGCGATTGCATTTTGTGTTTTTACATTCATATCTCTATTTCGCCACAGCAATCTGCACCTGCTAAGGGTTGTGCGGGCTGAAATTTTCCATATGCCAAATATTAGCGATATATTTGCAGACATTTCTTACTGGATTGTTGGAGCACAGATTTGATATTGCTTTTAGTTTCTTCTACAGAGGTTCCCAGGTCTCCAGCTGCTCATACTCTATTCTATTACTGCCAATGTGGCCTTAGGTTTCTTTTGATTGGCGGTAGTTTCATTCACCTTTTGCTACTATAATTTTCAAATAGTGCCAAAGTTTATCGATTACATTGTTATCTGGACTTTGACTTGGTGATTCACATACTCCTATGTAACTTTGGTCTTGTGCTTCAGATCATCATCCACTCTCTTCAGGCAAACTAAAGCAGCTTGCCTTGTCTTTCACCCTGTCTATTGCACAAGCTTAAAGATACATTAGCAGTCTGCTTTTTGCCTCCTGTGCACTGTAAGTTCTGCCTGCTTCTCCTCCCTATCTGCTGCTCCGTCTCTCCCTCGGCACTCCCCTACTCTTCCTCTCTTGTGGGCACCAACGTGATGTCCATCAACATGTCATCATCGTCACCTTCACAACCACTGACATTAGAGATCTCGGAGTAGGTAGCAACAGCGGGGACTACCCTCCTTAGGCTGATCTGGGTACTGTCGTCAGACTGCTGGGTGGCGACCGCTGATACCTGCTCTTCCTGATCCAATGCCAAGAATGGCTGCGCGTCGTTAAGATCTTGGAATGGATGGGAAAATAATTGAGTAAATGTGGGGGGGGGGGGTGTCTTTGGGGGTGCAAACAGCAGAGAGTGAAGAGGGTTCAGATAGAGAGGATGAGGAGGGTGCAGTACTGGAAGGCTGAGTGAGCCACTCAATACCTTCTGCAACTTCCCACTTAGGCTCCGACCTGGTGCACTTCCCCGACCCCTACTACCCCTGCGGAATGGCCTGCCTCTTCCTCTGCCTGTCCTTTTTCAAAATGACCCTGTACCAAAAGTCCCTATAGAAGAGCAGTATTTGTGGAAGAAGGTACGTATATAACACCCCTGCCTCAATCACATTTTTTGCGGGGCAACTGGTATATCACACCAGTAGAAATGATTTGTTCCAATAGCGTTTGTCACTCTGTGTAGCTGCGGTAACGCAGCAGAACCGCAAACAAATGCTGCACTACCCAAATGCACTATATAGAAAGTATAGTATTGGTATATAACACCCCTGCCTCAATCCGTTTTTTGGGGGGCAACTGGTATATCACACCAGTTGAAATTATTTGTTCCAATAGCGTTTGTCCCTCTGTGTAGCTGCAGTATCGCAGCAGAAACGCACACAACTGCTGCACAATACAAATGCACTATAATATACTATCTATGTTATAAAGTATATTATAAGTATATCACACCCCTCAGTTAGTCACACCTATCAATAGCACACCTATACCAGTCATTAAAAGGACTTTTGTGGCCCTATTAGCTAGCATTTGGTGTCCCTAACAGCCTGTCCATGTTCCACACAGCAACCTCTCCCTACACTGGCAAAAAAAACTGAATGTAAAATGGCAGCCAGATCGGGTTTATTTATAAGGTAGGGGATATGTCCATGTGCTGAAATGTCTCAATTGGCTGTCCTGTACCACCTCATGGATGTGTCATGGGTCAAAGTTCTTCACAATGTAAAATAATATGTTTGCCCGTTCGGCGAACTAGCAAAGTTTCGCCGCAAAACAACCGGCGGGCAAACCGCAAGGCCAGCTCTATCAACTGCAGCCCAATATTCTTTTAGTTCTGTACAAAGCCAGAACAGGTGCATAAAATCAGGTCCTGGTGAGTCACACCGTGGGCAATTAGATTTATTCCTTAAACCACATTTATTAAGCCATACTGGCGTAACATACACGCTATGTAAAATATTGAATTGCACTAAAATGTGATTAAAGTTGTGAGACACTAATCCTAAATTAGACAATATGATCTCCCAATCATCTACTTGTATATTTGAACAGTCATCTCCCCAAGCCCTTTGTCCTGGAGAGCAGGTGTTATAAAATAGTGTTTTAACTAATAATTTATAAAGTTGAGCAATCTTAAGCTTGTGACCTACAATCCCCATTAAATCATTTAAAGGTGTAGAGGTGTCTACATCTAACAAAGACCCTTTTTTTTTCACACTGTGCAGTGCCGAACGTATCTGAAAATAACTAAACCACGATAAGTTAATTATATTCTCTCTTTGTGCTAACTCCAAAAATAAAAGTATTTCCCCATTCCTCACTCCTCACTACCTGTATTCCTATTCCAGGACTTACTAAACAATTTCCCACCTTCTCTGTAATACTGTTGTATATCAGATAGTTTCCCATATCCCAATAGGGTAAACATGCTATCATGGGAAGATCTACTCACCAGGGTTCTACATAGTGGACTTTTCTTCCATTCACAGTATAGCCATAACTGTGCAGATATAAAGTAACCCTTAAAATATAGAGCGTTCAACCCTCCATTTTCTATCAGCTTATAAAAATGTTCCACTTTAAGTCTTACATGCTTTCTTCCCCAAATTCTCTCAATTAGTTTAAAAAATGTATCCTCAATCCATATTGGGAGTTTCTCAGAATGTATAGGAACTGGGGTAAAATCACCATCTTAATTAGGGATATTCTATCGGCTCTAGATAAAGGGAGTTTAAGCCACGTCACAATTTTGGCCCTTGTTTTACTTATCAATGGATTCAGATTAAGGTGCAAATAATCTTCAATCTTAGGAGATATCATCATACCTAAATATTCAAAGGAATCAGAAATCTTCAAAATGTTCAGGGGGCCCTCATTGGAAAGCTGAAGTCTGTCTACGGCATAAGAGTGGCCAATTAATATCAAGACCTGAAACTTCCCTAAAGGAGTTAACTATTTGAATAATTCTTGAGAGCGTAATATTGGTATTATGTATAAAAAATAATATTCCATCTGCATATAAAGAAATGCGATCCTGGGGGGGCGGAGCCAACGGAGCATGGTGCAGGACGCTTGAGCCTTGAGCTCCTCACCACACTACCCAGCTAACCAGCAATTATACCTGCCAAATCATGGGCAAACTGAGCAAAGATAGAGGCAAAGACCCATAGATCACCCCATAGGTCAAGAAATCCCAAGGGGATATGAATAAGTACTTCCACAAGAAGATGTCCTCAGCGGCTGAGCGCAGTAAAATGGCGGCTGCAGACCTCAGCGAAGCGGCGCACGAGGAAGAAGACTCAGATGGCGGGAGCTTGTGTACCCACTCTGAAGTGCACGGAGTGGAGGACTTGATGCCTATCATCAGATCCTTCTTGAAGCACTGTTGGCACAGGATTTAACCCCAGTAATGAAGGAGCTGGCGGATATGAAGTCTGAGGTAAAGCACATGGGGCACAGGGTGGAGGCTTTGGAAGATTCACAAGCTGTGATAGTTCAGCATAGCAGAGGGATGCAATCCCAGGTGCAAACGCTCTGTTCACAAATAAATAACGCTTACCTATATCTTGAAGACCAAGAGAATCGGGGAAGAAGGAAAACAGTGAGACAGAGAGGTATACCCAAATCTGTCTCAGCTGAGGAGCTGACGGAAGCGGTCCGCCACATATTTGCCACGCTATTAGGCCCGGATCAAGCTTCCACTATCACGATAGAAAGAGCTCACAGGGCACTAAGGCCGAAACCCCCGGCGGGTGACCCTCCCAGGGACACGGTCTGTGCACTGATGAATTATTTGGACACTGCGGAAGTCCTTAAAGCGGCAAGAGACCGTGAAGAAATTCTACTAGACAAGATTTCGTTATTTCAAGCTCTGGCTGCAAGCACTCTGTCAAAACGCAGAGCCCTGTGCCCGCTCACGTCGGAGCTGAGATCCAGGGAGCACCCCATCAGATGGCTGTTCCCATTTGGCCTCAGCACAACTATCAACGGGAGACAGATCCTAGTGAGGCATCCTGATGACCTGGCCAAGATATTGGAAGCACTAGAAATAGAGCCGATGGATATTGCGCCTTGGCTCCCGGTCTCAGACATGGAAGATCTGCCCCAACTGACCATCCCTTCACCGTGGCATCGGGTGACAAAGTTCAAGTCTCCAAAGAAGAAATTTGTTCCCGCAGATTGAGGTCCCCCTTGTGAGACTCTTTAGAGTTTGAATTAACCTCTTGCTTTTCAGGCCCGAATGGAGTATCTCAGTAATTTAGTAAATTGTTGTTAGATGTAGCTAAAGTACTGCTTAAAGATACTCTACTTGCCTAAGGGAAGAATTTGAAGTTTGTCCAGTTAGCATATAATTGGTTTTATATTTCGCCCTGTTATATTTCCTTAGTATTGTGTATTATGTAGACCTTTGGGGACTCTGGTATAGAGCCACAGGAGAGGACCGGATCTTATAGATACTTGATCCAAGAAGAGATAGCTTTTTCCCTCCTCAGATGGCACCCCAGAGCCCTCAATGTATGTCTTTATCAGATAGCTTTAGGCAGGCTGCATTTTCACTAAGCCAGGGTTGTGGAGCTTCGGATTTGAATCTGGCTCATGCCACTAAGTTACCTCCCCCAGCATATTTCCTTTTTTCTGTCGCTTCACTATTACGCAGGAATGCGTTTATGAGGCGTATGTGTAAATGGTTTGCTTTTATTTTTTTAAGTCGGCTGAGGTCTTTAAATTACTGTTAGCCTCTAATTTCAAACAACTCTCGCACCAAAATGGCTAAAGTCACAGTAGTGACACTCAATGTGAACGGGATGAACATGCCGCAGAAGCGAAGCCAGATGATGATGATGTATAGTCTTGTGTACACGCAGTCTTACCCTTAGGGCCTCGATGCGTTTAGCTGGCTGATTCAAGAAGAAGGCATGACACTTTGCCATGGGCCGCAAAGGCCTAGAGAATAAGGCACCTATTCCAGAGACCAATTTCATAGCACTTATCAAATGGAGAATCAAGAAAAAGGGAGGGAAGGTAGGTGGATCTCAAGGTACAAAGGGTTCGGACAAGATATAGAGAATGTAAAGAGAACAAAATTAATAAACATGAGGAAAAAGTATCTTTAAAATAGAAGGGACATTACCAACCGTGACTTTATAGACTAAAATTTAGGAAAACCCCCAAAATTATATGAACCAAAAATAAGTGTTATATAGGAAGCTCAAACGCCTGTTTGAAAAGTAAGGTTTTCAGCGCATGTCTGAATGAGAGAAGACTGGGAATCATTTTCAGGGCCAGAGGTAGGTGGTTCCAAAATCTGGCCCCTTGAGCCGAAAAGGATCTACCTCCACGTCTGATCTTGGGAGTCCCAGGCTATGAGCTGTGTGCTGCGATTGGCCAGCACTGCAGCAAGGGACATGCCTAATACAAAAACTCCGCCCAATACAACAGAGGGAGCTGCAGACACTGGAGCCTATACCGGGCGAACGGAGCGGCGCCCAGACATACTAGTAAGTGCAGGGGGACCCCTGGGCGCCGCTCTGCCCACTGATATAGTTAGTTTTAGTTTTTAAACTAGTGAAAGGTCCTCTTTAACTTGCGGGATGTTAAAATTCACAGAGTTACTAGACCTCAATGTCCTCAACCGGGCGTACCTGGTGAATTTACGTTGCAGGTACAGGGGCCCCACACCATGGAATACCCTATGCATGAAGCATCCAATCTTGAACATCACCCGTTGCTGGACGGGGAGCCAGTGCAAGGCATTAAGAGAGGGAGTGATATGCTCTCGACGGGCAACACCCGTTAGTAGCCTTGCTGCGGCATTCTGCACAAGTTGAAGTCTATGCAAGTTCTTTTAGGGAGTCCCATGTACAAGGCAATACAATAGTCCAACCGACTGCTGATCGCTGCTCCGACCAAGGCTTTCCTGAGAGGGGATTCAATGTATTTTAAGATCCTCCTCAGAAGTTTCAGCTGGTAGTGACAGGTACTAACCACCTGATTTATCTGAGGAGCCAGGGTTAATCTGGAGTCCAGGACCACTCCCAAGTCCCTGACCTGGATGGCTGTCTCAGGGACAGGTCCAAAAGACAATGGCCATTGGGGTGCTGAGGGTGTAATTTTCTGGTCACTGAATGTAATACATTCAGTTTTGGTGCCATTAAGCTTCAGATGATTGGCACTCATCCAGTGATCGATCTCCAAGAGACATCTGGCCAGATCGACTTGATCAACTGTTCCTTTGGCAAGCCTAAAGTACAGTTGTGTATCATCCGCATAAACATGAAACTGAAGATTGTGGCTCCTGATGATGTCGGCCAATGGTCTCAGATAGATGTTGAACAAGACTGGAGATAGTGCCGAGCCTTGTGGTACTCCACAGGACAGTGGGAGATCGGCTGAGTGAAATACCCCCAGCTTCACTCGTTGTACCCTGTCCTGGAGAAATGAGACCATCCATGCCAAGTTCTTTCCATCTAATCCGGCTACCACTTTCAACCGGTTCAGTAACATTTGATGGTCAATAGTGTCAAAAGCGGATGATAGATCCAGAAGGACTAGGACCATAGAGTCGTTCTGGTCTAATGCCATCAGTAGATCGTCGTGGACATTGACCAGAGCGGTCTCAGTACCCCTTCCGAGTCGGAATCCCGACTGGAAGTTGTCAAGAATGTGATTGGCCTCCAGATATCCCTGTAGTTGTGCAAAGGAAGGAGAAAGGGGATATAGCCTTTCTTCAAGAAACTCACTTCAGACATCTTCATGTACCCAACTTACTTAACAAACATTTCCCTGACTGGCACCATGCTACATACTCGTAAGCAGCGAGGGGTGTGTCAATAGGGATAGGTAAAAATATCCCTTTCGTGGTCTTAGCAAAACTAGTTGATCCAGATGGCAGATTTGTGTTTATTAAGGGTAAGATCCTAAACACTGCTGTTACACTAGCCAACCTGTACACCCCTAACACTAAGCAGGTCACATGGTTGATCCAGACAATGAATACCTTGAAATCATTCACTGAGGGTACACTTATCATAGGTAGGGACTTTAGTCTGGCCTTAGACTATTCAAAGGATTCCACCTCTAGGTCTATATACACACCTTTAAAACAAATCCGCAGACTCCAGATAGCTTTAACAGATGTAGGAGTTTCTGATGTATGGGGAATCTTTAACCCAGAGGGCTCCATAGATCCTACCGACGGTTGGACTACTTATTTCTATCAAATAACGTCCTTCCATCGGTCATAAGCACTACAATAGGCTCTATATCTGTATCAGACCATGCCCCAGTAAGTTTGCAGATGACACTACAAAATATACCACCTAACGCTTGGGCCTGGAGACTAAACACCACACTAATTGAAGACGCACTTAACAAGGAACACATAAAGGAGAGAATTTTAGAGTACTTTAGAACTATTGATACACCCCACATCTCCAGGACAATATTATGGGAAGCCCATAAAAGGGTAATCAAGGGGGGGAATGATTAGCTTGGGTACCAAGGTAAAAAGACAAAGGACAAAAAAAATGGATTCCCTACTCCTACAGAATTCCACGCTAGAAAAACAACACAAGACAACTTTGACAGAAGACACACGGAATACACTTAATCTTCTGCGCTCCCAACTGAAAGCCACGTTAAATGTCAAATCAGCAGCCAAGGACTCTACAGTCACTGCGCTTTAAATATTATTCACATGGGGACAAAGGTTCTAAATTAATGTCCTCCCTTCTAAGGGCTCAGAGAAATAAAACCTTTATTAGTGCATTTAAGTCCAAGGAAGGCAATAGATTGACCATGACCCCTGCCATAGCAGAGGAATTTTGCAGATTTTATAAGTCACTTTACAACCTTAATGAGCACACTAACAAAACTGGAAATAATTCCCTCCTATTACAAGACCATATTAACTCCTTCCTTCAATCTATTAAGATTCCAACTATATCTGAAGAAGGGAAGAATAACCTTTCACGGAGACGGAAGTAGGAAAAATACTAAATACTATACCGTCTGGGAAAAGCCCTGGTCATGATGGGTACCCTATCACTTATTATAAAACGTTCAGAGATGTTCTGATCCCACACTTTACTAAAATGTGCAACTCTCTGATACTGGGCTCCACTCTCACCCCACAAGCTCAGTCAGCTCACATTACCATTATTCATAAAGAAGGGAAGGACCCAGAGGCATGCGGCAGTTACCGCCCCATTTCGCTCCTCAACACAGAACTGAAATAGTGGGCGAAGCTGTTGAGCCATCGCATTTCTAAACTGCTTCCTGAGCTGATAGGAGAAGAACAAGTGGGATTCGTACCTGGTAGGGAGGGGAGACATAACATCAGAAGAGTATTACATGCAGTATATTTAGCCAAAGGGAAGAAGACGCCATTAGTACTATTAGGAACGGATGCTGAAAAGGCGTTCAATAGAGTTAGTTGGCCATATATGAGATGCAGTCTAGAAGCTTATGGCTTCACTAATCAACTCATTGATGCCATCTTTTCTCTCTACTCAGCTCCTTCTGCTCGAGTATTAGTGAATAGAACTTTATCGTACGCCTTTCAGATTATAAACGGGACTAGGCAGGGTTGCCCTCTTTCATCTACCCTTTTTATACTAACCTTAGAAACTCTTCTTTTAAAATTTAGACAATCCCCTGACATCACAGGGGTGCAGGTGGGATGAGTCACACATAAAATGGCGTCGTTTGCCAATGATCTACTGCTAATGATCACTAACCCCAAAGAAGCGATGCCCCATGTGCTAGAGATTTTTAACTCATTTGAAATAGTCTCTAACTTCAAGATAAATATGGAGAAGTCTGAAGCCCTAGGAGTGTCGCTTAAACATGCTCAAATGAGACACATTATAGAATCAACCCCGTTTAAATGGCGCCCTAATGCTATTAAATACCTAGGAATCTTAGTCCCAGCAAACCCTAGCTTCTCTTCCGACTCAACTACGCACCCTTGGTAGGTAAGATACAATCCTTCCTCTCCAGGACCACAATACCTAATATGACTTGGCTGGGAAGAAAGAATGTCCTAACCACATATGTACTTCCGCAAATTATGTACACACTTTCGCTCTCTCCCTATATCTGTGTACGTTCCTCAATAAAATGAAGGTGATCATGGGAAAGTTTCTGTGGGCGGATAGGAAGGCTAGACTTTCTCCCTCCTCACAAGGAGGAAGAAACAAGGAGGTATATCCCTGCCAGACTTATCAATATATATTCAAGCCATACACTTAGAAAGATGGGCAGCCCTATCCAGACCACATCCAACACCCATTCATATAGCAATGGAAAGAGCTCTGCTAGGGAGGAACAGAGAACACCTTCTCTGGAGTCACAACACAACATCTAATAGACAGGAAGTAGCCAGTGATCTCACAAGTTGCACTATTAAACACTGTAATGCTTCATCAGCTCTCAATATGGGTTGCAAGCGTCTCTTCCCTCCTAATGCCTCTTCCTATGCTTCCACATGTGCTCTCAGATCACCCCATTACCAGGGCGGAAGCTTGGACAGATGTCCTAGGGCAGTGATGCCCAACCTACGGCCCGTGTACCAATACGCCTTAGACTTTTTCCCCACATTAATCAGCGTAGTGAGTGCTGTGAACAGCACAGGCAGCGCAGCGATGCTGCCTGTGCCTGAAATAACCAATAGGAATTGTTATTGGTTAGTATAGGCACGCGCCAGAGTGAAACGGGTCCTGCAGCAGGGGAATCTGGTGGGATCCGGAAGGAGGAAGGGCTGTCTCCCGGGGTGGCTGTTGTAAGGAGAGCGGGGCACGCTGCCCGAGGACATTGGGAAAGATGACAGGGCCGCTGGAGAGGTAAGGAGCTGTGGACTCGTGACTGGTCCCCGGTGACCCTGCTCCCCCTCTTCCTGTCACCCCACTAGTGACCCTGCTCCCTCCTCCTCCTGTCACCTCACTAGTGACCCTGCTCCCCCTCCTCCTGTCACCTCACTAGTGACCCTGCTCTCCCCTCCTCCTGTCACCTCACTAGTGACCCTGCTCCCCCTCCTCCTGTCACCTCACTAGTGACCCTGCTCTCCCATCCTCCTGTCACCTCACGAGTGACCCTGCTCCCCCCTCCTCCTGTCACCTCACAAGTGACCCTGCTCCCCCCTCCTCCTGTCACCTCACGAGTGACCCTGCTTCCCCCTCCTCCTGTCACCTTACTAGGGACCATGCTTCCCCCTCCTCCTGTCACCTCACTAGTGACCCTGCTCCCCCCTCCTTTTGTCACCACACTAGTGATCCTGCTCTCCCCTCCTCCTGTTGGCCTACGAGTGACCCTGCTTCCCCCTCCTCCTGCCACCCCACTAGTGACCCTGCCCCCCCTCCTCCTGTCACCCCACGAGTGACCCTACTCCCCTCTCCTCCTGTCACCTCACTAGTGACCCTGCTCCCCCCTCCTCCTGTCACCCCACAGGGAAGAAGCTGAACAGACTCCACCGACTATGATGAGATGCGTTCAGTTTCCGTTCGGAATCCTGTCTTTTTACCAGACACACAAGTGCTGCATACAAAGCTTTTTTGTCTGGTCTTTCGACAGAATCTGCAACAGAGGCTCCGAATGCAGCCTCCAACACAGATTTGAATTCCTACGTATTATGTATTTTAGTAATTCTCACACATGCTCCCTCCCAGTGTTTGCATTTCTTTCTGGCAAAGCTACCTGGTTCTGGCCCGCAAAATTTATACCATGTCTAGTGTGGCCCTCAGACGAAAAATGGTTGGGCACCACTGTCCTAGGGTGTAAATTAGGTGATCTTGCTCGACTGTCAGCGAACTCAGATTATTATCCCACCCTCAATGGGAGTTCCCTACCTGGAAAATGTGTGATACAGAAGTGGTATTTTGAGAGCACATGTGCCAAGTTCAAAAAATCTAATCTGCCTTTACCTGACCCGACTTAGTTAGAGAATTATGTTCTACTACCTTCCACTCCCGCAAAGTGCTTATCATTAATATACAAGCAATTCCTGACAGGCAGAGACCAGCAGACCCCGGAATATTTGAGGGAGTGGGAGAAAGAACTAAACTTTACGCTAAACGAACAAAATAAGGCGTTTGTTTTATCCTATTCACATGGATTTTCTAGGTGTGTTAAAGTTCAGGAAAACTCTGTGAAGATACTCGCTAGGTGGTACTATACCCCAGACTTCCTTCATAGAACTAACTTGATCCCATCTAATAAATGCTGGCGTTGTTCCAATGGGGTGGGCAACATCTCTCATATTTGGTGGTATTGTCCGGCATTGAAGCATTTTTGGAATGAGGTTGAGACTTCCATTAACAGGATTTGTCATTCCGAAATGAAACTCTCGGGTCCTCTGGTATTGCTGTGGCTACCTGAGAAGGATTTTAGGCCAAATAAATCCTCTCTTACTACACGTATGATTACAGCAGCAAAACTTCTTATCCCAATTAAGTGGAGGGAGTTGGACCCCCACAATAAATATGTGGTATGAGAAAATGAACTTCCTATGTCGTATGGAAGAATTAGGATGGGAGAATAATAAAAGGAGTGAATTCCTAAAAATCCATCAGCCTTGGCTCTCTCACATGGCTGAGCAATATGCGTCAGCATGCAGTTGACAATGCGACCGAGACTTGACTCCCAGAGATGTCTACATCTAAACACTGAAAACAATGGCCTCGTCATCCACATTCACTCACCTGAATTAGAGAGTTTATTAAATATAAGCAATAGAACTCTATGCCAGACAGAAGAGACCACAGCTGACATATGTTTGAGTTATTACTGTTTTTTGTTTCACTATACTGAATTTGCCTGATAAATATGGTGAAGGTCCAGTTGACTAGAGATAAACCCATTAGTTATCACCTAATTAGGGTAACAGTCATCAGCTGCGTGTATGGTAGGGTTATGTGACTCTAGATTATCATAGATCTACTGTTACCTCTGTAGGAGGGCGCAAGGGTCCGTCATTGACTGAAGGTACGTGTCACGAGGTTCCTGGCCTCGGTGAGATAAGAACCGGTCATTTTGTGTGTCAGCGGCAGCTAGTGCTCGCTAACACTGTTTTACTTAGTGTGCCTGTAAAGCCAATCCGGGCCAATTCTTATTGGGAGCAGCCAAAGAGCAGGGTGGGTGGCTGTTCCCCATGTCCAGGCCAGGTTTTGGCTGGGGTTTAAAAACCCGGCCAGCAGCTCAGCTGGGTGTGGTATGTTCCTCCAAGTGAGAGTGGAGATGTGAAAGTTCTGTTTTTAGGAGCTGCATGAGAGCCGCCTGCTGGGAGTCAGGCGCCCTAAAGCCTGCTGTGGTCTGCCAGGTGATTTATGTTATCTTTGGGAGCTCTTGCTGTGTGAACTAACACCAGGACTCTGTAAAGCATTGTTTTTTATTTTCTGCCTTTTCTGTGTGAACAAACACTGGACTTTTGTTTTTTCAACTGTGGTCTTGCCTCTGTATTGTGTCCGCTTACCCTGCCTACCAGAGCAAATCCCTACAATTGGTGGAGGATGCATGCAAGCGCAGTGAGGCTGGTGTGATTGCCTAAATATTTTTGGTTTGCACACGGGTGTATGTCGTTTATCAAACCTGCTAGGTTTAAACCTGTGTCACGTGACAAAATAGAGGCTGTTTTGAAGGCCCTCATGGAGGCTAATCTGCAGCAGCAAGAGACAAACCAGCAGCAACACGAGGCTAATAAGCAGCAGCAAGAGACCAACCGGTTGTTGCTACAACACGTGATGGCTTTGCAAACAGCAGGGGCAACCCCAAGCGTCCACGAGGCCCGGAAAGAAGTTTGTGCAGCGATTCCTAAGATGACACCCACAGATGACATCGAAACATACCTGGCGATGTATGAGAAAGTGGCCACCAGGGAAAGGCTGCCCCCGGACCAGTGGGCTGAGGTCGTTGCTCCTTTCCTGGCATCAGAGTCTCAGCGCGTGTACTTTGATTTGCCAGACCATCAAGCGGCCGACTACCCAAAGGTAAAGGGGGAGATTTTGGCAAGACTGGGGTGAATGTGCTGGTTCGGGCCCAGCAGCTGCATCAGTGCGAATTCAACCCGGCTGAATCCGTGAGACCCCAGTATTAAAACCTGCTCAACCTGTTGCAAAAGTGGCTACAACCTGACGTGCTGAGCCCCACTGCTATGCTGGACCGGTTGCTAGCAGACAGGTTTTGGAGGGCTCTGCCACCCTCTCTCCAGCAATGGATTGGTCAGGTCTCTCCAGGTAATGCAATGGAGATGGTCGACCTGGTGGAGCGCTATGAGGCTACCGGAACTTACAGGGGGGTTCTTTTGGGAGGGGAGCACAAATCCCGTGTCCCTCCGCCCCGGACCCCGCGACTGGTGCCCACCAAATCTGCCCGGGATGAGGCCCTAGTGGACCCCGCTCTAATGGTCTGCTGGCGTTGTCGGGCACCTGGCCATGTTCGAGCGGACTGTCCACAGCAGGGGGAACCCATGGACACGAACTATGGCTTCTGTCAATCATTGTATGCCAGGAAACTGTGTGCCGTGGGTGCTACGGAGTCTCTGAACCACCTGTGCCAGGTGGAGGTGGGAGACACTCCAGTGGAGGCTCTGTTGGACTCAGGGAGTCTGGTGACCCTGGTAAGGGCTTCCCTGGTACGCTCCGCTGAGTACCGTATTTTTCTCCCTATAAGACACACTTTCCCCCCCCCCCCAAAAGGGGAGGAAAATGGCAGTGCGTCTTATGGAGCGAATGCTGACGTTTTTACACTGATACACCGCCGACCGCAAGATGCACAGCGCGGCCAGTGTGTGTTTCAGCAAGAAGGAGGAGGGTCTGGGGGCCGGCCTTTAGTTTTGTAATGGCAGCGGGGCCCGGTGCAGTCACTGTATTCTATTGCACCGGGCCCCGCTCACTGTACTAATTGTATCTACTGTAACTGCAGGCAGGCAATGTTTAACTATAAATATGTTTGATCCAGCAGCATTTGCTTACGATCATAGCAGGCTGGAGGCAGGAGGCTCGGCAGGTGGGCACTCGCAGCGTAACTTCCTACGTCACGTGCCTGCTCCGCCCACTTTATGAATGAAGCAGGCGGCTCAGGCATGTGATGTAGGAAGTTACGTTGCCAGTGCCCACCCGCCCAGCCTCCTGCCTCCAGCCTGCTATGATCGTAAGTAAAGGCTGCTGAATCAAACATATCTATAGTTAAACATTGCTTGCCTGCAGTTACAGTAGATACCATTAGTACAGTGAGCGGGGCCCGGTGCAATAGAATACAATGACTGCACTGGGCCCCCGCTGCCATTTAAAAACTAGTGTAGATGCCAGCCCCCACCCCCTGTATTGGGGGTCATTCACAGTGGCTGACACTGTTATGGGGGGGATCTGTGGATGTCGAATAGCATAAGATGCTATTCTATCTGTCATCCATAGATCCCCCCCATAGCAGTCATGCCATCCACAGATGCCCCCATAACATCCACAGATGCCCCCATAACAGTGCCATCCACAGATGCCCCCATAACAGTGTCATCCACAGACGCCCCCATAACAGTGTCATCCACAGACGCCCCCATAACAGTGTCATCCACAGACGCCCCCATAACAGTGTCAGCCACAGACGCCCCCATAACAGTGTCAGCCACAGACGCCCCCCATAACAGTCTCAGACGCCCCCATAACAGTGGCAGCCACAGACCCCCATAACAGTGCCATCCACAGACCCCCATAACAGTGCCATCCACAGACCCGGGGGCGGAAACAGACAGCAGAGGGCCCCTATGCAAAGAATGTGCCTGGGCCCCCTCCCCAAACCACACATATAGACGTAAATATATACAATAGATACAGTGACCCCTTTAAGGCTACACAGTGCTTTTGGCCAACAATGTGTCATGCAACCAAGGATCACAGCAGACACAATGCTGCAATGCATTGAGTTAAAATGAATGGGGTCGCATTGTCAACTTGAAGTTTCTTAAAATCACAATTGAAAAGTTGTAAGAAATTCAGCAGGTTAGATTTTTTTTGTGACCGTCAGGTCAAGACCTAATTTACATTTATTAGTTGTGATATATCGTAGTATCGCTGCAATCTTTGGCTGCATCATGTGTGTTGCAGCCACAGTCACCTTCTGGTGCCAGCCTAAGGGCCCATTTCGACGGCTGTGCTTTACAGTCCGCAAATTGGGGATCCACAAAACGCGGAGACTGGCCATGTGCGTCCTATGATAGAAAATGCCTATTCTTGTCTGCAATTGCAGACAAAAATAGGACATGTTGTATTGTTTCTGCGTGGTTGCGGAAAGGACATGGATGTGGACAACACACGATGTGACGCACGCATCTTCTGCGTACCCGTTGAAATGATTGGATCCACACCCATTCTGCAAAATTGCAGAACAGATGCGGACTCCTTCATACGGCCATCTGAATGAGCCCTAACACACATACTTGTTTTTTTATACATGCAACCGCTGTTTTTCACACATCCTCACACATGCAGGCACTGTCACACACTGTCAAATATGCACGCACACACACACACACTTGTACACATGCAGGCACTCTCACACACTCACTGTCACACATGCAGGCACTGTCACATACACACGGTCATACATCCTCACGCATGCAGGCACTCTCACATAAACATTTGTACACATGCAGGCACTGTCACATACACACGGTCATACATCCTCACACATGCAGACACTGTCATACACACACACTAGAAATACTGACAGTGGTCGTAACGACCTTTGTGGTCTGGCGAGCTGGTGGACGTGAGGCGCAAATCACAACCGGTTTTGACAAGTACGGGTTTATTGAGAGACAACGCGTTTCAGGGTGCGCATGACCCCTTTATCAAGTCTGGTGTGCTGCAGCTGCAGGTGCAGCTGGATGTTTGCTGTTCGTTTAATGCTCCCCGGTCACTTTTACTGATAATGTAATACAATGCTTTGCCAGAGATGAATCAGATGTGGCTGAAGCGCTCTGGCTTTGCTATTAAACTTGGTCAGGCAATGCTGTTGCGGTGGTGAGGCTGATGTAGCTGGGGTATTCTGACCCGGCTACTGCACATGGTGCGTGTTGTAAGGACACAGGGAGCAGTCTCTAAGAATTTTAGAAAGTTGAGCGAAATATCTAATGCATATCCCATGCATCGGGTAGATGAACTAATTGAGAAGCTAGGCCATGCTAGGTATTTTTCTGTTTTGGACTTCACCAAAGGGTACAGGCAGGTAACCTTGTTGGAGGCTGCCAAAGAGAAAACTGCCTTCATCACACCAGAGGGACTGTACCAATTTAAGGTATTACCCTTTGGCCTGCATGGTGCCCCCGCCACTTTTCAGCGGCTAATGGATATTGTACTTCGTCCACATCGGCAGTACGCCTCGGCTTACCTGGACGATATTATCATTCACTGTACCGACTGGGAAAGTCACCTGACCAAAGTACAGGCCGTAGTGGACTCCCTTTGAAAGGCGGGACTAACAGCTAACCCAAAGAAATGTGCGATAGGGTTAGAGGAGACTAAATACCTTGGGTATGTCATTGGGTGCGGAGTCATCAAACCCCAAGTAAACAAAATAGAGACGATATGGAATTGGCCCCGACCTGCCACCTCTAGACAAGTAAAGTCGTTCCTGGGAATGGTGGGCTCCGGTTTTGGTGACGCCCAGCTTCAAGAGGGAATTTGTGGTACAGACTGATGCCTCTGAAGTAGGTCTCGGTGCGGTACTGTCTCAAGAAGTCAACGGGGAGGAGCATCCCATTGTCTTCCTCAGCCGTAAGCTCAGTATAGTGGAGAGAGAGAGCCTGGCCATCAAGTGGGCAGAGTCTCTCCCCTATTATCTGTTGGGGAGGAAGTTCCGTCTGGTCACCGACCACTCCCCTCTCAAGTGGATGAGCTAGGCCAAAGAGAGGAATGCTCGGGTCACCAGGTGGTTCTTGTCTCTACAGAACTTTACATTCTCTGTTGAACATAGGGCAGGCAGGTTACAGGGAAATGCAGATGCCCTGTCCCGGGTACACTGTCTGGCGTGTGTTCACCCCCCTCAGAGTTGAACAAAGGGGGGAAGAATGTAGGAGGGCGCAAGGGTCCGTCATTGACGGAAGGTACGTGTCACCGAGGTTCCTGGCCTCGGTGACATAAGAAACGGTAATTTTGTGTGTCAGCGGCAGCTAGTGCTCGCTCACACTGTTTTACTTAGTGTGGCTGTAAAGCCTATCTGGGACGGTTCTTATTGAGAGCAGCCAAAGAGCAGGGTGGGTGGCTGTTTCTCATGTCCAGTCCAGCAGCTCAGCTGGGTGTGGTATGTTCCTTCAAGTGAGAGTGGAGATGTGAAAGCTCTGTTTTTGGGAGCTGCATGAGAGCCGCCTGCTGGGAGTCAGGTGCCCTAAAGCCTGCTGTGGTCTGCCAGGTGATTTATGTTATTTTTCGGCGCTCTTGCTGTGTGAACTAACACCAGGACTCTGTAAAGCATTGTTTTTTTCTTTTCTGCCTTTTCTGTGTGAATAGACATTGGACTTTAGTTTTTTCAACCGTGGTCTTGCCTCTGTATTGCGTCCGCTTACCCTGCCTACCAGAGCAAATTCCTACACCTCCTAGTAGAAATGTATGCAACTTTTGTGATATTATCCCTGGGTTTATTGCCATATAGCTTCAGAGTCGGAAAAGATGATTCAATTGATTTTCATTATCATTGTAATCTCCGATGTACACTGATGTGGTGTAATGTGTTTTGTTATTCTTTAAATAGCAAAAAGAAAGATTTTATAGAAAAAAGAAATGCGATCCTCCCTTCCCAATGTCCCATACCCAAATGCACTATATAGAAAGTATATTATTGATTTATAACACCCCTGCCTCAATCAGTTTTTTTGGGGGGGCAACTGGTATATCACACCAGTTGAAATTATTTGTTCCAAACCGTTTGTCACTCTGTGTAGCTGCGGTAACGCAGCAAAACGGCAAACAAATGCTGCACTACCCAAATGCACTATATAGAAAGTATATTATTGGTATATAACACCCCTGCTTCAATTAGTTTTTTGGGGGGGCAACTGGTATAACACAACAGTAGAAATTATTTGTTCCAATAGCGTTTGTCACTCTGGGTAGCTGCGGTAACACAGTAAAACCGCAAACAAATGCTGCACTACCCAAATGCACTATATAGAAAGTATATTATTGGTATTTCACACCCCTGCCTCAATCACTTTTTTGTGGGGCAACTGGTATATCACACCAGTAGAAATGATTTGTTCCAATAGCGTTTGTCACTCAGGGTAGCTGCGGTAACGCAGCAGAAACGCACACAACTGCTGCACAATACAAATGCACTATAATATACTTTCTATGTTAGAAAGTATATTATAAGTATATCACACCCCTCAGTAAGTCACACCTATACCCTATCAATAGCACACCTACACCAGTCCTTAAAAGGACTTTTGTGGCCCTATTAGTTAACGTTTGGTGTCCCTAACAGTCTGTCCCTGCTCCACACAGCAACCTCTCACTACACTGGCAAAAGACTGAATGTAAAATACTGGCCAGATCAGGTTTGTTTATAAGGTAGGGGTATGTCTCAATTGAGTGTCCTGTACCACCTGATGGATGTGTCATGGGTCAAAGTTCTTCACAATGTAAAAAAAACAAGCAAAGTTCACCACAAAACGACCGCCGTGCGAACCGCAAGGCCATCTCTATTAACCACAGGGCAATATTCTTTTAGTTCTGTACAAAGCCAGAACATGTGCAAAATATCAGGTCCTGGTGAGTCACACCGTGGGCAATTAGATGTATTCCTTAAACCACATTTATTAAGCCATACTGGCGTAACATGCACTCTATGTAAAATATTGAATTGCACTAAAATGTGATTAAAGTTGTGAGACACTAATCTTAAATTAGACAATATGATCCCCCAATCATCTACTTGAATATTTGAACATTCATCTCCCCAAGCCCTTTGTCCTGGAGAGCAGGTGTTATAAAATAGTGCTTTAACTAATAATTTATAAAGTTGAGCAATCTTAAGCTTGTGACCTACATTCCCCATTAATTCATTTAAAGGTGTAGAGGTGTCTACATCTAACAAAGACTTTTCTTTAACACTGTGCAGTGCCGAACGTAACTGAAAATACCTAAAACACAATAATTATATTCTCTTTTTGTGCTAACTCCAAAAATGAAAGTATTTTCCCGTTCCTCACTACCTGTGCAACATAAAAAATATAATTTTTTTGCCAATACTGATCCCCTACCAATTAATCTAAAACCTGTAAATAATAATTGTGCCAAAGGGGCGTACAACCTAAAGATTCCTTTATTCCCAACAAACCTCTGATAGTATGACAGGACTTACTAGACAATTTCCCAACTTCTCTGTAATTCTGTTGTATATCAGATAGTTGCCCAGATTCCAATAGGGTAAACATGCTATCATGGGAAGATCTACTCACCAGGGTTCTACATAGTGGACTTTTCTTCCATTCACAGTATAGCCATAACTGTGCAGATATAAATTAACCCTTAAATAATGGAAGGTTCAACCCTCCCTTTTCTATTGGCTTATAAAGATGTTCCACTTTAAGTCTTCCCCAAATTAGATCATTGATAATTCTTTCAATTAGTAAAAAAATCACCATCTTAATTAGGGATATTCTATCGGCTCTAGATAAAGGGAGTTTAAGCCACGTCACAATTTTGGCCCTTATCAATGGATTCAGATTAAGGTGTAAATAATCTTTAATTTTAGGAGATATCATCATACCCAAATATTCAAAGGAATCAGAAATCTTCAAAATGTTCAGGGGCCCCTCATTGAAAAGCTGAAGTCTGTTTTTGACCAATTAATATCAAGACCTGAAACTTCCCCCAAAGGAGTTAACTATTTGAATAATTCTTTGGAGTGTAATATTGGTATTATGTATAAAAAATAATATGTCACCTGCATATAAAGAATTGTGATCCTCCCTTCCCAGTGTCCCAAACCCTTCAATCCCAGAGTCTTGCCTTACCCTAGCTGCAAGAGGCTCGACATATACAGTTGCAAGAAAAAGTATGTGAACCCTTTGGAATGATATGGATTTCTGCACAAATATGTCATAAAATGTGATCTGATCTTCATCTAAGTCACAACAATAGACAATCACAGTCTGCTTAAACTAATAACACACAAAGAATTAAATGTTACCATGCTTTTATTGAACACACCATGTAAACATTCACAGTGCAGGTGGAAAAAGTATGTGAACCCCTAGACTAATGACATCTCCAAGAGCTAATTGGAGTGAGGTGTCAGCCAACTGGAGTCCAATCAAGAGATGAGATTGGAGGTGTTGGTTACAGCTGCCCTGCTCTATAAAAAACACACACCAGTTCTGGGTTTGCTTTTCACAAAAAGCGTTGCGTGATGTGAATGATGCCTCGCAAAAAGAGCTCTCAGAAGACCTAAGATTAAGAATTGTTGACTGGAAAGGGTTATAAAAGTATTTGCAAAAGCCTTGCTGTTCATCAGTCCACGGTAAGACAAATTGTCTATTAATAGAGAAAGTTCAGTACTGCTGCTACTCTTCCTAGGAGTGGCCGTCCTGTAAAGATGACTGCAAGAGCACAGTGCAGACTGCTCAATGAGGTGAAGAAGAATCCTAGAGTGTTGGCTAAAGACTTACAAAAGTCTCTGGCATATGCTAACATCCCTATTAGCGAAGCCAGGATACGTAAAACACTAAACAAGAATGGATTTCATAGTAGGATAACACAGAAGAAGCCACTGCTGTCCCAAAAAAAATTGCTGCACATTTACAGTTTGCACAAGAGCACCTGGATGTTCCATAGCAGTACTGGCAAAATATTTTGTGGACAGATGAAACCAAAGTTGAGTTGTTTGGAAGAAACACACAACACTATGTGTAGAGAAAAAGAGGCACAGCACACCAACATCAAAACCTCATCCCAACTGTGAAGTATGGTGGTGGGGGCATCATGGTTTGGGGCTGCTCTGCTGCATCAGGGCCTGGACGGATTGCTATCATCGAAGGAAAAATGAATTCCCAAGTTTATCAAGACATTTTGCAGGAGAACTTAAGGTCATCTGTCCACCAGCTGAAGCTCTACAGAAGATGGGTGTTGCAACAGGACAACACCCATAAAAGCAAATCAAGCATAAAAGCAAATCAACAACAGAATGGCTTAAACAGAAGAAAATACGCCTTCTGGAGTGGCCCAGTCAGAGTCCTGACCTCAACCCGATTGAGATGCTGTGGCATGACCTCAAGAAAGCGATTCACACCAGACATCCCAAGAATATTGCTGAAACTGAAACAGTTCTGTAAAGAGGAATGGTCAAGAATTACTCCCGACCGTTGTGCACGTCTGACCTGCAACTACAGGAAACGTTTGGTTGAAATTATTGCTGCCAAAGGAGGTTCAACCAATTATTAATTCACATACTTTTTCCACCTGCACTGTGAATGATTACATGGTGTGTTTAATAAAAACATGGTAACATTTAATTATTTGTGTGTTATTAGTTTAAGCAGACTGTGATTGTCTATTGTTGTGACTTAGATGAAGATCAGATCACATTTTATGACCAATTTGTGCAGAAATTCATATCATTCCAAAGGGTTCACATACTTTTTCTTGCAACTGTATATCGAATAGTAATGGGGAAAGTGGGCATCCTTGTCGGGTACCTCTATTCAATATAATGCTATTTGTCAAACTCCCATTAATATTCAAACTAGTCTTAGGGGACATATACAAAAGTTTAACCATGTTTATAAACCTGACTCCAAATCCCCTTTTTTTCCAAATTTTCTAGAGGAATCTCCACTCCACCCTATCAAAGGCCTTGGATGCATCAAAAGACAGTATGGATCGAGAGATCCCCTGGGAGATTTTATATTCGCAAACGAGCAATGCAGATTAAAATGCGCACCCTTATTGGGAACAAAACCATTCTGGTCAGAATGTATAATTGATGTAATAACCTTAGCAAGCCTTGTAGCGAGAACCCTTGAAAGAAGCTTTACATCAGTATTCAATAAAGAAATCAGCCTATATGGCTCCATATCTAAGAGATCCTTGCCTTTTTTTTAATATTAATATTATTATGGCTTTTGTCATTGATTCCGGAAGGGTACCATCCTCCAGTGATTCCGTGAATACCTTCAATAAACAAGGGAGAATAGCCTCCCTATATTTACGGTAGAATTCAGATGGGAATCCATCTGAACCAGGGGAGGAGTTTCCCGAGCAAGTCTTTATTACAGTCTCTAACTCCTGCAGGGAGAATTCATGATTGAGAAATTCTCTTTGAGTGTCCGTTAGGACTGGTAAAGAGATGGAATCCAAATATGCATCCATCATTTCATCTGAAATATTCTTATCCGATTTATATAAATCCACAAAATACTTAAAGGGGTTCTGCAGTTTGTTTAAACTGATGATCTATCCTCTGGATAGATCATCAGCATCTGATCGGCAAATGGAACCCCCGCCGATCAGCTGTTGGTGAAGGCAGCGGCGCTACTCACTGTTTAACGCAGGCCCAGTGACGTCACGACTAGTATCAACTGACCTGGGCGGGGCTAAGCTCCTTTCAATTTAACAGAGATTAGCCGCGCCCAGGCCAGTTGATCCGGGTTGCGCCCTGTGAAAAGCCTTCAAAAGGTGACTAGCACTGACATTAGTCGCCGGGACCCACATTCCTTCTTCTGGACTGTAACCCTTTGAATGTACGAGGTACTGGTGAAGAATACGCGAGTTAATTATTCTGGAGATCTGAAATTCCAGATTACCATCTACCAAGACAGGAGGAGGTGGCAAGGGAGATGGTTCAGCAGGTTCAATGTAGTTTTTCAACAAAGACCTGTGAAACACATTATGGATCTTCCAAGCCTGCGGAAGTTTGAGACGAAACACAACCGGATTAATAATGGCAGAGATCTTGTAAGGACCAATACATTTTGGGCCCAACTTCGAAGAGGGTACCTTCAACTTAATGTTCTTAGTGAACAACCACACCAAATCACCCATACACAGGTCCAGACCAGTTATACGTCTCTTGTCAGCAATACGTTTATATCTTTCACCTATTTTTTTCAGATTGATTTAAATCTTACACCAGATAGATGACAATGAGGAAGAGAATCTCTCCTCTTCAGGTATACCAGTCCCAGAAAAGGTACCAAACTGAGGGTGAAACCCATATGCGCCATAAAATGGTGACTTATCAGTGGACTCCTGTCTATGGTTATTCAAGGCAAACTCAGCCAAAGACAAAAATGAATTCCACTCTTCCTGATTCTCTGAGACAAAACACCTCAAATATGTCTCCAGATTCTGGTTAGCGCACTGAGTTTTTCCGTTCGACTGAGGGTAAAAAGCCGAAGAGAAAGACAACTGAACTCCCAAGTACAAAATGCCCTCCAGAACCTGGAAACAAATTGCATCCCCCTATCAGATACCACATCAGAGGGAATGCAGTGTAATTTTACAATGTTATAAATAAACACTTGAGCGAGAGTTTGGGCATTGGGCAAACCTGATAATGGTATAAAGTGCGCCATCTTACTGAAGCGGTCTACCACCACCAAAATGACTTGAAATCTTCCCAGAAGAGCTAGGTAAATCAGCGATGAAGTCCATGGACAAATGCGTCCAAGGATGGGATGGACAAAGGAAGAAGAGATCCTGAAGGTCAACTTGGCACGTGCACAGGTCTCACAAGCTGCCACATAGCCCTCCACACTTTTACATAAACCTGGCCACCAAAATCTCTGAAAAGATCTACAGTGGATCTGCTCCCAGGGTGTCCCGCAAGGACAGTATCATAATGCTCTTTGAGCACCTTGTGTCGAAGCCCAGAAGGAACAAACAACCTCCCTAGAGGACAGGGATCAGGTGCCTCACCTTGAGCTCCCAACACCTCTGCCTCAAGTTCAGGATAAAGGGCGGATACCACCACCCCATCAGCCAAAATGGAAGCAGGATCCTTCGAATCTCCTCCCCCCCAGGAAAGCTATGCGCACCCGCTTTGACGTTTTTGGCCCCAGAGCAAGTGACCACAGAATTAAATCTGGTAAAAAACAATGACCATCTGGCCTGCCTTGGGTTCAGACGCATCGCTGATTTCAGGTAAGCCAGATTCTTATGGTCAGTAATTACTGTAATTAGATGAATCGCTCCTTCTAACCAATGGCGCCATTCTTTAAAAGCCAATTTAATGGCCAGCAACTCGCTCTTACCAACATCATAATTTTTTTCAACAGAAGAGAGTTTTTTAGAAAAAAATGCATAAGGGCGCCATTTGCCAGGAGAGGGACCCTGCGACAACACTGCTCCGACTCCCACTTCTGACGCGTCAACCTCTACAATGAAAGGTTGAGACACATAGGGTTGCACCAGAATGGGAGCAGAAGCGAAACATTCCTTTATTGCAGAAAAAGCATGTAATGCCTCTACCAACCAGACTGAGAGGTCCACACCTTTCTCGGTCATATCAGTCAAAGGCTTGACAATAGTGGAATAATTCAGGATAAATTTTCTGTAGTAATTAGTAATGCCCAAAAACCGCATCATCGCTTTCTGATTCTCATGTCGATCCCAGTCTAATACCGCATGGACCTTCTCGGGATCCATACGAAAACCTGAGGAAGAAAGCAAGTAACCCAGGAACTGCAGCTCCTGAACAGAAAACACACATTTTTCCAATTTAGCATACAACTTATTCTCCTGGAGAATCAATAATACTTGTCTTAAATGATCCTGATGAGTCTCCATATTGGGTGAGTAAATTAGTATATCATCGAGGTAAATAACAACAAACCTCCTCACCAAATGATGAAAAATGTCATTGATAAAGTGCTGAAAGACCGCCGGGGCATTAGTCAAATCAAAGGGCATGACCAAGTTCTCGAAGTGGCCCTCAGGCGTATTAAAAGCTGTCTTCCATTCATCATCCTCCATGATTTTTATCAGATTATAAGCCCCTCTTAAATCCAACTTGGAAAACACCTTAGCTCCAACAATCTGATCGAATAAATCCAGGATCAAGGGAAGAGGATAAGGATCCCGGACAGTGATAAGATTTAGCTCCCGGAAAGCTGAACACAGTCTAAGGGACCCATCTTTTTTTTTTTTTTTTAACAAAAAGGAGCCGGCAGCCACAGGTGACTTAGATGTCTAATATGTACTTTTTCCAAACTCTCGGTAAAATACTCTCGCATAGCTACTCTTCGGGTTGAGAAAGATTATATAACCAAGACTTTGGCAATTTAGCTCCAGGAATAAGATTGACGGGACAATCATACTCTCGGTGAGGGGGTAAGGCTACTTTCACACTAGCGGCATGAACCTCCGGCAGGCTGTTCCATCGAGTGAACAGCCTGTCGGATCCCTCCTGCCGCTAGTGACCGTGTGCCCGAGGACTGCCTCTCCGTCCCCATTGACTATAATGGGGGCGGAGTTCCGGCGGAGGCACAGCAGAGAGGCTTCCGGAATAAAACTACATGTCCGACATTTATTCTGGCAGCCTCTCGCCGTGCGCTGCCATGCCTCCGCCGGAACTCCGCCCCCGCCCCATTATAGTCAATGGGGATGGAGCAGCAGTCCGGGGGCACATGGTCACTAGCGGCAGGACGGATCCGACAGGCTGTTCACCCGACGGAACAACCTACCGGAGGTCCGTGCCGCTAGCGTGAAAGTAGCCTAACTCCTGATCTCCACCCTCAGAGAATACGTCCGAAAAATCTGAAAGAAACGGAGGTGAGTACCACAGTGATGTGCTGAGAAAATTGTCCATACATAAATCACTCCAATTACTGATTTGTCTTGCTTGCCTATCTATGGTAGTATTATTTCTGATCAATCATGGTAAACCTAGCACCAGAGGAGCAGGCAAACCCTTCAGCACAAAACAAGAAATGGACTCAACATGAGGACCACCCACCCTCAAATGAATATCCTGCATGATATGAGTCAGACACTTTTGCGAGAGAGGAGCGGAATCAATAGCAAACACAGATATCCCTTTGTTTAATGCGCTTGTTTAAAAACCATGACTCTGAACAAATTGATAATTAACAAGGTTAACCCCTGCACCACTGTCAACAAATACTTCAAATTCAGCGCCACCATGGCAGGCAGGAGAAATCGGGTACTACAGGTAAAAGACAAAAATAACTTCTCTGACTCCCCATCCACGCTACCAAGAGTAAGAGAACTAGATCTATTAGTTAGAACAGCCCCTTTTTTTCACCTTGAGGTTTAATATAAGGACAAACGTTAATAAAATGTCCTTCTTTTCCACAGAAGAAACAAAGTCTTCTCTAAACCCTAAGGTTCCTATTACCAGGGCCTGAAGAAACCTGTCCCAACTGCATAGGCTCCAGATCACCAGACACTAGCTCAAGTGACTCAGTACCCCGAGGGACAGAAGAGATTGTTTCCCCATATTATAGTGCATCCCGAGAGAGGGGAACCTTGCATCTCTCTCTCAGGCGTCTGTCAATCCGTATGGCAAGGGACATGGAATGCCAGAGCGTCTGACAGAACTGAATACAGAGTGCTGGGTCATTCCACTCCGAATCAGTCGCCCATCTCCTAAATTCAGAACAATATGACTCTGCAGAACGTTCTGCCTATGCAGTTTAGATTCGGCCAGAGAAACCCGGTCTGGGCAGGGCCGGTTCTAGGTGAAATGGGGCCCTGGGGTGAAAAACAATAAGGGCCCCCCCATGACACTTGATGACTTTTATATAATAAACTGTATATTGTGGGGCACAGTGTATGCTATATGTGTATAACATAAACATATTTCATATGAAAACTTAAAGTGGTACTTGGCTTTACCCTTGGGGATCTCGGACGACACTTCAACACTTTGGCTGGGGGGCTCGGAGGAGCTGATGTTGTGTTTTATCCTAATGAGAAAGATTTCATAATAAGAATTTGGAGAATGGGCAGAGGGATAGCAGAGCAGGGAGAGGCTGGTGCTGCTACTAGGGGACTCATACCATGGGGGAATAATAAAGCCCACCATAATGCCCCCCAGTAGAAATAATTCTCCTTATAATGTGAAAATACCACCTTGTAATGCCCCCAGTTGAGCTAATGTCCCCATAGTGCCCCCATAATGTGCCAGTATAAAATACCCCTATATAGTGCCCCCAGTAAATGCCCCAAGAGTGCTCCTCTCCCCCTCACTCCTAGTGCCCCCATAATGTACCAGTATAAAATGCCCCATATATAGTGCCCCAGTAGATGCTCTCAGTGTCCCCCATAATTTGTAAGTATAAAATACCCCTTCTCAGTGTCCCTGTAGATGACCCCATAGTACTCCTCTCCCTCCTTCCCCATAGTACCCACCATAATGTGTCCTAGTATAAAATGCCCCTATACAGAGCCCCCATATAAAATACAGTTCTTTGTGGCCTCAGTAGATGCCCCTATAGTGCCCACCAATAATGTGCCAGTAATAAGTGCCGCCATAGATGTCCCCAATAATGTGGCAGTAAAACGTGCCCTCATAGATGCCCCTAATCATGTGCCAATAATAAGAGCCCCCCACCATCATGTGTCAGTAGCAAGAGCCCCCCCATATCATGTGCCAGTAGCCAGAGGACCCCTCTATCATGTGCCAGTAGCCAGAGCCCCCCCATCATGTGCCAGTAGCCAGAGCCCCCCTATCATGTGCAGTAGCCAGAGGCCCCCCATCATGTTCCAGTAGCCAGAGGCCCCCCATCATGTGCCAGAGCCCCCCTATATCATGTGCCAGTAGCCAGAGCCCCCCTATCATGTGCCAGTAGCCAGAGGCCCCCCCTATCATGTGCCAGTAGCCAGAGCCCCCCCTATCATGTGCCAGTAGCCAGAGCCCCTCTATCATGTGCCAGTAGCCATAGCCCCCCTATCATGTACCAGTAGCCATAGCCCCCCATCATGTACCAGTAGCCTGAGCTACTTACCTCCATGTCAGCGATTCGATGCAGGCCTCTTCCGGTCTGTGTCCCACGCTGTACGGCTCAGGCGGCGTGATGATGTCATTGTGCCGCCTGCACCAGCCTCTGATAGGCTTCCGGCCTAGTGCCTGCAGCCTATCAGAGGAAGGGGAAGGGACACACCTCTCCCTCCCCTGCCCTACTGCACAGCTATCTGTATCGCTGTCCTGAGGACGGCGATACAGATGACTATGGAGATGAGCGCTTCCACAATGGAAGCGCTCATCTCCGTGTGACTGTCCGCCGCTGCCCCTATGAAAATATAGTTAGTTGCGGGCTGGCGCGGGGGGCCCCTAATGACTCGGGGGCCCGGGGCAATTGCCCCCCTTGCCTTAATGGAAGCGCCGGCCCTGGGTCTGGGTAATCATAAATAAGGCCCAAGGCTCTGAAAAATTCGTCCACTGATCGGAGGGATTGGGAACCGATTGGTAGAGAAAAGGCCCAGGACTGAGCATCACCTTTCAGCAGAGAAATAATAATCCCTACTCTTTGATTCTCGTCCCACTGGCTGAACCAGACGCCTGTAGAATCCAGAAACTGTGCAACAGAATGACAGAGTTCAGCTACCTCCAAAGAGAATCCCTGCATGCGATCAATTAGTGTATTAACAGCATCCATATCTGCACAGAGCAAGGAAAATAATGACGGTAAGGGCGGTTGTTAATGTCACGGTAAGTGGGGAAAGGAAGTGCACCAAATAAACAAACTACAACAGTAACATAGACTAGGCCCCAAAGCTAGTGAGGAGGGGGATGGTAACCTCCTAGATATCCCTGAGCCTCTCCCTGACTGCTGACAGTATGAGCAAATCCTAAAGTTGGAAGAACTTATACACTGGAACCTAAGACCTGCTGAACCTGTCAGAAACCCTAAATTAGGGAACGGGGATGAGACTGCCAGGACCTTCCACCGTGAAGGGACCAGCATCTCCCTGAAACCTAGACACAACACACACACAAAGTAGAAACAGGAGGACTTAGCTTGAGATGAGTAAGAAGCAGGAGGACCTCTAACAACCAGCTTAGAACTCCAGAAGGAAATAACAACCGTGAGGTCTACAGTGAGAGGCAGGCTTAAATAGAGCCACTAAACAACAAATAAGCAGAACCTGTGGAGAGGTGGACATCTCCTATCACGCTGGAGTTCTCTGTTATGTAGAGATGGATGTCAGATATCAATAATGGATGATTGCAGTCACTTTTTAGCCGCTCTATGTTCACTGGAAATGAGGTTCACACCAGACGCATTTCCGCATCTACCACTGAGGAAGGAGCTTGAGGCTCCGAGACGCGTCTGGTGTGAACCTCATTTGCAGTGAACATATAAGCGGCTAAATAGTGATTGCAGTCATCCATTATTGATATCGGACATCCGCCGCTACATAACAGAGAACTCCAGCACGATAGGAGATTTCAATACTAGCCACATATTTTCTGGTCTCACACGGTAAAAGCAACTTAAATCAAGCTGTACATATACCGGTCTGCTTCGCGGCAGATCAAAGTATCAGCTCCCTAACACGTGGGACTTCACGTGGAATTCTGAATAACTGGAGCCAATTACACTCAGCGGCCATTGAAGTTCAGCCGCATTGCGGAATAGAGACAGTTCATTGCCAAGGATCGGTAATGTAACTATAAACTTGCCACTTGCATAAGTGATATATACATCCTCACAAACAACTGTTATAGAAATTAACTTATTATATTGCTGCTATAAAAGAGATACCCACTTCTTTTAACATATATACCAGCGGATCTCCAATTAATTTATGCACCTTTGTGAACAGTTGCTACAGATAGATAATGAATACTATGTTGCCACTATATAAGAGACATTTATTTCCTCTAACATAGTATCGATATATATACTGTATATATACTGTATATCAGCAAATCTGCAAACAGAAGGTGCCTAGAAGTGAAAGTGGATAATAGCTCAGTATCAACTGGATTAATATCAAATGAAATATTATACTTTTAATGCTCACAAATACTATTGTATGAGGTATTAGATTTTTAACATGCTCTATTTAGTTTGGACAATCATGGATATGGGATCAATGTGATATTGTCACGGACGTTCCTGCAACAGGTGGAAGGAGATCGGTGAGACTGGCAACACATGGTTTGATCTGACATGTTTTGCGTTTGGATCAAATGACGTCTGTGTTGTTTCTGGTGCTTGCCATACCTTCTTTCCCCAGGTGTGGCTATTAGGGTCATTTAACCTTCTCTATTTATAGTTGCTTCTCCCACAATGCCATGCGGTTTATAGCTTCTGTTTGGATCTTTGGATAGATTGTGGTTGGATCTCCACTGAGTTCCTGCTGTTTCTATGGCTCCTTTGAAGTTAAGTCTTTCCTTTCCCTTTTGTATTTTGTTTGGGCTCTGTGTGTTGCATTTCCCTATTGTTTGTATTAGGCCTGAAGGAAACTCCTGTTCTTCCTTCCTTTTGGAGGAACAGGTATTCTCCTCCCTGCCATTAGTACCAGGGTCCTGTAGGGCTAGGTAGGACTCTAGGTATTCCTGCGTATGAACTCACCTACCTTTGGGGTCTGTTCATACTGGTAGTCAGTCAGGATTTTGGTTAGGGTTTTCATTAGGTGTCCATTTTCCTTCCCTAGTTCTCAGGCCTGATTCCCTGTTCCCCCCTTCCCTCCTATGCTCAGTGTGGTGTTTCCATCCCACACTGAAGCGTGACAGATATGCATTACTTATCTGGATCCTCAAAGATTATTATGCCAGTAGATCTACCACTATGAGGCTGTAAATTATGGAATTTATGGAATATTGCTGATAAATTTTATATTGTATTTTTTATTTCATGTTTATATTTTTGTATTTTATTTAAGTGATTTTATAAAGTATACATTGGGAATAAATTATTTATACAAGATCACATATCTGATTCTGTGCAGCATCTGATAATTGAGTGCACTCCAAAAAATATATATTTCATAAGATTTGTCATACAATCGACAGTGGGTGTGTTGAGGAGAGTGCACCTAGCCTGTAGATTGGGGTTGGTAGAGCCACTGTGACTATTTTAGCCAATTGAAAACAGCATGGTGCATGCGCTTACTTTGGCCAGATCATGTCAACCTAATCTCATTGACTTCTTTGACACACAAGTGTTAGATGAAGGTGGTTACCGTGGATATCGCCTATCTGGATTTCAGCAAAGCCTTTAATGCAGTTCCACATAAAGAGTTGTTAGATAAGTTATTGGACATTGGACTTAATCCCTAGATAGTTTTGTGGATTTTCCGTTGGCTAAAGGGTAGATATCAACGTGTTGTTGTTAATGGTGTGCAATAAGGGTCTGTTCTGGGTGTTATCATTTTTAAAGAAATTGTCCAAGTTAATAAAAAAATTATAGGCAGGGATGGCAATAAAACAACAGAATTAGTTATACTCACTAGTTCAAACGCCCCTGCTCAAGTGACACTGCTTCAATCATCCCCACCTCTGCCACCATGGCATGTTGCTGGCTGCAGCACCAACATGCCCATATATCTCACGTGACAGCTGCAGCCAATCACTGGCCCTAGCAGTATACGGCATCAGAGCACTGAGGCCAGTCGGTTCAGACAAACGAGGAGTTTGAACTATAGAATATAATTTATTTTGTTACTTTGCCACTCTCCCTGAATGAGGTCAGCTTGAAATCCACACATCAGTTAGAGATATCTAGTATTCCCTCTTTGGATGTTACACTGCCTGTTGACACAGTTACGGTGTGAATTTCCTCCTCTTTGTATAGAAAGGCAATAACAGAAAATTCCTGGTTGCATGCGTCTAGCTGTCATCTGTGGCATGTAGTGAGGAATCTCCTAGTGGGAGAGTCCATACAAACAAGACAATCTTGTAGAGGTGATGTTTCCTAAAAGAGACTGAGATTGTATATAATAGAATAAATCTATAGAACTTAAAATATTGTTGCATCCAAAACTAGTAAGGAATGACTCCATAATCATAAAACAAAAAAGTATCAACTGTCCCGAAATGTACTTTTAGTACCACGTATAGTAACTAGAGTTGAGCAGACACCTGGATGTTCGGGTTCGACGGGTTTGGCTGAACTTCACAAAAAAGTTAGAGTTTGGGACCTGAACTTGAACCGAACTTGAACCCGAACCCGAGTTGAGCAGACACCTGGATGTTCGGGTTCGACGGGTTTGGCCGAACTTCACAAAAAAGTTCGAGTTTGGGACCCGAACTTGAACCGAACTTGACACCGAACCCCATTGAAGCCAATGAGGACCCGAACTTTTGAGCACTAAAATGGCTGTAAAAATGTCATGGAAAGGGCTAGAGGGTTGCAAATGGCATAAAAATGGGGTTAAGAGCATGGCAAGCGGATAGGGAAATGACTTTAAATAACATAAAATATGTAAAAATAAAAAATAATAATCTTGATCTAGGAGGACGAGGTCCATATGGAGTAGGAGGTTGAGGAGGCGGTGGATGTGGCGGTGTAGGTGGAAGCGGTGGTGGATGAGGAGGAGGTAGCCTACACTGCTTTTTGGTTTTAAATTTTATTTTATTTTTTTAAATTAGGGTACACCCCAAAACATTGGGAAATATAACCTGTGATAACCCCCTCCAGTCGTGCTAAACACACGTTCAGGCAATACACTGGCTGCAGGGCAGGCCAGCACCTCCAAGGCGTAAAGGGCAAGCTCAGGCCATGTGCCCAATTAGGAGACGCAGAAGTTGCAGGGGACAGAACCATCAGTCAGTTTGTGTAGGCGTGTGCAAACATACTGCCCCACCATGTCCCCATGATGTTCACGATCCAATTGGATATCTGCTCTATCAACTTGCGATGTTCTTTTCTGCGCCTACCATGTTGATCACGGTTAGCGGCAAATCAGGGTTCCACATCCAAGGGAGGTCAATGTATGAAATTAAATGTAATCGAGCGGAAATGTGGGACAAAGTATTGAAGCATAAGCTTCCAAGTTAAGGAGGGGGCGTGCGGCAATTACCCACTCCCTACTCGGGGAGGTAGTGACGATAAATAATACAGGACTCTTAAGATGCCCTGTTATTTGAATGATTAATTAAAAATTACAGGGAATGTCACTGCAGAATTTTGGATTAGGAAACGTTAGACAGGAGAGGCCCTGCGGCTGCTTTGTTGACTCTAGATAACTTCTGCCTGATCGCACGTCTCTGTGACGTCCACATTCCATTTGGATATCTTCTCTATCAACTTTCGATGTTCTTTTCTGAGCCTACCATGTTGATCACGGTTATCGGCGAATCAGGGTTCCACGACGGAGAGGGAGCGTCAGAAAGAGAGACCACATCCAAGGGAGGTAATTGTTTAAAATTAAATATGACAGAGTAGAAATGTGGGGCAAACTATTGAAGCGCAAATGTGGGACAGCTTGTTAAAGTTTAAACAGTGAATGAAAGGAGGTGGCGTGCATCAATTAAAGAAGAATTTCTGAAATTTTATTCCCTGTCACCTATGCAGAGCAGGGGTTTCTATCCGTCAAAATTTGTAAAATGTCACCTGACAATGTAACAGACAATTTTTTGAAATTTATGTTCCTGTCACCTGTGCAGAGGTGCCCCCGTGACGTCCACCATCCATTTGGATATCTTCTGTATCAACTTTCGATGTTCTTTTCTGAGCCTACCATGTTGATCACGGTTATCGGCAAATCAGGGTTCCACGCCAGAGAGGGAGCGTGAGAAAGGGAGAACTCACCTAAGGGAGGTCAATGGCTGCAATGGGATGAAGCGGAAATGTGGGACAAATTATTAAAACAGAAGGATCGAAGGAAATGGCCATTTAAAGACGAATTTTAGAAATTTAAGTCCCTGTCACCTATGCAGAGCAGGGGTTTCTATCCGGAAAATTTGGTAAAATGTCACCTGACTATGTAACATAACATTTTTTGAAATTTATGTTCCTGTCACCTATGCAGAGGTGCCCCCGTGACGTCCACCATCCATTTGGATATCTTCTCTATCAACTTTTGATATTCTTTTCTGAGCCTACCATGTTGATCACGTTTATCGGCGAATCAGGGTTTCACGCCGGAGAGGGAGCGTGAGAAAGCGAGACCACATCCAAGGGAGATAAATGGATGAAATGTTATTTCGATTGAGCGGAAATATGGGAAAAGGTATTAAAGCAGAAGGACCAAATGAAAGGGCCAATTTGGCTACTTTCACACTTGCGTTCAGAGCGGATCCGTCTGAGACGGATCCGCTTATATAATGCAGACGGTGGATCCGTTCAGAATGGATCCGTCTGCATTATATTGTAAAAAAAAATTGAAGTGTCAAAGTAGCCTCAGACGGATCCGTCCAGACTTTACATTGAAAGTCAATGGGGGACGGATCCGTTTGAAAATTGAGTCATAGTGTGTCATATTCAAACGGATCCGGCCGCATTGACTTACATTGTAAGTCTGGACGGATCCGTTTGCCTCCGCACGGCCAGGCGGACACCCGAACGCTGCAAGCAGCGCTCAGGTGTCCGCCTGCTGAGCGGAGGCCAAACGCTGCCAGACTGATGCATTCTGAGCGGATCCGCATCCACTCAGAATGCATTAGGGCTGGACGGATCTGTTTGGGGCCGCTTGTGAGAGCCTTTGAACGGAACTCACAAGCGGAGCCCCGAACGCTAGTGTGAAAGTAGCCTTAAAGACAAATTTTAGAAATTTAAGTCCCTGTCACCTATGCAGAGTAGGGGTTTTTCATCACCAGAAATGGGCTAATGTCACCCACCAATGGAACAGATTATTTTTAAAAATGTCGGTCCCTGTCACCTATGCAGAGCAGGAGTTTATTCACGTCAAAAATTGTAAAATGTCAACCCAAGAATGTAACAGAAAAATTAGTGAAATGTATTAACCTGTCTACTAGGTAGACCAGGGGTATATCACAGCCAAATATTGTTTAATGTCACCTGAAAATGTAAAAGAAAAATGTGTGAAATTTATTAAGCTGTCAACTAGGTAGAGGAGGGGTATATTACAGCCAAAAATTGGTTAATTTAACCCAAAAATGTAACAGACAAATTAGTGATTTTTTTTTTTTTTACCTGTCTACTAGGTATAGCAGTGGTATATCACACCCAAAAATTTGTGAATTTCACTAGAAAATGAAACAGACAAATTTGTGAATTTATTTAACTGTCTACTAGGTATAGTAGTGGTATATCACACCCAAAAAATTGGTGAATCTCACCCGAAAATGTTACACACAAATTAGTGATTTTTCTTTACCTGTCTACTAGGTATAGCAGTGGTATATCACAGCCAAAAATTGGTGAATTTCAACCGAAAATGTAACACACAAATTAGTGAATTTTTTTTACCTGTCTACTAGGTATAGCAGTGGTACTTCACACCCAAAAATTGGTGAATTTCACCAGAAAATGTAACAGACAAATTAGTGAATTTATTTAGCTGTCTACTAGGTATAGCAGTGGTATATCACACCCAAAAATGGGTGAATTTCACCCGAAAATGTAACAGACTGTCACAGGGCGCCGACAACGCAATCTTCCTGCGCTACACCGCCGGCGTCCTGCCTCTCTCCTTGAGCAGCGACGCATGCTGTGTCCCCGTCTCCCAGGTAACAGGGGGCGGAGCGGACCCGACTGCACTCCTGCTGTCTGTGCGGTCGGCGTCCTCCGTTCCCCTGGCAACAGTATCAGGCTGAGCACCGAGTGGCCAGCTTGGTGCTCAGCTTCTGTGTCTGAGCGGGTCATGTGACGCTGGCCACGTCAAATGACCTTAGCCTTTCACTATTTATACAGGTAGCCTGCTGGCCACAGGTTGCCTGCGATTTTGGTCCTGTGCCTAACTGCTATTACTCTGTGCTTCTGCTACTCTGGATTTTGACCCTTGGCTTTTGTTCCTGCCCTTGTGTACTGACGTGACCTCCAGGTTTGACCCTCGGCTTGTACTCTGACCCGTCCTTGCTGTTCCTTGTGTACTGACGTGACATCCTGGTTTGACCCTAGACATGTTTGTTTACCGTCCTTGTAACCCCTGCTCGCCTATGTTAGAGTTGATCTCTGGCATTTCATTATTGCTCCTGACACTTTACGTGACTTCGGATCCATCTGCAGGGTTCCCTCCTACTGCCTCTGCCTGGCTATATTCTGTCTCTGTCCGCTCTGCCTCTCTGCACTTATAGAGGTTAGGGACAGTCACCCAGTTACGCCCCGTCGCCTAGGACGGGTAGTGTAAGTAGGCAGGGACAGAGGCATGGGTGGCAGCTAGTGGGTGCACTTCCTCTTCCCCACTCCCTATTGCATGACACAGACAAACTTGTGAATTTGTTTAACCTGTCTACTAGGTAGAGCAGTGGTACATCACACCCAAAAATTGGTGAATTGCACCCGAAAATGTAACAGACATATTAGTGAATTTATTTAACTGTCTACTAGGTATAGCAGTGGTATATCACACCCAAAAATTGGTGAATCTCACTCGAAAATGTAACAGACAAATTAGTGAAATGACTGAATATAAATATAATACGTATAATATAAATATAAATACGTACAAATAAAAAAAACTTGATTTATGAGGTGGAGATCCATATAGAGTAGGAGTTTGAGGAGGCGGTGGACGTAGCAGTGTAGATGGAAGCAACGGTGGAGGAGGATGAGGTAGTCAACACTGTTTTTTGGTTAAAAAACTAGTTAAGGCCGATATACATGTCTATTCTGCACAAGGTGCAGACAAGTTCTGTGGGATCCATGCCTGGTTCAGTTTAATGAACGTGAGCTTGTCCACATTGGCTGTGGACAGGCGGCTGCGCTTGTCTGTGATGACGCCCCCTGCCGAGCTAAACACACGTTCAGATAATACACTGGCTGCAGGGCAGGCCAGCACCTCCAAGGCGTAAAAGGCAAGCTCAAGCCATGTGCCCAAATTTGGAGACCCAGAAGTTGAAGGGGACAGACCCGTCATTCAGTACGTGTAGGTGTGTGCACACATACTGCTCCACCATGTTGGTGAAATGCTGCCTCCTGCTAAGACGTTCCATATCAGCTGGTGGTGCTGGTTGTTGTGGCATGCTGACAAAGCTTTTCCACATTTCGGCCATGCTAACCCTGCCTTCTGAGGTGTTGGCGGTGCCCCAGCTGCATTGGCGACCTCTTTCTCCTCCTCTGCCTTCGCCTTGTGCTTCCACTGTGCCCCCGCTATCAGGTGGGAATGCCACCAGCAGCGCGTCTACCAGCGTGCGCTTGTACTCGCGCATCTTACGATCACTCTCTAGTGATGGAATTAAGGACGGTACGCTGTCCTTGTAACGGGGATCCAGCAGCGTGGCCACCCAGTAATCAGCACAAGTTAGAATGTGGGCAACTCGGCGGTAGTTGCGGAGACACTGCAGCATGTAATCGCTCATGTGTGCCAGGCTGCCCAGAGGCAACGAAAAGCTGTCCTCTGTGGGAGGTGTATCGTCTGTGTCCTCTGTATCCCCCCAGCCACGCACCAGTGATGACCATGAGCTGGTCTGGGTGCCACCCTGCTGTGAATAAGGTTTCTCCTCCTCCATCTCCCCAATTTCCTCCTCCTCATCCTCCACCTCGTCATCCTCCAGAACTGTGCCCTGGCTGGACAATTGTGTATCTGGCGTTTGTGGGTGCAGGAACCCACCCTCGGAGCCACTTGTGAATGACTGGCCAGAAACCCTACGAAATGATCCCTCTTCCTCCTCCTCATCCTGTGCCACATCCTCTTCCATCATCGCCAGCAGCATAGCATAGGGCATAGAAGTGGGATAGTAACGCTGAGAACAGCGTTATCGGCACTGACCATGTTGGTGTAGTCAGTGGCGTAACTAGAGTTCTATGGGCCCCAGGGCAAACTTTAAATTGGGGCCCCCCCGCCAAGACTCCACCCCCGCCAAGACTCCACCCCCGCCAAGACTCCACCCCCTCCCGGTTTGAAAGTGTTGTAGTTGAATATTAAATAGAAGGAGATAGGGGTTTTAATTTTATTTTTTTTAATGTTACCATATAAAATATAGAAAAAAATGTTAAAAGCGTTCCAGAACAAAGATTCTCCACATAAGGCACCCCACTCCAGCCCTGATTTCAGACGATAATAATGTCTGAATTCAGGGGGTGTGGCGGATGGATGGATGATCAGGGGACAACATGGATGAATCATTGCATTACTAATACTACCTACCAGTCTATAGACCAGTCCAGCAGGCAGTGAGGCAGGAGAAGATGGTCCTGGAGTGCAGTACTTCTGCTGCAATGCCCAGCGCTCGCCCTTGGTGTCTGTCTGTCGGTCGGTCCTCTTCTTTCTTCCTCGGAGAATCGCGCCCTGAGCCCTCTAATCTGTGCTGGCACAGGCACACACTGCTGGGGGGCGGGGCTCTGCCTCTTTTAAATCTGCTCTGGCGGGCTTTTGCTGCGCCTGTGCGCCTAGAGTCTACTCTCCTGAGTCCTGACGTCAGAGACTCTCATCTCGCGTGAGCGGAGGGACGGGTCACGCGGCCGTGGTCATGTGGGTGTATTGTGGGCGTATTGTGGGCGTGTGTAGCTTGAGGGAGGGCCCGGCGGAGGAGCGGCAGCAGCTGAGTGAAGGAGGACGGTGCACACAGGCAGCGCAGGTGAATCAAGCACAGATCAGTTTCGCAGGGCCCGCCTGCCGCCGCAAGCACTTGCTGGCCTGCAGCGGGCCCCCCTCCCGCCGGGCCCGGTCGCAGTCGCACTCTCTGCGACCGCTATCGTTACGCCCCTGGGTGTAGTACTCAAAACACAGGAACACAGGTCTCGCATGGAGGCCCAGTCATAGGTGGTGAAGTGGTGCTGTTCCGCAGAGCGACTCACCTGTGCATGCTGCAGCTGAAACTCCACTATCGCCTGCTGCTGCTTTCACAGTCTGGCCAGCATGTGCAAGGTGGAGTTCCACCTTGTTGGCACGTTGCATATGAGGCGGTGAGCGGGAAGGCCGAAGTTACGCTGCAGCGCTAACAGACAAGCAGCAGCAGGGTAAGAACGCCGAAAGCGCACACAGACGGCCCGCACTTTATGCAGCAGCTCTGACATATCGGGGTAATTTTTTAGGAAACTCTGCACCACCAAATTCAGCACATGCGCCAGGCAAGGGATGTGCATCACACCGGCTAGTCCCAGAGCTGCTACGAGATTTCGCCCATTATCGCACACCACCAGGCCGGGCTTGAGGCTCACTGGCACCAACCACTCATTGGTCTGTTGTTCAAGGCCCGTCCACAGCTCCTGTGCGATGTGGGTTTTGTCCCCCAAACAGATACGTTTTAAAACTACCTGCTGTCATTTACCCCTAGCTGTGCTGAAGTTGGTGGTGAAGGTGTTACGCTGACCGGATGAGGAAGCGGAGTAGGAGGAGGAAGCAACAGGAGGCAAACTGAAGCACCCTGCAATCCTCGGTGGTGGAAGGACATGCACCAAACTGCTATCCGCCTCAGGCCCAGCCGCCACTGCATTTTTTACCCAGTCTGCTGTTATGGAGATATAACGGCCCTGACCGTGCTTACTGGTCCACATATCCTTAGTGAGGTGCACTTTGCCACATATGGCGTTGCGCAGTGCACACCTGATTTTGTCCCCCACTTGATTGTGCAGGGAAGGGATAGCACACCTGGAAAAGTTGTGGCGGCTGGGCACGACGTACTGTGGGACAGCCACCGCCATAAGGGTTTTAAAAGCATTTCAAAGGCCAGTAATTTTGAAATGCTGGCATTCAGGGCCAGGGATCGCAGGTGGGTAGGAGGGTACTTCCTCGTCCGCTCCAGTGTTTGGGAGATGGAGAGCTGAACGCTTCCGTGGGACATTGTGGAGATGCTTGGTGACCCAGATGTTGGTGTTGCTGGCAGATCCTCTGTTTGCGGGGTGGCAGGTGGCACTGTCACTCCAGAGGTGGATAAAGAGGCCGAGACTGCAGCAGAAGAGGAAGCAGGAGGAGCCAGAGACCTTTCTTGGTTTTTAAGGTGTCTACTCCACTGCAGCTCGTGCTTTACACCAAGATGTCTGGTCATGCAGGTTGTGCTCTGGTTGAGAACGTTTATGCCTCGCTTCAAGCTCTGATTGCACAGCGTGCAAACCACTCGTGTCTTGTCATCAGCACATTGTCTGAAGAAATGCCACGCCAGGGAACTCCTTGGAGCTGGCTTTGGTGTGCTCGGTCCCTTGCTGCGGTGGGCAGTAGCAGGGGA
The DNA here is from genome assembly GCF_014858855.1 of Bufo gargarizans. Taxonomy (NCBI): domain Eukaryota; kingdom Metazoa; phylum Chordata; class Amphibia; order Anura; family Bufonidae; genus Bufo; species Bufo gargarizans. The sequence continues at coordinate 149,187,789 of NC_058086.1, read as the reverse complement.
AAGCCGCTCCGATTTTGCACCCTGCTCCCTCTTCTGCTGTGCTGGTGGCTCTGTGCGACCACTGCCTCTTCCTCCGAACTACACAGGTCACTCGCATGACCTTGATTCCATGTGGGGTCGAGGACCTCATTGTCTTCCACATCATCTTCCGCCCAGTCTTCACCCCTGCCCTCCTTGTCGGTCTGCATACTTTCGAAAGCCCCAGCAGTTGGCACCTGTGTTTCGTCATCATCCGAGACGTGCTGCGATGGTCCTCCCATGCAATCATCTTGAAACATAAGTGGTTGGGCATTCGTGCACTCAATCTCTTCCACTTCTGGGGCAGGGATAGGTGGATGGCCCTGGGAAATCCTGTTAACAGAATCATCAAAAAGCAGAAGATCCTGCTGCATGGCTTGGGGCTCAGACTGCTTGGCTGATTTGCAAGTGAGTGAGGTGAAAGACTGATGGACATCAGTTGCAGGTGCCAACTCTGATCTTTCAGCAGGAGACTGGGTGGGAGACAATGTGAAGGAACTGGAGGCACTGTCAGCAACCCAATCTACTATCACCTGTACTTGTTCTGGCCTCACCATTCGTAGAGCCGCATTAGGCCCAACCAAATACCTCTGCAGGTTTTGTCGCCTACTCGCACCTGAGGAAGGGGTTTCACTTGTGCGTGTAGCTGGCACAGATCGACCACGTCCTCTCCCTGCAACAGGAGCTCCACCAGCAGCACCATGACCTGGGCCACGTCCCTTATTTGACGTTGTGGAAAAATTATTGTTCGCTGTATGGTCGCCATCTATCCTATGGAGATGCGAAGATTCGTTCGCATTCACATCGCGCAGAAACTTTTGCACGATGGTCTGGTCGTCCCGACCTGTAGCTGATTAGTGCCCGGCCTGGTATTACTGCAGGATACCAGGGTCATGGCGCCGGCTTAGGCGGGAAGGATGGGGACTGTCGAACAAAGGTTTCTTCATCCAAGAGGATAAGAGTGGCAACGCAAAGGGCGCAAATAAGTGTGTGAACGCGCAAACATTAGTTTGCGCGATCATTCACCTCTTCGTCAGCCAATCACTTCATACCATAACCTGTCTCCCCATTGGTCATGATTGTAAGACCCCCTTCCATCTTCTGGTATAAATAAGCCTTACCTAGCTGTTGGAAGCAGGCACATTATTGGATCCTACTTGAGAACGTCTCTGTGATGTTATTTTGGAGGAATTGCGCACACATCGACGCACACTACACCAAGGATTTCCCGATTGTACTTCTGGCAGTTGTTTTTGGTTGTCAGAACGAGACAAAGAAGCAAACAGCGATATCAATGCTCTCCTCATATTTCTTACATTTAGGATCTTGCCCTAAATAGGTGTTTTATTAATAGCAGAATAGAACCACAGTATGTAAAGTGTGTATCTCACACGTACAGATCCAGACTAAGCCGCAATTAAAGATTTTTGCACAAAATGGGTGTTTTATTAATAGCAGAATAGAACCACAGTATCTAAAGGGTGTATCTCACAATGATATATGCAGCAAAGGCTGCCGAATTACGTTTTTTTGCCCAAAATGGGTGTTTTTCAAATAGCAGAATAGAACCACAGTATGTAAAGGGTGTATCCCACAAATACAGATGCAGACTAGGCTACAATTAAAGAATTTTGCCCAAAATGGGTGTTTTATTAATAGCAGAAAAGGGGGTCTCCCTTTTGGTTCCTTAGCTTTGGATCCAGTGAGTCATATATGCATGTTGCTTTGTCTTGTTACCTGTACACCGTCCGTGACATTATAAGCCAACTAAACCGTCTCAAGCATGGATCCAGTTTCACTTTTGGCTGAACGCTTCCAGGGTCTTTCATTGGAGGTAGCTGATCTCCGTAAGACTTTTTCTCAGCTTCAAGTGACCGGTTCAGCTTGCGTTCATGGAGTTTGTTCTGAGCCTAAGATCTCGTTCCCGGATACGTTCTCCGGGGGTAGTGAGAATTTTGTGCGTTTTAGGGAGGCTTGCAAACTCCATTTTCGCCTTCTTCCCCATTCCTCTGGTGATGAGGAACGGAGGATGGGGATCATTATATCGCTGCTCAGGGGTAACGCTCAGTCTTGGGCCTTTTCGCTGCCGGAGGGGGCACGGCCTCTCCGTTCAGTGGATGAATTCTTTTTAGCCCTGGGTCAGATATATGATGATCCAGATCGTATTGCTCTGGCTGAGTCTAGACTACGTCTATTATGCCAGGGTAAACAATCCGCAGAAATATACTGCTCAGAATTTCGGAGATGGGCAGCTGATACTAGTTGGAATGATGCTGCACTCCGAAGTCAATTTTGCCATGGTCTTTCAGAGGGATTGAAAGATGCATTTGCCTTTCATGAGAGGCCTATTTCTTTGGACTCTGCTATGTCTCAGGCCGTTTGTATTGACAGGCGTCTTAGAGAGAGAGGAGAGATGTCCCCTTCCTGTCATACTCAGTCCCAGGACAGTGCAGCGGTCTCATTCTGTGCGCAGGGGTCTCGGTCGCTGTCAGCCCCTTCTGAGCAGGAGCCCATGCAGCTAGGGTTGATTGCTTCTGACAATAGAAGATTCAGCTCGCATGGGAGGGTTTGTTTTTGTTGTGGAGGTATAAATCATTTGGCAAATGTTTGTCCCTCTAGGAGATTCAGGCAGTTTTCTGGGAGTAATAAAGAAACAAACAGGAAAAAATCTTTTAAAAATGTTCCGTCTGTTACTATTGGCAGGGTTGAGGCGGAAATTGAAGGTTTTCCGTTTGCTTGTAGTTCCCGTTTTGTCCTGCCTGCTAGGGTGGCGCTAGAGAGCAAGAGCATTTTTGGTGAGATTTTTGTGGATAGTGGAGCAGCTGTCAATCTCATTGATAATCAATTTGCAATAACTCATGGTTTCCAGGTATGCACTTTGGGAAAGGATATTCCTGTTTTTGCTATTGATTCCGCTCCACTTTCTCAGAAATCATTAAAGGGCATAGTTCACAATATCCGTTTAATTGTGAGTGATGCTCATGTTTCGTCCTTAGCGGTTTGCCTACTCCTCTAGTGTTGGGGCTACCCTGGCTCACTAAACATAACCCCACCATTGATTGGCAAGCGAGGCAAATAAATGGTTGGAGTGACTTTTGCAGAGAGAATTGCCTCACGACATCTGTTTCTGAGGTTGCTACTAAGACTGTACCATCTTTTCTCTCGGAATTTTTGGATGTCTTCTCTGAGAGTGGAGTTCAGGATTTGCCCCCGCACAGGGAGTACGATTGCCCAATTAATCTCATCCCAGGCGCCAAACTGCCTAAATCTCGTTTATACAATCTTTCCCAACCTGAGAGGATCGCTATGCGTGCTTATATCTCTGAGAGTCTGAGAAAAGGACACATACGACCCTCGAAGTCACCTGTTGCCGCTGGTTTTTTCTTTGTTAAGAAAAAAGATGGTTCTTTAAGACCTTGTCTGGATTTCAGGGAGCTGAACAGTATCACTATTCGTGACCCTTATCCGCTTCCTCTGATCCCGGACCTGTTTAACCAGGTTGTTGGGGCTAAAGTCTTTTCCAAATTAGATCTAAGAGGGGCATACAACCTGGTCAGGGTCAGAGAAGGAGACGAATGGAAGACGGCCTTCAATACCCCTGAGGGCCATTTTGAGAATTTGGTTATGCCTTTTGGTTTGATGAATGCCCCAGCCGTTTTTCAGCATTTCGTGAACAGCATTTTTATCATTTGATGGGAAAATTTGTATTAGTGTATTTGGATGACATTTTGATTTTTTATCCTGATTTCAAAACTCATAAGGAACATTTACGTCAGGTCTTGCTCATCCTGCGGGAGAATAAATGATATGCGAAACTGGAAAAATGTGTGTTTGCGGTTCCAGAAATTCAATTTCTGGGGTTTCTTCTCTCCGCTTCTGGTTTTCGCATGGACCCCGAGAAGGTCCGCGCTGTGCTTGAGTGGGAGCTTCCTGAGAATCAGAAGGCGCTGATGCGTTTTTTGGGCTTTGCCAATTATTACAGGAAGTTTATTTTGAATTATTCCTCTATTGTTAAACCACTCACTGATATGACCAGAAAGGGGGTAGATTTTTCTTCTTGGTCAGTAGAGGCGCGTAAGGCTTTTTCTAATATCAAGGAGAGTTTTGCTTCCGCTCCCATCTTGGTGCAACCTGATATTTCTTTACCCTTCATAGTTGAGGTTGATGCTTCTGAGGTGGGTGTGGGGGCGGTCTTGTCTCAGGGTTCCTCTCCTGCCAAATGGCGACCGTGTGCCTTTTTCTCGAAAAAACTCTCCTCCGCAGAAAGAAATTACGATGTGGGAGATAGGGAATTGTTGGCCATCAAGTTGGCTTTTGAGGAATGGCGCTATTGGCTAGAGGGAGCCAGACACCCTATTGCCGTATTTACTGACCATAAAAATCTGGCCTACTTGGAGTCAGCCAAGCGTCTGAACCCGAGACAGGCCAGATGGTCTTTGTTCTTTTCTAGGTTTAATTTTGTTGTCATGTTCCGCCCTGGAGTTAAGAATGTGAAGGCAGATGCCCTGTCACGTTGTTTTCCGGGAGGCGGGAATTTTGAAGACCCGGGTCCCATTTTGGCTGAAGGTGTGGTGGTCTCTGCTCTTTTTTCTGAATTGGAGGCAGAGGTGCAGGCAGCCCAGTCAGAGGCTCCTGATCTTTGTCCTCCTGGGAGGTTGTTTGTGCCTCTCGCTTTAAGACACAAGATTTTTAAGGAACACCACGATACGGTCCTTGCTGGGCACCCGGGGGCAAGAGCCACACTGGATCTCATCACTCGGAGATTCTGGTGGCCTGCGCTTCGTAAGTCGGTTGAGGGTTTTGTGGCAGCCTGCGAGACTTGCGCTCGTGCCAAAGTCTCTCATTCACGGCCATCGGGTCCTCTCCTTCCCTTACTCATTCCTTCCCGTCCTTGGACACATCTGTCCATGGACTTTATAACGGACCTGCCTCGTTCCTCGGGGAAGACTGTGATTCTGGTGGTGGTGGACCGTTTTAGCAAAATGGTGCATTTCATCCCTTTTCCTGGTTTGCCAATGCTAAGACGCTGGCGCAGGCATTTATTGATCACATTGTCAAATTGCACGGTATTCCTTCAGACATAGTCTCTGATAGGGGTATGCAGTTTGTTTCCAGATTCTGGAAGGCTTTCTGTTCTCGCTTGGGGGTTCGGTTGTCATTCTCTTCTGCTTTCCACCCGCAGTCGAATGGCCAGACAGAGCGCGTCAATCAGAATCTGGAGACATATCTGCGCTGTTTTGTGGCGGAGAATCAAGAGGATTGGTGTTCTTTTTTGTCCCTTGCTGAATTTGCTTTAAATAACCGTCGTCAGGAGTCCTCTGATAAGTCACCATTTTTTGGTGCATATGGGTTTCATCCGCAGTTTGGGACTTTCTCGGGAGAGGGGTCTTCTGGTTTACCTGATGAGGACAGATTCTCCTCGTCTTTGTCATCTATTTGGCAAAAGATTCAGGATAATCTAAAGAGCATGAGTGAGAGATATAAGCGTGTGGCAGATAAGAGACGTGTGCTTGGTCCGGACCTGAATGTTGGTGATCTGGTGTGGTTGTCTACCAAGAATATCAAATTGAAGGTTCCCTCCTGGAAGTTGGGTCCTAGGTTTATTGGGCCTTACAAAATCCTGTCTGTCATCAATCCTGTTGCCTACCGTCTTGATCTTCCTCAGACTTGGAAGATCCATAATGTTTTTCATAAGTCCTTATTGAAACCTTATGTTCAACCCATTGTACCCTCGCCTTTGCCTCCTCCTCCGATTATGGTTGATGGGAATCTTGAATTTCAGGTCTCTAGGATTGTGGATTCTCGTCTTGTCCACGGTTCTCTTCAGTACCTTGTTCATTGGGAGGGTTATGGTCCTGAGGAGAGGATGTGGGTCCCAGTGACGGACATTAAGGCCTCTCGTCTCATCAGGGCTTTCCATAGGTCCCATCCTGAGAAGGTGGGCTCTGAGTGTCCGGAGTCCACTCGTAGAGGGGGGGTACTGTCACAACCAGACAGCTGAGAAGCTCTGACAGAAGCCTTTCAGAACCTCCTCCTTGAGTTTTCTTTGTTGTGCTGTTCAGTTCCTCATCTCGTTAGCCTCTCTCAGCTGTCATGTAGTTGGACTGATTGCTTTCCTTTAAATTCCTCCCCATAATGCATTACTGGGCGGCTTATACTTCTTCCTGGAGTGTGTGTGCATGCTGATCCTGTTTCCCAGTCTGCTACAAAGTTAAGTGCTGTACATTTATCTGTTATTTTCTGTTTGCTGGATCCCAGGTGACCCTGACTCCCTCCGTGTCTGGTGTAGAGAGCCGGTGGTCGTGTCCCCTCACTATTGTAGGGTGTTCAGGGGTTATATAGTCGAGGTACGTGGATATGCAACCATCCACCTTTGGGATCTTTGCATAGGCTGAGCAGCCAGGGAAAGTCTCAGGTCTTGTGCAGGGGTCTCCCTTTTGGTTCCTTAGCTTTGGATCCAGTGAGTCATATATGCATGTTGCTTTGTCTTGTTTCCTGTACACCGTCCGTGACACTAAGGCTGGGCGGGCTTAGGCAGCTAGAGTGAAGGCCGGCCACGCCTCCTTATGACATCACACTGAGAGCTGAGTCCTATGTGCTAGTTCATGTGAATAGTATGACTCATCAGTCTGGCAGCCTGCAGTGTGTGTGAGGGGAATGGTCACTGAGAGAGCCATGTGAAGTGAGCTCAGTGCACAGTAACAGATGGCTGTTCTGCAGTTTTACACATAAAATCTCAGTCTGATCTTTTACAAACCCATTCTGTGCATCAAAAACTATAATTCCATATTATACATTAGCCCAAAAGCTTGACCAACCCCCACCCACCAGCACTGATGCAGATTTGTTTCCATTACAGCTGTACTCCAGTTGTGTATAAACCTTACACTATGTATCTTTATAGATGCATATACAGCTCAGCTACATGTGTCTTCTCCAGTCCCCTAACATCACTTTGGCTGAATGGCTTCCTATACAGCTCTGCTACATCTTTATTCTACTCCCCCACTAGCACTGTGTCTGAAAAGCTTCATATACAGCTCTACTACATTTGTCTGTTTATCTCTTCAACCAGCACTGTGTCAGAACACCTGCATATTCAGCTCTGCTACATCTGTTTCTCTTTCACCAGCATAGATGCTGACCTGCCACATATACAGCTCTACTACATCTGTTTTTCTATTCAACCAGCACTGTGTCAGAACAGCCGCATATTCAGCTCTACTACATCTGTTTCTCTCTTCAACCAGCACTGTATCAGAACAGCCGCATATTCAGCTCTACTACATCTGTTTCTCTCTTCAACCAGCACTGTGTCAGAACAGCCGCATATTCAGCTCTACTACATCTGTTTCTTTCACCAGCATTGATGCTGACTTGCCACATATACAGCTCTTCTACATCTGTTTTTCTATTCAACCAGCACTGTGTCAGAACACCCGCATATTCAGCTCTGCTACATCTGTTTCTATCTCACAATGACATATGCAGCAAAGGCTGCCAAATTACGTTTTTTTGCGCAAAATGGGTGTTTTTCTAATAGCAGAATAGAACCACAGTATCTAAAGGGAGTATCCCACATGTACAGATCCAGACTAGGCCGCAATTTCAGTTTTTTGCCCAAAATGTCTGTTTTTCAAATAACAGAATAGAACCACAGTATCTAAAGTTTGTATCTCACACGTACAGATCCAGACTAGGCTGCAATTAAAGATTTTTGCACAAAATGTGTGTTTTATTAATAGCAGAATAAAACCACAGTATGTAAAGGGTGTATCCCACAAATACAGATGCAGACTAGGCTACAATTAAATATTTCTGCCCAAAATGTGTGTTTTTCTTATAGATGAATAGAACCACAGTATGTAAAGGGTATATCTCACACGTACAGATCCAGACTAGGCCGCAATTTCTGTTTTTTGCCCAAAATGGCTGTTTTTCAAATAACAGAATAGAACCACAGTATCTAAAGTGTGTATCTCACATGTACAGATGCAAACTAGGCCGCAATTAAAGATTCTTGCCCAAAATGGGTGTTTTATTAATACAAACCGGAGTCCAAAAAAGTTGGGACACTATACAAATCGTGAATAAAAACTGAATGCAATGTTGTGGAGGTGCCAACTTCTAATATTTTATTCAGAATAGAACATAAATCACGGAACAAAAGTTTAAACTGAGAAAATGTACCATTTTAAGGGAAAAATATGTTGAATCAGAATTTCATGGTGTCAACAAATCCCCAAAAAGTTGGGACAAGGCCATTTTCACCACTGTGTGGCATCTCCCCTTCTTCTTACAACACTCAACAGACGTCTGGGGACCGAGGAGACCAGTTTCTCAAGTTTAGAAATAGGAATGCTCTCCCATTCTTGTCTAATACAGGCCTCTAACTGTTCAATCGTCTTGGGCCTTCTTTGTTGCACCTTCCTCTTTATGATGCGCCAAATGTTCTCTATAGGTGAACGATCTGGACTGCAGACTGGCCATTTCAGTACCCGGATTCTTCTCCTACGCAGCCATGATGTTGTGATTGATGCAGAATGTGGTCTGGCATTATCTTGTTGAAAAATGCAGGGTCTTCCCTGAAAGAGATGACGTCTGGATGGGAGCATATGTTCCTGAATATATTTTTCTGCATTGATGGTGCCTTTCCAGACATGCAAGCTGCCCATGCCACACGCACTCATGCAACCCCATACCATCAGAGATGCAGGCTTCTGAACTGAGCGTTGATAACAACTTGGGTTGTCCTGGTCCTCTTTGGTCCGGATGACATGGCGCCCCAGATTTCCAAAAAGAACTTTGAATCGTGACTCGTCTGACCACAGAACAGTCTTCCATTTTGCCACACTCCATTTTAAATGATCCCTGGCCCAGTGAAGACGCCTGAGCTTGTGGATCTTGCTTAGAAATGGCTTCTTCTTTGCACTGTAGAGTTTCAGCTGGCAACGGCGGATGGCACGGTGGATTGTGTTCACTGACAATGGTTTCTGGAAGTATTCCTGAGCCCATTCCGTGATTTCCTTTACAGTAGCATTCCTGTTTGTGGTGCAGTGTCGTTTAAGGGCCCGGAGATCACGGGCATCCAGTATGGTTTTACGGCCTTGACCCTTACGCACAGAGATTGTTCCAGATTCTCAGAATCTTCGGATGATGTTATGCACAGTTGATGATAGATGCAAAGTCTTTGCAATTTTTCGCTGGGTAACACCTTTCTGATATTGCTCCACTATCTTTCTGCGCAACATTGTGGGAATTGGTGATCCTCTACCCATCTTGGCTTCTGAGAGACACTGCCACTCTGAGAAGCTCTTTTTATACCCAATCATGTTGCCAATTGACCTAATTAGTGTTGATTGGTCTTCCAGCTCTTCGTTATGCTCAAATTAACTTTTTCCAGCCTCTCATTGCTACTTGTCCCAACTTTTTTGAGGTTTGTTGACACCGTGAAAATTTGAATCAACGTATTTTTCCTTTAAAATTATACATTTACTCAGATTAAACGTTTGATCTGTCATCTACGTTCTATTACAAATAAAATATTGACATTTGCCATCTCCACATCATTGCATTCAGTTTTTATTCACAATTTGTTTAGTGTCCCAACTTTTTTGGAATCCGGTTTGTAGCAGAATAGAACCACAGTATGTAAAGGGGGTATCTCACATGTACAGATCCAGAGTAGGCTGCAATTTACGTTTTTTGCCCAAAATGGCTGTTTTTCAAATAACAGAATAGAACCACAGTATCTAAAGTGTGTATCTCACATGTACAGATGCAGACTACGCCGCAATTAAAGATTGCACACTGACTAATGCGGCAGAGGCCCAAAATGAAGGTTATTGCCCAAAAATTTAGTTTTTTTCAAAGCCAGAAAATTATTGAAGTATTTCAAACTTGTTTTTAACAATCACAGATGCAGCCGCAAGGGCTGCAAAATTAGTTTTTTTGCCCAAAATGGGTGTTTTTTTAATAACAGAATATGAAAGCTGTATATAATGCTTGACTTTCACTCGTGCAGATGCAGCAAGGGCTGTAAAATTTTGCATTTTGCCAAAAAAAGGGTGTTTTCAACCCTTTCATGACCAAGGGTCATTGATGCCCCAGTGTCCATGTCAAAATTTACAAATCTGACGTGCGTCACTTTATGTGGTAATAGCTTTGGAACACTTTTACTTATCCACGCCATTCTGAGATTGTTTTCTCGTGACACATTGTACTTCATGATAGTCATATATTTGAGTCAATATATTTCACCTTTATTTATGAAAAAAGCCCAAATTTACCAAAAATTTAGAAAAATTCAAAATTTTCCAAATTTCTATTTCTCTGCTTCTAAAACAGAAAGTCATACCAAATAAAATATTTATTACTTAACATTCCCCATATGTCTACTTTATGTTGGCATCATCTTGGAAATGTCATTTTATTTTTTTAGGACGTTAGAAGGCTTAGAAGTTTAGAAGCAATTCTTACAATTTTTAAGAAAATTTCCAAAACCCACTTTTTAAGGACCAGTTCAGGTCTGAAGTCACTTTGTGGGGCTTACACAGTGGATACCCCCTATTAATGACCCCATTGTAGAAACTACACCCCTCAAGTTACTCAAAACTTATTTTACAAACTTTGTTAACCCTCTAGGTGTTCCACAAGAATTAAACGAAAATGGAGATGAAATTTCAAAATTTCACCTTTTTTGGCAGATTTTCCATTTTATTAAATTTTTTTCTTTAACACATTGAGGGTTAACAGCCAAACAAAACTCTATATTTATTACCCTGATTCCGCGGTTTACAGAAACAGCCCACATGTGGTCGTAAAATGATGTAAGGGCGCACGGCAGGGCGCAGAAGGAAAGGAGCGCCACATGGTTTTTGGAAGGCAGATTTTGCTGGACTGGTTTTAGATGCCATGTCCCATTTAAAGCCCCCCTGATGCACCCTTACAGTAGAAACTCCCAAAAAGTGACCCTATTTTGGAAACTAGGGGATAAGGTGGCACTATTTTGGGGTACATATGATTTTTAATTGCTCTGAGCAGGTTGTTACGGACGCAGTGATATCAAATATGTCTACTTTTTTTGTTTGTTTGTTTGTTTCAGTTTTACATAATAAGGCATTATTGAAAAAGAAATTATATTTTTGTATGTCCATTTTCTGAACGCCATGTGTTTTTTATTTTTCTGCTGATTGTCAGGGGCTCGTTTTTTTGCAGAAAGAGTTGAGGTTTTTATTGGTACCATTTTTGGGTACATAGGATTTTTTGATCATTCATTATTACACTTTATGGGGCAAGGTGACAAAAAAATTGGCTGTTTTGGAACAGTTTTTATTTATTTATTTTTACAGCGTTCATCTGGCAGTTCATCTGACAGGTCATGTGACAGTTTTATAGAGCAGATCGTTATGGACCTGGCAATACCCAATATGTATACTTTTTATTATTTATTTAAGTTTTACACAATAATAGCATTTATGAAACAAACTATGTTTTAGTGTCTCCATAGTCTGAGAGCCATAGATTTTTTATTTTTTGGGCGCTTGTCTTAAATAGGGGCTCATTTTTGGCGGGATAAGGTAACGGTTTGATTGGCACTATTTTGGGGTGTGTACGCCTTTTTGATCACTTGGTGTTGAACTTTTTGTGATGTAAGGTGACAAAAATGTTTTTTTTTTACAGTTTTTATTTTATTTTTTATGGTGTTTATTAGACGGGGTTGATCATGTGATATATTTATAGAGATGGTCTCTACGGACGTGGTGATACCTAATATGTGTGGTTTTGTTTGTTTTATTTCATTTTTTTTATAGGAAAAGGCAATTGATTTTTTTAATTTACATTTTTATTTATTTATTTTTACTTTTATTATTATTTTTCTCAAGGTTACAGAAGAGTGTCAGCATAGAGCTGACACTCGCTGCTGATGGCGGCAGCTCAGGAATGGAGCCGCTGCCATCACACACAGCAGGGGGACCACATCGGAGGCAGCGCTGGAAAAGGGGGGGAAATATGGCCAGCATTGAGGGGGCACAGATCGGGGCAAGATGAATGTATTGGGCGGGGAGGGGGAGGACCGCATCAAGGGCACAATAGATGAATGGGGGGGTGGGGACCGCATCAGGGGCAGGCGGGGATAGATGGCAGAGGCAGGGCTCACGGTGGTGGTGGGGGGTTGGAGGCGCACAGGAAGGGGGCACAGATCGGGGGGCTTCAGGACACATTACCTGATTTCAGGCTCTGATCAGCAGAGCGTTTTATAGAGCGTTCCTATGCGCTGTAAAACGCTCAACAGGCAAGAACCAATGATTCCCTATGGGAATGGTTCTCACCTGAGCGTTTTACAGCGCGTACGATCGCGTACGAGCTTCTTTGGGGCATCTTGTCGCGCGTTCCCGTACATAGACTTCAGCGGGAACACGCGACAATGGGCGTTCGCTTGTCTCTGTATGCGCGATTGCAAACGCCCGTACAATCGCGCATACAGAGCGTACGTTCAAGTACGCTCAGGTCTGAACCCGGCGTTAATCCAAGTGCTTTGCAGGGCTTGGATTAAAGAACTGCCATGACGTCTATACACGTGGTAGCTGCACGGGGTATGTGCAGCTAGCACGTATATAGACGGATTGCAGTCGTGAAGGGGTTAAATACAGTTTGCTCTTATCCTTGTGTCATTCCCGGGATATCTGTGCATGTACTATGGCATAAAGGTGTCCCATTCAATCTTTTCTAAATTGCAGTACAATCCATTTGATATATGTTATAAAGTGTGACCAATGTAATAAACAATATGTTGGGTCCACAATTCGATCACTCCAAAGAGGATATTTGAACATGTGAAAGATACTATGAATGCAGGAAACAGAAATATCCCAAGGGAGAGTCTCCTCATACAGCTGATCGTGGGGATGCCGGGTGTCGGACTTCCACCGATGTGATATTGATGACCTAGTCTTGACTTACATTGAAAGTCAATGAGGGGTGGATCCGTTTTCAATTGCACCATATTGTGTCAGTGAAAAACGGATCCGTCCCCATTGACTTACATTGTAAGTCAGGATGGTTCCGTTTGGCTCCGCATAGTCAGATGTTCACCAAAATGCTGCAAGCTGCGTATTAGTGAGCGTATAAAAAACGCAACTGAGACCAAACGCAGCCAAATTGATGCATTCTGAACGGATCCTTATCCATTCAGAATGCATTGGGGCTGAACTGATCCGTTTTGGGCTGCTTGTGAGAGCCCTGAAACGGATCTCACAAGCGGACCCAGAAATGCCAGTGTGAAAGTAGCCTTAAACTGTATTCAGGATCGTAATCCCTGACGAGCAGAGTAGAGGATGAGGCATTACCTCAGTGTTGTGAAATAATTGTCCTACTGTGTGATAAGGACAGGTTTTGTGTGTGTTACTAGGACAGCGGCCATTTTATTTCTCCTAATGATTGCTCCACAGACAAAATGAGGCATTATAACTAATGAAAGGTATTTGGAATATATTTATAAATAAGTAATATTGAAGTGTTTTCATTTTTAATTCCCAGAGAACCCCTTTAATGCGTTTGACACACGTCTTTTCTCACCACTTCCAGTGTTCATTTTAACTTCTCTTCCCAATGAGCCTTATCCTTATATGAAGTTAGGGAAGATTCACATTCCACTCTCATTCCTCTCCACGTCTTAATGGTGGTTGAGGAACATGGTTTGCTTTTGCGTTACAAATCCTTTATGGCACTTTTTTCTTTTCCGCTATAAAGGATTCTTTTGGTTGAAACTCAGGACGAAAAGAGAATGGACACCATAGGTAGGTCTGAGATATAAAAAAATTGGGACAATATTTTATCCGATTTTAAAATATGCCAGTTAATTTTTAGCATTTTCTGTATCCACCTATAATTCCTGGAATATTTAGTACTAAAGAAGAGTCATCTCTCCTTCTTCCTTAGTTCTTTCTTTTTCATCAAGTAGTTTTGTTTTATCCTCTTGCTTAACTGTCTCTATTATATTTTCTAATACTCTCTTAGCATCGTTTTTCTCTCTAAATCTTTCTCTAAAGACCTCAACTAATGACTTCTTTTCAAGTACAATTTAATCTAATCCTCATACAAATGATAGCTTTCTCTATCGATAAAGCTGTTGACGTCTGTTTTTTAAAAAGGTATTTAATATATAATGTGTCCTGATTTTTCTAGATCATGATCCAGATTGATTGAGATATCAATGATCTGCCACGTCAACTTTATTTTATTCATTTTGATTAAAAGTTCCTAAATATACCTCCAGACTACTCCTATCTCCTTTTCATACAATCAGGTAGTCATCAATATACCACCACCATCTGAATCATTCCTATGGAGGTGATACCTGAAGAAATAATTCCTCCCACATAGCTATATACAAATTTTCATAGGCCCATTGCCACCTCTTTTTTCTGAAGGAAGAAGTTCTCTTCCCTCCAGAAGTAATTGTGGGTTAACATGTAACAGATCAATTCTTCTATAAACATTTTTTGTAATTCTTTTAGCTGTTTATCCCTATCCAAAAAGGTTTATATTGCCTTCATCTCCTTGTAATTATTACCATGTACAAAGAGGTAACATCTGCCGTGCACATCAAAAATCCTGGTGCCTTCAATTTTTTTATTGTTTCCTTATTATATCTGTAGAATCCTTTACAAAGGCTGGTATTTTTCTCACATATTGTTGGAGGAAGTAATCTATTGTACATATTTCCCCAAATGCGAGCTCAACGATCCTATACCAGATACAATAGGTCTAGATCTACATTATTTTTGTGGGTCTTTGGCAAAAAATTCACAACGGGAATTCTAGGATTTTTATTATATCGATATTGAAATTCCTTATCTGTCAATATCCTTATGTCTTTTCTATTTCTACAGATGTTGCATCAACTATTTTAAATACACTGCTCCAAAAATTTAAGGAACACTTAAATAACACAATGTAACTCAAGTCAATCACACTTCTGTGAAATCAACCTGTTCAGTTATGATGCAACACTGATTGTGAATCAATTTCTCCTGCTGTTGTGCAAATTGAACAGACAACAGGTAAGGCTACTTTCACACTGGCGTTAGGTGTGGATCCGTCTTGTATCTGCACAGACGGATCTGTATCGATAATGCAAACGCTTGTATCAGTTCATAACGGATCCGTTTGCATTGTTCATTTTAAAAAAAGTCTTGACTTACATCGAAAGTCGATGGGGGACGGATCCGTTTTCAATTGCACCACATTGTGTCAGTGAAAATGGATCCATCCCCATTGACTTACATTGTAAGTCAGGACGGATTCGTTTGGCTCCGCATCGTCAGGCGGACACCAAAACGCTGCAAGCCGCTTTTGGGCCGCTTGTGAGAACCCATTTTGGGCCGCTTGTGAGAACCCAGAAACGCGGACCCAGAAACGCCAGTGTGAAAGTAGCCTAAAATGATAGGCAATTAGCACGACAACCTCCATCAAGGAGGGTTTCTGCAGGTGGTGACCACAGAACATTTCTCTGTTCTCATCCTTTTTGGTTGTTGTTTAGGTCACTTTTGTATTTTGTCATTGCCTTTACCCCTAGAGGTGGTGTCTACAACCCACAGAAGTTGCTTAGGTAGTGCAGCTCATCCAGAATGGCACATCAATGCGATCTGGGGCAAGAACGTTAGCTGTGTCTGTCAGCACAGTGTCCAGAGCATAGACCAGATACCAGGAGACAGGCCAGTACACCAGGAGACGTGGAGGGGGCCGTAGGAGGGCAACAACCCAGCAGCACGACCGCTACCTCCTCCTTTATGCAAGGAGGAACAGGAGAAGAATTTTACCTGTGAAAGCAAACTATGTTCCTCAGCCAACAATAATACCCAGAGATGAAGGAGAGTGGGATGTGATTCAGATCATATGGAGATCTATCGGAAGAATGTCAGAAAAAAATAGAAACTGAGGTAAGGAATAAAAAACATAAAAAAAATCCTTAAAGTTTGTGAGGATTATCAGAATAATAAAGTGTATAAATGGAGGAATAAAGGTACAGAAGGTAATGCCGATCTAAAAGTATGGTCAAATAACAGCGATATAGTCTCACGCATACAGGGTAATTACATTGAGAATAGAGATACTGCGCAAAACTATGTATCAAAACAAAGGGCCACTATCAATGTTACAAATTTCAGTAAATCTAGGAATAATTATCAGTATTAATATAGTAATTACTCTACTAATGGCCAGAAATCATATCATAGGAACAACTACTGAGGTGCCCCAAGGTATGGGGGAAGGTCATGTTCTGGGGGGTCATTACCCCTACAGAAACTACTATCCCTGCTACCTGCCGAATTGACAGTCGTATTATCAGAACAATTATAATAGAGAAAAGAGAAGTTTCCAGGCACACATGCAGAATAATGTAAGAGATTCGACTCAAACTAAACAATTTTCCCCATCAGGCAAATTTTCCCCATCAGGAATACAGAGGGAGAAATTGGTAGAAATGAAAGAAATGGAGAAACAGGAAGTAAGATTGATGACCCCACAAAAAAGAAGTCTAGAAGAGGGAAAACATCAGCCCAAGATCCAAAAAGAGCAGGGAGAAATAAGAGGAATATTTAACCTTAGTTTCCATAATCTATCAGATTCTCAAAAAAGGGTATTAGGGAAGGGTTTAAAAATTGCTCCTACGAAGAGACCTAATAAATTTGAAATATTTTTGGATGTACATAAATATATAAGGAAGCTTAATTAGGCCAAATATGCTGTTAATAGTCAACAACCATCCATTAAGAATATGTCTATGAATAACACAGTGGTGAACACTCACCTACGTGAGAGATCGAAATTCTTTCCCAAAAAAAAGGAGAATGAATGCATTGAAGCATTTAAAAGAGGGGTATTAAAAGAACTTGAAAAGATGGAGGTTAAATCTAAATATTATAATCTAACATCTGAAGAGAAACTTGCTCTCAAAGGTCTTGAATCCACCCCCCATATAGTGATCAAGGGGGAGGCGTGGTTGTGATGGATATAGAAAAATATGAAGGCAAATTGCAGAGATTACTTTCAGATCAAAGGACATACCTTGGTCTTAAGAAAGATCCTACAGCAGGTTTCAAATCAAAAATCGATAAAATGCTCCGAGAGGGTTACAATAATGGTATCATAAATAAAAAAGAATTTGACTATTTAACCTCTTCTCGACACATGACTTACTATTAGGTCATGGAAGCCACTGCGTTCCCGCAATTTGACGTAATAGTACGTCCCTGGTAGCCAGGCCCCTGCTGTATCCAGCGGCAATGCTGTAAACGCCGATGCGGGTGGATTAATCCCTTCTACGCCGTGGTCCGCGCTGACCGCGACATAGAAGGGGTTTCTGTCGGGTGAGGGAGCGCATCGAGTCTCTGTGCTGCTGTGGCGGGGACTCGATGTGTCAGAATGCAGCCCAATGCCATGCAGAGGCTGCTTAATGCCTTGAACAGCATCGGGACCTGCCTTCTACGGGTGCCGAGGAGATCCAGCCTCAGGCTGGGTCTCCTAGGCAGCCTGTTAGTGTACTACTCACTGTAGTACACGAACAGGCAATGCATTACAATACAGATGTATTGTAATGCATTTTCAGAGAGGATCAGACCCCCAAAAGTGAACATCAGAAATAAAGTAAAGAAAAAAAAGTTAAAAAAAGTGTTTTTAATAAAATTAATAACGTTTTTAAGTAAAAAAAAACGCCCCTTTCCACTTTTTTTATTAAAAAAAACACACATATTAGGTATCGCCGCGTCCGTAATGACCGGCTCTATAAATATATCACATGATACACTGTGAAATTCATCCAAGCCCCTCTTGAATTCTTTTATTGTACTCACCATCACCACCTCCTCAGGCAGAAAGTTCCATAGTCTCACTGCTCTTACCGTAAAGAATAATTTTCTTTGTTTGTGTACAAACCTTCTTTCCTCCAGACGCAGAGGATGTCCCCTCGTCACAGTCACAGTCCTGGGGATAAATAGATGATGGAAGAGATCTCTGTACTGCCCCTGATATATTTTTCTCTCCTCAGTCGTCTTTTTTCTAAAGTGAATAACCCTAATGTTGATAATCTTTCAGGGTACTGTAGTTGCCCCATTCCAGTTATTACTTTAGTTGCCCTCCTATGAACCCTCTCCAGCTTTGCTATGTCTGCCTTGTTCACAGGAGCCCAGAACTGTACACAGTACTCCATGTGTGGTCTGACTAGTGATTTGTAAAGTGGTAGGACTATGTTCTCATCACGGGCATCTATGCCCCTTTTGATGCAACCCATTATCTTATTGGCCTTGGCAGCAGTTGCCTGACACTTGTTTTTACTGCTTAGTTTGCAGTTTATTAAAATTCCTAGGTCCTTTTCCATGTCAGTGTTACCCAGTGTTTTACCATTTAGTATGTACGGGTGATTTGCATTATTCCTTTCCATGTGCATAACCTTACATTTGTCAGTGTTAAACCTCATCTGCCACTTCTCCACCCAAGCCTCTAATCTATCCAGATCCATCTGTAGCTGTATAGTGTCCGCTTCAGTGTAAATTACTTTACACAGTTTAGTGTTATCTGCAAAAATTTATATTTTACTGTGCAAGCCTTCTACAAGATCATTAATAAATATATTGAAGAGAATAGGGCCCAACACTGACCCCTGAGGTACTCCGCAAGTGACAATGAACCAATCTGAGTGTATATCGTTAATAGCCACCCTTTGTTTTCTATCATTGAGCCAGTTACTTACCCACATACAGACGTTTTCTCCCAGTCCGAGCATTCTCATTTTATATACTAACCTTTTATGTGGTACAGTGTCAAATGCTTTGGAGAAGTCCAGATATACGGCATCCATTGATTTGCCGCTGTCAAGTCTAGAACTTACCTCCTCATAGAATCTGATTAAATTAGTTTGACATGACCGATCCCTCATGAAGCCATGCTGATATGATGTAATTTGCTTGTTTTCATTGAGATCCTCCAAGATAGCATCTCTTAGAAAACCTTCAAATATTTTACCCACAACAGACGTTAAACTTACCGGCCTATAGTTTCCGGGGTCTGTTTTTGCACCCTTTTTGAATATTGGCACCACATTTGCAATGCGCCAGTGCTGTGGAACACTCCCTGTCAGTACAGAGTCTGTAAATATCAGAAATAAGGGTCTGGATATGACATGACTTAATTCTCTTTGGATACGAGGGTGTATGCCATCTGGCCCTGGCGATTTGTCTATTTTAATCTTTTTAAGTCACTGTTGTACTTCTTCCTGGGTCAGACGGGGGACTTTTAATGGGGAATTTACTTTTACATCCTGCATTTCATCTGACAGTTTATTTTCCTCAGTTAATACAGTGGAGAAAAAAATATTTTATAGCTTTGCTTTCTCCTCGTCACTCTCTGCAACTCCCCCCTCATTGCTCTGTAGAGGGCCGACACCTTCAGATTTATACTTTTTACTATTTATATAATTGAAGAATATTTTGGGGTTAGTTTTGCTCTTTTTGGCAATTAATCTCTCGGTCTGTAGTTTTGCAGCTTTTATTTGTTTTTTACATATAAAAAACTTTTCATTATAGTTTTTCAGTGCTTCCTCGCTACCCTCCTGTTTTAGTGATTTAAATGCTTTCCTTTTGTCATTTATTGCCTTCTTTACAGTTATACTTATCCACATTGGTTTCTTCTTGTTTCTTAACCTTTTATTTCCATGGTATGTACCTCTCACAATTAGATTTTTGGATGCTTTTAAAAATATCCCATTTTGTGGCTGTATTTTTATTTTTGAGGACTTTGTCCCAGTTAGTTAGGCCTATGGCCTCTCTTAGTTGGCTAAAGTTTGCTTTTTTGAAGTTTGGTATTTTTGTTCCTCCCTGTAGAAACGCTTGTTTAATTGGATAACTGGAAGGTTATTAATTTATTGTCACTATTTCCCAGGTGTCCCCCAACCTGCACATCTGTTGTTCTGTCAGGCCTATTGGTTAATACTAAGTCCAGTATGGCCGTCCCTCTAGTCAGGTCCTGAACCAGTTGGGAAAGGTAATTGTCTTTGGTTATTGCCAAGAACCTGTTATGAGATGTACAGCTTTCAGTTTCCTAGTCTATATCTGGGTAGTTGAAGTCCCCCATAATAACCACCTCATTATGATTTGCTGCCTTGTCTATCTCGTTTAGTAGTAGATTTTCTGTGGACTCTGGTATATTTGGTGGTTTATAATAAACTCCTATTAGTAATTTAGTATTATTTTTGCCTCCATGTATTTTCTACCGACAGTGACTCCACATGTTCATGTCCCTCACTTATATTTTCTCGAACTGTGGGCTTTAGACAGGACTTTAAATAAAGGCAGACGCCTCCCCCTCTCCGGTTTTGACGATCTTTTCTAAACAGACTGTAACCTTGTACAATAACTGCCCAGTCATAGCTATCATCCAGCCATGTCTCAGTTATTCCCACTATGTCATAGTCCTCCTCACACATCACTATTTCCAGTTCAGCAGTTTTATTAGTCAGTCTTCTGGCATTAGTATACATACAATTAAGAGGTTTATGTATATTTTTTACCCTACACCTTTCCTTCTGAACTGTTCTAGTCCCTCCTTCCATTCCTCCCCCAGTCCCACTACCTTGCCCCCTGTCTCTATCTGCATCTTCCCATGCTCTAACGTAATTACCCTCCCCAGTCCCTAGTTTAAACACTGCTCCAACCTTCGAGCCATCTTTCCCCCAACACAGTTCCCCCTTCCGCATTGAGGTGTGGCCCATCCCTACGATAGAGCCTGTAGCTGACAGAGAAGTCGGCCCAGTTCTCCAGGAACCCAAACCCCTCCTTCCTACACTAGTTCTTGAGCCACTTGTTAACCTCCCTAATCTCCCGCTTCCTTTCTTGTGCAGCTTGTGGTACAGACAGTATTTTGGAAAACACTACCTTTGAAGTCCTTGCCCTAAACTTTTGACCTAAATCCCTAAAACAATTTTTAAGGACTCTCCACCTTCCTCTAACTTTGTCATTGGTTCCGATATGGACCATGACCGCTGGGTCTCATCCAGTAATCTGTCAACCCGATCCGCAATGTGTCGAACTCTAGCGCTAGGAAGGCAACAAACTGTTTGGCGATCACGGTCTTTGTGACAGATTTCCTTATCTCTACCCCTAATAATAGAGTCTCCCACTACCAGCACCTGTCTGGCCTGCCCTGCTCTCCTGGTCCCCTGCTTACTGGAGCTGACATTCCCCTGACTGGCATAGGAAGTGTCCAGCTGCAGCAGTGCTGTCCCAGAACCGACATCCCCCTCATCTGCCATCCGTGCAAACTTGGGGTGTGACAGATCAGGGCTAGCCTCCCTGGCACTCTTTCCTCTACCTTGCTTTCTAACTGTTACCCAGCTAGCTACCTTACTTTCTTCAGTGTTCTCGCTTTTACCCTCCCCCTCAACTACCCCATAGAGTGCTTGCTCAGTGAGCAGCAAACTCTTTTCCAAATCGTTAACGCCTCTCAGTGTTGAAGCTCGCCCATTTAGATACTCAATTTGTGATTCCAAATTGGAAATTTGCTCACATTTTTAACAATGATACAGACCATCGAACGGCTGTTCCAGAACTGCATACATCAGACAAGATGTGCACTGGACTGCGCTGTCAATTATGGAACACATACTAATGGTGTTTACACAATGAAAGCAAAAGATAAAATATAATGCAGTAATAAGAAACTGATTTACTGCAGTCACCCACTGAAGTACCTGAATCTGAAGTCACTTAATCTAAAGTCGCACACTTATGCAAACACACACTTAAATCAAATACACAATGCGCAAACTCGCATTATATTCCTGCTTATATAAATGGAGCTCTCAAAACCAGCTTGTTTTGTTTCCTCTGGATTCAAAGGACTGGGCTGCCCTCAAGGCTGGCTTTTTACCTTCTACTAATTAGACAACCACACCTAATTACACACCCTGGAGAAGAGAAGAAAAAAAACTAATGTTATCACAGTATATGCTCAGCTGCTTTCTAATGAACCTTGCAGCAGAAGCAAGTCACAGTGTATAATAGTCAAATACAGCCACTCAGCACTGCACATAAATAATTTAGCTCTCAGATACTCCCTCACTTAATCTAAAGTCGCACACTTATACAAACACACACTTAAATCAAACACGCAATGCGCAAACTCGCATTATATTCCTGCTTATATAAATGGAGCTCTCAAAACCAGCCTGTTTTGTTTCCTGTGGATTCAAAAAACTTCCCCAAAAATAATATGTCATTTTCAAAATTATCCAAACATGAAGTAGACATATGGGAAATGTAAAGTAATAAATATTATATGAGGTATCACTATCTATTATAAAAGTAGAGAAATTGAAATTTGAAAATAAAGGTGAAATATATTGACTCAAATTTATGACTATCATAAAGTACAATTTGTCACGAGAAAACAATCTCAGAATGGCTTGGATAAGTAAAAGTGTTCCAAAGCTATTACCACATAAAATGACAAATGTCAGATTTGCAAAAAATGGCCTGGGCAGAAGAGCAAAAACTGGCCCGGGGTAGAAGGGGTTAACTGTCAAGTTCCCAGTGATTCCAGTAATATATTAACTACCCAAAATACACAAAGTTTGACTAATCCACCTGGGAGGCCTATTGTCTCTGGAATAAATTTCTTGACCGAATATGTGGATTTTTTTATTAAAAAGTATGTAGTTAAAACCCCCTCCTACCTAAAAGACACGAGTAGTGTTATCGATCTTATAAAACTCTTGATACAAGTTGTGAAATTATGTGGTTAGCCACGGTAGATGTGGCTTCTCTTTATACTATCATTCCAAAATATTTGGGGCTAAGAGCAATAACTGTACTGGATAATGATCCACAAATGTCGACTGAACAAGGAAAGTTTATAATAGAATGTTTAGATTTCTGTCTCAGTCACAATTATTTTTGGTTTAAAAACACCTATTATTTAAAACAGACTGGGACTGCGATGGGGTTGAAATTCGCCCCCAGTTTTGCAAACCTGTTCATGGCCCCTATGGGAAAAAGAGAAGAGACCATTGAACCCATCTTATGTAAAAAACAACAAAAAAGTAAATTAACCCTATGGAAATGTTATATAGATGATTGTTTATTGATATGGGTAGGAGAAGGTCAGGGCTTAGAGGATTTTATTACTGATATTAATAAAATGACTGGAACTTGCCATTAACTAGTACTATTAGTTCTACTTCATAATTTTTTTTTAACCTTACTATTTTTATTGAAAATAACCTCTTTAAGACCAGAACCTTTTTCAAGGAGACAGATGTTAATGCATATATTGAAACAACAAGCTGCCATTACAATCCATGGTAACCGATATAGAAGAATTTAAACAAACAGTCCGTATTCAAGATCATTTTATTGAAAAGGGTTATTCAAAAGAAAAACTGTGTAGTAAAAGTATAGAAGAATGTGGTGAAATGGAAACGAAAGAAAATCAAGTAAAAGCTCAAAAAGAAAAAGATTTCAGGTTTACATTTTTCACTCAATATAATGCCAATGCAGACGTTATGAAAAATGCCATAAAGAAAAATTGGGCTGTATTGAAAAAAATGGGGACTGTGATCTCAGATCAACCGAACATGGCATATAAAAAAGCGCCAAATTTACAAAATCATTTAGTACATAGCCACATTCCTATTAAAAATGGTAGTAAGTAAATTCACACGGTATGGTTTTTGCCTTCCATGCAGAGAATAGAAAAAACAGTGTGCAGACAATTCAATCTACGAAGAAAGGTTCTGGTTTTAAAATAAAAGGATAAATTGCTTGCGGTCATGCAGGGGTCATTTATCTATTGGAGTGGCCTTGTGGCCTCCAATCTGTTAGACGAACAATGAGGAAACTTAAAACGAGGATTCAGGAGCACATCTGAAATATCAAAAAAGGCATAGTGTCCCCCTACATATAAAAAAAGTACATGGTAAAGATCCCAGAGGACTAATGTTCACTGGAATCGAAAAGGTCAATCAGTAGTGGCGGGGAGGGGATCCACTGGCTAGAATTAACCGTTGTGAAGTCGAGGGGATCTATAGACTAGAAAGACTACAACCACAAGGATTAAACATTGAATTTGACCTTAAGCCATGTTTGGTATGACGAATATGCTCTGTAATGATAACAGTTTTTATAGAACCCATATATAAACCTGTTTCTCCTTCAGTGCCTAGTAGTAAGTTTTAGGAAGTTTAGGAACTCTCTATTGGTTGGACAAGAGCACGTGTCCTAAATAATGAAGGGGAAGGAGTATGGGGTAGGAGATTATTATGAATGAAAGAGATGTGTGATTCTCTATTAGCTGAATCCAAACATGTGATCGGAACAGCTATATCAAGAGGGGTTCATGTCCCATTAGGTGGACACGTATAAGTGGAATGTGTTAATAATTGGGTAAAAAAGTTTTTAATAGATAAATGTAAGGAATAATATCTGCTTGATTGAATGAAGTATTATAATATTAGCTTTTTATTTATTGTATGCAATTAATGATAATTGGGAGGAGTTGTCTCTTACCCTTGAATATATAAATATAAAGTCTTAATGAGGGTGGAGTATGTGCACCTGATGAAGAGAAAGCAAAACCTAGGTCGGGCAGAGCAGTGGCGGATCCGGAGCCTGGTCTCGGCAGGGGCACTGCCATATTGGCAGCAGACAGAGCATAATGTGGTGCTTATAGAACAGACTATTTTATTTAACCCGTGTGAGCAGAATAAATGCTTTGTCTTTAACTAAGGAATTTGAGGGTATATTATACAGGGGGTAATATAACTGAGGAGGGGTAGCAGGATAAATTATACAGGGGGTAATATAACTGAGGAGGGGTATCAGGGGACATTATACAGGGGGTAATATAACTGAGGGGTAGCAGGATAAATTATACAGGGGATAATATAACTGAGGGATAGCAGGGTAAATTATACAAGGGGTAATATAACTGGGGAGGGCTATCAATCCACATTATACAGGGGTAATATAAGTTAAAATACCCCTGTATAATGTCCCCTGATAGCTCTCCTCAGTAATATTACCACTGCATAACGTCCCCTGATAGCTCTCCTCAGTTATATTACCCCTGTATAATGTACCCTGTGCCCCTCCTCAGTTATATTACCACTGTATAATGTCCCCTGCTACCCCTCAGTTATATTACCCCTATATAATGTCCAATGATATCCCTTAGTTATACTACCACTGTATAATGTACCGATACCCCTCAGTTATATTACCCCCTGTATAATGTACCCTGATACCCCTCAGTTCTATGATATGCCTAAAAATGTGCTACTTTTGCGAGTATAATAAATTATTTATTTATTTTACTTTTGTTGGTGGTTCTTCACTATTTGCGCAACTTTGGCTTCCACAGAAGGATTGATTTGAATACAAAGGAATTCCTGTGGGCCATCGATGTTTGCCTATATCTGAATGTGGTTTTTGGCTTCATCATATGAGGGATACCTTCTGGATTTTTGGAGCAGCGCGGTCCTACACTAAGATTAATGGGATGTGATTCAGCCCTAACTTCAAGTGAGGATAAGGCTCATAGAGAAGAGAAGTTAAATTGGACACTAGGAGTGGTGCGAAAAGACGCGTGTCAAACGCATAAAGGACGCATGTACTTCTTAGTCCACTCCAAGTCCTAGCATTTATATTTCAATAGTTTTTTTCCTTTATCACAGGAAGGTTTTTGTGGACTTGTATTTTACTGTGTTATCTGCTCAGTGTCTACTTTGTTGTTTTATTAATCAATGTGAATAGCTTATTTGCCTAGAGCAAGGATACTAAAAGCAGCCCAAAATGGAGATAATATATTAGGAATTATGTAGAAAAAAGACTGTATTCATTTAAAAATTTGAAGAAATTCCCTTTTTTTTACTCTTGTTAGACATTTGAAAACAGTACATGGTTTGCAGGGAAAGAGACGTAGATAATTGGTAGGTGCTTGTCTCAAACCAAAGTACCTGACCTAACTGAATTGAAGATGGGGTGACCTTTACATTATCTAGATGATGCCATGACATCAAGGACTTTTCTTGCCTCTAGATCTGGTATATGGTAGCTATTATTTCTCTCTATCCATTATGGTAATCTGTAATAAAAAATTAAATAAAAAACTTTGGGGGTCATTTAAAGTAGAACTGGCTTAGTTGCCCATATCAACCAATCAGATTCCTCCTTTAATCTTTCAAAGGAGCTGTCCAAAATGAAAGGTGGAATCTGATTGGTTACTATGGGCAACTAAGCCAGTTCTACTTTACACCAGTTTTATAAATGACCCCCATTTGTCTTCTTGTTTTTCTAAACCATTTGCCATCAATAAAACACATGACCAATCTGACTGGAGGGCTTGGTTACAAGCCAGCTTCAAACATCTTCTGCAGTAGTTCAGTTCTGTTTTATAAGAGGTTATATAAGTCTCTTGGCTCTATTCTTAAATTCCTCCAAGGAGCAACTTCTATTTGGATGCAAAAATGTGCCTGTAGGAGTTCTCTTGGTTGCAAATACACACTTCACGCATGAAGAACCATTGGTAGATATAGATCAGTGATGGCGAACCTATGGCACGGGTGCCAGAGGCGGTACTCGGAGCCCTCTCTGTGGGCACCTACGCCCTGGAAATAGTCTATGATGTACCAGTATGCCTTAGAATTTTCCTGCCATTCATCAGCGCAGGGCGCACTATGAACAGCACAGAGAGTGCACTGAATGCAGACAGGCTATTATAGCTAAATGATAAAGTACATGGAAGATATAATACTATACTGGACTGTAATGTTCAGGTTAAATTGCTGTGTTGGCACTTTGTGATAAATATGTGGGTTTTGGGTTACAGTTTGGGCACTCAGTCTGTAAAAGGTTCGCCATCACTGATATAGATTCTTTGTAAACGTCAATTTGTATAATTCCAGCATGTCTTTTGATGCATACATTTAATACAGAGGAGCCTATTATGTATTATCATAATACAGAGGGGCCATTATATATTATATATGTATACAGAATACATTTTATTCTGCCCTTGGCCCTTGGTTTAAAGAGGTTGGCCATTTCCCAGTTATTGTTGACCAGTGTGTTTGTGAGATGATTATATGGCACTTACTAATATAGCCTTTGTTGAAATTCTGCACCGTTTTCTATAATTCATAAGAAATTCCTCCTTGTTTACACAGTCTTTTTTGCTGTCCACACAGAGGTCATGTCCATAAAATGGCTGCTGATGGAGAGTCATGTGACCAGGCAGATCACCTCCATGTGATGCCTCCTCTATTCAGACACACTGCACCTATAGTAAACCCTCAATACAACTTTTGGTTATATCGCAGTATTGCAGCTTTTGTCTGCTGTTTAACTGCAAATCAAAAAGGCAGCCTCCAAAAAATCAATATGGCAGCCTCCATGAAAATGTCAATAGACAGAACACTGAGTGTGTCACAATGGAACCCTTCAATGGAACTATGCAGATTGGAATACTGTCCAGTGTATATTAACAAGCCCAGAACACACAAGCCTTTTTATCAGTTTCTGATGGTTTGGCCATATGAACTCCGAGAGTACCCCTCTGTACCCGCTGTCTCAACATGGGGAGATGAAGCAGACAACGACAGTACTAAGCTTTTTCTGGCCTTTGGAATGCAGGTGCAGATCAGTTTAGCTGCACCTCATCACCATTTAACTTCAATGGGTCTGTGATCTGTCCGTACCGCCCCAAAAATGTAACAAGTTCTATTTTTTGTGGTGCGGAGGCATGGACAGAAACACCATGGAAGCACTCAAGTGAATGGGTCTGCACCCGTGATGCGGAGTGCATATGGGCCGGTGCAAGAGGCCTAACACTGTATCACTGTCCCAAGGACAGCAATACAGTTGAATTCAGTAGAGTACCTGCGGGCACTGTCCCGATGCATGCTGTAAGTACCTGCTGCTTCTACATTGATTAATACTGAGAGCATCAGATTTTTTATGTACCTGGCTGGTGGCCATCAGAAAGGCTTCAGCGGTCCCCTAGGCATCTGCCAACCGGTACATTTCCCTGTAGGGTTTATGGCCAGTTCGCCCATGATCCCTCACCACTATCTCAGTAGAGATGTAAACCTCCTGGCACTCTGGAAAATGTTGCTTGGATGCGCGTCCCCATCCAGCGTGTGGATACACGCTATTATCTGACAGCGCAGCGTACATTGGCGCACTTCCAGACAGCGGCATTAGTTTGACAAAGGCCTTTCTGGCCGAAACGTCACATTACGACGCCGCATCTCAAATAAACAAAAATTATTTTTGACACACAGTGCTGGAGTATTTATTTTATTATCACCACTATCTCAGTAATCTATTCACCCTAATCCTGATGCGTGCAAGTGTTCAGTCAATAAATAGAATCACAGCATCTGAAGCTGGTAACAAGCCTACTTTAAAGGGACACTGACAGGCCCAAAAAGCATATTTAGGGGTATATATGACAGTATAGGTCTTATAAAGGGTATTAGAATCATCTAAGTATCCCCCCTGTCCACCTTATAAATACCGAAATATAAAGTTTTATAACCTGCTTTCCTGGTGTTCAATCTGCCCAAGGGGCGGTGCTTCATATCAACTTGCGCCCAGCCAGCCTCGCCACAACTGCCGTTTGAAGCGCCACCCAGCTCATCAATATTCACTGAGCTGGGCGGCTACTCTGAAGCGCTGTACTAGTGTCCCCGGCCATCTTCAGCGCATGCGCCCGGCACCCTCACTGGCCGGGATCGCATCGCGCGTCTGCTTTATGCGCATGCGCCCGGCACCCTCACTGGCCTGGATCGCATCGCGCATCTGCTTTATGCGCATGCGCCCGGCACAGCAGCGCCCCGCATGCGCATAAAGCAGACGCGCGATGCGATCCCGGCCAGTGAGGGTGTCGGGCGCATGCGCCGAAGATAGCCGGGGACACTAGTACAGCGCTTTAGAGTAGCCGCCCAGCTCAGTGAATATTGATAAGCTCGGCGGCGCTTCAAACGGCAGTTGTGGCGAGGCTAGCTGGGCGCAAGTTGATATGAAACACCAGGAAAGCAGGTTATAAAACTTTATATTTCGGTATTTATAAGGTGGACAGGGGGGATACTTAGATGATTCTAATATCCTTTATATGACCTATACTGTCATAAATACCACTAAATATGCTTTTTGGGCCTGTCAGTGTCCCTTTAAGCTAAGTAATTGCACTTTGAAGGCCAATTTAGAACTTCTTCTACAAGCTCTTGCCACTTTTTCACCTTTTACAAAAGAAAAACAAAATACATGAGATGCTCGTGGGTAGAAGTGTGTAGTATAATTAATCTGACCTGTGGAATTTGCTCAGTAATTTTTGAGTGCACTAATTGACATGATGGAAATGTGCTCACTGTTTGTGTCCTATGCTGTGACCTGCCCAGGTCTCACGGCAAGACAGAGATCTAGCTGCACGCTGTCAGAAATTTTTCAGTATTGAAAACTATGACTTTTTCCGACCAGCTATTAACAGGTTGCGATTTTGATACTGATTACTCGTCCTCATGATATGCTATCAATATTAGATTGCACCCTCACTAATCAACTGTACAAAGAGGCCATGCTGTTTTGTTGAGCGCTGCAGGCTTTTCATTGTATGCAGTGCTCCAAACACTAAGTATTCTGTACATATGGTTAGAGCTGTAACAGTGGTACAAAGCTACAGTACACAGCGCAGCCGCAACAAAAAATACAGCATGCTGAGTGTACAGAGAGCTGTAAGCAATAATGAAGTCACAGTGCTCACCAGATTGCCATGGCCCCTTCATCAGCTGGGGTGCCAATCCGACATTAATGGGCTTCTCTAAGGATTACATACAACTGAAAAAACATTTGTCCATCCAGTTCAGCCTGTTATCCTGCAAGTTTATCCAGAGGAAGGCAAAAAAACAACCTGTGAGGTAGAAGCCAATTTTAGAGGAAAAAAATCCTTCCTGACTCCAATAAGGCAATCAGAGTAACTCCCTGGATTAACGACCTATCTCTAGTAACTATAGCCTGTAATGTTATTACCTCCAGAAATACATCCAGGCCCCTCTTGAACTCTTTTAGTGAACTCACCATCACCACCTCCTCAGGCAGAGAGTTCCATAGTCTCACTGCTCTTACCGTAAAGAATCCTCTTCTATGTTTGTGTACAAACCTTCTTTCCTCCAGACGCAGAGGATGTCCCCTCGTCACAGTCACAGTCCCGGGGATAAACAGATGATGAGATAGATCTCTGTACTGACCCCTGATATATTTATACATAGTAATTAGATCTCCCCTCAGTCATCTTTTTTCTAAAGTGAATAACCCTAATGCTGATAATCTTTCAGGGTCCTGTTACCCACCCATTCCAGTTATTACTTTAGTTGCCCTCCTCTGAACCCTCTTTAGCTCTGCTATGTCTGCCTTGTTTACAGGAGCCCAGAACTGTACACAGTACTCTATGTGTGGTCTGACTAGCGATTTGTAAAGTGGTAGGACTATGATCTTACCACGGGCATCTATGCCCCTTTTAGATGCAACCCATTATCTTATTGGCCTTGGCAGCAGCTGCCTGACACTGGTTTTTGCAGCTTAGTTTGCTGTTCACTAAAATTCCTAAGTCCTTTTCCGTGTCAGTGTTATTCAGTGTTTTACCATTTAGTATGTACGGGTGACTTGCATTTTTCCTTCCCATGTGCATAACCTTACATTTGTCAGTATTAAACCTCATCTGTCACTTATCTGCCCAAGCCTCCAATCTATCCAGATCCCTCTGTAGTAGTATACTGTCCTCTTCAGTGTTAATTACTTTACACAGTTTAGTGTTAACTGCAAAAATTGATATTATACTTTGCAAGCCTTCTACAAGATCATTAATAAATATATTGAAGAGAATAGGGCCCAATACTGACCCCTGAGGTACCCCACTAGTGACAGTGACCCAATCTGAGTATTTACCGTTAATAACCACCCTCTGTTTTCTATCACTGAGACAGTTATTTACCCACATACAGACGTGGCGTTATTTGCTTATTTTCATTGAGGTACTTCAAGACAGCATCTCTTAGAAAACCTTCAAACAGTTTACCCATGACAAATGTTAAAGGGACAATGTCACCTGGAATTTGCTTACTGAGCTAATAACATCACCACATTAGTCTCCATGATTTACATTAAAATATACTAGTATTACTGCCCATGCGCCAGCTGCACAAACGGGCGCTGAACAAACATTACATCGATGCTGAGCAGTGAATAAATTAGCAGTAGGGCGGTGCTGGGCTCCAAAGTAATGGGCGCAACTGGGCTCCAGCTGTCGGATGGACGCAGGGGCTATTGCCCCAGTTGTCAAATTGCAAGGAGGGAAGCAGGCATTTCCATTCTGCCTCATAGGCTTCAGGACAGGTCTAGAATGTATTGGCTTCTTCGAGGGCATGACGTCATGAGATCATGTGACCGCTTCCTCCCGCCCCTTACAGACTGTGCCAGATGCAGGAAAAGGGCTGTAAGGAGAGTGCAGGTGTTCTGCCAGATTTCTATAGCTTGCCGAAAGTCTATAGCGGAATTCACGTGGTGCGCTGCGCAAGCGTACAAGCGTACTTCAGCGAAGCATTCCTGCCGCCTCCACTGGAGTAGTTCGCACACCGCGCGTGCGCAGACTTAAGGGAATAGATTTCTTAAAGTGACAGTCATCTCCATTAATCTACATGAATTTGTAGATGCTGTATTTTACTGGAGGTGACTGTCACTTTAAGGCGATGATTCGGATGATTTGTGGAAGTGCGCTTGTGTAGTGTCCCACTAGGTAGGGGTGGGCACTACACAAGGGTCAATTGGTGTGCGTGTTACTCCTACTCACAAGGAACAGAAGTGTTATATTTAAATTTGCATTTTATGTATGCTCTAATGTGTTTTTACATGCGATGTACCCCTGTATGATGCAAAAGCAGGCCTAGTTGGGTGTAGTTAGACATCCCAGACACTAGAGGGAGATAGGGAGCCCCTAGTATAAATGTCCAGGCCCAGATAGGGAGTGTTAGTGCAGAGTCAGGAGTCTGAGAAGACAGAGGTTAAAAAGCCTGCTCCTGACATGCAGCTGGATAGCCCTGGCTGCTAGTGATGTCCAGGAGGCTAGTGAGAAGCTCCAGCCTGCCTGAGAACAAGAGAGCCTTAGTTAGCTCTGAAGACACCCCAGTTGCAGGACCCAACCTCCTGGGAGAAACCCACAGTCATCCACTTCACAAGAGAGGGCGATCCAGGGTAAGCTAAGTAACCCTGATGGGCAGATGCAAATAGAAAAGAAAGCAAGAATCTAATACCTGAGGAAGATAGTAACCAAGGATTTAAGCCACCCTTTTAGGCATCCGGGCCTTGGGAGATAAAGCCAGAGCAGGAGTTCTAGAAAGGACAGTGTACATTGATTCTGAGGAAAGGTACAACCTGCTGCTGAGTGCTTGTGAAGTTACCCTCTGCGTATCTTGCATAAATATTGCCTGCCATTTTGTGAATAAGCCTACTTGTGGAACTGTGATTGAAAGACTGTGTTACCACCTGCTGTACAAAGTTGAACGGTTCAGTAAAAGTAACGTTTGGTTCACCATTTTGCCTGTGTACCTACATCATTCAACTATCAACCGGCGTGCCACCGTCCAAAGGCACTGGCGTCACGAATACAACAGGGACCTTGCCCCAGGCACTCAAAATACCTGTAACATCCAGGGCACCTCATCCACCATCAGGCCTGGTCCCTATATACAGAGTGTGCCCCAGAGGAACCGTGTCTACCTCTCCTTCACTGCCACGCGCCTGCCCAGGGTTCTCCAAAATATAGTGAGTAAACCTTGATTGCCCATAACCTTGACCTCACCTCGCTATACCCTGCAGGTCTGGCGTGTTGCACTTGCGCAGTGCACCACGTCACTTCCGCTATAGACTTTCGGCAAGCTATAGAAATCTGGCAGAACACAGGCACTTACAGTATGCTGTGGTCAGTGATTTCTGGTGAGGGGTTTGGGGGCTGTATTTTTATGTAGTTTGTAGTGGAGTATATGAGGGGTGTGATTGCTGCTAGAAGCTTTTATAAAGTCACCCACAGTTACATTGCTCACCATACAGTACATCCCCTTACATTAGGTATTTTAACTCCATAAGGTGGTTTTGCTTCGTCCGTGCGCTCTCCATACTGTGGGTTTTGTCTCCTCTGTGCCCCCTCCACACAGTGGTAAAGATGAGCGAATTTCAGATTTTGAAATTCATTTACACTTCATTTGGTGGTAAAAGCAGAATTGCGTTATGGAATCCGTTACCACGGACCATAATGCAATTCTATGATGTAGAATGCATAACGGAATGCCTTTTATATGTTTGGGGGGTTTGGGGGGGGGGGGGGGCGCAATACATGGCTTGCCCCGGGAGCTGGCAACTCACGCTACGCCACTGGATGAACATCCCCTTGGGCTCCTTATTGAGGTACTTTGAATATTAATAAAACCGATTTTATAGACCAAATAAAAGACACAGGGCAGTAACACTAGTATATTTTAATGTAAATCGTGGAGACTAATGTGGTGAAGTTATTAGCTCAGTAAGTAAAATCCAGATGACTGTGTCCATTTAAACTTACCGTCCTATAGATTCCGGGCTCTGTTTTTGGACCCTTTTTGAATATTGGCACCACATTTGCTATGACAATCCTGTGGAACACTCCGTTTCCTCAGTGAGTACATTGGAGAAAAAAATATTTAATAGCTTTGCTTTCTCCTCATTGCTCTCTGCGACTCCCCCCTCATCAATCTGTAAAGGGCCGACACCTTCAGATTTATACTTTTTACCATTTATATAATTGAAGTACATTTTAGGGTTAGTTTTACTCTCTTTGGCAATGAATCTCTCTGTCTTTATTGAAATTCTGGAATACCCCTTTAACCATTTAAAGTCAATAATGTATGGTGTGCTTTAGAATGGCTACTGTAATCTCCAGGGGTGGACTGGGAACTTAAAGTAGCCCTGGAAAAAATACTAAAAGTGTCTCTGTTTTGTAGTCGGGTCCAAACTGATGGAAGGCAGGGCCAACACAAGAAGGCAGGGCCAGCAATACCATATTGCAGTATATTCCACCCCAACAGAGCCAAATACCACAGTCCAGGAGGGCTCAAGCGGCCCCTTGGGTATTGGCCCACTGGGAAATTTCCCTGTAAGGTCTATGGCCAATCTGCCCCTGGTAATGTCCCACTTTGCACTAGAAACAGTGAGTTTTAATCTCCATCTTTGCAGTAGAAATGGAGTTTTAGGATTTTCTACATCAAATTCCTTTTATAATGCTTGGCATAAAGGCTACAACTGCCAGAAAGCCGGTTTGAAGATAAAAGTCTGTACAGAATTTGAACCAACGGGGAAGATATTAGCTCAGAAGCCTGCAACATTTTGATGACAAGTTTGGATAAAGATCGGCTAAAATACAGCAACTCAACTTTTTAAGGGTACTTTCACACTTCGCCGGAACTGCCTGCCGGATCCGTCAAAACGTATGCAAACTGATGGCATTTGTCAGACAGATCCTGATCCGTATGACAAATGCATTTAAATGCCGCATCCGTCTCTCCAGTGTCATCTGGAAAAACGGATCCGGCATTTATTTATTTTTTTACATTTTTTGCGGTCTGAGCATGCGCAGACCGCAATGCCGGATACGTTTTGCCGAAACACTTGGGGCTAGATCCGGCATTAATGCATTTTATAGGGAATGCTGCGGTATTATCTCCGTCCTGAAAAGTCAAAAAGACTGAACTGAAGACATCCTGAACGGATTGCTCTCCATTCAGAATGCGTTAGGATCAAATTGATCAGTTCTTTTCCAGTATTGAGCCCCTAGGACGGAACTCAATACCGGAAAAGAATAGCGCTAGTGTGAAAGTACCCTAAGTAAAATATAATCTATATTATGTAAACCGCTAAAATGTAATCAAATTGTTGTTTTTTTTTGCTTATCACTTCTTATTCTGGATTTTTGCAGTGTAGCTGATGGGCATAAATGGAACATTATGCGAACATAACTGATCAGGAGTTTGGTGGTCATGAACATTCATTTAGTGAGAGATCAAATAAAATAATGTGAAAGTCCTTAGTTCAACTTTTAAACAGAAGACTTTTTATATGCACACAATGAACGCTCTTCAGCATTATACATATCCCCTAAAAGCAGAATTGTCAGTCGTAACTAATATGCCAATTACAGTCGACCACTGGCATGTTTTTAGATTTATGTAAAGGAAAGTACTGAGACATTACACTAAGTAAAACTGTAGTGAGAGGTCTTCCAACCTACAGCTCTAAGAAGCTGAGTGCCACTCACCCTGGGGGTCTCCTGTGACCGATAGAAAGACCTCTCTACTAACCCTTCTAGGCAGCGGGCACCGAATGCTCCTAAAACACAGATTAGTCCTCATTGAGGCAAAGATCATCGAAAGAACTGAAACATCTGATGACCCTTAAGATGACCATACACATTAGATGCATGTCGAATGAACCCAGGGGCATAGCTATAGGGGGTGCGGAGGCAGAAGTTGCTACTTGGCCCAGGAGCCTGAGGGGCCCAAAGACCCTTGTGCTCTATAAGAAGACACCAGTATTATAGAAAGTGTATGCTGGGAGGGCTCTGTCATAGATTTTGCATTGGGGCCCTGAATCTTCGTTATTCCTCTGGCTGGAGGGAAGGAGTTAGGTCAAGAATTTGGCATGGGGGGTGCTGTTTAAATTTTTTACCTCAGGTAACAGGAAGGCTATGTGCTTCCCTGCCTCTTGCTTACAAAGCACTGGGGGAAGGGGGGCCCAAGCTGAACCCTTGCACCAGGGCCCATGAGCCTTTAGCTATGCCCCTGGCTGCACCTACAGATTGCAGCAAGACCAGAAGACCGTCTAATATGTATGATGGCCTCCTGACTCTCCCCCGATGGAAGATGCTAGGGAAATAAGGAGCTGACACGCTGGATTTCAACTGTACAATCCATTTGTTTGGTAGCAGCTTCCTCCGCTTCTTCCTACTGAGAAAGCATTCTTGCTCGGCCAAATCTAGTAGGAATATGTATGCTGGGATCAGGACTGATAGCTGTTGGTCAAACAAGTCTTCAGCCGACAGCTATGATATGTGAATGGCTGGCCTTATAAAGTCCTTCCAATCCCGTGCAAACATTGACCGTTTGGGAA
This sequence comes from Bufo gargarizans, assembly GCF_014858855.1. Classification (NCBI taxonomy): domain Eukaryota; kingdom Metazoa; phylum Chordata; class Amphibia; order Anura; family Bufonidae; genus Bufo; species Bufo gargarizans. The sequence goes on along the minus strand of NC_058086.1, from coordinate 149,151,529 downwards.
GGCAACTTGAAACTGGACTGATGATCAAGCTTGGCGGGAACTGACCAAAATTACATAGCATAAAGACAATAGGCATGCAGTGCTTAGCTACATGCATGATTAGCTTCTTTTTTTTTGGGGGGGGGGGGGGCTAGCGGCTAGATGAACTTGTTCACAAGTATTTTCCATTCCTTTTTCACTTTTTGGTGAAAACTGCTCATAATCCAAATAGTTCAACCAACTTCTCTGACCATTCCCCAACATCCTTAACAATCTATCCTGCATATTTCTCTAAATCTGAATGGAAGTGGATCCTTTATTAAATCACTAATTAATTTACTTAAACCATTAGCTAAAAGGGGTTCTCTTGGATTTACATATTGGTCCTAGTCCTGGAACCCCCGCTGTTTGAGGATGGTGTAGCGCTCATCAGAGCTCCAGTGAGGGCCGTGGCCTCCTTGCAGCTTACCAGGCACAGCGCCATCCATTTGATAGTGTATGTGCTTGGTATTGCAGATCAGCTCCATTCCAATGAATGGGGGTGAGCAGCATTTAGGCCATGTGACTGATGAACAGGATGGCACATGGCATAAGAAGAGGCCTAAGTGCTCACAGTTTTATTGTTTGTATGAGTAATGTTGTGCTGCCATACGTTTTTTGTTTGCTATCCATACTGATGACACAATGTCACATCAGTATGCACACAGTGGTAAAACAGCGGCAAGGGGTAAATGAGACTAGTGGTGGATGGGTTAGGTACATGGGTATAACTATAGCCATAGCATTTGCTATGGGGCCCAGAAGTTGAGCTGCAAGATCATTGTACCTTTTTGTGGGGAATAACAATGTGAGGTTTTTTTTTATTTTATTTTTCCGGATATATATATACATTGTGCTATTGTGCATACCTTTTAAGTTATAAAAGACTTAAAGGCAGACTTATATCCAAACGTAAATCCTTTATTCATGCGACACATTCCAAGAGCGAATACTGCTGTTCATCAGGCACAGTGTATAAATACATAAATAACCTACAAAAACCTCTCTGCACATCAAAAATCATCCATGGACCTAGTACCTCTACTTGAACCTTAACCAAAAGAAAAAGCCATGGAATACTACTATATATAAATATATAAAAAGATCATCTTTATTGAATCAATTACAGACATACATGATTGATCAATTGGCAGAAATAGACATGATGTAAAATTAGATACAGAAGAAAATAGCTGAGGCGCCCCCAGCAGGGTAGGGTACGTCTAACAGATCATCCAAAATACTGAGAGATACCATGTAGAGCACCCTGGCACTAATAGTAGAATGTAATGATAAGATGTCAAATCTAATTACTATAATATCTTCCTAGGTCATGTATATAAACTCTCAGACAATAACTCAGTGCCATGGATGCAGTATGCAATTAAGCCCTAATGTTGCATTGCATCTTCAGCGTCACAAGCCCTCTGCAATAGAACCAGCTCAAGAAATATATATCAACTGTGGCTATGCTGTGGTGCTGAAGGTGGAATTCAACATGCGTATATAAATAATTATCCCACATGAACATTAATAAATAAGCATTATGGGTATCTCTTCAAATGCAATCACACCCAGGGACATGATAAACCACTGCCAAGGTGACGCCTCAATCATCTGACACCTCGACGCGCGTTTTGCTCCTCAAAGCTTCGTCAGCTTCGACAGTGTATGAATACATGTCACGGAAGGTGTACAGAAACTAGAAGACACAAAATGAAGATCCGACTGACTGGATCCAAAACTAAGGAACCAGAGGGTAAGCCCTGTAACAGACCTGGCTCTCTCCCTTGCTGCTCAGCCTATGCAAAAAATCTCTATGGTAGATGATTGCATATCCTCGTTCCTCGACTGTATGACACCTGAACACCCTACAACAGTGAGGGGACACGACCACCAGCTCCCTACACCCGATACGGAGGGAGTCAGGGTCACCTGGGATCCAGCAAACAGGAAAACACAAATGAAAGAACAAAACTTATCTGTAGAAGACTCAGTAGTAGTATCCAGCATGCACACACTCCAGGAAGTTGTATAAACCGCAAAGTGATGCAGTATGGGAAGGGATTTAAAGGGATGCAATCAGTGCAACTACATGACAGCTGAGAGAGGCTAACGAGATGAGAAAACGAAAGCAAAACAAAAGGAACCTCAAGCAGGAGGTTCTGAAGAACGTCTGACAGAGCTTCTCAGATGTCTGGTGGTGACAATACAACAGTGGTCTGAGCATTTAGAACAAGCTTTTGGTGCAAAGGTCAGTATTGTCATTGAGGTAAGAGCACAAGGGAAGAAGAAATGTGTGTGTTCATAGTGGGCCTTTACAGCTAGCGATACATAGGAAAACTACAACCTAGTTAAATATATAGTTAAATATAAAATAATAAATACATTATAAAAATAATAATAGTATCTACTACAGGAAACTGCTAGTTTAAGTATAAATTACATTGCACTAAAACTGATACCGTAATTTATAAATAAAAGAAAATAGATCTGTCCCCTAGATGTCAGTATATGAAGTTGTTATACAGAATATAGTTGTAAAGTAGATGTATCTCTAATTGAAAATTCTTAAAGGGCTTCTGTCACCCCCCAAAACTCATTTTTTCATTTTTTCATTTTTCATTCAGTGGATTTATTTTAGTTAAAAGGGGGATTTTTCAAGGAAGGGGGGCACCAAAAAAGAAGGATGTAAGTGATGGAACTATAGATGTCATACGGCATATAGCGGTAATTAATGGTTTGCATATTTATTAAAAATTACCATTATTAAAAAGCATGGACACAGTGGAAGGGGGGTGGCACATTCACCAGGTTAGACTGGGCCCACAGATGTGTCTTTGTGGGGTAGATGAGGGTTAATAAAAGGTTATAGATGTTTGCACAGATATTCGCATATACTGCGTGTGTGTGTGTGTGTGTGTATATATATATATATATATATATATATATATATATTTATACACACACTCACCTAAAGAATTATTAGGAACACCATACTAATACGGTGTTGGACCCCCTTTTGCCTTCAGAACTGCCTTAATTCTACGTGGCATTGATTCAACAAGGTGCTGATAGCATTCTTTAGAAATGTTGGCCCATATTGATAGGATAGCATCTTGCAGTTGATGGAGATTTGAGGGATGCACATCCAGGGCACGAAGCTCCCGTTCCACCACATCCCAAAGATGCTCTATTGGGTTGAGATCTGGTGACTGTGGGGGCCATTTTAGTACAGTGAACTCATTGTCATGTTCAAGAAACCAATTTGAAATGATTCGAGCTTTGTGACATGGTGCATTATCCTGCTGGAAGTAGTCATCAGAGGATGGGTACATGGTGGTCATGAAGGGATGGACATGGTCAGAAACAATGCTCAGGTAGCTCGTGGCATTTAAACGATGGCCAATTGGCACTAAGGGGCCTAAAGTGTGCCCAGAAAACATCCCCCACACCATTACACCACCACCACCAGCCTGCACAGTGGTAACAAGGCATGATGGATACATGTTCTCATTCTGTTTACGCCAAATTCGGACTCTACCATTTGAATGTCTCAACAGAAATCGAGACTCATCAGACCAGGCAACATTTTTCCAGTCTTTAACAGTCCAATTTTGGTGAGCTTGTGCAAATTGTAGCCTCTTTTTCCTATTTGTAGTGGAGATGAGTAGTACCCGGTGGGGTCTTCTGCTGTTGTAGCACATCCGCCTCAAGGTTGTGCGTGTTGTGGCTTCACAGATGCTTTGCTGCATACCTCGGTTGTAACGAGTGGTTATTTCAGTCAATGTTGCTCTTCTGCTTCAGCTTGAATCAGTCGGCCCATTCTCCTCTGACCTCTAGCATCAACAAGGCATTTTCGCCCACAGGACTGCCGCATACTGGATGTTTTTCCCTTTTCACACCATTCTTTGTAAACCCTAGAAATGGTTGTGCGTAAAAATCCCAGTAACTGAGCAGATTGTGAAATACTCAGACCGGCCCGTCTGGCACCAACAACCATGCCACTCTCAAAATTGCTTAAATCACCTTTCTTTCCCATTCTGACATTCAGTTTGGAGTTCAGGAGATTGTCTTGACCAGGACCACAACCCTACATGCATTGAAGCAACTGCCATGTGATTGGTTGACTAGATAATCGCATTAATGAGAAATAGAACAGGTGTTCCTAATAATTCTTTAGGTGAGTGTATATATATGCTGCACTCCTTTAAAAGTTGAAATCAAATGGGTGCCCGCATTTTTGGTCTTGATCGAGTATCTAAACTAATACACAAAAAACACAAAAAATCTGCAGAACTCCTGTTAGAGTTTATTAGCCCATATCCATGTAATAATAATTATTGGATGTCGAACAGTCAATCTGCGAACAAAAACATAGAGAAGGATCAGAACAAAAGGGTAATGTTCTAGACCCCTGAACATCTTCCAAGCATACTGAACCAGACAAGACGAGGGAAAAGCCAACACGAATACTTTATTAAATATGACAAAACAGAACATAGGCTGCCTAGGCTGTGTCAACTGTAGGTATATTCGCAAGGGAAAGAAATTCACAAACCCTAGTTCAGGTATAGCTTATGACATTATGTTTCACTTAACTTGTGATTCCAGTTTTGTAATATACGTGTTGTCCTGTCCATGTAATTTACTTTATGTGGACGAGACCTCTACGGAACAAAAAACTCGCCTCAACAATCACAGGTATAGTATTAGGAAAAAGCGCCTTGACCTGCCGGTATCCAAACATTTTACTGAGGCAGGACATAGGGAGAATGATTTGAAATGTTGGATCTTGGACCACATACCTCTACCTAGACGAGGTGGTAATAAACTTAAGTTGTTGAAACATAGGGAGTTACTGTGGATACACAGGTTGGGCAGCCTTAACTCCTTAAGGACACAGCCTTATTTCACCTTAAGGACCAGGCCATTTTTTGCAAATCTGACCAGTGTCACTTTAAGTGGTGATAACTTTAAAACGCTTTGACTTATCCAGGCCATTCTGAGATTGTTTTTTCGTCACATATTGTACTTCATGACAGTGGTAAAATGGAGTAAATAAAAATAATTTTTATTTATAAAAAAATACCAAATTTGCCAAAAAATTTGAAAAATGTGCAAATTTCCAAGTTTTAATTTCTCTACTTCTATAGTACATAGTAATACCTACAAAAATAGTTATTACTTTACATTCCCCATATGTCTACTTTATGTTAGGATCATTTTGGGAATGACATTTTATTTTTGGGGGACGTCACAAGGCTTAGAAGTTTAGAAGTAAATCTTGAAATTTCTTAGAAATTTTCAAAAACCATATTTTTAAGGACCAGCTCAGGTCTGAAGTCACTTTGTGAGGCTTACATAATAGAAACCACCCAAAAATGACCCCATTCTAGAAACTACACCCCTCAAGGTATTCAAAACTGATTTTACAAACGTTGTTAACCCTTTAGGTGTTCCACAAGAATTAATGGAATATAGAGATACAATTTCATGATTTCACTTTTTTGGCAGATTTCCCATTTTAATATTTTTTTTCCAGTTACAAAGCAAGGGTTAACAGCCAAACAAAACTCAATATTTATGGCCCTGATTCTTTAGTTTACAGAAACACCCCATATGTGTTTGTAAACTGCTGTACGGGCACACGGCAGGGCGCAGAAGGAAAGGAATGCCATACGGTTTTTGGAAGGCAGATTTTGCTGGACTGTTTTTTTTAAACCATGTCCCATTTGAAGCCCCCTGATGCACCCCTAGAGTAGTAACTCCAAAAAAGTGACCCCATTTTAGAAACTACGGGATAGGGTGGAAGTTTTGTTGGTACTAGTTTAGGGTACATATGATTTTTGGTTGCTCTATATTACACTGTTTGTGAGGCAAGGTAACAAGAAATAGCAGTTTTGGCACAGTTTTTTTTTTTGTTATTTACAGCATTCATCTGACAGGTTAGATCATGTGGTATTTTTATAGAGCTGGTTGTCACGGACGCGGCGATACCTAATATGTATACAATTTTTTTATTTATGTAAGTTTTACACAATGATTTCATTTTTGAAACAAAAAAAAACATGTTTTAGTGTCTCCATAGTCTGAGAGCCATAGTTTAAGTTTTTGGCGATTATCTTAGATAGGGTCTCATTTTTTGCGGGATGAGATGACGGTTTGATTCACACTATTTTGGGGTGCATATGACTTTTTGAACGCTTGCTATTACACTTTTTGCGATGTAAAGTGACAAGAAATTGTTTATTTAGCAGAGTTTTATTTATTATTTTTTTTACGGTTTTCATCTGAGGGGTTAGGTCATGTGATATTTTTAGGTCGATACGGACGCGATGATACCTAATATGTATACTTTTTTAATGTAAGTTTTACACAATAATATCATTTTTGAAACAAAAAAACATGTTTTAGTGTCTCCATATTCTGAGAGCCATAGTTTTTTCAGTTTTTCCGCATACACAGGCCCACATTCAGACACAGAAGACCGCAACCAGAACGCAGCACACAAGCAACCAGCGTACACTAGTAGAAGCTCACAGCCAGTACACAGAGCTCATGGAGCCAGCCTGCACAGCAAGCAGTGTTAGGAACTACACTGTGACGCAGACAAGTGACACACTGAACTGCACTGTGACAAACAGCCATTGGGCTCCCACTACTCAGCTAAATGTTCAAATCATTTGAATCAAATGTATAGGTTGGGCTTCATAATTTCATTTATTCCTTGTGGCGCTAGGTTACCCAGTTGGTGAATCCAAAAAACGTCCCTTTTTTGTAGGATGTCAGCATGATTAAAATGATTCTCTGGGATGAAATCGGTTGGAGCTATCATGAGGTGGTGTTTTTCTTTATATGGCATATGGGAAGAATGTCTGGAGACACTATGTTTTTGGTATTGTCTTTGTATATTGTATCGTTGCAGTGCATGTGTAGTGCAGCCAATATACTGTAGGCCACAATCACACTAATTAACATGTTATATTAAATTTTATGGGGAAAAGGGTTTTACTGATATTAGATTGAACTTCAGTTCTTCCATTACAGCACATACAATCCCGCATCTACAACTCCCTGGTTTTTGGTTGGTTTCTTTATTTGTCTGATTGATCGTATTTTGCTTTGGTTTGCTTGGAGACAAGATGTTTTCAATTCTTGGGGTTCAACTATAAGTAATCCTTCTTGGAAGTTTCTGTTCATGGTGTAGATCTTGTTGCAAAATTGGTGGACTGAGACTCCCTTTCCTTTTACCATTATTGTTAGTGATGAGCGAAGTTTACAAAAATTTGATTTGGTTGCTTCGCCGAATTTCACAAAGAAGTTCGCTTCGTAACCGATTACTTTATCACAAAGCTCATTTCTTAGTAAGTAGGGGGGCACAATGATGGGGAACGATGATTGCGCTGTTCCCCGTCATTGAACCCCTCAGATGCTGTGTTCACCACTGATTGCGGCATCTGAGATTAAAAATGAGGGCTTTCAGGGGTTAAAGAAAAAATTATAATACTCATCTTGTCCATTTAAATGCGAAGAGGCTGCCGCAGCCATCTTGATTGATCATCCCACGCAAAGTCTTGCACGGTGCATGATGATGTCATCACACTGGCCGGCGTGGTGACTTCCTATGTCATTGCGCACGAGAGGTGAGTATGTTTTTAAATGCCATTTCAGGGAAAATCGATTTGTTACCACGAAGCATGAGGAAATTCATCTATGTGGCGAATCAAATTTTCCCTGAAATTCAGATTGAAATCCACTTCAGATACTTTGATTCGCTCAACCCTAATTATTGTCAATGATAATCGGTGTTGTCTGTATACTAGTGTTGGAAGCTTCTGGTGTATTAGGGGATGTGAGATGTATAGTACAGTATATTACTAGTATGCAGACAACACCGAATATCACACACAATAGTGGGAAAGGAAGGGAAGTCTCGGTCCCCTTTTTGTGTAGTGCACAAAATGATCCATTTTTAGGGGAACACTCTAAAGAATTTGAAATTACTCTACTTTTTAAACCTGGAAAAAGAAAGCTAGAAGAAGAAAGAGGAGAGGAAGTCAAAATAGGATAAATCATGTAATAAATAAAGATCACCCCCCACCCCTTCAAAATGGTAAAATCTTGAACTTGTTATTTTATAAACTAACAGTTTATGCCATTAGGATCCTACAGAAGGGATTATTCTTTTGTCCTAAAAACTGGGGCAAAACCTTTGAATTATTACTAAATCTACACAGGTTCAGACAGATGCCTACAATACAAAGAAATTTTCAATAGAGGACCATAAAAATAATAAATTAGGAAATATTATAAACGAAAAGAAACACAAAGAACAGAAAAATAACCGACAAACACTACAATTGGACAAAACCATCCAGATGAGCATCCCCCCACTTACAGTATAAATACCAGGAAGTACATCCCAAATCATGGTTTTATCCATTAGAAAACTAAGGTTATCTCATTCTCACTTTCTTTGACCTAATGTCAACAGTGTAACAGCGGCTGCTGTACGCCGCTGTTCCTCCGCTTACCGCCATGGTCCTGGGCGCTGTGCTCAGCAGTGATCCTGCCGTCCACTGCTGCAGTCCTGGGCTCTGTTGCTGTATGCGCTATGATGCTAAGGATTCCGCTCCACAGGTTCCACTCAACCCTGGCCACAGCATGATTTCTGCTGGTTTCTTGTTACAAGGCCCTAGGGGCGGCGCGCATCACTCCCTGGGCTGCATGGGTAGGGTCATGTGACCTCGCTGACCAACCCAGGCTCTCCTGTAGGTAGTAAAGTGGCTCAGCCCCCTTCCCAGATGCCTCAGTGTCAAGGTCCTTGTGTTTTCTAAGCTCCTGATACTCACGTGTGCGTACGCCTGACTTATACCTTGTCCCTGGATTCTGCTATTCGTCTGAGCCCTGCCTGCATGCCTTGACTCTTCCGGATTGCCTGACCTGTGCTGTCTGCCCTGACCTTTTGCCTGTCTGATTGCGCCTCTGCCTCATCCTTCGGTCCTGCATTGTTGCTCCTGATAACGACCCCGCCTGCCTGACTATGCTTGTACTTCCTGGTCCACCTGGATCAGCTGCCTCATGTGCCTACCCTCCTCAAGAGGTAGTGACCTGGTGTTCCTCCTGGGAAAGTCTATCCTCACCATTAGGGATACTGTGAAGAATCGAGGGGTTCACTTAGACAACGCCCTTAGAGGAGGTGGGACACGTGGCACAGTGGGTTCACACCAGTTTATTACTGAAAATTGACAACAAACCCCTTCCCCATTATTATAAGGAAATTGAGTACTTTTTTTTAAAGGGTTTCTGTCACCAGAATTAACCCTATTAAACTAGCTGACATTAGCGATATGCTAATGTCAGCTGAACCTAACTAGTCTATTCCTACTTTTATCTATGCCCCTGTTACTCCTAGAGGCTCCGTTCCCCCACCTCTGGCCACACCCTGCTACACTAGATTGACATGGCCAGGCAGCTTTGGTCTCTTACTTCCGGCCCTGTCTGCCGTGTAAATCCCGCGCCTGTGCCGTCCCGTTCAGTATTGAGCTTTTGCGCAGTGAGTGAAGGGCACTAACCGGCTGGCGGCTTCCTCACTGCGGCCTGCGCCGAATACTGAATGGCGTGAAATTTCCCCAGCGCACAGGGCCGGTAGTTGGAGGTGAAGGCTGCCTGGCCCTGTCAATCTAGTATAGCAGGGTGTGGCCAGAGGGAGCAGGTGCCATAATCACAAGGTTTTTGCTCTTTTACACAACAGAGGTCCAGGGGTAATGTCTGCAATCGACGGATTTTTAACCTCTCAGATGCTGTGTTCGCCATGTCTGAAAACGTCCATACTATAAAAAATATTTATCCCATACGGTGAATGACGTAACGAAAAAAAATCTAAATAGCCGATTCGACATTTTTGGTCACTTTACCACCCAAAATAATTGAATACAAAATGATCAAAAAGTCCTACACACTTCAAAATGGTATCAATAAAAACTACATATCGTCCCACAAAAAAAAAGAGCCCTAACACAGCTCCATAAACTTAAAGAGGAACCCAGACATATCCCTGTTTTCACCCAGGCAAGCCATCTGATTTCATGCTCCGATGCTTCCCCTTACCATACACCATATCGCACAGGGCAAGGGCTTTTTTGTTTACATTTTTACACTGCTAGGCGGAGGCTTCTGCCTAGCAGTGTTCCCGGTGACGCCACCGGCTCTGATGAGCGTGCTCTAGTGCTACCCTAGCTGTGTTACAGGCTAGAGCATGCTAAATACTGTCCATTATTGCCTGTAACATTACCGGGTTGACTGCCTGGTGGAAGTCCTCGCTTATCTTTACCTCACTGGATGTCCAGAAAATGCCTTTGCCCTGTGCAAGTCTGAACCCAGACAACCCCTTTAACGATTAAAAAAAAGAACTAAGGATTAGGGATTATTCTGGATTACAGTGGTACTTTATAGAAAATGAAAGCTCTTTCCGCATCCCTAGTTCTATTGTTAGCATGTGTAGCAGTGTGCTGTCATATTTATGGATGCGCACTTGTGACTTTTGATGTGCTACTCTAAATTTTCTTTATATATGTATATATATATTACTATATCTGTGGCCCAGTCCAACCTACTGAATGTGCCCCCCCACCTTACACTGTATCCCCTCTTTTTAATAACGGCTATCATTTATAACTATGCAAACCATTAATTGCCGCTATATATCACATCTATAATTACGTCACTTACATCCTTCTTTTTTGTGGCCTCCCTTCCTTGAAAAATCCCCTTCTAACAAAATAAATCCCCTGTAACAAATTGTCCTCTAAAATTTTTCTATTACATTATACGTTTAACTAGATACAGCTACTTTACAACTAAAGTCTGACAAGTCTGACATCTAGTGGACAGATTTGGCATCTGCCCTCTATTTTCTTTTATTTATAAATAACGGTATCAGTTTTTGTACAAGGAAATCTAATGTAATTTATACTTAAATCGGTTTCCTGTAGTAGATAATATTATTATTTTTGTTATTATAAGTTGTATTTTTCTTATGTATACCTTGCTGTAAAGGCCAAATATGAACAGACACTTTTCTCCTCCCCTTGTCTTCTTACTGAAATCACGATACTAACCTGCATACCAAAAGCTTGTTTTAAATGTTCAAACCACTGTTGTATTCATACACTGTGCTATTCACCCTCAAAACACATTGCATGAATAAAAGATTTACTTCTAGCTCTAGTGTAATTATTATCCTACCTTATAGGGCAGCCCCCACTGATGCCATTGCACGTTTTTTTTTTCTACAGAACCCCCCGTTCGTCCACTGTTAGCCCCATATATTTTGGCGCTTTATATTATAATGAGGCGACTCGGTTATACTAGGCGGAGACTTGTATTTTCCCTGGGAGTGGTTATCTTCTCCCAGGCTGTGAGTGCATCCAATCAGAGCACCCCCCTCTTAGCCAGGAAGAATGAGCTCAAGGATGTCTACACGCTCAAGTTCTCGCGATTCTCGTGAGAACTTGAGCTCATTCTCCCTGACTAAGAGCGGGACGGTCACAGCCAGGGAGAAGATAACCACTCCCAGGGAAAATACAAGTCTCCGCCTAGTATAACCGAGAATACAAGTCTCCACCTAGTATAACCGAGTCGCCTTATTATAATATAAGGTGCCAAAACATACGGGGCCAACAGCGGACGAACGTGGGGTTCTGTAGAAAAAAAAAAAGTGCAATGGCATCAGTGGGGGCCACCCTATAAGGTAGGATAATAATTAGAATAGAGCTAGCCTGATAAAAAGGTCCTCTTTAAGTACATTACCTGTGGAGACATTAACTGCATAACCCTTACGATATCACACATGAGATATGTCATCCCTCTTTTTTCTATTTTACATAATTTTTCCCACTTATGCAGCTGTTTTAATGGCGGGGCCCCATTTTATTTTGCATATGTGGCCATACCTGATTAGGTAAGTATCTTGTACAATTTGATATTTTTCCATTTTAAAAGGCAGTTGCCGAGATTTTAAGAGCTCATCTAAAGGGCATTTGTGTTGGTCCCATGTTCATATGTGTCGGCATTGCGGGGGAAAATGATGTTTTAATATATACAAATGAGCCGCTAGGAGCAATGAGCTCAGCTCTCTCTGCAATGCCCCCATTGCTCCTAGAGGCTCATTTGCATATATCAAAACTTTACTTTTCTCAGAAATACAGGCACATACAGTCCTGATCAAAAGTTTAAGACCACTTTAAAAATGGCAAAAAAAAAATCATATTTAGCATGGCTGGATCTTAACAAGGTTCCAAGTAGAGCTTCAACATGCAACAAGAAGAAATGGGAGTGAGACAAAACATTTTTTGAGCATTCAATTTAATGAAAACAGCGGATAAACTGAAACAGGCTGTTTTTCAGCTGATCAAACGTTTAGGACCACAGCTCCAAAAAAAAACTAAACCTCCCCAAAACAGAAATCCAACTTCCAAACATGAACTCAGTAATGAGTAGCTCCGCCGTTATTGTTTATCACTTTAAAAATTTGTTTCGGCATGCTTGATGCAAGCGTTTCCATGAGGTAAGTGGGAACATTTCTCCAAGTGGTGAAGACGGCCGCATGAACTTCCCTTGCCATTCATCCCCAAAGGTTCTCAATTAGATTTAGATCAGGGGAACACGCAGGATGGGCCAAAAGAGTGATGTTATTCTCCTGGAAGAAGTCCCTTCTCCTGCGGGCATTGTGTACTGTAGCGTTGTCCTGTTGAAAAACCCAGTCGTTACCACACAGACGAGGGCCCTCAGTCATGAGGAATGCTCTCTGCAACATCTGGACATATCCAGCGGCCGCTTGACGCCCCTGCACTTCCTGAAGCTCCATTGTTCCACTGAAGGAAAAAGCACCCCAGACCATTATGGCGCCCCCTCCACTGTGGCGCATAGAAAACATCTCAGGTGGGATCTGCTTGTCATGCCAGTAACGTTGGAAACCATCAGGACCATCAAGGTTACATTTTTTCTCATCAGAGAATAAAACTTTCTTCCACCTTTGAATGTCCCATGTTTGGTGCTCTCTTGCAAAGTCCAAACGAGCAGTTCTGTGGTGTTCAAGGAGACGAGGTCTTTGAAGATGTTTTTTGTTTTTGAAGCCCTTCAGTCTCAGATGCCGTCTGATGGTAATGGGGCTGCAGTCAGTACCAGTAAGGGCCTTAATTTGGGTCGAGGATCATCCAGTGTCTTGACGGACAGCCAATTGGATCCTTCGGCTCAGTGCTGATGAAATTTTTTTGGGTTTTCCACTTTACTTTTTTGTTCCATAACCCTCAGGATCATTTAAGAAGTTCCAAATGACTGTCTTACTGCGTCCCACCTCAGCAGCGATGGCGCGCTGTGAGAGACCCTGCTTATGCAGTTCAACAACCAGACCACGTTCAAAAAGGGAGAGTTTTTTTGCCTTTGCCATCACAACGTGTGACTACCTGACAGAAAATGACAATGAATCCACATCTTTTCACAGATTTGGCTTTTTAAAGGCATGTGGTCCTAAAATTTGGATCAGCTGAAAAACAGCCTGTTTCAGTTTAGGCTACTTTCACACTAGCGTTCGTCGGTCCGCTTGTAAGCTCCGTTTGAAGGGGCTCACGAGCGGACCCGAACGCCTCCGTCCAGCCCTGATGCAGTCTGAATGGATGCGGATCCGCTCAGACTGCATCAGTCTGGCGGCGTTCAGCCTCCGCTCCGCTCGCCTCCGCACGGACAGGCGGACAGCTGAACGCTGCTTGCAGCGTTCGGGTGTCCGCCTGGCCGTGCGGAGGCGTGCGGATCCGTCCAGACTTACAATGTAAGTCAATGGGGACGGATCCGTTTGAAGATGCCACAATATGGCTCAATCTTCAAGCGGATCCGTCCCCCATTGACTTTACATTGAAAGTCTGGACGGATCCGTACGAGGCTATTTTCACACTTAGCTTTTATATGCTAATATAATGCAGACGGATCCGTTCTGAACGGAGCCTCCGTCTGCATTATTATGATCGGATCCGTTCAGAACGGATCCGATCGAACGCTAGTGTGAAAGTAGCCTTAATCGTTATTTTCAATTAATTGAATGCTCAAAAAATGTTTTGTCTCACTCTCATTTCTTCTTGTTGCATGTTGAAGCTCTACTTGGAACCTTGTTAAGATTCAACAATGTAAAATATGATTTTTTGCAATTTTTTAAGTGGTCTTAAACTTTTGATCAGGACTGTGTGAACATGGGACCAACACAGATGCCTTCAACTGCTAACCACACATGCAACAGGTCGGCCAGTTTTATAGGTACAAAGCTGCTGACAGATGCCCTTTAAAGCTAATGTGAAATACAATGCAATCTACAGGAAGCAAGTTATAGAGCAGGGAAGAGCTGAGCAGATTGAAATATAGTATACCGTATTTTTTGCCCTATATGACACACCTGCCCATAAGACACACCTAGGTTTTAGCTATGTGTTTTATAAAATAAACTCAGATATCCAATCAGACTCCCAATGTTAATCAATCCTCAAAACAGACCCTCAATGTTAATCATACCACAGCTCAGAGCCCCAATCAGACCCCCAATGTTATCCCTTTCCTGACACGGCGATTTTCAGTTTTTTGTGTTTTCATTTTTCGCTCCTTGCCTTTCCAGAGTTATAACTTTTTTTTATTTTTCCATGCACATAGTAATATGAGAGCTTGTATTTGGCAGGACAAGGAGTCCTTTCTAATGCCACCATTTAATATTGCATAGGATGTAGTGGGAAGCAGGAAAGAAAAACACAATTCTGACAGTTTTTTTTTTTGTTTTGTTTTTTTATAGCAGTCACTACGCTGTAAAACTGAATTGTGTTCTTCATTCTCCAGGTCAGTACAAATCTGTTGATACCACATATGTATAGCTTTTCTTCGCCATATTCTGACCCCCATTACTGCCGATCATGGACAATAGCTGCGGGTGTCTGCTGTACGAAACAGCAGGCACCCAGTAGATATGGCATTCGCTCTGCTCCGGAGCGAGCGCCATTTTTAAAGATCCGACATCCATCATTCATATATGGTGGATGTTGGGAAGGGGTTAATCAGATCTCAGATAAGACCCCCAGTGTTAATCAGACCCCCAAACAGACCTCAGATTAGACCCCCAATGTAAATTAGACCTCCAATAAGACCTCAGATCAGACCTCCAATGTTAATAAGATCCATAGTTAGATTTCAAATAAGATGCCCAATGTTAATAGGACCCTCCATCAGACCTCAGATCAGACCCCAATCTTAATAAGACACTCAATCAGACCTTTGAGACCCTCAATGATAATAATACTCCCCATTAGACCTCAGATCCGACCCCAAAACTCATCTGTTCTGGACACTTACTGTTGCTCTGTGCTGTGATTCGACTTTGCACAGTGCGAGGTCACAGAGTGCACCTGCATCCTCACAGCAGACCAAGACCAGGGAACGGTGAGTACAGAGCCCGCACAAGGAGTGCTGCATTCACTGCTCCCTGGTCCTACTGTACTAATGAGCCCTTCCATAATGGAAGCACTCAGTAGTATTCGCCCCATAAGACGCACTAACATTTTCCCCCCAGTTTTGGGGAGGATAAGTGCATTTTATAGAGGGCAAAAAATACAGTAGTTTTGTGGAAAAAGATTTATATTTATATAATTTGTATTTCATTCATTTAAATTCCTGCTCATTCTGGACATTTGAGTCAAGGAGGCGGTCCTATCAGTGATTGACAGCTCTCTCTGTATGTACAGTTATAGAGGGAGGGCTGTCAATCACTGATAGGACCACCTCCTTGGCTTTAAAGTTCAGAATGAGAAGAAATGTAAATACTGTATCTTTCGCCTTATAAAGACACACTCCCCCCCCCCCCAAAGTGGGAGAAAATTTTTGTGAATCTTATAAAGTGAATACTGGTGAACGCTTCCATTATGGAAGTGCTCACTAGTATGCATTAGGTGCAGGGAGTGGAGAGTGAAGCACTGCAAGTCCTATACTCACCCCTCCTCTCTGGTCTTCCCTGGGTCCGTGCTGCACTGTCCAGACTGCGTACACCACCATGACGTACAGAGCACACTATGACATGACGCTGCACGCAGTCAGGACAGTGCAGCGTTGGCCCAGAAAAGATCAGGGAGCAAAGAATGCAGGGGAGACCGTCAGACCTGCAGAGGAGCGGCGGGGCAGGAGAGGTAATTACATTTATTTACATATATTATGTATGTAAGGTCTGATAAGGGGGTCTGGAAAGGAGAACTGATGGGGATCTGATCTGAGGTCTGATACTGGGGTTTGACATGGAGGTCTGAGCTGAGGTCTGATATGGAGGTCTGATCTAAGGTCCTGATATAGGGGTCTGATCTAATGTCATGATATAGGGGTCTGATCTAATGTCCTGATATGGGGGTCTGAGCTGAGGATCTGATATGAGGTCTGATCTAAGGTCCTGATATAGGGGTCTGATCTGATGTCCTGATATGGGGCTCTGAGCTGAGGATCTGATATGGGGTATGATCTAAGGTCCTGACATAGGGGTCTGATCTGATGTCCTGATATGGGGGTCTGATCTGAGGATCTGATATTGGGGTCTAATCTGAGATCTGATGAAGAATATTTTTTTCTTATTTTCCTCCTTTAAAACCTGGGGTGCATCCTATCATCAGGTACATTATATAAAGGAAAAAATATGGTAAATGAAATACAAGTTATATTGAATTATTTCCCACAAAATGATATGGCAAACTGCTCAGCTCCTCCTGCTCTGTAGTATACTGCCTACAGTTCAGGCACCATATCCAATGTGATAGGTTACCTTTTAACTATCATAAATTTGCTTTCTTTTTTTTATGTGTGTATTTCTCAAATGTTGAGAATTGAAGGAATAACGAATTACACTTTCTGCCTTAAGATACCAGCCCATTCTGAACATTCTTTACAGCTCCCAGCCCCTGACACACCCCGGAAAGACAACATACTGCTAGAGTCACCTCACTACACTGACAAGTGACATATGTTGTCAGCAATACGTTCACTTGTGTTACGAGATACCAAACATATCTGACCTTTACCCCTTATCCAATGAAGAAGAATGCTGGAGAGTACCTACCTGCCTAAGGGTCTATTCACACGTCCGTTTTTTCTTTCCTGATCTGTTCCATTTTTTGCTGAACAGATCTGGACCAGATCTGTACCCATTCATTTTCAATGGGTCCTGAAAAAAAATCAGACATTGTGCTGTCCGTTTTTTTTCAGGACCCATTGAAAATGAATGGGTCCAGATCTCGTCCAGATCTGTTCAGCAAAAAACGGAACAGATCAGGAAACAAACAACGGACGTGTGAATAGACCCTAAGGCTGCCTTCACGGATTTTGTTTCAGAAATTGCTGTGACTGAAAATCAGTTCCATTCATCTGAATGTTTTTTGTTTGTTTTTTTGTGGTAGCACATGGGTTTCTCCAAGTCTGGAGAACTGATCTTCAGCCGCAGGAAATTTCTGCAACTAAATTTGGCGCGTGTGAATGTACCCTTGGGCTACCTGCTCACATTGAGGAATATGCACGGTTGAAAATAACGATCCGTGGCTCCATTCAAGTCAATGGGTCGGCATAAAATACGGAATGCATATGGAACATATGTCATCCGTTTTTGCGGATCCATTCCCACTTTGCCTATGTGTATACTGTTAAAACACATTACAGTACATTACGTTAATGATTAAAAATGTTATGTTTCTGTTTGCGATCAGCAAACAACGGATCGCATACGATACGGAAACCATACAGAGATTTTTTGCGGAACTACAGAACGGAAACACAAGGGAAACAAAAAACTTACCAACGGATCCGTGAAAAACGAATCGCAAAACACAGAAAAAGCCATACGGTCATGTGCAAGAGGCCAAACACGAATACCAGCCGTGTGAAGTCTGCATTTTATGGACCGCACATGGCTGGCCCTATATAGAAATGCCTATTCTTGTCTGTGATTGTGGACAAGAATAGAACATGCTCTATCTTTTTTGCGGGGCCACGGAACGGAACTACGGATGCAGACAGCACACGATGTGCTGTGCGTATCTTTTGCGGCCCCATTGAAATTAATGGGTCCGCATCCGTTCCAGAAAATTGTTGTGTGAATGGACCCTTAAAGTCATCAGTGCTATTACGCGATAACATTATTGCTTGGGGGGAGGTGAGGAGTGAGATTGTGGGGACACCCGGAATTTGCACAAAGTATACATAACAAGCTATTTGAGATGTGAAGAAGCAGGGAATAGACACCTTTATTGATTTTCTGCATATCACCGAACATAGATATCTTACTTTTTCAGAATTATGTGAAAAATATGAACCCCCATCAAACCAATATCTCCCATACGAACAAACCTTACACTTTTGTCGTAAACAACTAATTGATGTTTCAGAATACTCCACTGATCCAATTAAAGGGGTTATCCAAGACTATAAAATGCTCCCCAATTTGCCAGGCCCCTCACAATGAATATACTTACCTGGTTCCCCGCGCTGCTCCTGGTCCCCGCACCGGCGCTGCTGCTTCTCCCTGTGCACGGATGAAAACATCCGGTTTTGGGGGGGAAGGGGGAGCAGCCAATGGCAGGCGGGGACGGGTACGAGCCTCCATAGCGTCACCCACGCGTGGGGAGAAGTTGCAGCGGTGGTGCAGGGAGCAAGGCAAGTATATTCATTGTGATGGGCCCGACATATGGGGGAGCATTTTATAGTCTTGGATAATCCTTTTAAATCCTCGAGTACCCCCTCTCAAATTTACAACTCATTTATGGATAAAGGGAGGGAAGTAGCATGATAACACCCTCTTTAAAAAGTGTGAAAAGAAATTGGGGACACATAATCTTACGAGTAACATGTTGAGGGGTGGAGTAGTGTGCAGAGCTGTGCCTTGTGAACGGTGGAAGGAACCCCACTTTCGCGCAATTCATTCTGCTAGATATGCCTTCAATATCGCCTCACATGCAAGGAACCAAAATAGACTGGTGTCTTGGAAAGACATCATAGCCTGGATATCAAATACATGGGGAATGCAGTTAACCTTATCCCCAGAGGTAGGACTGTTTTGTATCTTCTCTGAAGATAATAATCCATCTTTGATGGTGGATGGAGCACTGGTGGTGGTGCTGAGAGTCCTCTTACAGTCCTGGCTGAAACCAGTTGTACCTGTCTCACTAGATGTTCATAGACAAACTAGGTGCAGATGCAGAAACTCAAAAAGACAGACAAAAGGTTTATTTCGTAAATGGAAGCTCTTTATTTGTAACCATCTCACCCAGTGGCGTAGCTAGAAATGAAATGACAGCAAATTTTTTAATAAGGCCCCCCTCCCTCAGTAATTTTTTCGCAACCACTTCCTTTCATGCTGCCCCCATTCCTGTGGCTAGTAAAGATCGCTCTCAGACCAGGCCCAGCAGCTGTTCCATCCGTTTTCTACACTGTCTATACTGTCACTGTATATAATTTCATTGTGTAATACTGTTGAGGGGACCCTGACAAAATCTTTTAGTCCTCCTCCTCCTCCTGGATGGGCCCCTTCTGGGTCAGGGCCCCAACGCAACCACTTCCCCTATAGCTACGCCTCTGATCTCACCCCTGAAGAAACTGCATCTCTCATGCAGACTTTTCAATATACAGGGTATGGTAGGTAAACCCTTAACCACCTCAGCCCCCCTAGCTAAAACACCCTTAATGACCAGACCACTTTTTACACTTCGGCACTACACTACTTTCACCGTTTATTGCTCGGTCATGCAACTTACCACCCAAATGAATTTTACCTCCTTTTCTTCTCACTAATAGAGCTTTCATTTGGTGGTATTTTATTGCTGCTGACATTTTTACTTTTTTTGTTATTAATCGAAATTTAACGATTTTTTGCAAAAAAATGACATTTTTCACTTTCAGCTGTAAAACGACATCCATATATAAATTTTTCGCTAAATTTGTCTTTGATAAAAAAAAAATGTTTGGGCAAAAAAAAAAAAAAAATGGTTTGGGTAAAAGTTATAGCGTTTACAAACTATGGTACAAAAATGTGAATTTCCGCTTTTTGAAGCAGCTCTGACTTTTTGATTTCGCAGGCCATTTTTTACACATTTTGATTGCAAACTACTTCTCACACATATGGGCCCCTAAATTGCCAGGGCAGTATAACTACGCCACAAGTGACCCCATTTTGGAAAGAAGACACCCCAAGGTATTCCGTGAGGGGCATGGCGAGTTCCTAGAATTTTTTATTTTTTGTCACAAGTTAGCGGAAAATGATGATTTTTTTTTTTTTCCTTACAAAGTCTCATATTCCACTAACTTGCGATAAAAAATTCTAGGAACTCGCCGTGCCCCTCACGGAATACCTTGGGGTGTCTTCTTTCCAAAATGGGGTCACTTGTGGCGTAGTTATACTGCCCTGGCAATGTAGGGGCCCATATGTGTGAGAAGTACTTTGCAATCAAAATGTGTAAAAAATGACCTGTGAAATCTGAAAGGTGCTCTTTGGAATGTGTGCCCCTTTGCCCACCTTGGCTGCAAAAAAGTGTCACACATCTGGTATCGCCGTACTCAGAAGAAGTTGGGGAATGTGTTTTGGGGTGTCATTTTACATATACCCATGCTGGGTGAGAGAAATATCTTGGCAAAAGACAACTTTTCCCATTTTTTTATACAAAGTTGGCATTTGACCAAGATATTTATCTCACCCAGCATGGGTATATGTAAAATGACACCCCAAAACACATTCCCCAACTTCTCCTGAGTAGGGCGATACCACATGTGTGACACTTTTTTGCAGCCTAGATGCGCAAAGGTGCCCAAATTCCTTTTAGGAGGGCATTTTTAGACATTAGGATCCCAGACTTCTTCTCACGCTTTCGGGCCCCAAACATGCCAGGGCAGTATAAATACCCCACATGTGACCCCATTTTGGAAAGAAGACACCCCAAGGTATTCCGTGAGGGGCATGGCGAGTTCCTAGAATTTTTTTTTTTTTTTGGCACAAGTTAGCGGAAATTGATTTTTTTTTGTATTTTCTCACAAAGTCTCCCTTTCCGCTAACTTGGGACAAAAATGTCAATCTTTCATGGACTCAATATACCCCTCACGGAATACCTTGGGGTGTCTTCTTTCCGAAATGGGGTCACATGTGGGGTATTTATACTGCCCTCGCATTTTAGGGCCCTAAAGCGTGAGAAGAAGTCTGGAATATAAATGTCTAAAAAATTTTACGCATTTGGATTTCGTGAGAGGTATGGTGAGTTCATGTGAGATTTTATTTTTTGACACAAGTTAGTGGAATATGAGACTTTGTAAGAGAAAACAAAAACAAAAAAAAATTCCGCTAACTTGGGCCAAAAAAAATGTCTGAATGGAGCCTTACAGGGGGGGGTGATCAATGACAGGGGGGTGATCAGGGAGTCTATATGGGGTGATCACCCCCCTGTCATTGATCACCCCCCTGTAAGGCTCTATTCAGACGTCCGTATGATTTTTTACGGATCCATGGATACATGGATCGGATCCGCAAAACACATGCGGACCTCTGAATGGAGCCTTACAGGGGGGTGATCAATGACAAGGGGGTGATCACGCATATAGACTTCCTGATCACTTCCCTGTCATTGATCACCCCCCTGTAAGGCTCCATTCAGACGTCCGTATGATTTTTACGGATCCACTGATACATGGATCGGATCTGCAAAACACATGCGGACCTCTGAATGGAGCCTTACAGGGGGGTGATCAATGACAGAGGGGTGATCACCCATATAGACTCCCTGATCACCTCCGTCATTGATCACCCCCCTGTAAGGCTCCATTCAGACGTCCGCATGTGTTTTGCGGATCCGATCCATGTATCAGTGGATCCGTAAAAATCATACGGACGTCTGAATGGAGCCTTACAGGGGGGTGATCAATGACAGGGGGGTGATCAGGGAGTCTATATGGGTGATCACCCCCCTGTAAGGCTCCATTCAGACGTCCGTATGATTTTTACGGATCCACTGATACATGGATCGGATCCGCAAAACACATGCGGACGTCTGAATGGAGCCTTACAGGGGGGTGATCAATGACGGAGGTGATCAGGGAGTCTATATGGGTGATCACCCCTCTGTCATTGATCACCCCCCTGTAAGGCTCCATTCAGAGGTCCGCATGTGTTTTACGGATCCGATCCATGTATCAGTGGATCCGTAAAAATCATACGGACATCTGAATGGAGCCTTACAGGGGGGTGATCAATGACGGAGGTGATCAGGGAGTCTATATGGGTGATCACCCCCTCTGTCATTGATCACCCCCCTGTAAGGCTCCATTCAGAGGTCCGCATGTGTTTTGCGGATCCGATCCATGTATCAGTGGATCCGTAAAAATCATACGGACCTCTGAATGGAGCCTTACAGGGGGGTGATCAATGACAGGGGGGTGATCAGGGAGTCTATATGGGGTGATCAGTGGTTCATAAAGGATTAATAAGTGACAGGGGGGGGGGTGTAGTGTAGTGTAGTGTTTTGTGGTACTTTACTGAGCTACCTGTGTCCTCTGGTGGTCGATCCAAACAAAAGGGACCACCAGAGGACCAGGTAGCAGGTATATTAGACGCTGTTATCAAAACAGCGTCTAATATACCTGCTAGGGGTTAAAAAAATCACATCTCCAGCCTGCCAGCGAGCGATCGCCGCTGGCAGGCTGGAGATCCACCCGCTTACCTTCCGTTCCTGTGAGCGCGCGCGCCTGTGTGCGCGCGTTCACAGGAAATCTCGGCTATCGCGAGATGACGCACGGATGCGTCCAGGAGGAATGAATCAACCACCTTCTGGACGCATCCGTGCGTTAGGCGGTCCGGAGGTGGTTAAAGGGGTTTTCCGGGATTTTAATATAGATGAACTATCCTCTGGATAGGTCATCAATATCAGATAGGTGGGGGTCCGACACCTCACACCCCCGCCGATCAGATGGTTGAAGAGAAAGCCAGAGTGCTGCCTTCTCTTCATTGTTTACCTGATCGCCGTCGGCACCGCAGCAGTAAGCACGTGTAATTACAAGAAACAGTCCCATTCATCTCTATGGGACGGCTGGTTCCTATTGAAGTGTATACTACAGAGCCATCCCATAGAAGTGAATAGGACGGCTTGTAATTACAGCTGCTCACTGCTGCGATGCAGTCGGCGATCAGATAAACAATGAAGGGAATGCAGCACTTGCACGGTGCGTACCTTCTCTTCAACCAGCTGATATGCCATCAATATTAAAATCCTGGAAAAGACCCTTAACCACTTCTCGACATATGACGTAATAGTGTTACCATCAGCAGGCGAACGGAGCGGCACGCGGATATAATAGTAAGTGCAGGGAGATCTACATGTTCTGCTACTTAGTTAACAAAGTCTGGACCCATGAAAGGTCCTCTTTAATACATGTCTGTGCCCGCTGCCCATGCAGCCATTGTCTGCGCCTCCCTGCCCCCTGTGTGTGCCACTGGCCCTTTCTGTGGCCCCCCCTCGCCCCTTGTCTGCGCCTCCCTAGCCCTTATCTGTCCCCCCTCCCTAGCCCTTATCTGTGCCCCCCTGGCCCTTGTCTGCGCCCCTGGCCGTTATCAGTGCCCCCCCTGGCTTTGTCTGCGCCCCTGTGTGCGCCCCCCTGCTTGCTGTTCTGACATCTACTACTGCTTATTTTGTTACTCTTATATATGCAGAGGATGTGCGCTTATATGTGCCATACTAAGCACTAGTACATGACGGACCAGCAGGCAGAAAGGGGAGGCTGCCATGTACTGCAAGATATAGACAGTATCACCCCCCCCCCCCCTTCCCAATGTTTTATATAAAGATAAATAAACAAAAACATTTTTTACCTTAAAGACGAGGCAATTTTTAGCAAATCTGACATTTGTCACTTTATGTGGTAATAACTTTAAAACGCTTTTACTGAGATTGTTTTCTCGTTACATATTGTACTTCATGACAGTGGTAAAATTGAGTCAAAATATTTCATTTTTATTTATAAAAAAAACCCCAAAACTGACCCTATTCCGGAAACTACACCCCTCAAGGAATATTTCAAAGTGTGTAGTGAGCACTGAAACCCATCAGGCGTTTCACAGAATTAGGGCTCATGCACATGACCGTGAGCGGGCCATATATCCCGGAGCGGCATACATCATGCGCACGGGAGCGCACAGCATCATTGGTTACTGTGGGCATCAGGCCACCTGCGGGACTACTGTCCCTGTGAGAGGCCTGAGAAGATCTGACAGACTTGCTATGCGTAAGTCTATCTGACAGATTGTTCTGTTTCTCTTTGTTGTGGTTTTGGGCAGGATCCCACCTCCCCACAGTTTCTGCTCATTAGCTATTTAGTGGTGCTATTTATACCCGCCTCTCACCATAGCCCTTATGGTTTATATTTGCTTCTGGAGTTCTCAGCTGGTGTTTGATGGATCTCCTGCTCCCCATCTTAAGCTAAGTCCTACTTCTTCCTTTTTGTTGTGTATTCTGGCTAGGCCTCAGGAAGACGCCGGTTGTCTTATCTTAGGTTCCAGCGCATGAGCACTTCCACCTTAAGGATTTGCTCATGTTGTCAGCAGTCAGGGAAAGGCTCAGGGATTGTCAAGTGGTGACCTTTCCTGTTCCCTAGCTTTGGGGCCTAGTCTGGTGTTTTGTTGCTCTTGTTGTATTTGGTTTGCTTCCCTTCCCTCACCTACCGTGACAGCAGGACAATAGTCCCGCGGGCGACCCGATGCGCACAGTATCATAGTAACCTATGATGCTGTGCGCTCCTGTTCGCACAATGTATGCCGTTCCGGGACATATGGCCCGCTCACGGACCGTATGTCTTGGAGCGCATACGGTCGTGTGCATGAGCCCTTAGGAATCGATTGGCTGTGGAAATGAAAAATTACAATTTATTCCAGAAAAAGTTGATTTACACCGACATTTTTCACTTTCACAAGGGGAAACAGGACAAAATGCATCCCACATTTTGTTCCCAATTTCCCCCCAAATACGCCAACACCCCATATGTGCTAAAAAATTATGTATGGATGCATGGCAGGGTTCAAAAGGAAAGTAGCGCCAAAGGGCTTTTGGAGGACAGATTTTGCAGGATTGGCTTTTGGGAGCTATGTCGCATATAAAGACACCCTGAGGTACCCCTAGAATGAAAACCCCCAATGGTTGCATCTGGAAGGCAGATTTCACCGGAATAATTGACAGGCGCCATCTTGCAATTTTAACACACCCTGAGGTACCCCTAGAATGGAAACACCCAAAAAGTGACCCCATTCTGGAAACTACACCCTCAAGGAATATTTCAAGGTGTGTAGTGAGAACTTTGTCCTCAAAAGTGATTCATGGAATTGGCTGTGAAAATGAACAATTTTTTCCAGAAAAATGGACTTCAGGCCCAAATTTTTCACTTTCACAAGGGGGAACTGGAGAAAATGTGCCCCTTTATTTATTGACCATTTTCTCCTGATTACAGCAATACCCCATATGTGCTTGTATACTGCTATATGGGCGTACCACAGGGGTCAGAAGGAAAGAAGCACCAAATGGCTTCTAGAAGGCAGATTTCAACAGAATAATTGACATTCGCCATCTTGCAATTGAACACACCCTGAGGTACCCCTAGATTGAAAACCCAAAAAAAGTTACCCTATTCTGGAAACTACACCCCTCAAGGAATATTTCAAGGTGTGTAGTGAGCTTTTAACCCATCGGGCGTTTCACAGAATTAGGAAACACTTGGCTGTGAAAATTAAAAATTTCATTTTTTCCAGATAAAGTTGCTTTACACTCACATTTTTCACTTTCACCAGGGGTAACAGGACAAAATGCACCCCACATTCTGTTCCCCATCCCCCCCCCCCGAATATGCCAAGACCCCATATGTGCTCAAAAAATGATTATGCCAAGACCCCATATGTGCTCAAAAAATGATGTTTGGGCGCACAGCAGGCTTCAGAGTGGAAGGAGCAGATTTAGCTGGAATGGTAATTGGGAGCTATGTCGCATGTGAAGACACCCTGAGGTGGCCCTACAGTGGAAACCCCTAAAAAGTGACCCCATTCCGGAAACTACACCCCTCAAGGAATATTTCAAGGTGTGTAGTGAGCACTTTGACCCATCGGACGTTTCACAGAATTAGAAAAAGCTTGGCTGTGAAAATGAAAAATTAAATTTTTTTCCAGAAAAAGTTGCTTACACTCACATTTTTCACTTTCACAAGGGGTAACAGGACAAAATGCACCCCACATTTTGTTCCCTATTTCCCCCTGAATACGCCTATACCCCATATGTGCTAAAAAAAAATGATGTATGGGCGCATGGCAGGGCTCTAGATTCAAACAGCAAAATATGGATTTTGCTGACCTGAATTGGCAGACATGTATTTTAGGTGCCATGTCGCAATAAATAAATTCCTGAGGTCCCCAGAAATGAAAAACCCCAACAAGTGACCCTATTTCGAAAAGAGCACCCCCGTATGAACATTTTAAGTGGTAGAAATTGTACTTTTCAGCAAACAAATGTCTCACAGAAGCGGGAAATACTTGGAAAGCATTTCAAAGCACATATTTGTGGGGGGGGGGGGGGATTACTAGCAGACCCCAATTGTTCACTTTCACAAGGGGTTAAAGGAGAAAATGCACCACAGGTTGTGTTCCCCATTTTCTCCCCATTCAAGAAACACCCCACATGTGCTTGTAGCCTGCTGTATGTGCTCACAGCAGGGCTCTAGAGCCAAACTGCAAAAATATGGATTTTGCAGGCCTGAATAAAGAGACATGAATTTTAGGTGCCATGTCGCATTTAAAAATTTCCTGTTTTGGGAAGAGATACGAAATCTCTTTGGGGGACTGATGTGAATTCTATCTTGTAACCCTGGGAGAGGATATTTAGTGCCCAGGGGTTTTTAGGTGATCTGTTCCCAAGAAGATAGGAAGCGCATCAGTCTGCCCCCTACCTCGGCGTCATTGCTGTTTGGCCTGTCTGTTTTGAGGATTAAGGATGAAGCCTCGCCCTCTTCTTCCTTGAGGGTAGCTCCATCTTCGGGATTTTCCTTTACCCCTATAGGATCTATGTTGGGGTTGAAACTGACGAAAGGGCTTTCTTTTAGTTTCTTTATCCTCAGGAAACCCTTTTTCTTATCTGCAGCTCTTTCTAGAATTTTGTCTATAGTGGGTCCAAATACAAGTTCTCCCGAGAATGGGATAGAACAGAGTTTGGCTTTGGAGGCTTGGTCCCCTGACCAGGCTTTCATCCATAGCGCCCGGCGGGCGGCATTGGAAAAATCAGCTTCTTTTGCGGAGAAGCAGATCGATTCCGCTGAGGCATAATGATGAGGCTATAATGATTTTTCTAGTTTCATCGAGCCCGGCTACAGACAGAGGCTCCGTAGGAAACACTGTTCAGCAGCCTCCTGTCATTCACTATGACAGGGGCTGCCGTACACAAGCCCTGGCTCCTCTGATCGCCATGCGAGGGATCCGGAGCATTACCAGAAGCGCATATAAAAAAAAGACTATGTAAATTAAAAAGGTCCTGATCTTGGAGGCAAAGGAGGAAATAAAAATTAAGTATTAAAGGGGTTGTGTAATCTTAGACATTGGAGGCATGTTGCTCCAAAATGCCACCAATGTCAGTTAGGTGCGGGGCCCACCTGTGGGGCCCACACTTATCTCTATAACGAAACACCAGAACTGAAAACAGCCAAGCGCACTGCTCAGGTCACGTCTAGGATTCGATGACTTTCTTAACCTCATCCAGGGGCGTAGCTATAAGGGGTGCAGAGGTAGCAGTCGCTACCGGGCCCAGGAGCCTGAGGGGGTCCAAAGACCCTTGTGGTGCATAAGAAGACACCAGTATTTTAGAAAGTGCATGCTGGTCAAGTTACACCTCTGGCTCAAGGTGGTGCAGTTTCACACAAAGTGCATTACGTGCCTGTATGTCCGGAGGGCGGTTCCACAGGCAAGGAGAGGAAATTTCTGCAGGAGCCAAAAATAAAGGCTGGCACGCCCTAGGGCAGAATCAGTATTTTGCGTTTTTTTTAAAACGATTTATCAGAAGTCGGCTTCGGTACTGACTGGAACCTTGGTTCTGAAGCCGACTTCAGATACCTGTTTAAAATCTGTTTTAAAGTTAAATAATCAAATACCAAAGTTATTAACTGAAGTCTCCGAAGACTGCGGCAATAACGAAGTTTAAAGCGAATTGACTTTGGATCTTGGCTTCGAAGATCAGTACTCTCAACCGTAGTGAGGATGCTTGGTACTGATCTGAGCATGTAAGGGCTCTTTCACACGAGCGGATCCGGTGTGTGGAATCCGAAGCGTGAATGAGAGCCAAGCCCCGCTCCGGACAGCAGAGACACGGAGCAGTAACATGACTGATAACGCTCCGTGCCTCTGTGACAACTTTATCTCACTGTGATTTTGTAGTAAAAGGGTCACAGAGAGGCACGGAGCGTTATCAGTCATGTTACATGACATTGTGTGCGTATGTTGGTAAGGCTGATTAGTCAGCCTGCATTTGTGGGAGGGGCAGAGGCTCTTCATATACGAGCCACACCCTCACTTTCAGGTGCCATTAGCACACTAGCTTCTCTGGTGGTAGGATTCTTTCTTTGCAGCATGGAGCTTGTTATTTTGCTCTCTGCTACCATAGCATGCACGCGCCATATTACGTAAGTAGGTTGGGCCGGGGCCGTCTCTCCAGGCCGGTCGGATCCGACTTTGCTAGTGAACGGGATGCTTCACCTCAGAATCTGCTACCTCAGGTTTCCTCGTTTGGGCCTAAATACTTCCATTTGCTTTTCAGTTTTGGTTGTTGGTAATAGGAGTTGGTTCCTATAAATCTTACAAGTTTCACTTTGCTTCGTTCATCTCGTATGAAAAGTTTCTTTACAGCAATCCGGCTGAAGTAAGAGTTACCCGGGCTGCATGTGACGTCATGTTTGGAGATCGGACGCAGCGTTTATTGTTTAGGCCTCTTGCTGTAGCTGTTCCTTGCCATGTGTCTCCCCCCTTTTCCCCCCGCTACCACCATCTTTAAACTTCATGTATTTCACTTTCGTAAGCCGTGTACCGGGGTGGGCTCCCCAGGATACAGCAAAGTCACAGACATGGAAGCAACACTGACACCAGCTTTATATGCAAGAATATAAACTTTACTTTGGAAACAGTATTAACACAAGTACAAACAGTATAAGTAATACCCCAGGCCCACAGTCACCGTCCGAGGGACAGGCCTAGCCTGCTGGCGTACACAGCAGAGCCTACAAGTCATACTGTGCCGCTATAGAAGACACACCTAACCGGTGGCAGACGCAGCAGAGCCTGCAAGTCAATTACTGCGCTGCAGTCCAGTACAGTAAGGCCTAACAAAGCTATAACCCTATCTAACTAGCGCATACAAGGCCTAGGCTAGTCTCTGTTACTTTAGGCGCCAAACAGTAATGTACAATTGGTAATCAGGTGTACTGACCTGCGTCCGTTCTGGGCCCTAGGATGCCGCTTACCCGGGATGGCCACCAAGCTCTCAGCAACCGTGCGGCCTTGCTTGATGCTAAGGTTTTCTGTCCATACACTGGAACTGGTCTTCCTGGGACAACCTCTATTTCAAAGTGCTAGATCCAGACAGGGGACAGCAGATGCTCTCCTTCCTTTGATTATCCATTCACTGCCGGACATCTGCAAGCCAGGATGGAATCGGATTCAGCCCCTCACAGCACAATCCTTCCACCATGTCAGATCATCACCTCCTGGTTCACCCAGAAGCATGCTGACTGTGCTGCAAAACAGTGGCCTCTAGTGCCCGGGATGCCAAATGACAGCTCCAGTACAATTTAAACATAAATATACAGGCAGAGTTTATCCACAATCTCACACTTTCATGCTCCGCTGTTATCCTGAGCGGCTTTTACACTTTCGGCTTTTATTTAATGTCTTATGCTGCATCCGCACGTCCTTACTGTACTGCACTTTTCTACTCTTGGTTCGTATTCACTCAGATTGGTCTCACATTCAAGCTGCGCTCACCTGTTGGCTGTTACATCTCTTTCCGTCCCCAGTCAACAGCCGGATCCGTATTACATTCCTGTTATTACATGTTGTATACTCTGCTTACAGCCATAGCTGCTACTGTTACTCCGTTTTCATGCTCTGGACGCACCACCCTGGTGTTCCCACCTTGCTCCACTCACAACCAGAGCTGCGTTTATACCAATTTTCATTCTCTGCTTATACCCAAAGTTGTGTTCACACTTCTACTGCTACACCAGGTTGTATACCCCACTCGCCAAAGCCGCTTTCCATGTCTGCGGTCACATCAAGTTAATATTCCGTTCACATCCAAAGCTGCGTCCGCATGTCTGCTTTTCACATCTTGTCCTACACTCCTTGAGCTGCGTCCACATGTCTGCTTTCGCATCACGTCAATACTCTGCTCACTTTCAGGTTGCATTTATACGTCTGCTTTATACCATGCTTTTCATGCGCTACCCATACTCGGAGCTGCGCCTATACCATGTTTTTAGGTACCACTCACATCCAAAGCTGCATTCACCCATTTGTTGTTACATCATGTGTTGTACTCGGCTCCCACTCAAAGCTGCATTCTCCTGTTTATTGCTACATCATGGTTTTGCTCAATCTCACCGGGGCAGTCTGCACCCACCGCTCTGGTACCTCTCTCCTGACAAACATAACTGCGTTCTTTTCAGGCTTACGTTCCCTTCCTCGGTGGTCTGTCACATTCCATAGGCCTAGTTTCTGTTTAATCCTGGTTCGTATTCACTCAGACTGGTCTCCTGTTACTTCTGGTTCGTATTCACTCAGATTGGTCTCCTGCCCCAGTTCGCCAAACAGCTCCTCAGCGGAGGTCAGTGGGCCGAGTACGTTTCCTGCTATGTTTTCACAAGCTGTTCATTTGTTTGTCATGATAAGAGACTTCTCTTAGCGAACTTGCAATGCCCCAGGCATTTCATGTTTACGTTTATGGTTCGCGGTGGTTAGTGTTTTATGTATGCATGTGCTTCGGATTACTAATGTCTATATTTTTAACGCCTGTTGGCAGTCATGTTCCTTAGGCCACCTTCTAGCCAATCCAATCATTCAAGTCGCTTCATATGCCATCAGGTCCGGCTTACGTTTTAATTACTTATCGTCACCGCAACGTCATCCCTCTGGCTTCGGGGGCCCTATGACCGATCCGGCCTCATGCTCCGGGGGCCCCTTGATGGCTTTTCATGTTTTGTTTGTTAAGGGTACGACATGGTTGTAGGCTGGTTAGTGCCCCAGGTTTCTGTTGGAGGTTATGCGAGTCCATGTCTTTGTCTTTCTAGGTTATCGAGTCCCGGTTGCTTACTAAACCCGTTGGGTTAAGGCCCAATCTTTTCCCCAGCCGTCCTCAATTCTAAGGTTCGCATCCCGGCGGCTGCCCGGACCCATGGGCCCCTGGTGGTTGCTTCAGCCCCATGGCTTCAGGGGTCTGACCAATGGGTGTCTGTCCACCTGTGCAGCTATGCTTTTGAATGACTCATATCTTTACCTGCTTGCCAGCTTACGTTATTAATATTAGTTAATGTCCGTTATTTTCTGTCACGTTTCCCTTCGTCTTTTCAGGTCATGCAGTTGAACTATTGGGGTCACCTTCCACGTCGGTCAGGTCTCGTTCCTAACGATATTTTGCCTTGCATGTTATTCAGGCCACGTAGTTTATCTTGGGTATCGCCTGCCACATGTCACTTTTCATAGTTATAATTCTAAAAAAAAAAAAAAAAAACTCGGCCCCATGGCTTCGGGGGCCCGACGACTGCTTCGGGGGCCCGACGACTGCTTTGGCCCCATGGCTTCGGGGGCCCGACGACTGCTTTGGCCCCATGGCTTCGGGGGCCCGACGACTGCTTTGGCCCCATGGCTTCGGGGGCCCGACGACTGCTTCGGTCCCATGGCTTCGGGGGCCCGACGACTGCTTCGGTCCCATGGCTTCGGGGGCCCGACGACTGCTTCGGTCCCATGGCTTCGGGGGCCCGACGGCTGCTTCGGTCCCATGGCTTCGGGGGCCCGACGGCTGCTTCGGTCCCATGGCTTCGGGGGCCCGACGGCTGCTTTGGCCCCATGGCTTCGGGGGCCCGACGACTGTTTTCAAACCTGCTGGGCTGATTGCCTGGTTGGTTGTCCATCTGTGCATCTAGGCTGATTTGGCCCCTATGTATCGCACACATACCTGCTTCCCTAATTTCCTAATAATCCATGTTGATCGCTCCATGTTGATCCATGGCTTTGGGGGCCCGACGACCTGCTTCGGCCCCATGGCTTTGGGGGCCCGACGACCTGCTTCGGCCCCATGGCTTTGGGGGCCCGACGACCTGCTTCGGCCCCATGGCTTTGGGGGCCCGACGACCTGCTTCGGCCCCATGGCTTTGGGGGCCCGACGACCTGCTTCGGCCCCATGGCTTTGGGGGCCCGACGACCTGCTTCGGCCCCATGGCTTTGGGGGCCCGACGACCTGCTTCGGCCCCATGGCTTTGGGGGCCCGACGACCTGCTTCGGCCCCATGGCTTTGGGGGCCCGACGACCTGCTTCGGCCCCATGGCTTTGGGGGCCCGACGACCTGCTTCGGCCCCATGGCTTCGGGGGCCCGACGACTGTTTTCAAGCCTGCTGGGCTGATTGCCTGGTTGGTTTTCCATCTGTGCATCTAGGCTGATTTGGCCCCTATGTATCGCATACATACCTGCTTCCCTAATTTCCTAATAATCCATGTTGATCGCTCACTTTATGTTTTGACCGCAAACTGGTCCGGTTCGCCCTACAGCATTATTGTCATGTCTTACGCAGATATTTCGTCTTTCTTTAATTGTTCATGCTTTCGTTCAGGTCCTGCCAGAGGAAGAACAAGTAGAGCAATTCGCTCTAGCATTTCAGTCTCTGATCGTAGTCGATCATATCTTGTCAACAAGGTCCCCGTGCAAAGTCTTTGCCTTTTTACCACGACCAGGAATTCATTTTCGCCAGTAGCTTCATTGCATTGCATTCTCTCACTCATGGGAGGGCATAGACAGAATCTTGTATATTATGGCTTCATAGCTTCTTGCCCCACTAACCTCCGACTCCCTACAACCACGTTGAATCGGATTTTGGACAAGGTCCAGCATTTTCTCACAGTAGAAGATTCAGATAGTAGGTCAGTCTTCACGTCTCAGGCGTAAAAACAATTCTCAGAGGCGCACAGTAGAACAAAGCGCGGACCACGGCTAGCAGATAGCTGTTGTCTGGGGAACTATTCAAGGATTCTCTTCCTATCTACATAGTTCTTTTGGCCCTCATTCCTGCATAGTCTAGGCAGTTAGGTTTCGGTCCCACGATCTCCTGACGCTAGGGCATTGCCAGTACTCGCACTAGAATCAAACTTTACAAGTTTCAGTTGGTTTATGATCCATTTCACAACGTATTCTCGGTCCTCCATTCCGCTTTGGTGCAGTATCCGCAATATTGAGCATCATGTCTCTGGCCTTGTCATCCACAAGATGGGTTGTAGGTTTCCTACTGGTCTTGCCTCACATACCCCGAATTTTCGCTTTAGATCCCGGATGCCTTGCAGTTGGCTTGGGGATTAGTTTGTACATGCCATTCAAATTCCTTTTCTACCCTACTTGGCTTGGTTTTTGCCCACTTATAGGCCTACCCACGATCATGGCTTAGGGCACACAACAAGCCATTTAGTCAGGTCAGCTAAGACACGCCTAGCTGGGTTAGGTTGTTCCCGTTGTTTTCTCCCTAGGGTTCTTCGGATACCTCTTGGCCGTAGCCATGACCACAAGTTGGTAAGGCTGATTAGTCAGCCTGCATTTGTGGGAGGGGCAGAGGCTCTTCATATACGAGCCACACCCTCACTCTCAGGTGTGTGTTTTCAGGTGCCCCACCCTCCCTCCCTTATCTTCTCATTTCCACAGGGTATGCCCACTTATAGGCCTACCCACGATCATGGCTTAGGGCACACAACAAGCCATTTAGTCAGGTCAGCTAAGACACGCCTAGCTGGGTTAGGTTGTTCCCGTTGTTTTCTCCCTAGGGTTCTTCGGATACCTCTTGGCCGTAGCCATGACCACAAATATATTATATAGGAAAAGGATGGCGTCTGGTCTAAATCGTGACTAGCCAAAGGAGTGGGTGGGGCTTACACAGTAGGAGGGAGTTGCGAAGCACAGGGGGAAGCCATGCAAAAATGTGCTGTGGGGCCCAGTCACTTCTAGCTATGCCCCTAAAATGTATGTTTTAATATATGCAAATGAGCCTCTAGGAGCAATGAGGGCGTTGCCTTTACACCCAGAGGCTCTGTTATCTGCTGTGTCCTCTGCGCTTTGGTTGACAGGGCCAAGCAGTGAAAACATCACCCCTGGTCCTGTCCAGAGTGAAGAGGACTCAGCAGCTGCAGAGCGCAGAGCCTTTAGGTGTAATGGTAACGCCCCCGTTGCTCCTAGAAGCTCATCTGCATATATTAAAATATTTTTCTCAGCCATGCGGGCACATATGAACATGGGACCAACACAGATGCCTTCAGCTGCCAAGTGCACATGTAACAGGTCAGCCAGTGTGATAGGGACAGATCTGCTGACAGATGCTCTTTAAAGGGAACCTGTCACCTCTACTATGCTACCCTCACTGAGCGTTTCTAAATGTTCATTGTGTTACCCTAAACATATAAATTACACTTTTAATTTCATTTGCAGACAAATTCAATAAGTATTATGCATTTTTGTACTTCACACCTTTTATGCAAATTACCAAAAGAGTCATATCTTACTTGTGTGACCAGAGAAAAGAGTCATATTTTCAAGCTCTGATTCATCTCAGGGTAATTTGCATATGGATCAAATCGGTTTTATTACACAATAAAAGCACACAGAGCTATGAGGACTGGGTATTGCGGATGTGCTAGCGGCCATCTAGCAACCCATGTCCTCAGCTCTATTCACAAAATCCCGGTGACAGGTTCCCTTTAAGTTAAATCTCATTCACAGTGATGGCCAGTTTGCCGTGTTCGCCCGTGAGCACATGCAGGCTGCCATCTTAACTCACAAGTCCAGCGATGCACAGGTAAGTCCTTACCTGTGATGGGAGCCGGTCTGAAACAAATGCGGTCACCGAGAGCAGGCAGTTCCAAGAACAGCCTGATGAAGGCCCCCGGCGGCTGTTCTCGGAACTGCCTTCTCCCGATGACCGCATTTGTTTCAGACCGGCTCGCGCACAGGTACAGGTAAGGACTTACCTGTGGATAGCCGGTGTAACGTTACATTACCCTACTTCGTGAGATTTCCCTACCTCGTAACTTCCGGAAATGACGTGAGGAGGCGTGCCGGAGTTGTGCCGACTGCGCATGCGCAAAACGACGGTTTAGGGAAATCTCACAGCGGAGTTCAGCTGGACACTGCGCATGCGCCGGAGAGCCTTACCAGCCTTGGGGTAGGGAAAAATTACGGCCAGTGCACAAGCGCAGCTAACTACAGAACATCCATCCGATCTCCGCGCCTGCGCAGTGTGGGGGTAGGGAGATCTGATGGCCATTTTTTCTGTTAAATAAATATCGGATGGATGTTCTGTAATTAGCCACGCTTGCGCACTGGTCGTAATTTTTCCGTATCCTAAGGCTGGTGAGGATCTCTGGCGCATGCGCAGTGTCCCGGTGTCCAGCTGAACTCCGCTGTGAGATTTCCCTAGACCGTCGTTTTGCGAATGCTCCAGCACGCCTCCTCACGTCATTTCCGGTGCGACCGGAAGTTACAAGGTAGGGAAATCTCACGAAGTAGGGTAATGTAACGTTACACCGGACTTGTGAGTTAAGATGGCAGCCCGCATGTGTTCGCGGCGAGCACGGCGAACTGGCCATCACTGCTCATTCACTTTGCTGGTGCTGTAAAAAGCTGCACATTTACTGCACACAGGACTCCACCAGAGAAGATCCGCAGCGTATCCGCTACATGTGAACACACCCTCATTCATTTCACTACAGACATGAAAACCACATGAGTGACAGAGAAAATGGTGAGATATCTTCTAGTAGCTGCTCTGTCTGTGTGACGCACTGGTAGAACAGGACCTGTCACACCGGTCCCCACACACTGATCACCGGGAACCTCTGACGCGCTGACCACGCCCCTATAATCCGTAACCCCGCCCCATGACGCGTTTCCTTTCTGTGCATCATACCGTGCCACGAGGCATAGTGGGAGGTGAAAGACGAGCGCCGCCCTCTCCATTGGAGGAAACTGCGGTGACGTCATTACACGTCAGCCAATTAAAGAACCTCTTTCCGACACTGCCCTTCGGTGCCCCTTAAGATGGCTGCGTCACGTCAGCTGCTATGGAGACAGGTCTAGCCAGCTGTTTATGGGCGGGGCCAGGGCAGTATAGTATATAAAGAGGTCTCTGGGCGTGAGGGGTGTGTATGTGTGCATAGGATCCGGGTTGGAAGGTGAGTGTGGTGTAATGTACACGTCCTGCATGTCACCGCTGTCATTTACCCGAGGTACTATATATAAGGGCAGCGGTGCATATTGTGAGGAGTAGTGTGGGTCTGTGGCCATGTGGGGGCGCATACTTATAGCATGGGACATGGTTAGTATTACTTGTTAGGGGCTTCTGGCCGGGCCGGTGACATAGGGGTGGTATGGGTAATGCCGGGGTCAGGGAGAGACTTATAAAGGGAAGAAGGAACATGTAAGGGACCAGTAGCTATGTTAGTGTAGGCTTACTTCTGGTGAGTGAAGATGGGTTGTGCATGTTTCCCCCCCCCCCCCCAAATGTTGCTTGACCTACGGAGGGAAGCATACTGGTCCCTGCTGCCATTGATTAGCTCCAGTCCTGCATGTCCCCATCCGGATACGTGACATGTCCCCCAAATGTCACATGACTCAGAGACCTGACATGTCGGAGACCTGTCACTGCTGTGGCCAGGTAGCTCATGTGAAACAGGATGTTGTGGGGACCATAGCAAGAACCCAGTGGGGGGAGCAGGTAAGTATTATTCTCTCTGCAGGTCCTGCCACTTGGGGGTGGGGCTGATGGAAAGGCCCCCTGAAAGTGAACAACCCCCTTTAAGTTAACCCCCCACCCCTGTCCACAGCACTACAATCTCATAGATTGGGGTTCAGTAACCTTTGGCACTCCAGCTGTTGTGAAACTACAATTCCCAGCATGCACCATTCATTTCTATGTGCAGATAAGAGCAAGTATGCATGCTGGGAGTTGTAGTTTCACAACAGCTGCCGTGTCGGTGGTTGCCTAGCCCTGCCATAGATGATGACTGGACTGGAAGTGGCCTTATGTGACCTGCTGCATTTGGGATGGTGGGCGTCCCAGCGGTTAGACCCCGCCAATCAGCTGGTTATCCCCCATGGATACGACATCCCCCTATAAAGAGGTACTCTACATATCCACTGTATAGGGGAGTACTTCTAGAGCAGCAGGGTCTATCCCGAGACCACCTGCAGAATATGGTCTGTAGTCCTTGGCTGCAGCAGCCTGTATTCCGCTGGCGTTTTTGTCTGCAGTTGTGGATGAAGTGAGCGCACCGACGCGGTTCTACTCCAAGCATTGACTAAAACCAAGGTAGTTGTGTGTATTATACTGGTCTTAGGCATGTGGCATTAACCCTTTGAAACCTTTCTCTATAGAGATTGAATCTTCATCATGGATGTAGAAAGTCTTCGTCAGTCCCTGGCTGAAGCTGGTCAGAGCCATGTGCTGCAGTTTTGGGATGAACTGTCTGAAACCCAACGCTCTCATTTACTGGAGGAATTGCAGGGTTTGAGCTTCCAGGAGCTCAACGGATTCTTTCGCAGAGCCATGGACGCCTTTTCTGTAACTTCTACGCAAGAAAAAGTGGACGCCAGGATGGAGGCAGTGCCAAGAGACATCCTCGGCAGCGTCACACGGGACCGCGAGCATCTCGGTGACTGGGAAGCTGAAGGTAACCGCTGGGCATCAGTCCTTCTGTTGACTTTGGTGTAATTTGATCTGAAAGCATCTGTCACTTATCTGGGCCACTTACTGCCCCAAATCCAGTTCTACCACCTCTAGAGATGCAGTCATGACTTTAAGACCAGTGATCCCTGAACTTGTGGGTCTCCAGCTGGTACACAACTACAACTCCCAGCATATTCTGACAGCTGCTGCTCGATCAGATGTGTATGTGACCACAGATCTGTGGTTTGGCTGGCAGGAGTGACTTGTAGTTTCCATCTGGTATGTTTTACATGCACTTTTATGATCTGGTTTTTGTCTTTTTCTTTATTTTCAGGTTTTACTCATATTGCACAAGGCAGAGTAGCCGTTCTGCTTCTAGCTGGTGGGCAGGGGACCCGATTGGGGGTGACGTACCCAAAGGGTATGTATGATGTGGGCCTGCCTTCTCACAAAAGCCTTTTCCAGATCCAGGCTGAACGTATCTTGAAGTTACAGAGGCTGGCAAAGGAGAAGCATGGGAAGGACTGTATCATTCCATGGTGGGTAATACGTCGGCTTGTGATGGTGGTGGGTGGAAGGTATTCCTGTGGCAATGTATAAGTTAATACTTCTGTAGGCACAGTGGACGGCTGAATACCAGTCATGTAGTCAATATGCCTGGCTAGAAACCATGACCTCTACGTCCTGTGTCTAAGGTCTCATGCACTTGACCGTATTTTCGGGCAGCGTCCGATATCCATGCATTTCTATGGGGCCACAAAAACATGAGTGACACATGATGTCATCTGTGTGGCCGCTCCGCAAATCTAGCGGAGAAGAATAGGCATTTCTACAAAGCTTATCCAGCAGGCACGCGGCCGGTATCTGTATCATGCGGTTTGCAGAGTACATACAGTCGGGTGCATGCAGCATGACACTTGTCTTCAGTGTGGGTATCTTCTGTAAAGGAGAGAATATATATATTTTTTTTTCTTACTCTCAGGTAGAACTTCCCAGTAGCTGGTAATCTACTTGAATTTTACAGGTACATCATGACCAGCGGTCGCACTATGGAATCCACTGTGGAGTTCTTTCAGAAACATCGTTATTTTGGGCTGAATGAAGAAAACATTGTACTTTTTCAGCAAGGGATGTTGCCAGCTATGAGTTTGGATGGGAAGATCCTTATGGAGGAAAAGGGCAAGCTTGCCATGGCTCCAGGTTGGCTTATGGTTCAGTTTGATGTGCACAGTAAGGTGTTGTGTCTCCTCTATAGAATCCTCTTGAGACTTTGCATAATAACTTCAGTAATTGACTTATACTGTAAAAAAAACAATTTCCCGGACTCTGGTTCAGTTCCATGTGGTATCTTGGAACCGAACCAGAGTTCGGGAATTTTTTTTTTTTTTTTACAGTAGGAAGCATAATAAATTCAGAAATTTATTTCTACTGTAAAAAAACATTTCCCAAACTCTGGTTCAGTTCCGATGTACCACATAAATCAATTTCTGAAGTTATTATGCGAAGTCTCGAGACTTTGCAAAGTAATAACTTCGGTTCATCGGAGCCAATACATTCTAATACTGTACG
The DNA here is from genome assembly GCF_014858855.1 of Bufo gargarizans. NCBI lineage: Eukaryota > Metazoa > Chordata > Amphibia > Anura > Bufonidae > Bufo > Bufo gargarizans. The sequence continues at coordinate 149,111,929 of NC_058086.1, read as the reverse complement.
GCGTGCTTGCTCTGTTCAGTTTTAAAAGGTTTTTTTTTTTTTTTTTTTTTTTTTTTTTTAATGCGATTCGACTTCAGATGTTTCATAGGAAGTCGATTTCACTCATCCCTAATTGAGACCTAGGTCGGACTACTGTTGCATGACTTTTGTAATGATTGTCAATGGTGTTGCACTACGACATGCTGAGACTGACACAGAAATCCAACTTGGATGGATTTTTTGCGACTGTTGTGTCGCAGTGTGACACCATTTACTATCATTTTTTCAAAAATTGCCTGACTTTTCTGTGACAAGAAGTCGCACGACACATGTCCCATGTAGCACCTTAGTTAGAGGTCCTTGATTATAAGCTGATCACAGGCCTGAGCGCTCAGATCCTTGCTGGTGGTGAGCACGTTTACAGGTGTGTTTTTTTTTTTTTTTTTTTTTGGAAAGCTATTGTTGAAAAGAGGGTAACCATGGGGGCTGTCGTGTAATTATGGTGTCTGGTTTTACTGTCGGTGGCAATACCATTCGAATTGCTAGATTGATGGTGGTAATTATGAGTTGGGACAATGTTATAGAACCTGTTTGAGTGCCTGGAGGCTCCATATATGTAGTTCACAAAGCTTTTCCTGTTTATGGTGAATAAAATTGGTAAATGGGGTTTTCTGAGACTTATACTGACGGCCTATCCTCAATCAGTATCTGATTGCTGGGTGTCTGACACCCGGGACCCCCGCCACTGAACAGTTCGAGAAGGCAGTGGCGCTTGCAGTAGCTCTGTGGCCTTCTCGGCGCTTAGCCTAGACCAGTGATGGCTAACCTCTGGAACTCCAGCTGTGGTGAAGCTACGACTCCCAGCATGCTCTATTCATTTCTATGGAGTTCTGAGAACAACCAAGCAAGTGTGCATGTTGGAAGTTGTAGTTTTACCACAGTTGCAGTGCCGGAGGTTAGCTTTCACAGGCCTAGGCGCTGCTCAGCCCCATTGAAGAGCCTCAATACCAGGCTCAGCCACTATACAATGTACGGTGCTCTGCTTGGGTAGCTGAGAGGTCATCTGTGCCTTCTCAAACAGCTGAACAGCGGGAGTCCCAGGTGTCAGACCAAAACCTACTAGGTACTGATGACCTTTCCCTATTCAAAAACATGCATGCTCGATCAAGTGTGCATGTAGATTGGGAGGAATAGTTGTTGGTCAGATAAGCCAGGCTACCTTCAAGAGTGTTCATCACTTCAGAAAGCTGCTGACATGTCATAGCTTTGTCAGGCGCAGGTGTGGGATATTGCCTCCTTCACCAACATTGCTAAAATGAAGGGGCATGTGGCTTGACTGAGTTCTGTGCCCTTTCCATCCTGCTCTTCTGTCCTGAGAGCATCGTGAGGGGTGTAAGAAATCCCAAAAAGCACCAGTACACAGGAGACATACCAGCTCCTTTAGAGTAGGATATACTTTTTGTAGCTGCTGTGAAACCACTTTAATCCCTTAAGAACCCTTGTCGTACATGTACATCATAGCTGGATGTGACTTGAGGACCAGGGACGTACATCTATGGCAGGCTGATCGGGCGGGTGCAGGAGCTGCGCCCGCCCGATCAGCGGCACGGACCCAGCAGTCACCCAACAGCTGGGTCCCTGCTGCATACACCGGCATTGGTGAAGACACAGATGCCGCCGTATTAACCCCTTGTATGCCACGGTGAAAGCGGACTACAGCATACGGAGGGTTTGTGGAGGGTACGGGTGGCCTCCGCATCTCCACCTGGTCCCTGTGCTGCAGTGGTGGGGACCTGATGGCAGAGAAGGTAAGCCTGACCCTTCTATAGGCATCGGGGTTTGCCTCCTACAGAAGCCTGTGAGATCCAGCCCTTAGGCTGTCAGTATAAAAGCATTGCAGAGCGGATCAGACACCAGAAGTTAAAGTCCCATAGGTAGGACAAAAATAGTGTGTGTTTTTTTTTTATTTTTTTTTTATTTTTTAATAATAATAAATAAAAAAATCCCAAAATAAAATGCATAAAATAGTGAAAAAAGAAAAACTGACACATTGGGTCTTGCTGCGTCGTAACGACCAGCTCTATAAAAATATCACATGATCTACATAGTTTATCTTTTATTTTTGCTGGATTTTATGTAGGGGCTCATTTTTTGCAGGATGAGATGAGTGTTTGATTGGTACTATTTTACGGTGCATTTGACTTTTTGATGTAAAAAAAAAAGTCAAATGCACCCTAAAATAGTACCAATCAAACACTCATCTCATCCTGCAAAAAATGAGCCCCTACATAAAATCAGGCAAAAATAAAAAATAAACTATGGATCTCAGAATAGACACACTAAAAATATATATTTATTTTTTTCAAAAATGCTTTATGTAAAACTGAAACAAACAACCCAAAATATTTGGTATTGTTGCGTCCATAACAACCTGCTCGATAAAAATGGCACATGATCTAACCTGTCAGCTGAACATTGTAAAAAAAATAAAAACGGTGCCAAAACAGCAGTTTTATTTGTTACCTTGCCTCACAAAAAGTGTCATATAGAGCAACCAAAAATACCATGTACCCTAAAATAGTACCACCTTATCCTGTAGTTTCCAAAATGGGGTCACTTTTTTTTTTTTAAGTTTCTATTCTAGGGGTGCATCAGGGGGTCTTCAAATGTGACACGGCAGCTTAAAATTCTCTGTGAAATCTGCCCTCCAAAAACCATATGGCGTTCCTTTCCTTGTGTGCCCATACAGTAGTTTATGACCACATGTGGGGTGTTTCTGTAAACTACAGAATCGGGGTAATGAGTTTTGTTTGGCTGTTTACCCTTGCTTTGTTAGTGGAAAAAATGGATTACAATGGAAAATCTGCCCAAAAAGTTACATTCTGAAATTTCATCTCCATTTTTCTTTAATTCTTGTGGAACACCTAAATGGTTAACCAAGCTTGTAAAATCAGTTTTGAATACCCTGATGGGTGGTTTCTATTATGTAAGCCTCACAAAGTGACTTCAGACCTGAACTGGTCCTTTTAAAAAGTAGGTTTTGGAAATGTTTCCGAAAAATTTCAAGCCTTCTAACGTCCCCATATGAGAAATGTAAAGTAATAACTATTTTAGGAGGTATCACTATCTGTTTTAAAAGCAAAGAAATAAAAATTTTGAAAATTGCAAATTTTTCCCAATTTTTTTTTCTTAAATATTTTGCTTCAAACTTTCTACTGTCATGAAGTACAATATGTGATAAGAAAACAATCTCAGAATGGCTTGGATAAGTAAGTGTTAGTTTTCACCACATAATGACACGTATAAGATTTTAAAAAAATGGCCTGGGTAGAAAGGTTAAAAAATGGTAGGGTCCTGAAGGGGAAAAGGCCCTAGTCACAGTACGTTTTTGGTTGACTGCAAATTTTGGCTAAAAATGAAACGGGAAAAAAAATCCATTTGAAGCCCACGTAGCCATACATACACGGTGAACTTAAAGCATGCTCTCATTTTTGCAGATGGTAATGGAGGACTGTACAGAGCTTTGGGTGCACACGGAGTGCTCCAAGATATGGAGAAACGAGGCATAGATTACATACATGTCTATTGTGTAGACAACATCTTGGTGAAGGTGGCGGATCCAGTGTTCATTGGCTTCTGTGCGGCTAAGGAAGCAGACTGTGGAGCCAAGGTAAATCTCGCACCCTTCAATTGCATGGCAATACAGTTGGTGTAAATCACAAGATATCTATCGGCATTGTGTATATGTAATAGGTAAATGTAGTGCAAGCAAACACATAGCTTTTCTGCCTTTGACTTTACATATAGCCTTAAAGGGGTATTCCTATCTCAGACAATGGGGGCTTATTACTAGGCCCCCATTGTCTGATAGGTTTGGGTCCCACCTCTAAAGTCGTGGACAGTGCACTGCACATGCATGGCTGCCCTCCATTTATTTCTATGGGGCTGATGGAAATGGCCGAGCCAGCGCAGATGTGGGACCTGCATCTATCAGACAGTCCTAACAATATGCCTCCATTGTCTGGGATGGGACAACCCCTTTAAAGTTCCAGCGCTCCTTCCCATTATCCCCAGCCACACTGTAAACTGTTATTCTAGTGTCCTAATGATTTTTTTTTTTTTTTTTTTTTTTTTTTTTTTTTCCCCCCCCCCCTCTCCAGGTTGTGGAGAAGATGAATCCCACTGAACCAGTCGGCATGGTCTGCCGTGTGGACGGTGTCTACCAGGTGGTGGAGTACAGTGAGATCACCCTGGCGACTGCTCAAAAAAGAAGTGCGGACGGAAGACTTATGTATAATGCAGGCAACATTGCCAACCACTTCTTCACCAGAAGGTTCCTGCAGCAAGTGGTGGAGTAAGTAGCCTGAAAGATGCAAGTGCTGTGGGCCATGAAGAGTCTTGTCCTAATGTTCTGTGTTTTACAGGGTCCATGAACCTCAGCTGCAGCACCATGTTGCTGTGAAGAAAATCCCTCATGTGGACGCTCGTGGTTTGCTTATTCACCCTGAAAAACCCAATGGGATAAAGATGGAAAAGTTTGTGTTTGACATTTTCCAGTTTGCAAAGTAAGTATATCGAAAGGGGCCAGCCCATCTTGCACATTGGTGGCATATCTCTAGAAAGGGTCCACCACCAACAGAGGCTGAGCTGCCCAAGTTAGATATGTATGTTTGTTATTAATCATCATCCACCCCAATCCTGCTCAAGGCCTGTGGTTCCCCCCCCCCCCCCCCATCTGCCACCCGCCCGTGGTCTGGTGCCCCCTTTGGTCATCCTCACCCAGGGGGAAGAGCCGGAGCATCTCCTCTCCTACATAGCGCCACATACCTCTTACATCCAGTGATGTCACCTATGTTGTAGACGTTCTCTCTCTATCTTCTCCATTCAGACTGCCATGATTTTTCAGCCATCTCCATCTCTGCAGAGATTAACAAACAGACATTAGTTTCCCACATTTCCATCATCTTCACATCTTCTGAACACCCTTTCCTGCCACCCCCAATACTATACTGCAGAAACAGTCCCCCTGGAAATACTACACTACTACTACCCCTTCAACAATTATTGGCACACAGTGCTCTAAAAAATAACTGCACCCAGACACTAATAGTATAAAGATAATGTCCCCAAAAATTATTGTGCTAAGCTGATACTGTGGCAGGGTGCCCCCCAAAGTAACAGGGCTCCCCAAAATAGAAATAATTCTCTGCCAGAGCACACTTAGTAGTAATAATGCCCCTATAGTGCCCATACTAGTAATCATGTTCCTCATAGCCCCTCAGTAGTAGCAAAGCTCCGCATAATACCTCCCAGTACTAATAATTCTCCCTACAATATGACAGTACATGAAATACCCCTGCTTAGTGCCCGCTGTTGAGCTAATGTCCCCATAATGTATGTCAGTATAAAATACCCCTATATAGTGCCCCAGTAAATGCCCTTATAGTGCTCCTTCACCATAGTGTCCCCCATAATATGCCAGTAAAAAATGCTCCTTCTAAGTGCCACCATATGCCCCATAGTGCCGCTCTCCCCTATAGTGCCTCCCATAATGTGCCAGTAAAAAATGCCCCCTTAGTGCCACCAGATGCCGTAATGACCCCCATAATGTGCCAATAAGAATAAAGGCCCCTTTAGAGCCCCCACTTCCCCATAGTGCCCCCCATAACGTGTCAATAAAAAAAGCCCCTTTAGACCCCCCCAGATGCCCCCATAGTGCTCCTCTCTCCCATAGTGCCCCCCATAATGTGCCAGAAAAAAATGCCTCTTCGAAGTGCCACCATATACCCCAATAGTGCTCCACTCCTCCATAGTGCTGCTCTCCCCTATAGTGCATCCCATATGTGCCAGTAAAAAATGCCCCCTTAGTGCCACCAGATGCCATAATGTGCCAATAAGAAAAAAGGCCCCTTTAGAACCCCCACTTCCCCATTAGTGCCCCCCATAATGTGTAAAAAAAAAAGAGCCCCCATGGTGCCCCCCCATAATGTGCAAGTAAGAAGTGCCACCCCCCAAAAAAATTGGGCTGTAAGAATTGTCAGATGCCCCCATAGTGCCAGCTCCCCCCCCCCCTCCGAAAAAAAAAAAAGAAAACACTGATACTTGCCTCAATCAGCAGCGCTGTGAAGCAGGCCTCTTCCGGCCTGTGTCCCTGCTGTGTGCTGCCCGGCTCAGGCAGCGCGATGATGACGTAATCGCGCCGCCTGAGCCGACCTCTGAGGGGCTGCAGGCATTAGTGCCTGCGGCCTATCAGAAGAACAGGTGAGAGACACTCCTCTCCCTCCCCTGCCGCAGCACAGGCATCTGTATCGCAGTCCTGAGGACTGCGATACAGATGGATATGGAAATGAACGCTTTCACAATGGAAGCGCTCATCTCCTACAGCCCCCCCACCGCTGCCGCAATTACATCCAGGGCCGCGCCCCCCTGTAGGTGCGCCACTAGCGGCGGCAGCAGCAGCCTCTGTCGGCCCGGCCCTGCACAAGGTGAACGACCGAGCAAGCCCCCCCGTTCTGTGCGAGTGGTTGAAAATAGCTGTGCGCTGGCTCGGTGAATAGAGGAGGCCGGACTTGCGTGATGTGCTCTCTAGTCACTTCTATGGGGGTTCCAGGAATAGCCAGGCGCACTCTCTTTGCTGTTTTCAGAACCCTCATAGAAGTGAATGGAGAGCGCAGTGCTGTGTGCTTTCCTTCACTTTGGCGGCCTTGTTCTAGAAATGGGTGCAGGTTTCTGGGACCTGCATCTATCAATGTGCAAGATGGGCCAACCCCTTTAAATTGTCCACACTTGCTTGTCGGTGTGGTCAGGATGGCCGTTACGGTCTGACCTTGACATTCCTCGCTCGTTTCTCTGCTCACAGGAAGTTTGTGGTGTTTGAGGTGCTTCGGGAGGAAGAGTTCTCTCCGCTGAAAAATGCAGACAGCCAAAATGGGAAGGACAATCCTAGTACTGCACGCCATGCACTTATGTCTTTACATCACTGCTGGGTTCTCAATGCAGGAGGACACTTTGTGGATGAGAATTGCACCCGAATCCCAGCTATTCCCCTGTAAGTATTGGCTGAATGTAGAAGGTTCACATTGATGAGTGGAATACAAGATCTACCTTTATGCTTGTTAATAATGTGCTATTGGTTCTAGGTTGGCTTAACCCCTTCGTATTACCATATAACTTTTAAAGCGTAAATCCAGCCTGGATAAACGGTCCTTTAAGTGCACGTGGTGACCGTGGGCAACAACTTTTGATATTACTTTTTTCATGCATGAAACCAGTGACCACATGTCTTTAGCTCAGCCGACAGCTGTTAGGCTACTTTCACACTAGCGTTCGGCTGTCCGCTCGTGAGCTCCGTTTGAAGGGGCTCACGAGCGGACCCGAACGCTTCCGTCCAGCCCTGATGCAGTCTGAATGGATGCGGATCCGCTCAGACTGCATCAGTCTGGCGGCGTTCAGCCTCCGCTCCGCTCGCCTCCGCACGGACAGGCGGACAGCTGAACGCTGCTTGCAGCGTTCGGGTGTCCGCCTGGCCGTGCGGATCCGTTTGAAGATGCCACAATATGGCTCAATCTTCAAGCGGATCCGTCCCCTATTGACTTTACATTAAAAGTCTGGACGGATCCGTTCGAGGCTATTTTCACACTTAGCTTTTATATGCCAATATAATGCAGACGGAGCCTCCGTCTGCATTATTATGATCGGATCCGTTCAGAACGGATCCGATCGAACGATAGTGTGAAAGTAGCCTTACTCAGCTAAGTATGCATGTGTTCTCCACTAGGAGAGAGGAATAAGCCACTGTCAGACTCCATTAGCTGCAGCTTATCTCCAATGGGAACAAAGGATTGTAAATCAACATGCCCGATCTTTATTTCTTTTTTTTCTGGTGCCCAGGAAAAATTGGGATAATCCCATGCCGGATAGTCAACCTGTCCCACTGAAGTTGGCTCCTTTAGCTGCCATTAATCTAGTCTGTATTGGTGTCTTAGAGGTGTTCCCTTAATGTGTATGGGCATCTGAAAGGGGAGGGGGTCCAACATGCAGCATACTTATTGATCACCTGTTTGAAGAGACTGTGGCGCTCTGGTGATCGCTGCGGCCTCTTTGCACAGTACTGTCCACTGTATAGCATCTGTGCTTACTGTTGCGGCCCCGACCCATTCACTAGGCCACGTGACCGATGAATTTCACATTGTTGGTTTAAGAAGCCGCAATGCTTACCAGGGCACCATGGCTTAATCAAACATGTGATCTGTAGGGGTGCCGAGAGTCTGACTTAGACAATATTAATCTCGTGAAAACCCCCTTTAAATATTAGTCCAGTCTGAGTGAAGACTGCTTCAAAAGGAATGTCTCCCCACTTTTGGACTGTTATCTGTAGTACTACTCGTGTATTACTGTAGATAAGGAGTTCAGACCACTATTTTCTTACCCCTCATACCCTGCTGTCAGTGCTCAGAGCTATGCCTTAATCCAGGCATGCTCAACCTGCGGCCCTCCAGCTGTTGCAAAACCAACTCCCAGCATGCCCGAACAGCCTACAGCTATCAGTCTACAGCAGGGCATTGTGGGAGTTGTAGTTTTACAACAGCTGGCGGGCCGCAGGTTGAGCATGCCTGGCTTAATCCATGGACAGGACTGCTGTTCATGCACACATGAGTCCTCTCCATTATGTTAGAACAGCACAACAGTCGGGACTGTATTTCACTGCAGCTTTGAGCACTGACAACGTGGGAAGCGGGGACAGTAGGAAAATAGGAATGGTGATCTGGACTCCTTATCTGCAGTACTGCACAAGGCTTACTGTAGACAATGGCCCAATCGGGATGACTGATTCCCTTATAAGTGTCATCCCGACAGTCTCTTCCTGCAAGTTAGGTTGGCATATGAGGGAAAAATGTGATGCGGAGGAAATGTAAGATTTGTATGGTATGCATTGACATGCTGGGCCTTCAGAAGGAGGAGATCCTCTTTCTAATACCTCTTGCCAAAAGAGGAGAGATCCCATGCAGAGGTTGCTATAAATGACATTATGTACTTCTTCTTCCTTTTTTTTTTTTTTATATACCTTCTGTGTAATTCTTTTAGTTTCAATCCCATGTTTTATTACATTTATCTTTAACACAGCAGTCCCAAACAAGAGGCCGGAAGCGGGCATGAGCACACACAAAACAAGTAACTATGGTTGCATGGTGCAGGGTCTTCTACAAGAGCAACTAACAAGGGCTTCTGTACTTGGTGGAGGGAAGAAATAGCAAGAGATGTCCATAGTTTTCAAAGTTGGACATTTTTTTTTGGAAGGATAGAAATATATATTTTACTCATTTTGGGCAAAAAAAATTGGTCTTTATTAAAAATTTGCAGCAGTTGTAGTAGAGGGGTTGAGTCCAGCCATCCAGCAGGGCCGCCTGCTCGGTCTGTAGCCCTGTTATTTGACAGCCCATAAATACTCATTACAGCTCAATTTTGTCACACTGATAGATTAGGCTTAAAGGGTTTGTCTCCTCTCAATGGGGGCATATCGCTAGGATATGCCCCCATTGTCTTATAGGTGCAGGACCCACACCTTTGAGAACAAAGCCGCAAAAGTGGTGGAAGGTGCACTGTGCATGCGCAGCCGCCCTCCATTAATTTTCTATGGGGCTGCCTCCTTTTTTAAATAAAGACCAATGGGAAAAAATGTTTTGCTCAAAATAAGTAGAATGCCATAAAAAATAAAATTGCACCTGAATATATCCATAGCCTTTCATTTCAATTTACCAGTGTAACAAAGTTTCTGCACCATGTGAGACTTGTGTCACACAGTTCACGTGGGGGCAGAAATATCACACTGCTATGTTGACCTGATCATTGTATGAGAAGTTCTGCATTTTTCTAATATAATTTATATTTGTTCCAGTTTCACAGTCTGATTGATTGTTGTGAATAAATGAAAGCTCTTCAGTTTACAACCAGCGACGGGAAACCTGATCATGTCCGGATCATTACATTAGAGATTTGATCCTCTTAAAGGGCCATACACACTAACAAAAAAGAGCAAACTAAAGCCACATTTCAGTATGAAACTTGGATAAGTCTTTATTAAAACAAGCAGTAATGAGACATGGTGTATCAGAAAAGACGCCGTTATCCAAGAACCTGATCCATGACCATAAATAAACCGCACTGCCAGTCATAGTAAGTGGCACCTGTATACAACAGGACACTATACGATACCATCCAATATTGCATGTATCAAGGAAAAAAACATAATTGTATGTAGTGGGAGCAATTATGGTGAATGCCTATCCCCCGTCATTGAACCGCTCAGATGCCCCATTCAACGCTGATCCCGGCATCTGATGCTACAATTGAGGCCTTTCAGGGGTTAATCAGGTTAAAAAGTGATGATGACGTCATCACGCTGGACAGGGCACCGTGATGTCATTACTGATGACATTGGCGTGCTGGCATGGTGACGTCAACCCATGTGAGATTTTGTGCAGTATCTTCAATCGAGGTGGCCACAACTGCCTCACCGCAAGCAAATGGAGGGGAGTATAGGGTTTTTACTGCCATTGCAGGAAATCCATGGTGATTAAAATCTTTCCTGAAATTCAGATGGAAGTCAATTTATTTGACTTCGCTTCGCTCAGCACTAACCTTGATGCATGCTATTTATCACAAATTTGTTGCGGATTTTCTGTTTGACGATCCCATTGAAGTCTATGGGGAGAACATGCTTGGGGTTTCAAAATCCGCACAACAGGTACATTTCCACATCTAAGGAAAAGTAGTCTACATGAGATTCTATCGAACCACATTCACTTTAGTGCTGTATTGCGCTGTGGTTTTTCCACATGTAATCCAGATTGCGTGCAGCCACCCTCAGGAGTACAAAATGTATGGCGCCACACCTAGTGAGCAAAAAAGGGACTGTCGAGATGCTGGGAGTTGGAGTCTCATTTATCTGATAGTGTAGCCTAGGCTAAGCCATGAAAGTTCCAGAAAAGCTCTGACAAGCCTTTACCTGTGCCGGTTACACATGATCAGGACCTGTATTGGACCTTTGGTTGTACACAGCAGGTTGATACTGGTGACATCAGCGTTTTCATTCAACCAATCAGATGTCTGCTTTCATTTCTTTAAACTATTCTGGAAGAATGAACGCTGCCCTGTGACTGGTTGCTATGGGACAGCCTTCAGCCTTGTGAAACAACTGTGACAACTTCTCATTACAAAGCCAAAAAACGCCATTAAATGGCACTTGTGGGTAGAGCCACCGCTGTCCTTGCTGCAGCCGGTTAATACTATGGTCTAGAACAGGCATGCTCAACCTGCGGCCCTCCAGCTGTTGCAAAACTACAACTTCCAGCATGCCCTAATAGCTTTAGGCTATCCAGGCATGCTGGGAGTTGTAGTTTGGCAACAGCTGGAGGGCCGCAGGTTGAGCATGCCTGTTCTAGAAGAACTGTTTACCAAGTAACGAGAGAACTAAATCTCACAAAGTGTCTACTAATCGCTCGGTGCATGTTCTTTCTCTCACCTGCTGTTCCCTTCAGCTGTATCTTCTGGTGTTGGCCCAAGAACGACTGTCTCCACTGCCTTTTTCTGTTGCATCAACTGCTTCATAACCGCTCTTGCTATTCCTTACATATATGTATTCTCATCTCTCTTCAGCATGAAGGATGCCGGTGACTTGCCAATTCAATGTGAAATCTCTCCACTTGTTTCCTACGCTGGAGAGGTAAGTGTCTTGCACTGCACCACCAGACTTGTTTATGGATCTGGCTTCCCTAGGTCTACATGAACACTACACCCATTTATATTGTGCATCAGTGTGTGCACTTTTTTTTTTTTTTTCTCTCCCATTTATCCCTTTTTAACAGCAGTTAGACTGCAATTGAAGAATTTCACTGGAGAAGCACCAGAACCGGATGCTCCCAGTGTTGTAACATCACCACGCTGTGTGCTGCCTCCAGTGAGTGAGTCCATTTTTAACTGACATTAGAAGGGTGCACTCCTGCCTAAACAGCCATTAAAAGTGGACCCATTGGTTTCTATCTGTCCTACTTTTTTTGACAGCCTCTATTTACTGGCTCTTATACAAACAGCCATGTGAATGGCCCCATAGACTTTAATTGATCCTAAAAACAGCCATCTGATGTCCACATATCACTGTCGTGTGAGTGAGCCCCAGTAGTAAAGACTGGTGAAGGTTGATCTGTGAAGGCCCCACATTTGTGAGACTGCAGTCTACATCCTCTGGAGCTTGCATTTTACTTGCATGTCGTCCTGCCGGGTATAAGGCTTTCCCCATGCAGCATTTAAGGTTGCAGTGTCGCAATGCTAAATCACACCGAATGTAAGTGAATGTGGCTGCGTTGCGACATGCACATTAGTATGACTACTAAATGGTGGTTGCCCAAAAATCCAAACCTAGATTTCAACACCACTACATCATTAGTTGGAATTTAGCATTGTGACTTTGCAGTCTTAAAGGTACCATGTAGCCCTAGCTGAAGGCACAGTGTGATGTCTGACAGCTACTTTGTACATAGTTGTTCCATCTTGTTCTTTGATCCACCAGAATCTGCAGTTTTCTCCATTCAGCAGCTCTACTCCATTTTCCATAAGTGCAAAGGGTTTTGCCCCAGACCAGTTCACTATAGTTGTGTATATCTGCGCATGTTGCATATCCCATGGGGATTCTGTCCTTCCTTCTACGTACACTTCAAGCTGTTAGCTGTATAGGACTTGACATTAACACTTCACCCCTTGTTCAATTTAGGGTCTGGAACTGTATGCCAAAGACCAGGAGCTCCACGCACCACTTATAATCGACGAGAACGGAGTCCAACAGCTGGTGAGGAATGGCGTGTGTCACTAGAAGCTGCCAGAAGCGGAGCTCCTTCCTGCATATGTAGTAATATTTCTGGTGGGGAGGGGGCGCCACTGATTGAAGGGTACTTGAACATATGACTTCAGTGGGTCTTCCTGGCCCATCTCTACCAAGAACTGGACTTCGGACCTTTTTAGCCTAGATTTTTACTGCCAAACACATGTCCCTATTTATAGCGGGCTCCATCATGAAGGTGAATATTAACTATTTTTTTTAAATTTGTATATAGTAATCTATTCTACATTCAAGAGTTATTTTAAAGTATTGCATCATCTTTTACTGTTTTTTGTATTTAATTTTGGTTAAGGTTATTTCTTTGAAAAAATAAATAAAATTAAATTAAATAAACTGCAGCATCTGTTATAAATTCAGCTCGAGCAGATAGCCTTTATCCGTTTTCCTTGATATTAAATTTTTGGCATTAAACTGGTGTTTTATTATGTGAGCATTAAGGGGTGAGGGGCTCGCTGAATGCAGGTGAGGAGGTAGATACTGCAATGTCTACTTGTGGGTAACTGAAAGGGGAAGCGTTAAAATGTAACTTAATAGTACTTTAAAAATGTCATGTACAATAAGGTAAAAGTGAGGGTATGTCACCCCTGGTAAGTGTAATCAGGCAACGATATACTATAGGGCAGGCATTGGCAACCTTCGGCAGCTGCTGTGAAACTACAACTCCCAGCATGCATACTTACTCAGCTGTTCTTGTAATTCCCACAGAAGTGAAAGGAGGATTCTGGGAGTTGTAGTCTTAGAACATCTGGAGTGTCGGCGGTTGCTGATTCTGGCTATAGGAGCAGTAATTGTGAAAGATGGTACTTAACGTCTTGAGACACCAGACAGGATAGACTCCACTATCATTAGTCCAAAGACCACTGCTCCTATAACTACAAGTGTTTAAGTGGGTGCGCCAGGTGTAGGCGATTTAAGGGTGTATTAGATGCCCTGAGGCTGCTAGCAATGGTCAGGAGGGAAGCGTTCCCTACCAGCAATCGGCAGATAACTAGCAGAGGCCACTGCTGCTATTATATGCAGCGATCTCCTTTTGCAACATAGGGAGGAGAGATCGCTATGGCCATCGCTCATCTACATGCAGGACAGCGGTGTTAATGTTCATTCATTGGTATTTGGAAGCAGTATTAGACTGCCCGATGACCACTAACGAGCGTCCATAGGAATACTTGTTAGCGATTTTATTGGGCAGCAAATCTGGCAGTCTAATATCCACCAAACAAAACTGATGGTAAAAACAAAGAATGGGTGAGTTGGAGAACTGACCAGACCATAAGGTAAGTTGCTGTGTGAGCAGATACTGATATCGCCCACTATTGCAGCCACTACATCCAGTTAACTCAATGTCCTGCACTGCCCAATGTCCACAACAAAGGTATGTAAGGTGAGGGCAGGCAAAGTACTGTCCTGACATTATAGGTAGCGGTCAGGCAAAAAGTATTCAGCCACAGAGAAGCTATATATGTATGACGTTACAGCTATTTAACAAATCTGAAACAAATCAGTGCTCTCCCTTCAGCCCCCCTTTTAGGTGTAGACAGCAATGAGTATATGCTGCTGGGCAGGGCTCTGCTACTGTAGTACAATCCACAATATCACCGAGGTACTATCTCAGCAAACTAATTTCCTATTGCAGATTCAACTCGTTTCTATGCCTAAGATTAAGCCAGGTGTTTCATCAAGAATTACATTAGGAAGCGTGCATATCGTGAGAAACAATTGAGTACCACCGCTGATGTGTGGTCACCTGCCGGTGCTAGGAAGGCCGTGCACAGCTGACCATATGGTGGGGTATATAAAGGTGACCCCCTCCTGCCCCAAATGGTCAGTGCGGTGCACCAATGGGAATTGTGGGTGTGCAAGACCACCCCACCCCCAGAGGACACTGCAGTGCAGTGGTCTAGTGCAGAGACCAGCAACCTTTCACTCTGGCTGCTGTGAAACTACAACTTACAGCATGCACACCTATTCGGTTGTTCTCGTAACTCTCATAAAAGTGAAAGGAGGATCCCGGGAGTTGTAGTTTCAGAAAAGCTAGAGTGCCGGAGGTTGCTGATCCCTGGTCTAGTGGATTGACAGCTGGGGGAGGTGCTTTGGTAATATGGGAACCTGAGGTGGCTACAGGGCCCTAGCGGCATTGAAAAAAAAGAGAAGCCAAAGGATAGAAAGTGCAATAGACCACGGTTTCCATAGGTGGGGTGACTAGTCAGTGTGTGACCTCCTACAGAGCTATATCTAATAAAAGGAGGATGGAATCATTGTCATTGCCAAACCACACATGCCCATGATACAGTCATGCTCAAGAGGACACTGAGTAATGGGCTAGTGATGTATCCATGTCAACAAAACCGCACATTATAGCAAGGAAGAGGAAGCACCGCTTACTGTCCCAGGAAAGGAAAGTACGGTAACACTTGCATAATGTCCTCAATGGAACTGTGTCCACATTAGAGCATAGTTAAGAGGTGAACGGACACTGGCAATACATGAATAATACAAAATCTGCACATTTCTTATGTGTAGTTAAATTGATTTTCCCTTCCACAAGATGGGTATAAAAGTGTAAGCTTTGGGGGTTCCAACCCCCCTCTGTCACCACACACCAATCATGAGAAAGGGGGTTGCAGGGTCTCTTCTGTAAATAGAGTGACTGACCACTGCTTCATTCCCCTTTATACACAGTGGACAGAGCTGTGCGGTTCTGCTGCTGGTTTCTGGCCCAGGAAATACTGCTAAACGGCTCATGGTAAGGGGGTGGGTGCAAGGAGTCTGAATCCCACTAGACCATCAGTCCCTCCGTTCCCAAAGGACCATTTAGTGAATAGTTGCATTCCCCTAAAATACTGTAGGAACATCTTTTCTTGGCAGCCTATGTTGTGCAATTGTTTTGTTATTCCTCCTGGAAATGTATGAATAAACTCACCAGGCAAATGGTAACACCTAGTTGTCAATTCCACCACTGAAAGCACCAACTGGTCAGGGTCCGTGTGTCGGGACATGCCCCATCGACAAGGCAAAGTTCTCATTTCATTCGTACATTTCCAGGAGGAAAGACAAAACGCAGAGTTCTCAGACTAGTCATTACTAAAACTGTTACTGGAAAATGAGACTCCACAATCTAAAAGGAAGACCACTAATATGAAGGCCATTTTTTGTCTACCATCTGATATTGGTGCTCTGTTCCATCAGGTGCAGTGTGAGATGCTCTCCCTTAGAGGTAGAATACCTCCATAATACGGGGCTGCACACAACTCATCTACTCCTGAATATCGCCATCTAAAATGCGCTGATTACTTAACAAAGGGTAGATTTAGGCCTTATGCACACAATCGTTGTTGTGTTTTGTTCCGCAAAATGGGGTTCCGTTTCCGTGTGTCTTCCTTTATTTTTGGAGGACCACGAGACATAAAGGAATGTAAAAAAAAAAGGCTGACAGGTTTGCCATGCAAATGATAGGCATAAAGCGGACGTGGATGACAATCTTGTGTGCCTCCGCGTTTTTTAGCGATCCCATTGACTTGAATGGGTCCGCGGACCAATTTCCATGGAAATAATAGGACAGGTTATATTTTTTTGACGGAACTGGAACCACGGACACGGATGGCAAACGGTGCACTATCCGCATTTTCAACGGCTCCATAGAAATGAATAGGTCCGCACCTGAAACGCTAAAATCGGCGGAACTGACGCGGAAGCAAACAACGGTCGTGTGCATGAGACCTTAAACAAAGATCTGCCCAAATGTAAAAAGCCAGCCAAGATGCCAGGAAATGAATGCCACAGCAGCACTTTTATTTATTTTTGAACTCCCAGTGTGTTCTGCTCTAAGGATGTAGGCCTTCTAGTATTGTGCCATGCAATAATAAAAAAAAAAGGCAGTTGTAAAACAGCTTGGAATTTTGCAGTACTGTGTTTGACCATGTACCACACTACTATTAGGTTTATGAGAACCCTAAAGGATTGGCAATTTGCACAGTTTTTTTTTTTCCTGGTTTACAACAAGCATGGGATGGGAATGCTAGGTCAGCGTATACCGTAGCTGTAGGAACATCCTCTATAATAAGTTTCCTGTTTAATTGTCAGACTTTTTTTTTTTTTCTTTTAAATCCTCTTTCCTTACAGAGCAGAGGCCAAGGCATTGGGTGAGAGTATTGCTTCCTGAATCTGGACAGCCGGTCACATTACAATCAGCAGGTGTCTGTTTTCAGCCCTATTCATAGCAGGGGAGTTAATTTTGGAACCAATATGAATTGATTTGATATGAAGCAGTTTATGTAGGCTCACTCCTTAGGGTGCCGCCACATGGTGCTGTGATGCTGTGTTTTTTGCAACAATGTATCTGCTTTTAGGCTGCATATCCTTCTGCAAGGAAAACCCCACAGCCAACTTGAAGTCCTCATTCACACGACTGTGTGCCGGCCT
This sequence comes from Bufo gargarizans, assembly GCF_014858855.1. Lineage (NCBI taxonomy): Eukaryota > Metazoa > Chordata > Amphibia > Anura > Bufonidae > Bufo > Bufo gargarizans. The sequence continues at coordinate 149,094,639 of NC_058086.1, read as the reverse complement.
TGCCCGTGCTGCAGACCCCAAATTGCGGTTCACAATGTACAGGCACGACCATGCACCCGCGATCCGTATCAAACGATCTGGACTGCACTACTTTTTTGCGCTGCGGAGGCACGGACAGAAAACCCACGGGAGCACTCAGTGCTTCCAAGGGCTTTCAATTCGTGCCTCCATTCAGCACGGCACCATATCTTCTGGATTGCGGATACAGTGCGGACCGCAATACGGGCACAGCAGGCACACGGTCGTGTGCATGAGCCCATACATTAATGTAAATCAAGTTTGCTATGCTTGATGTGCTTTTTTCCCCCTTTGCTGGAAGAAAACTCTGCATAAACACATATGTTGCAAAAACCACATGCGCTTTTCTTGGGTTGAGGTCTGATCAGAGACCCCCCCCCACTAATCACGAGAATGGGGGCCCTGCAGCGTGAGCATGCACGCTCACGATTCACTCGTTCTCTATCGGACTGCTGGAGTTAGTCCTTCACTGTCGCCAGCAGTCTCAGAGGAATGAGGCGGCAGCCTGCATGCTCAGTCTGGATCATTGTTTCAAAAGGAAACCCCTACTGCAAGTGGTGGGGGTCCTAGTAATCAGACCCCCTCTGACCACATGCTTTCTTATGGATGGAGGGGGATGTGCCTCAATATTGTATCCTAATTGTTTAGAAATGAATGGTAAATGTTCCCATCTGGCAGTAGTTCAGGAGCCTCTGGTGTCTTGGGGGCTCTGCAGGGGTGCACCAGCCACAAATCCTCATCTTCCTTAAACTAGGCTCCAGGCTGAGGCCTCACACTTGCATCTGTATTTTTTATCCAAAACCAGGAGGAACAGATAATTTGTAATGGAAAGCTTTGCAGGACTTCTGTGTTTTTGACCTACTCCAGGTTTTGGCTTTGAAAATGGCAAATTTGCATAAATGAGACCAAAGATCATTTGTATTCAGTGGTTAATTTTTTTTTTTAATAATTGACTGTGAATGAAGATTTTATCATTTAAGTAACTTGCATAAAATCGGTGGCATTTGGAACAGCAAAGGGCCTGTCGGATCCCAAAACCAATTTTAGTTTTGGCCTTGAAAGTGTGATGTACCATCCGTTGTCATGTATACTACCGTAACCATTCACTGGCCTCAGCGGTGATGTGTCTCCAGGCAGCATATGACCACAGAGGCTCATCAGTCATGTGCCTCTTGGGAACTCTGAGGCCAGTGAATGGTTGCAGCAGTACGTGTGACCACGGATGGGGAGTCAACACTTACACTGATGAAAGGAGCTGGAAGTGTGAAGCCCCACCCATGGTCACGTACTGCTGCAGCCATTCAGTTGCTTTAGAGGGGACATGTCCACAAAAGGCACATAAACAATGAGCCTCTGTTGTCACATGCTGCTTGGGGGACGTTACCACCAATCAGTGGGACACATGACCATGGATGAAAAGTCACACTTCCAGTCAGCCAGGGACTGGAAGGAGAAGGGATGATTGCCTCAGAGCTGGAATGGAGCAGTGGTGAATAGATAAATTATTATTATTTTTTCTTTCATTTACACACTTCCATGGCATAACAAAAATTGTTTTGGGGGCTTGACAACCCTTTTCTAATAGTACTTCAACATGAAATCTCATTTTGCGTAAAAATATGGTAGGGTGAAATGCACCATCCATGTTCTGTGAGGTGACGCAAGGGAAGCCGGATTGGACTTTACATTGTGTAACCATCGAGTTTGCCCATCTTTAGCATACATAATGAGAACCATGTGTTCTTACTGAAATGTAGGGTAAAGGTTGTTAGATGGGGCCAAGGGAGGGGGCTACTCGAATTGTTAGCATATTTCCTTTTAATAACCTGAGGTAATTCTACATATTAAATTGGAGGCAATGACTTGTAGGAAGGGACTGGAGCTATTTTACATGTAAGGCTTTGTTTTCGCGTATCAGATCTTGCGTGGTTTTAGTCATTATGCAATGGCCAGATGTTAAAATATAAGTAATGATGTTTATTCTGTTTTCAGGATCTAGGTTTCCTGAAATGTCATTTTATACAAAAAAAAAAAATGCTCCATCTGGAGAGTGCTGTGGTAGAAAAATGCCAGAATGTGATGTAAATTGATAGGCCCTAATATTAAAACCATCTGCCTAAGGCCTCATGCACACGACCGTTGTGTGCACCCGTGGCCATTGTTCCGTTTTCTGTGATTTTCTGCGGACCCATTGACTTTCAATGGATACGTTGAAAACTCGGAAAATGCACCGTTTGTCATCCGCCTCCGTGATCCGTGTATCCTGTCCATCAAAAAAATATGACCTGTCCTATTTTTTTGACGGACAACGGTTCACGGTCCCATTCAAGTCAATGGGTCCGTGAAAAAACACGAATGCACACAAGATTGGCATCCGTGTCCGTAGGCTACTTTCAAACAGACGGATCCGAACATCCGTCTGCATAAAAGCTTTTTCAGAGCTCAGTTTTCACTTTGTGAAAACTCAGATCCGACAGTATATTCTAACACAGAGGCGTTCCCATAGTGATGGGGACGCTTCAAGTTAGAATATACTACGAACTGTGTACATGACTGCCCCGTGCTGCCAGGCAGCACCCGATCTCTTACAGGGGCCTGTGATCCGCACAATTAACCCCTCAGGTGCCGCACCTGAAGGGGTTAATTGTGCTTATCATAGCCCCCTGTCAGACCCCCCTCCCTCCCCAGTTTTAATTTCATTGGTGGACAGTGCGGCCCCCCTCCCTCTATTGTATTAATATAATTGGTGGCCAGTGCGGGCCCCCCCTCCCTCTATTGTATTAATATCATTGGTGGCCAGTGCGGGCCCCCCCCCCTTTATTGTATTATCATTGGTGGCCAGTGTGCGGCCTCCCCTCTCCCTCCCCCCCCCCCCCCCCCCGATCATTGCGGCACCTGAGGGGTTAATTCTGCAGATCACAGCCCCCTGAAAGAGATCGGGTGCTGCCAGGGGGGCAGTCATGTACACAGTTCGTAGTATATTCTAACTTGAAGCGTCCCCATCACCATGGGAACGCTTCTGTGTTAGAATATACTGTCGGATATGAGTTTTCACGATGTAACTCAAATCCGATGGTATATTCTAACATAGAGGCGTTCCCATGGTGATGGGGACGCTTCAAGTTAAAATATACCATCGGATTGGAGAAAACTCTGATCCGATGGTATAATAGGGACTCCTGACTTTACATTGAAAGTCAATGGGGGACGGATCCGTTTGCAATTGCACCATATTGTGTCAACGTCAAACGGATCCGTTCCTATTGACTTGCACTGTAGGTCAGGACGGATCCGTTTGGCTCCGCACGGCCAGGCGGACACCAAAACGACTTTTTCCTTCATGTCCGTGGATCCTCTAAAAATCAAGGAAGACCCACGGAAGGAAAAACGCTGTAAAACGCCCAACGCCCCAAGAAGTACATGAGCTTCTTTGAGGCGTCTTGTCGCGCGTTCCCGTACATAGACTTTTGGGAACGCGCGACAATGGGCGTTCGCTTGTCTCTGTATGCGCGATTGCAAACGCCGGTACAATCACGCATACAGAGCGCTCCATCGCGAACGCTCAGGTGTGAACCCAGTGTAAAGGTGTTTTGTGGCTTTCAGCACCAAGATGTTTGCATCACATAGCTGCTCCAGCAGATTAGGATCTGGGGAATTTGTAGACCAGGTCAGAGTAACTTACCGTATTTTCCTCAAACCATTCCTGCTGCCATCAAGAAGCGCATATGCTTTGCAACAATATTTAGGTAGGAGGTAGATGTTAAAAGGACTGCGCCAGGCCTTTTTTTTTTTTTATCTTATCCATGCTTTTCTCTAACCAGTGGAAGAAAGGTAGTTTAGTTAGTACTTACCTGTCCATCGTTCTGCCAATCATGCCATATTAATTGCGGGCTTTTCCGCCAACCTGATGTCTTTCCTTCTCTTCTTGATTAACTGTACAATAGTAAATGCAGCTGAGAAGGAAGATATCTGGTCTGAACCCAAATGTAAGAGCCTGCAGCCTTTGAGAGTGCAGCAGAAAAGCAGATGGATAAGTACTAACTAAATTCTTTCCTCCACTGGTTAGATAAAAAAAAAAAAAAAAAAACACCCAGAAGTTAGTGTAACAGCACATGAATACTAGGACCTGAGGTTCCCACTAGAATACTGCAGCATCATAAGGTCGCCTCTGGCCTATCTTAAAGTGCAATCTTTCCCAGGTAAGCAAGGCACCTAGCTGTCCACATGAAGTAAAAGAAACATGATAATTACACTTACCGGTAAATTGGATTTTTCATTTAGCCTCCACAATGGCACTAGCAGGAGGTTACCCCACCTCCCAGGGACAGGAAACAACATGGAGACCAACAGTTTAAACCCCCCCTCCCATTTACCTGCTCAAGTTACTATCCTAGGACACAAGTTGATGCAGAACAAGATTTTATCTATATATAGTATATATGAACAAAACATTTCCTCAAAAATAACATTTCCAAATAAATCCATAAAAAAAAACAGGGTGGGAATCGCCCTTTGCTGTTGTGGAGGCTAAATGGAAAGTCCAATTAACGGTAAGTGTAATCTTTTCCATACGCCTACCCAACAGCACTAGCAGGAGGACTAACAGAGGAAACTTAAATTAGGGGGGTACAGCAACAGACAAGACTTTCCGTTCAAAAGAGAAGTCCTTGTTTGATGAGACATTCAATTTTTTGTGTTTGAAGAAGGTAGAAAGACTAGACCAAGTGTCAGCACAAGATATCTGGTCCAGGGATGCCAAAGCTCCTTTAGCCCAAGAAGCTGATACTGCCCTGGTTGAATGGGCTTTGAAATCTGATGGAGGAACCACACCCCTTATATTATATTCATATATAGTCATTTTTATCCAATGGGATATGGTTTAGACACTATATGTCCCTTATTCAGCCCCAAGTATTGGACCAGCAGACAATCTGATCTTCTCATTTCTTTGGTGGCCTTCAGGTAAGACAGCAGATATATGGATGTCCAAGTTGTGGTATTTAGCTTCCCTGTCCGAAGTGGCCTGTGTGCAGAAGGTAGGTAACGATATCTCCTGTTGACAATTAAATTTAGAATAAACTTTTGGAAGAAAGGAAAGGTTCATGTTTTAAGACTATTGTCCTCAAAAATGGTTAGATAAGGAGGTTTGCAGGAGAAGGCTAGGATCTCTCCCACTCTCTTAGCCGTAGTGATTGCTAGAAAGATGTCCGTTTTTAGAAAAAGCAGGCTTTTAGAGATATATTTCTCTGATTTGTTCAAATGAATATTCTATGAGTACAGATAAAACAAGATTTAGTTCCCATGGTGGCATAGTGGAGTGTAAGGATGGATGTATCCTAGTTGCTCAAGTCTAAATTTGCCACTCTAACACCCATAAAGGCACTGAGGGCCGCAATTTGGACTTTGTGTACTAACCCTTAGACCTTTATCCAGACCTTCCTGGAGAAAATCCAGAATTATCTTAACATCTGGAGCCAAGGAGGGATCCCATGAGTCAGCCGAGAATTTAAGAAAAGCCTTCCAAGATCTGTCGTAAATTTTTGACATAATAGGCTTTCTACTTTTTATTATTAAAGTGGGTATAACCGCACCCGATAGACCTTTACCTTTCAGAATGGCCCATTCAGCATCCATACCGTCAGTTTTAGCCGAGGCACGTTCAGCTGCCAGTAGGGATCAACAAAATGACTTCTGATGAAACATCTGAAGTCAATTAGCATAAAAGTTAGTTTGAATACTGTATGGAGCTCTCGCAAACCATTTGGAACCAGATCCGAGTTCGGGAAAAGGTTTTTAACAGTAGAAATTAATTTTTAAAGTTAATACCCAAAGTCTCGCGACACTTCGTGAAGTAATAACTTCGGCTCATCTGAGCCAATACATTCTAATACTGTACGGAGCACTGACTCCGTACAGTATTCAAATGTTTTATGCAAATCGACTTCGGATGTTTTGTCCGAAGTCGATTCGCTCTTCCCTAACTGCCAGTCCGGTCCGTGATGTAGAAGGTCCAGAATCTGAGGAAGGATCCAAAATCTTCCTCCTGATAGTGATGGAAGAAGAGGGAACCATGTCCTCCTTGGCCAGTAATGGGGCTATCAATATTGGATGGCTCTTTTCCTCGGCCACCTTTGTCAGAACTTTTGATAAAGAAAAATGAAGGGAAGGCTTATAACAGACCATGGACTTGAAAAAAGTATCCACTAGGACTGGATTGTCCTGGTAAGCGAGGGAACAAAATTGAGCCACTACTACAGGTCTAGAATAGGGATTCCCCATTTTTTGCAAATCAGAGAGAAGACTGATTTGTTTAAACTCCATTCACCCCTCCCTTAGGCTTTGTCTGCTAGGAGGTTGTCTTCCCCTTTTAAATGAACTGCTGATAATAGAGTTTAGGTGTTTTTCTGCCCAACACAACGCCAAAGCCGCAGTCTGAGCCAGTCTTCTGCTCCTTGTTCCCCCATTTGTTGATATACCGTAGGCCACCATGGCTCTGTTGTCCGAGAGGATTTTCACATTCTGAAAATGGATTTTTGGAAGGAAAGCTTTGAGGGTCAATAGTACTGCTGTGAGCTCTTTTATATTTGAGCATTCTTACTGCAGATCTGGTCCCCAGGTTCTCTGTATCATTTGTTGATCGTAATCGGCTCGCCATCCTACACCGCTTGTGTCTGTTGTAATAACTTGGTTCAATTGTCGCCACTGTACTCCCTGATTTAGATTCTTCTGATTCTGCCACCAAATTAGTAAATTTTTCACGAGGAAAGGCAACTTCACTTTTTTGTCCAGGGAGAACTGATTTTTGTCCCAAGCCTGTAAAAGAAAATTTTGTAGGGTCATTACATGTGCCTGTGGCCATTTTACTTCTGGTATCGCGTAGGTCATTAAACCTAGGATTGTCATTATTTCTCTGATTGATACTTTCTGCTGTTGACAAAATGTAGATATCTTTTTGATCAGGTTTTGTTTTTTCTGTTCTGGACAAAGATCTGACTTCTCTAAGTTTATCATTCAGCCCAAAGATTGGAGCGTTTCTCTGACTATTTGAAGATTGTTCTTGAGGCAATCTTTTGTCTGGGCTGCAATCAAGAAGTCGTCCAGATACGGAATGAAAACGACTCCTTTCTGATATAGAAAACTTGAGACTTCTGCGATTACCTTCATAAAAATTCTTGGTGCTGAGAGGCGTAACGGCAATACTTGAAACTGTAGGTAAAAGAGGCAATAGTCTGTGAACAGAGCTATTCTCAAATATTTTTTCCTATCTGAAGCCTTGTCAAGAATGTTATCTAGAACAGAACTAAACAATTTATCACCTACACAGGGAATCCCACACAACCTGTTTTTAAATGTGGTGTCCCCTAACCAGGACCACAGTCTGGCCAAGAGCTTTACTTTACAAGAGCCAAAGCATCCGCAATAGAATTTGGTGCCTGTTTTAATACTGGAATGGAGGACAAAATATCCTTCCTTGGTGTGCCTGAGAGCAGATGTTCTTCTAGCTTAGACCACTACAGTGACAATGTCCTAACTGTGTATGTTTCCGCGATGCGAGGCCTCAACATGGATATACAGGACTCCCATGAGCTTTTTTTGGATGGATTCACATTTTTTTATCCATAGGATCGCGTAACAGTCCCATATCTTCAAACGGCAGAGATGGTTTTTTTTCGATATTCTGGCCACAGGAGCATCCAGTGGGTCGAATCCCCTTCGTTAAAGGGATACTTTGACCTTTGACACCCCCAGATCTTTTTTTCCACATCTCTCTATGTGCGGAGGTCGGCCAGAATAGCAGCACGTGTTTAGTGTTTGTTTTGGAGTCGTGCTGGATCCGCCTCCCATCAGGTGCGCTGGGTGGGGTCATTAGTTTAAATGGCTCTCAATTCCAGTGCTCTGAGCGGGTTATAGAAATCAGTCTGGCCTAGGAAGCAAGCAAGGAAGGAAGGTTTTCTGTCCCAGCTCTGATAAGTGTGGTTTCTGTTTTTGTTGTTTGCCGTTTTAGTTGTGTTTGTGTCATCTCTCCCTTCCAGGTTCTGTGTGAGCAGGCTGCTCCTATTTCCCCTTTTCACTATCTCAGGGAATTTAGGGTGTATTAGCCCAGGCACGAGGACACAGCATTCCTACCACCAAGGTCTGCCTATGGGCTGAGCAGTGCAGGGAGAGAGGTCAGGGATTAGCTAGGAGGTGACCCTTCCCCTGCTTCTCGCTCAGAGCCTGGTTGTTGGTTTTTCTGTGTGTCTGAGTGCTTGTCCGCCGTGACACTCAGTCTCTTCTATGGAACAAAACAGATGTCCTGAATCATCCCCGAGTCAGATGAAAACTTCCTCATCTAGGTCAAACTATCAGCCCTGGACGTAGATGGTTTCTGGGGTATAGCTTGGCATCAATAGCGGAGCGGACTTCCTCTTTTATAAGAGATCTTAAATTGTCAACTAATGACGGGGATTCCTCTGTCAAAAGTGTATGGATAAAAGTGATGTTTCTTATGAGATGCTGCTAGTTGCTTCTTGCATATGGCACATTTCTTATTCCTTAGTGAAGGTTCCCCACTCTTACTGGCATCTCTGCCCTACAATATAAAAAATATAAAAATCCTCCTTCGAGTACTAAGAACTAAATAGGGAACCTCCACTATGGAAAGCAGTAAGTACACAAACCTCACACATGAATCGGTGCCTCTTTCTGTGTATACATCATGATCACGAAGGAGGCTTACTGGGCTGAGGGCCTTAGGAGAATCTGCAGGGTTGCAAGTTACATCACCATCGGCAGAGAGCGACATTGCTAGGAAAAGCACTGAGGACTGGAGTTTTAAGGACAAAATCCAAGTGGAGCAAACTCCATAGTGCTCCCTATCTCCCTCTGTTTTATGGCAACTTCCGGGTCCACGTGACCAATGGACGCCTGTTGTATCACCCAATCTTGTGCGAATGCTGGCCCTAGGGATTCCTGCTGAAGCCATGATGCCATTCTCCTAGGAACAACTCCCCGGAGTTGTAATGAAGCCCAGGGTCGCCTACATCTGCAGGACTTATGCCTAAGTGCTCAGAAGGACTGCACGTCGTCCCGGGCCTGGATGCGCTGCAGCAGTCCTCCTGACCATCGGCAGGGAGAACAAACTTAAAGACTGCGTGGAAAATTGTGCAGGACTTACTCCTGCAGTGTGTATGTCCACTTCATCCCAAGAGACAGGAAACAACTGGAGCAGGTAAATGGGAGGGGGCTTTTAAACTGTAGTTCTCCACGTTTTTTTTAATGTCCCTTAGAGGTGGAATAACCTCCTTCTAGTGCTGTTGTGGAGGTGTATGGAAAAATGTGATTAATTAGGCCACCTGGCAACCTTCTTTTATTGCTGATCAATCCAGTTATGATACATTTGGTGGTGAACAGTCCAGTCAACAATTTTTGCAACATTAACTCCTTGTGTGAAGTTAGTCAAGATAATTTTCTAAATCTAAGTTTATATGGGCCATTAAGTTTTTTGATGATGCAGGCATCCACTTCTTCATTTTTAAAAAAAGTGACACGGGTTCCATTTTTGCCAAGGTTTTTCAAATTTTTCTTTTTTTGTACAACAGAAAATAATCACCAACAGTACGTACAGTATGGATATTTATTGAGCTGCTCATTTATAAAACATGTTAAAGAACATCCGGCTATAAAACATAAATACAGCATGTACTTCGATTTATTTCCAGTAGATAGTCCATAATAACAAAAGAATTATACAGTTTTAGATTTACCCTTCAATATCATCAAAATTTTCCCACAAAATACAATCCTTCACATGTGCCACTTACAGTGCCAGCTTCCAGACTGCCCATCTGATGGGTACAATGCAGAAAAAAACTGCACGTGGTGAGAGTAATATTTCATTCAGGCTATAAACCAGTTATGTCACAATGGACCTGCTTGATATTTGTGTTATCAGATGGAGATATGGCACCTGTGTTTAAAAAGGGGCTGTCCAGAAAACTTTTTATTTTTTGCAGAAACAGTGCCAGGCTTGCCCATGGGCTGCGTGTGGTATTGCATCTCATTGCCATTTGAGAGAATGGGCTGGGCAGCAATACCTGACACAACTCATGGACATGAACAGTGCCGTTTCTAGGGGCAAATCCCTTTTAACCGTCCATATTCTACATTTAAAGAGGAGATTCACGTGATTCGACTTTTCAAAATCAGTACCTGATGTGATAGGGCATGTTTTTTTTTTTTCTCCGATCTGCGGTCTGCTGTGATTGGACAGCTCACAGCAAGGGAGGAGACGCCCACTGAGAAACGCTGGCGTCTCTTCCTCCCTGTACGATGCTATTGATTAGCATACATGGCGCAGGGCACAGCGGCGAAACGGTGCAGCGGATCTGGAAAAAAAATGTGCCCTATCTCCCCTAGTAAACATCAGCTACAGTGCCAAGTACAGATTTTGAAAAGTCAAATCATGTGAAAGGTCCTCTAACACTTGGACTCGACCACGGGAGGCCCAGGTGATACATACAGAATATGGACAGTGGACGTGGGTTCAATACAGCCAACGTAATGTCGCCAATTCCTTTAAAATCCTGAAAATTCAGTTGGGCCTACCATGCGCCATCTCCCCTGTTATATGCAGAAGAGTCTGACTCTAAAATATACTGTGCACTCTAGATCATTGACCTATGTGTGTGTTTTCTAGTAAATATACAATACTTTAAACCATAAAAATCATTGTTTATAATTGTTCACATTTTGGTCTACTCCTTTTCCTCCTAAAAAGCGTCCAAAATACAAAAAAAAGATCGCCTGCTAGATCAAGGTAGAACCTATATGCCTGCAGAGCCGTTAGCTATAGGGAAGGAAGGCTAAAGAAGACCACATATATCAGCCAAAATGCAGACTCTCCCAACAGGAAATGGTAGGTAAAGAAGGATATGACATGTTGGTTTTCAATCATTAGGATAGGTGATCACTATATAGTCAGGGGTCTGACACCTGGCACCCCAAACTATACAGTGTACAGACTGGAAGCAGAAGGGGACACTCTGTAGTTTCCACAGTACTGCAGTTCAGCTCATATTCACTTTAAAGGGGGTTATCCAGGTCAGGATAATGATGACCTATCTGAATACCCTTGCTGATCATTTGTTTTAGGGAGCCATTGTGCTCACCGGAGCTCTGGCAAATACAGCTGGCTCCCGGCAGCTTTCAAGCATAGTACCGTACATAGTAGAGTGACTGTACTTGTCATTGCTGCTCAGCCCCATACACTTGAATGGGGCTGAGCTGCAACTGGGCCAAGTGATCAAATGTATGGTGATGTCACACAGCCTAGCTAGAGGCCGCGGCACTCACAGAGTGCCAGCCCCTTCTAACAGGTGATAGTTGGGGGTCCCGGGTGTCAGACCCCATGCCTATCTGATAATGATGACCTATCGTGAGGATAGGTCATCAATATAAATGACCTGATAACCCCTTTAACAGCAGCTGAGCTGCAATACCCCAGCATGGCCACTACACAGTGTGTGGAGCTGTCTGCTTCCAGCTCCATATATTCTATAGTTTCTGGTGTTGGCAGCCGCCTGAAACAGCGGATCGTGGGGGTGCAGGACCTCCACTGGCGTGATAGCGATGATCTATCCTGAGGATTAGGCTGGGTTCACATCACAGTTTCGTTTTCCGTTATTTTAGACAGAAAAAAAAGTCCTGCATGATCAGAAGAACTGAAAACTAAACGGTGATGTGAACCCGGCCTAAGTCGCCAATATCTATGTCCTGTAAGACACCTTTAACTGCAGTGAAACCTGAACAACATGACAAGCACGATAAATATCAACTATTTCTGACCGAAAGCCTGAAAATAGTCATCTATGAATCACTGAAGGGAGGGATAAGCACCGTTTAAGCAGGACTACTCCCAAAACCACAGAGTCACCACCTTAAGACTCTGAGTTTCACCACAAGTTCAGGGCTCACAGTTGTCCATCCCTGAACATTGCTACAATAGCTGCTACTGGCATAAAATGGGGAATAAGACCAAATGAAAAACTAAAATACTCAACATTCATGTTTTCCTCTTGCTCAATTCTGTCCTAGAAGGTGGCATCTTAAATACATTAAATTCACTGTGCAAGACTGTGATGTCAAAGATTACGATTACAGCTCTGACTCACTAAAAAGAAGAGAACTGGTGGTTGACGTGTAATTGACTAATGTCTGGCGTTACTCAATGTGCCCGGATCTCCGAAATTACATGGAATTACTATGAAAACATTGAAATGTTAAATTTAAAAAAATACTTAAAGTTCCTATAAATCACTAGGTTTGTTACTCAGGAGAACATATATATAAAAAACAAAACAAATGTATGCTTGCACCCCTCCCACTTCAAAAGAAAATACTGTACTTCTAAATAAAAGTCCTTTACAACGAGGCCTCCATTCTTGGAACTGGTAGGGGTCTGAGCGCCCCCCCCCCCAAACACCCTGTAAAGGGCTTGCTCACCTTCCACTTAGCAATCTGTTGCTTCATTTTGGAGAAAAAGAACTTGTATTCCGTATGCAAATGAGCAGTTACGTGCACTGAGGGCGGGTCTAAGCCGCTTGGTGCACCCTTGCACCTCCTGCTTCCTCTGCCAGCCCCTCCCGCTTCCTCTGCCAGCCCCTCCCTCACTCTTTTGACAGGGCCCAAAATGATGACTATCCAGGAACCTGATGCTGTCAATCAAGAAGGGTGATTGCAAGGGTGCACAGAGTGGCTTGTGCCAGCCCTAGGTGCATTTAAAGGGATTCTCCAGGAATTATATAAAATGGCCGCAAGCAACCTGTCCTAGAATGTGAGCAGGACTGGTTGCCTTCACTTGCAGAGCTGCATAGGAGGGAGAAGGGACTGGGCCATACTACACCCTGGCACTTGGTGAGCGTTCCTGTCAGGCAGTTTAGCCTTGATGGCATATCACAGGCAGTATCACATCATTACCATTTATTGTAAAGCTGCGTGGTGTGTAGTGAGCCCCCTACACCAAGGCAGCTCTGCAAATGGAGGCAACCCATCTTACATTCTAGGACAGGTGGTTTGCGGCCATTTTAGAATATTCTGAGAACCACTTTACATGCTCATTTGCATATGGATTAAAAGTGCCTTTTCTCCAGAATGAAGCAGCGGATCGCCAAGTAAAAGGTGTCATTACATTCAGCTGAGCTAGCCCTACGAGGTATTGTGCCTGGTGTAACAGTGAATTTCCTAGTGACAGACTCCCTTTATGTGCCAAATGTCTAAAAATTGTTTCCAACTTTATCCGTTGCTGGTACAACTTTGTGAGAACCCAAACCTGCTGTGGAAACAAAGGCGATGTCCGATTTCTACATTCCAATCCTATTTCCATCTCGACATCCGCCGTTGGGGGACAGTCGATACACCCCCATACACTTTATTCGGCTGATCCTGCTGAAATCGGCAGGTTTGGCTAACTTTCCCTAATTCTCTAAGACTGCAAGCAAATGGCCATGCCCGATGGGATCAAATCCTGTCCTCGGCTCTACAGTTCCCACATGACGCCATGTTGCACATGTCTAATTCAAGGCTACTAGGACATAGACAGAGAGCTAGACAAAACTGATTAAAAACATCTGTTCTACCTAAATCTAATCAGGTATCCAAAAAATAGCGTATATAGCCACAGGCTATGACAATTCCAACCTGACATTTGTATTGCTGTTCATGGTAACTTAGTAAAATATCTATTTAAGAGGCATAGCAAGTTGGTCAGTCATTGTTCTATATTGTATTAAAAATATATTTGCTCAATGTATGTCACATTATTCTGAACAAAACTAATACAAATCAATAGCTGAAAGTAAGCTCACCATTGTGGTGAATGGGCATCTCATAAAAGTGAAAGGTTTAATCTAGTTATTAAATAAACTATGATTATACTTGGTTCTTTATAAGGGCCCCAGATCCAAATCCCATACAGAGCCATAGAGTAAAAGAATAACATTCTGTCTGCCTGAAGCCACCACAAGGGGGAGCTAACTGCAATCTCTTATGATTGGCTTCAATGTGTAAACAGTAATCTCCCTCTAGTGGTGAATGTAGGATCCCAGTGCATTTTCCACCCTGTCTATGCAGGAGACTTGGAGTTTTGGCCACTCTAGAGACATAGTAATACATGTATTAGCACATAATGTTGGACCTATTAATATAAAATACCAAAATGGCGTTCAAAAGTGAACGTTTAACTAAGTTTTTACGTACTGCACTAGAGTGATTTCAAGGAGCCATCTACTGACACCATCTAAAATACATCTACAATGACTAATGTGGAGTAACCAAGACACTAAACTGTATTACCAAAAACATAAAACTACCAACTAAGTTCACCTTTGAACACCACTTCATTCTATACATATAGAGTAAAATGCATAAAAAGTTAGTAACTCGGCAAATAAATGGATTATATTCATCTTGTACTGATCACGAGTGAGTCCATTGATCCTCTACAGCTGCATTCAAAATTCACATCAGCCGGAATATACTGCTTGATCAGTGTCTGCACAGAGCAAGTTGTAATAATTTGTATTCTGGGAGATATTGGGGGAGATTTACCAGAGCACTGTTACTCTCTGTAAGGGCCCATTCAGACGGCTGCATGAACGGGTCCGCATCCTTTCCGCAATTCCGAATGAGACCCTAGGCAGATTTATGCACACAACTGTATTCCACTTGTTGTCTGCAAATCATAGATCCGCAAAATACGGATGCGTTCTGCATTTTTTCTGCGGACCCACTGATGTGGTTCGCATTTTTCAGACATTCTTTTTGCGGAACAGACATATAGATGCAGAAAGCAGAAGTACGATCCATGTATTTTCCGGATCTGTATGTCTATTCTGCAAAAAAGATAGAACGTGTCCTATACTTGGCCGCAAAATGAGGAGGACCACTGAGCCATTAAAGTCAATGCCCGCCCCCCCCCCCCCCAAAAAAAAAATAATTATATAGAAAGTAAAGTACATACGTTCGTGTGCATGAGGCCTTAAAGTTTTTCCCTCTGTATACCAGGTTCGAAAAGGTTGTGTCTAACCTTGAAGCCAACAAAACCTGCGATCCTCCCCTGTCCCCTGAACATAAAAAAAACAAAAAGAAAAAAAAAAAAAAAAAAAAAAAAAAAACACACCTCACCTGTGCGTGGTCCAGCTGCTTCTCCATTCCTGGCCACTTCCGGTCCCCCTAGGACAGTGATGGCTAACCTCCAGCACTCCCAACATGCTCCATTCATTTCTGTGAAGTTCTAAGAACAGCCAAGCAATTGTGTATGTTAGGAGTTGTAGTTTTACCACATCTGGACTGCCGGAGGTTAGCCATCACAGCCCTAGGACCAGGAAGCTGCTTAGTCCTATGACTTCTGCAGCCAACCACAGGCCTCAGTGATCACAGTTGCTTTAACAGTACATCACAACTGTGACATAGTTTTTAAAGGATAACTGTCAAATTTTCATAAAAAAATCAATTTTAGCATATGTTACTGCTGCAGCAGCATTATGCATAAAGCAATCTTTAGTTTCTTCACTTAGCACTATTTTCCTTGAGTTTTCCCTATAGTTACGGCTGTTTTGAATCCTACATTATGATGGCTCCTCTGCCAGTTCTCTGAGGCTAAAACTGCATTCCCTCAGGTCACATACAAACTTGCTGTAGCCAGCAGCTTCCTGACAGCCAATCAGATTGGATTACTGAGTGACACGCCTCCTCACTCTGAAGCCGAATGCAGGCATGAAGTGTGAGGGACCACCCCCCTGTCTTCCTAGTCGGAGACAGATGAGCCACAGCAACGGTCTTTTAAGGGAGCAGTGGAAAGGGACAGGAGACATTAATGAAAGCTGTTATTATAAGGTAATTACAGATCTTTTGGCAATCATTGACAGACTTACTCAGGTATACATGCCTAGCTCTAATAAACTAGCAAATAAAACCAAAATATGACAGTTACCCTTTAAGCCCCTGTGACTGTCCACAGCGGTCCCGGAAATAAGCCACTTCCTTGTAATGCAGGGTCATTATATGTTCGGGGGACAGGGGAGGATCCCAATGTCGGCTCCAAGGCCAGATGACTCCTTTAATAAATGCCCCCACAGTGCTTATACTAGGCTTGTACAGTGGTCTCCCTTACAAAAATCTAGACAAGCTGGTAATGAGGTGTCTACAATTCTGACGTACTGAAGCAGCAACCAGCAGAATTGTGAATACAGCTCTGGCCTATAATACAAACTCCAACTCTTCAAGATCAGTTCAAGAGAAGTAACAAAAATTACTAAACTTTTTGTACAGATCATAATATATTTTCAGGTTTGGCACACATATACATTTGGGGTGCTTCAGATGATTGCTCCCTCTGGAACTGTAAAACCTTTGCAGTAGAAGCAGGTAAGAGACATTCATTTTATCCAGTGCAGCGTTAAGTAAAATAACATGATACAACTGCTTACAATACGGTTCACATCACGATACATCATCAGCTACATTCAGGTCTCTTGAGAGATCCTCGCCACACATAAGGCTACTTTCACACTGGCGTTTCTGGGTCCGCCTGTGAGATCCATTTCAGGGCTCCCACAAGCGGCCCAAAACGGATCAGTTCAGCCCCAATGCATTCGGAATGGTTAAGGATCCGTTGAGAATGCATCAGTTTTTGCTCCGTTGCGTCTCCATTCCGCTCTAGAGACGGACACCAAAAAGCTGGTGTCCGCCTGGCGATGCGGAGACAAACGGATCTGTCCTGACTTACAATGTAAGTCAGTGGGGACGGATCTGTCTGTTTCCGCCTCCAGAGCGGAATGGAGGTGCAACGGAGTCAAACTGATGCAATGTAAGTCAGGACGGATCCGTTTTGACTTAGACTTTTTTTTTAAAGAATAATGCAAACGGATCCGTTCTGAACGGATACAAGCGTTTGCATTATCAGTGCGGATCCGTCTGTGCAGATACAAGACGGATCCGCACCGAACGCAGTTGTGAAAGTAGCCTAAAATCCAAGGCAGTACAGTATGAAAGGCACATTAGTATATTGAGGCACGTAAACATAAGGCAAGGTTTACAGCTACAGCACCGAACATTGTGCGCGTTTAACTGAAATCCGGTTTGGCGGTAATAGAGGGGTCTTCCCTTGTAGTGCTGCCTGTACAATACATGGATATGTTCTTCCTTCATTAACTCATTGGGTAGAGGAGCAATAAAATTATAAAGTGAGGCTCCGCTAAGATTGGCTGAAATGCTGGAGACGGGAATAAGGGCTCATGCACAAGAAGTATTTTTTCCATGTCCGTTCATTTTTTTTTTTGTGGCCCGTATGCGGAACCATTCACTTCAATGGGGGCCGCAAAAAACCCCAGAAATGTCCGCGTGGCCGTTTCGCAAAGAAAAAAAACTAGAACATCTCCTATTTTTGTCCGCATTCTGGACACGGATATGACTGTTTTATTAAGGCAGTTCTGTTCCGCAAAAGCAGCATGCGCACGGCTGGTATCCATGTTTTGTGCGTCTGCAATATGCGGACCGCAAAACATCCAATGGCCGTGTGCATGAGCTCTAAAGGATATTCACTTTTCTTTTTTTTCTTTTTTTATCTCCAGCCTGAAGTGCTGCCCCACCCTTGGGTCATTACAATATGGAGGGACACTGAGTCAGGAGTCCTCAGAGGATTTGCATTTTTCCGTTAGCACGGATGCCTTTTTTTTATTAAAGGTGTATTTTGGTTATAACAAGAGGTGGGACCTACACCTGACATTAGATATAAGGGACAACCCTGCTATCTGCGGAGCTCCCATTGAAATGAATGACGAGGCGGTGTGCGTTTCCAACCAGCTGCTCTGTCCATTTCAGGGGGGATCCACAGGATACGGGGTTCCCAGTGATCGTTATACCCTATCCTGTGGATGGGGATAACTTGTTATAACTGGAATACCCTATTAAAGAGGTTGTCCCATATATCTAGGATATGCCTCAAATGTCAGATAGGTGCGAGTCTCACCTCTGGGACCCTCTCCTATCTCGAGAACAGATCCCCCAAAGTGAAGGGAGAGGAGCCACACATGCACAGCCGCCCTCCATTCATCGCTATGGGAGTTCTGAAAATGGTCGAGCCATCAGCTATTTTCTGAAGTCTCTTGCGGTGAATGGAGTACATGCCATGTGCGCGCTCTGTGTGCTCTCCTTCACTTCACAGGCCCCACTCTCAAGATAGGACCAGATATGCCACAAATGTTTAGATGGAAACCCCCTTTAAGAAGTTAAAAACGACAGCTCATCAGTTCATAAAATCTCATTCTCATTTACATAGGACCTATAACAGTGATGGCGAACCTATGGCACGGGTGCCAGAGGCGGCACTCAGAGCCCTCTCTGTGGGCACCTGCACTGTGAAAAAAGTCTATGGTGTACCAATGTGCCTTAGACTTTTCCTGCCATTCATCAGCGCAGGGCGCACTATGAACAGCACAGACAGGGCACTGAATGTAGGCAGGCTTTAATAGCTAAATGATAAAGTACATGGAAGATATACTATATTGAACTATAGTATTCAGGTTAAATTGCCGTGTTGGCACTTAACGATAAATAAGTGGGTTTTGGGTTGCAGTTTGGGCACTCGGCCTCTAAAAGGTTCGACATCACTGACCTATAACCTCTCCTGACATGTCCGTTTTAGTAAACATTTCTCTTCCCCATGTAATACCCAAGCCTGGAACATCTCTTCTCATAACTCTACGCTGTTCTGTTCCTCTGTTATCCCTCCAAGAAATGTATGAATAAATTGAAAACTTGAGGTTCCTTGTCCCCACAATTTCCATACTACTAGCAGTGATTGGAAAGTGTTAGGCCTCTTTCACACAACCGTTTTTTTTTCCCATTTACAGGCCGTTTTTGTGCGTTCCGTATATTCATTTCAATGGTTCCAGAAAAAAAATGGAATGTACTCTGTATGCATTCAGTTTCTGTATTTCCGTTGAAAGATAGAACATGTCCTATTATTGCCAGCAAATCACGTTCCGTGGCTCCATTCAAGTCAACGGGTCCGCAAAAAAAAAAAACGGAATACATATGGAAATACGTCCGTATGTCTTCCATTTTTGGGGAACCATCTATTGAAAATGTTATGCCCAGCCCAATTTTTTCTTTGTAATTACTGTATACTGTATATGCCATACGGAAAAACGGAACGGAAAACACAAACAAAAAACGGAACAACGGATCTGTGAAAAACGGACCGCAAAATACTGAAAAAGCCATACGGTCATGTGAAAGAGGCCTTAGGCTTAGTTCACACAAACGTGTGTGATCTGTAGCCGTATTGGGGCCCGCAAATCGCGGGCCGCAATACACGGCCACAGTTCTGTGTGCATTGCGCATCACGGATGCGGACCCATTCACTTCAATGGGTCCGCAAATCCAGAATCGCGGAACGGGACCCCTCGGAAGCACTACGGAGTGCTTCCGTGGGGTTACGTCCCGTACCTCCGTTCCGCAAAAAGATAGGACATGTTCTATCTTTTAGCGGAACGGGCGGATCGCGGAACCATTAAAGTGAATGGGTCCGCGATCCGATGCGGCTGACCTACGGCCGGCGATCGTGCATTGCGGCCCGCTATTTGCGGGCCGCACACGTTCGTGTGAACTCGGCCTTAGACTGTGTAGAGACACACCCCAAACTGGTAACACCCAGTTGTAAATGTATTCATGCATTTATAGGAGTAATAAAAGAGGAACACCACAATGCAGAATTCTAAGAAGATGCTCTAGAAATGCTATTTCATGGAGAATACAACTATTTGCTAAAGTTGACATCTCAGGAGAGCGGAGAGAGGTCAGCCCGCTCTCCTGACATATTACATATGCGAGTATGATGAAAAGCAGCATAAAAACAATAACTATCGCCCAGTGTGAGACTCACTGTTCTGTAGTAGTAATAGTGCTGTGGAGACTGATGTACCCATGGTTAGTCTTAAAGGGGTTTTCCAGAATATTTTAACTGATGATCTACCCTCTGGATCAGTCATCAGTATCTGATCGGTGAGGGTCACGGGGCCCCCGCCAAATCAGCTGTTTGAAAAGGCACCAGAGCTAGCAAGAGCGCCGCTGCCTTCTTGCAGCTTTGTCATGTGACTTCACGTTCATCGGTCACATGGCCTAGGCGCAGCTCAGCCCCACTGAAGTGAATGAGCTGCAATACCAAGCACGGCCGCTATACAATGTACGGAGGGTGAGCTCGGCGAGCAACTGCGATTGACGGTGACTTCCAAACAGCTGATTGGCTAGGGTCCCGGGTGTTGGACCCTCAGCAATCAAATGACTGATGACTGATCCTGAGAATAGGTAATCAGTTAAAATATCTTAGAAGACCCCTTTAAAAGGCATATTCCAGTTTTATCAAATAGATATTATTTTAATAACTTTTTCAGTATACTATCTGCACCAACTGCTCATGATTTTCCGGATCATCTGCTTTATGTTAAAATTCACTGTTATCTTCTAATGGGCGGGGCCTGCGTGTCAGTCACATGACCAGGACAGATCTTTAACTACTGATAGTTTAAGAAGGAAGATTCCTTATGAATGGCAGCAAGCAGAGATGGCACAGAAAGTATACTGGAAAATTGTATAATTTTTCAATATATAATAAAATGACATTTCTTTGCTGAACCAGAATACCCCTTTAAGCCTTGTTTATGCAAGCATCATACAGGTCCACTTTCCATCATCTGACTGTCAAACCTTCCCTCGCTTTAATCTGTTCCCATTCTGGATATAAGATACACAATGAAAAATGAGCCCATATTATGTGCATTTAAACACGGCCTTATCCAGAAACCATTCTGAATTTACATGGCCAGAGCTCCCCCATCTACACAGCCATCACTCACATACCAGAGCTGTAGGATATACGGTAAAGCTTTAGATGTTGGCAGAACCTGTCTATTTCAGTGGGACCGGATCACCATCTAATGTGTATGGGGGCCAGCCGACTCTCCACTGACGGCAGAGTTCAGGGAAGAGGAGGCTCAGGCTGTTGGATTTCAACATGCTTGATCCTTTTGTTTTCAGATAATCTGGCACTGGCTTTCTCTCCTTTCCCTGTTCAGGACACATGCATGCAGTGCCAATCCGAGATTAAACATTTAAGGGGGCATTCACACGACCATATGAGTTTTGCGGTCCGCCAAAAATATGGATGAACTTCGTGTTGCATCTGTTTTTTTTTGGGGGGGGGGGGGGGGGGGGGTTTGCAGATCCATTGCAACAATGCCTATTCTTGTCTGGAAAACAGACAGGAATATGACATCTTCTATCTTTTTTGCTGGACTACACATTTTTGCGGAGCCAAATAAATGCAAAAAATGCGGATCAGGCTTGCATTACTGTGAAATATACAAGTACGTGTTTGTAACATGATTGGATGCAACTTTATCTTTAAAAAGTATAAAAATATTCTTACTAGTGTTGAAAGAAGCGAGCTTCAGATGCTTCATCCGAAGTCGCTTTGTTCAAAACTTCGGAATAATACTGTACGTAGATTCGTCTCCATATAGTATTAGAATGTATGGGCTCTGATGAGCCAAAGTTATTGAATAACTTTAGTAGTTGATTTTTAAAGTGGAAAACCACTTTAAAACTTGAAACCGAATTCAGCTTCGGTTCCGACTAGTACCTGGGAACCGAAGCAGAGTTTGGTTTCAAGTTTTAAAGTGGTTTTCCACTTGAAAAAAAAACAACTACTGAAGTTATTTAACTAAGTCACGCGCAACTTTGAGAATAACTTTCTTCGGCTCATCGGAGCCCATACATTCTAATACTGTACGGAGACGAATCTCCGCACAGTATTATTCCGAAGTTTTGAACGAAGCATCTGAAGTTCGCTTCGTTCAACACTAATTCTTACCATATGACCAGAGATGAATGTAGGGAGCTGCATAGATGAAACGGGCAGTGTAAACTACATAGTCATGTTAGCAGTGTGACAAGGGTTAATAGTGGGATTTAATCCCTTTATACTGGCCCGTGGCTTCTATAATATAACAAATGAGATGTTCTACACGTCGGTTTCATAAATGAGCGCAGATCTTACATGCCACTATTACAGTAGATACACAGCGGTGGTTTAAAAATAGGATTTTCTTGTCACGTAGCTGAAAGCTGCAGAAATACTATATTTATAGCTCTATTATATAGACTCCCATATGAAGTCACCGATTGTAGAAATATTCTACCTTCCATGTCACCTAACAGTGAATATATCTGACGACTGGTGTTAAACAATGCCTTCTCCGGACAAAAAAAAACAAATCCATTTTCAATTATGGCATTCTCAGTCAAGATTCCAAAGGGCCTCTGGAAAATGAGACCCGGATTCTAATTGGCAGCTATGGACAACGGAGTCGCTCTTGAGATTTGCGAGGCCGGGTTAAGAACATAAGTTTGACACCTTCCACATCAATGCCCTCAGAGGTCTACTTACCCTATTCTATTGCCATGTGCAATTAATGATGAACTCATCATGGAAACACATTGTGGATAAAGGTATGGATGGCGTTCTCTCTTAAGGCGTCCATACACCATCAATAGCTGGTGGTCAAACACTCTTTTAGCCTACAGCTATTTTACCAGGCTGAACCTAGTATGCAGGTATTGTCGGTGGTGAGAAGGGAATAAGCCACTGCCAGCCGCCTCTGGTTGTGGCTTATCTCCCTTGTGAACAATAGAATCAGGTGTTAAAATTCAACATGCCTGATTCTTCTTTCCCCAAAATCATCCTTCATGGAAAGTCATCTCACCTCTATAGACGTAAGATGTATGGACACCTTTATTTCCACCAATAGTTAGCCTGTTGAGATGGTTAATAGTATAACGGTCATAGGCATACCTATAGACCAGTAACGTGCAGAAGTTCCTTCTCACGAATGTCGTTTTACAACAGAATCACAATATCCTTGTCCATAAGAGCCTTATATATACAGCTATGACCTAGGCCAAGAAGACCACATAGACCAGCTTTTATGTCTAGTGTCCAGTGATGAGACTATTAAAAAGTTTTACAATGAAAACAGTCTACTCAAATGACAGAAGATCTGGATGAGGACCCTCGTTATCTAAAGTTGGTTTCCTTGGCCAAGAATGGTTGCCTTGGCCTTCTATAAGGTCCTCGTGGCTGGAGCAGGATTTCACCCCTATTTTGTCAGAGTTGTGAGAGGATTCCTTAAGATTTGTGTCAGAGGACTCCTTGTGAATAAGGTCAGGGACAGACAGTGCTTTCTCCGGAAAGACTTCATTTTGGCTCTCTGTAGATTCTGAAACAACAGCTTCAGCTTTTCCATTAGGTAATGTATTTGGAAGGCATGTGGGCATTTGAGGATCGCTGATTTCAGTGACATTTTCAGAAGTGACATCAATGGCTAAATCCAAGCTAACTGCAGGAGAAATAACTTGCTTTTCTGGACTGCTCAATACAGGGTTTGGAGAGATCATCATATCTTGAGTTGTCTTCAAAGCTCGGGAGACTCTCTTTTTTATTACTGGTGGAGGTGGTTCAAGTCTGGGGAAAGTCTCAATAAACTTGGATCTGAAACAGTTGACACAACAATATTCAGTGTGGAAATTCAGCAATGTAAATAAATCTGATTTTAAAACACACACATAAATTACACCATGAATACAACGGTCATTATGCAAACTTAAGTGGGTGTAAGGCATACAAGGGAATCCAGGTGTGAAAAACCACGCTGTCTGATTGGATAATTATTTTATGTAACTCATATCAGACCTCACATACATAATTATATTCAGGTATATACAGTGGAGGAAATAATTATTTGACCCCTCACTGATTTTGTAAGTTTGTCCAATGACAAAGAAATGAAAAGTCTCAGAACAGTATCATTTCAATGGTAGGTTTATTGTAACAGTGGCAGATAGCACATCAAAAGGAAAATCGGAAAAATAACTTTAAATAAAAGATAGCAACTGATTTGCATTTCATTGAGTGAAATAAGTATTTGAACCCCTACCAACCATTAAGAGTTCTGGCTCCCACAGAGTGGTTAGACACTTCTACTCAATTAGTCACCCTCATTAAGGACACCTGTCTTAACTAGTCGCCTGTATAAAAGACACCTGTCCACAGAATCAATCAATCAAGCAGACTCCAAACTCTCCAACATGGGAAAGACCAAAGAGCTGTCCAAGGATGTCAGAGACAAAATTGTAGACCTGCACAAGGCTGGAATGGGCTACAAAACCATTAGCAAGAAGCTGGGAGAGAAGGTGACAACTGTTGGTGCGATTGTTCGAAAATGGAAGGAGCACAAAATGACCATCAATCGACCTCGCTCTGGGGCTCCACGCAAGATCTCATCCTCGTGGGGTGTCAATGGTTCTGAGAAAGGTGAAAAAGCATCCTAGAACTACACGGGAGGAGTTAGTTAATGACCTCAAATTAGCAGGGACCACAGTCACCAAGAAAACCATTGGAAACACATTACACCGCAATGGATTAAAATCCTGCAGGGCTCGCAAGGTCCCCCTGCTCAGGAAGGCACATGTGCAGGCCCGTCTGAAGTTTGCCAATGAACACCTGAATGATTCAGAGAGTGACTGGGAGAAGGTGCTGTGGTCTGATGAGACCAAAATAGAGCTCTTTGGCATTAACTCAACTCGCTGTGTTTGGAGGAAGAAAAATGCTGCCTATGACCCCCAAAACACCGTCCCCACCGTCAAGCATGGGGGTGGAAACATTTTGCTTTGGGGGTGTTTTTCTGCTAAGGGCACAGGACAACTTATTCGCATAAACGGGAAAATGGACGGAGCCATGTATCGTGAAATCCTGAGCGACAACCTCCTTCCCTCTGCCAGGAAACTGAAAATGGGTCGTGGATGGGTGTTCCAGCACGACAATGACCCAAAACATACAGCAAAGGCAACAAAGGAGTGGCTCAAGAAGAAGCACATTAAGGTCATGGAGTGGCCTAGTCAGTCTCCGGACCTTAATCCAATCGAAAACCTATGGAGGGAGCTCAAGCTCAGAGTTGCACAGAGACAGCCTCGAAACCTTAGGGATTTAGAGATGATCTGCAAAGAGGAGTGGACCAACATTCCTCCTAAAATGTGCGCAAACTTGGTCATCAATTACAAGAAACGTTTGACCTCTGTGCTTGCAAACAAGGGTTTTTCCACCAAGTATTAAGTCTTTTTTTGTTAGAGGGTTCAAATACTTATTTCACTCAATGAAATGCAAATCAGTTGCTATCTTTTATTTAAAGTTATTTTTTCGATTTTCCTTTTGATGTGCTATCTGCCACTGTTACAATAAACCTACCATTGAAATGATACTGTTCTGAGACTTTTCATTTCTTTGTCATTGGACAAACTTACAAAATCAGTGAGGGGTCAAATAATTATTTCCTCCACTGTAGTTGGACTCCCAATAATGGTGTAATAGTAAATGCATACTGACTTTGGGACAGTAAGAATGTCAAACACACAGTACAGGTATTCAGAGCACACTTGTAGTGTGGCCTATGGATCTCCATGTGCATCTGTACCCAGGGTGCGTGAGGAAAACCACAGTTCTAGCAGAAGACAATATCAGTACATCAAACATATTTGTAGACTATTTCACTTCACCCCTAAGTTCTCTGCCTAGAGACGAACATAAATTTAAGATTTTGGCTGCCTGCAGCCACCAATAACGGGAGGACTGCTATGAAGCCTTAGATATAGAGATATTTTTTTTTTAGATATGTCAGTGGTTAGCTTAAGAAGTGCCAAGTTTCAGTCTGCAAACTTTTTCCCTTCATTTCCAGCCCCTGATATGCATTTTGCAGCCTATTCCTAGTTTCAGACTTTTCTTATGTGGATATGTTCCTAACAGTAAGGCATCTTGCACACGTGGCCCGGAGATGCAGAATGGAAGCACAGATCGGAGAATTTTTTGCGGTGCGGACGGATCACGGACCCATTCAAGTTGAATGGGTCTCGATCTGTCCTGGCCACCGCACGGACGTTGCCCGTGCATTAGGAACCGCATATTGCGGTCCCCAATGCACAGAACGGATGCACAACGTTCGTGTGCAAGAGGCCTAATACATGCTGAATTTGAGGTCTGTGTGCCCAGACTGCTGCTGTCTTCGCTAGCTCTCATCTATCAGCACAGCTTGATTCTGTACTGCATTCCCCTTCTGCAGCTCATAATGGATCTCATCTCCCCTATGCTGATACTCACGGTGTGTGATTCCTGCCTTCAAAAGTTTGAAGAGGTTGTCCTTTTTTCACTGATACACATTGCGATTCACCCCCTCCCCGTGCAAATTGCCCTTTTTACACTCCTCCCTATGCGCATCTCATACAGTACAGCTTGTATGACCTGCCCTCCCTGAAGCCTTGGATGCTTCCCTTCCTATCCACATTCTTATCTCCTGGGTACAATCTCCTCCGATCCCTTGCACTAGCTCTGACACTGAGAAAAGGAAAGGGGAGTGCCGAGAGAGCTGGCACAGCCAGAAACTGTGTAATGTGGCATTTATTTCAGAAGCAACAGCTCAGTCGGCTATCTGAAGGCGTTGTACAGCATCTACAGCAGCAAAATAGTAGAACTTTTTTTTAAATGAAGACTATTTAGAAAGATGCTGAATTTTGAATTTAGGAAGCATTGTGCCCATAGCCTTTAATAATAAAAGCATGCTCCTAAGCTGCCTCTAGTGGTGAATACCAGGAGACAGCATATATTATTTAATTATGTCTATGCAGGGAATGTGACCTCAGTATCTGAAAAATGGCATTCTGACATCTACAATAATCAGCTAAGAAGGTTGGACTTAAAAAATGGCATGTTGTTAAAAAGTGGAGATTCAGTATAAAGGATAAATGGGGTTCACCGCAATTATTAAAGTGCAATTCCATCCATATACAAATCAATGCAATAATGGACCAGGACTCACATTTCCTCATCTCCAAGACTGAGGGTCCGCTCCTTGTTGGCTAGCACAGATGCTACGTTCTTGTTGACTTCTGTGATACCAATATCCCCTCGGTCAGCTTCTTTTCTTCGTAGAAAATCATTCACTTTGGCTCCAACTGCCTTTCCCAGGTTCTTTAAGTGCTGGGTACTGCCTGCTAAAATGCTGACTCCTGGCAGATCAGAGTTACTCTGAGTAGATTTTGTCAGCTGACTTAATGAAGAGCTTGGCTGTAGCTTTGGCATGGGTGAGGCATTTGAGTTCTGGAACATGCTTTGGTCAACTGTGAACGAAACATAAATGGTAATGGTTACTAAATGTAAGGGAACATAAGTTATCTTAGAACATCAGTGTACAATGCAGAAGACATCAAGTTGACACTGAACACTAGCAGACAGTGCATACAGTGCCTCCTTTGACTGTATCTTAAAGGTGTTATATCACAAATTAAGAATAGAATAATGGCTTCAGTTACTCCAGATATTTTAAGTATAGCGATGCAAAACTCATTGTAATTTTCACTCTTTTTCTCTTTTGTTGCTCACATATATGCAGCACTTGTCCCTTCCCTTTCTGTGGGTGGGCCACAGCTTATCCCATGTGACAATCAAGCACCTACATCTCCCAGGAGTGCATTGCAGTCAGCTCATGTTAACCCCTTCCTAGAAAATATTATCTGACACACGGCTCAGGCAATTTATCTAATAAATAGCATTATGGATTATGGTATCTAATGCCCCCCATTATTTCCTTCTTCACTGTCTACAGATAGGAATGAATGAATGGTGTCTGGTCTGCTTGACCTACTTCAATACAAGATCACTACGCCACTGGGAGAAGGAAGGGAGCAGGGAAGCCACTGAGCACATTAGATCACTAAATGCAAGAGAAGGTGGACCAGAATATTGACCGCAGGAGAATTAGTAAGGGGCGCCATCAGAGAGCAAAATGTTATGTAAAAAACATCTCAGAATGTTATTTTTGCATGTTTATTGCAATAATACTTCATTTGAAATGCCAAATTCACTGCATAATTAGTGGGACAACCCCTTAGATGGGTGGTGTCACGAAACATATCCTACATTTTTCTAACTACCACCTGGATCTGAATACTTTTGTAATTGCTTGTAATTAAAAGATCTAGTATAGCCAGTGAGCTATTCAATGAAATGTATGTGTACAGCACCACCTGCTGTTTGTTCTTTTCCGTTTTTTTGTCCATCTCACTGAGCTGGAGGAACGTGCTGAAATACCAAGTACAGCTGCTATACAATTTACAGTGCTGTGCCTGGTGAGCAGGGGGAAGGCCGCGGTGATCACAAGAGCGCCATTGCCTTCTCAAACAGCTGATCAGCGGAGATCCCGCATGTCGGACCTCCACGATCAGATACCGACGACCTATCCAGAGGATACGTAGGTCATAAGGTCTGAAGTCTTGGAAAACCATTTTAAATTACTATTATTGTCACTAATGGTCATGTCCAAAAGGCACTTTTATATGGGCTGATCATCCTGACCATTGCCAAACATGCCCAGCAATTACCCAACAAATGAGCAAATACGTGCATAAAAAAAATCATGTTTCTGTGCAGCACATCTCCCTGTGTATACGAGTGATAAGCTACCAACATATTCTAACTGCACGGTGAGGAATGATCGTAGTAACGGTCGTTCGTCCCCATACTTTGCTGCTTGTAGCTAATCTACATGCTAGATTATTGATCAGAGCTCGTTACAGCCAGAAAATCAGCCTGTGTAAAAGGACCCTACGTCTATGACCCGTTTTAGGCAAGCTGCGTCTGCCGATCCATTTTTTTTTTCAGCTTCAATTTGCATATCACTTGCACTTATGGGACTATCAAACTACTGGGTCCATAGGAAAAAATAGATTGGGCCGCGGTGCCACCATGAGCACCAGTAGCAGCAAAGGACTTCAGATGCAAAAAGCTGATTATTATTATGGTCTCCACACTGTCCTTTCCTCTTCCCATTGGTCTGTGGTCAATCAAGGCTCCATTTCTATTATCCGATGCTATAACTAGCTGCGTCTCAGCTCTGGACCCTATAGCAGCTACCTTGCCAGTTATACTCCTGTTTCTATGTATGTTATACCAAGTCCTCTCCACATATCCAACACTGGCTGAACGGTCTTTCTCTGGCCAAAACCCCCACATAGCATGATCATGCACTTTAGGCTCATTGTGCGCTGTGTTTGGGGTATACATTAAAAGGTATCCTTTCAGGTCTCTGAGGGCCGTATAAAGTAGCGACAGACATGCAGTTACCGTGCACCAGGGGGCATAGTGAGAAGCTCAGGGGCCCTGGTGCAAGAGGTCAGCTTGGGCCCCCTTCTCTCAGTGCTTTGTGGCCAGGGGCAAGGTAGCACATAGCCTTCGTGCTGCCTGAGGCACAAATTGAAACCCGAATCCCCCCCAAACCCATGCCAAATTCTTTCTTGACCTAACCTTCCCTCCTGCCAGAGGTCATGTAACTTGACCAGCATGCACTTTCTCACAGCCCCATCTACGTCATGTGACATCATCAATCACATGAAGTAGGCGCAGCTCGCTGTGCTCAATGAGCTGAGAGAAGGCCACGGCACTACTGTGAGCACCGGTGCCCTCTCAAACAGCTGATCGGTGGGGGTCCTGGGTGTCAAACCCCCCTAATCAGATTTAAAAAAAATCTCGTAAACCCCCTTTAATGTATACGTTCTTAGAAATGGGTGCACATTACCATGTAGGTGAGAGGTTTCCTTTAAATCTACGGCAATATAGTATACAAAGTTATACTGGGGAGGGGGAATTACCTCTTGACATAGCCTGCCATGATCCATACCTAGCATACAGTGTAATATAATCATACCTTAACGCCTCTAAAGGAGGTTGGAAAAGCATCTGCCAGGCACCTCTAGAGCCATTCCTATCATGGAACTTCCTCCAAGGGTCAATTGACCCAGGGGGCTGGACGTCCTACAAACATATCAGATCAACAAAACCTAAAGGATCGGCCAACATTAATGATTACAGATAGATTAGACAACCACAACAGCAAGGTCACCACACAGTTACAGCCAAGGACAACACAGCGATACTGCAAAAAGTAGAAAATCACAGAAAGCACAGAGTGCCAAGTCACAGAGGGGGTAGCCTTCAGGTTCCACAAATACAACTGGCCATCAAAGGGCAACATGAAAGTCTTACCTTACTCAGAATACCCGGACAGCAAGTTAAGGAGGAAATACAAAAACATTTGAATCCAAAAATATATTTATGAAGCACTACACATGCATGGGGTCTATTGCTATGGCACTGGGCAGATGTGCCACCTCAAAGTATGGGCAAGCAGGGTGCCAGGCATTCCCACAAACAGATAAGAAAAGGATGAACAGATTTGTAACAACGTCTCGTTAGAGGATAACCGGTCACCTGGTCTAGTTACTGGACATTTATTTACTGGATGACAGAAGGAAGTATTCAGTGAATTAAAGGGTGTCTGTCATCAGTTCTGACCCCTCAAAGCTGCTGAAAGCACTATATATGTGATGGGGTTGGGGAAGTATTAGCATACCTTGTGTGAATGTTATACAACGCTGCAAGAAACCAATCACAAGTGCCCAGGAGGTGGACCCTTCATGTTCAGTGACTTGAGCTGAGTGCACGGAACACTTCCCAGCCCTTCCGAGTGATGTCTCTAGCAGTCTAGTGATTGGACACTACAGCTGTCTCTCAGTGCGGGGGGGGGGGGGGGGGGGGGGCACTGCACATGAAGGGATTGCCTCGTAGACACCTGTGATGGTGGGTCCTCAGCTATGGCCATCACACGAGGTATGTCTACACTGCTCTCCCTGACACCTATATAGTGCTATCAGCAGTTTAGAGGGGTCAAAACTGCTGACAGAATCTCTTTAAAAGTCGCTGGAAAATCATACATTTTAGGGCTCATGCACACGAACGTGTGCGCCCCATACTCGTGCTGCGGACCACAAATAGTACTCACTTGAATAGGTCTGCGATCCACAAGATCTAGTCTGTTTTTTGTGGTGCAGAGGCGCGGACCAAAATCCCACAGAAGTGCTCCGTAATGCTTCCACGGGCTTCCACTCTGCACCAATCCGTGTCTTGAGGGCCGCAATACGGGCACGGGCCACAGACGATTGTGTGCATGAGCCCTCATACAAGTTCAAGTGAAAGAGACGTAGACTCTCTTTGGTTAAGGCCTCGTGCACATTTTCCATGGACATATGCTATTCACATTTTCCACAGACAGAACACGTACCTATTGATTGTAATATGCTTGTTTACACATCAGTGGTTTTCCACTGACCAAAAAATCATGTAGACATGCACTACTTTGGTCCGTGATGCTGACCAAACACTCCCATTGAAGCCTATGGGTCTGTGAAAATCCACTGACATAACACGGATGGCATCACATCATTATTTTCAAGGCAGGGATTAGCACTTTTCAAACCCATCGGATAATTCATGGGGGGAGTCTTTAGGCTGCGTATTGTCGGGTAGATTTTTCAGCCAGCGTGAATGCGCTCTCACACGTGTGCCTTAGCGCTAGCTGCACCTGGTTATTATGTCACGTTGCAAGTCTGGCCACAGCCTGGCAATTAGCGGTAAACCACAAGCACTACCTGCGGCTGCTAATGGCCATGTAATAGTACCTTTCAAAAGCAAACTCTGGTAAAATATGGAGTTGCCTACTATAATAATTATCATGTCAGGATCAGATTATTAAGATCTTTTAATGAATAATAACCCGTACTTGACAATGCTTCTTAACGGAAAACGTGGCCAGTGGGAGGAATCCCTGGAACTTCAGAACGATGATCACATCCAGAGAAAGCAGTCGCTGAGTGAAAACAGTTATACTGTACTGCAAGAGCAACACACTTGGGTGGGTACGGGTTTTCACCAAAATGACTCCGCGGGTGTATGGAGACTTATTTTTTAGGCAATGCTCCATTAGAAAAATTTATGTAATTTAGCTCCTGTCAGCCAAAGCAAAGACTCCTCCGAAAGGAACAACCCATCTGCAGACAGCGGCTTCAGAGCTCTTCCTCCTCCACACTACAGCGAGGGTTCTGACTGGATGAGAAGCCTTACATGCAGCCGGCCAGTTCCTATCTCATATAGTGATTGGATATCACTAGGGTATGCCATCCCTTTCCAACCTCTTGACTGTCACCGATCTTGAGAATGCTGCTGATCCTCTTCAGTCTTTCCCTGCACACTGGCACCTCAGCCACACAGCAGTGCAAAAAACGGAAACAGCCCCATTCACTTAAAGGGGTTGTCCGACTTCAGAAAAAGGCATTTATCATGTAGACTACAACTGACTTACTAATGTATTGTTATTATCTGTGTTGCTTCCTTTGCTGGGTTGATTCATTTTTACATCAAATTATACACAGCTCGTTTCCATGGTTACGGCCACCCTGCAGTCCATCAGCGGTGGTCGTGCTTGCACACTAAGAAAAAGCGCCTCTCTAGTGGCCAGGACCATGGGAGCACACATAGGAAAAAGCACCATCCTATAGTGTGCAAGCATGGCCACCACTGGTGGATTGCAAGGTGGTCATAACCATAGAAACATGCAGTGTTTAATGTGATGGAAAAATGAATCCACCCAGCAAAGGAAGCAATAGGGACAAGCACAATACATTAGTAAGTGTCTTTCTCTATATCATAAATGCCATCTGCTGAAGTGACGCAACCCCTTTAAATGTGAGGTTCCCAAGTGCCCTACACAGTGGGGGGTGGGGTCAGTAAGCCAATGTCCTGACCCTGCATTTATCACACTCAGACTCCTTCATAAATGGCCAATAAAGTAATTTAGTAATAAAAAATGTACTGTAGTAAAATGTTAACATCAGCCTTTTTCTCACCATCATGTAAGTAAGTAAGTAACTCAAAAACACTTTCATACACTTAATAATTGTAAGAAATCTATGAAAAAGTTAAAAAAGCTCTATAATGTATTTCCTGGAAATGCAAAGTGTAAACGGACAGTAGGTGTGGACCCATTATTCCAACTAACCAGCTTGCCTTTGGGCTAAACCTAAGGGCACTGTCCTGGTGGTTTCCTGGAATTCACTTGTTAACCCATGTACAGGGATCTGGACTTCGCTGCAGAGAACGAACCAGACTGCTACCTCCTGTCTGCCTGGGAAAGCAGGACAGTGGTGAACATGGGTTGCCAGCCTAACACAGAGAATCATGGAAGTTTGAATGGAAATAGAAGAAACATGTAAAAAAAAAGTGCTCGCCATAAAAGGGTTGTCCGGGAAAAAATTACATTTCATAGATCCCCGCAGCCTGCCTCTGCTATGGATAGATTCATACTTACCTGTTATCCACAGCTCCGTTCCTGTGCACTGGCTCCTGTGTGTCTGTCTTCTGGTCCTCGGTTTGTTTACTTACTCTCTGATCATGACTGGACTCAGCAGTGACGTGTTTACAAGAGACACATCACCACTGAAGCCAGTTATTGGCTGCAGCGGAGCAGATTATCATTCCTGTGCCAGAGACGAATTAAACAAACCGTAGACCAGAAGACCGACACACAGGAGCCAGCGTGCAGGAACAGAGCGGCAGGGAGAAGGTAAGTAAATTCTATCCATGGCAGAGCCAGGCAGCGGGTACCTGTGAAAAGTTATTTATTCCTGATAAACCCCTTTAGTGCAGTCTTTCTGTTCTGCCTAGCAGTTCGGAGATGACTGCAGCAAGCATAACCAATAGTTAACTTCCTGCTCTGGTCTTAAGAGGACTAACTTACTACTGAACATGTGCAGCACAGATTCAGGCATTGTAACTAAGAACCTTGGAACAGCATGAAGCTATCAAGCATAAGGGACAGGGGAGAACGAAGGAGAGGTGAGAACTGATCATCTATCACCACTAGAACACCCTGCTTATAGTATAAGGACAGGAGAGAACACAGGAGCGGTGAGAACTGATCATCTATCACCACTAGGACACCATGCTTATCACTGCTTATAGTATAAGGACAGGAGAGAACACAGGAGTGGTGAGAACTAATTCTCTATTACCACTAGAGCATCCTGCTTATCACTGTTTATAGTATAAGGGACAAGAGAGAACACAGGAGATGTGAGAACTGATTATCTATCACCACTAGAGCTCCCTGCTTATCACCTTTTTTTATAAATAAGAGCCTAAGGCTTCTTTCACAATTGCGGTATAGTTTCAGCAGGCTGTTTGGGCAGAGAACAGCCTGCCAGAGCTCTCTGGATGTTACTGCAATGCCCTCTGGCCCCATTGACTATAATGGGGTGCGGCGGAGATCCGGCCCTTATCTGGCAAATATGCCAGGGTTTGGCCAGACAAAAACAACCGCTATGTGACGGCTGGACAAAAATCACTTACGTCACGACAACTGGTCATGTGACAGAAATGAAGCAGGTCACCTCTGTAATTGGCTGCAGCAGTCGCGTGTCGCCCGTTGACAGATGTTGATCTCAGCAAAGCAGGGGAGGAGGAGCCGGTATGGGAGTGTTAAGACACCGAACCCAGCGGTGGGGACCAGTAAGTATGATCTCCACTGCGAGTTGGCCACTCTGGCAGGACTGTCCGAATACGCCTATATGCCTTTTTCACACAGTCAGTGTTTGGGCCGTGATTTTCATCAGTGATTGTGAGCCAAAACCAGGTGTAGGTCCAAACCAAGAACAGGTGAAGATCTCTCCCTTATACCTAATTTCTGTATAAGTCAAACGGTAAATAGCTGATGAAGTCTCAGCCTCTTGAGTTTCTTAGGACGAAAGATGAGCACAATCGCAGGAAAGAAAACTTACTACAAGGAAGAAATATGACCCAATGCTTGCTCTGCTCCGTTTCTGGTGGGCAGGTACAAGTGTCATAAGGGCTGTTCATCAGGAGACAGAACTGGTCATTGACGATTACCTTTATGAAGATAGTGAAAAATGTATTTCTCATATATCCTAACAGTTCTGTTGTTCATGAGACTGTGGAACGGACAGAGAAAGGGGCTGAATTTAATGTCTACCAATTAGATCCCCTCCAAAAGATATCTCTCTAGTACCATATATGGGTAGCTACCCAGTAAGATCAATGTTCAACCCTTTATAGCCCTTCTGTAGAAATGACTGTTTCAGAGTTTTTGCTTCTCATCAGTACAGAGTAGGGTGAGGTTATTGCATGTAATGGGGCTGTCCCATGATTTGGGATTCACATGTTGAGTATGATTTCATCACATACAATAATATAGGTCGAGTAAGTAAAAGCCATAATTTGATCAGTTGTGGGTAGTAATAACTACGGTACTTTCCACTTGCTCACTGGTAGTGCGTGTTGTGCTTGCAGCTTCCTGTAGGAAGATCATCCGAGAGACCGAAGGAGAAACCTGGGTTAAGATGTGTAAGGGGCTCAGCATTTCTCTCAAAGTTTTACCATGATGAATCATCCATGGATCATTCAACAAGGGAGCGATGGAAACCCGTCATTTATTAGCTCATGGGTGGTAAATAATATTCTTTGTGCATGGACTAACACAGCAGTGTGTGATAGTCAGGCTGAAATCTTGATCTTCAGAAGAAAAGAATGTGCCAATGACCAACAATGGCAGGAAAGGAATTGTTGGCAGTATTACTCGTCTATACAGATCAATTTGTTTTCCCATTTGTCCCACCTAAAAACATTAAAGAATTTCTCCAGGAATGATAATAATTTCAAAGGGCTGCTAGCCACCTGGCCTAGTATGTGTGGAGGACTGATTGTCACCACTTGCAGGGCACTAGACACTGCATTATTCTAGTAATGATGCAACCCTGCCTACGATATGCCATTATGGCTGAGCAGCCTGACAGGAACACTCACCACTATGTAGTAGATGTAAGTGCCACCGCGTAGTATGAAGTGAGGCCCCTCACCCCTCTTAGGCAGCTCTGCAAGTGGTGGCAACCAGTCCTGCTCACATTCTAGGAAAGTCTGCTAGCGGCCATTTGAAATCTATAAATAATATTTTGTTAAACCAATGCATTTTTATTGTTCTCAGAATCTCGTCCATCTAAAAAAACAAAGTTGAGCTCCATGACAAAACATGGACAAGAGCCCACTAAATTCTCCCGCTCTCCAAAAACCCTACAGCCACCTTGTCATTCCAAGCCCCAGCATTAACAACAAGAACACCCAATACCCAGGACACCCTGAGGGTATGCAAGTCACTGGTACCAAATGAGACTGGATACGGCTGCGCTGCTTGCTGACACTGCTTCCTGACTGTCCCATCGTGGTCGACATGTCAGAAAAGGTCGCAGGGAAGGATTCAGCTGTGCCGTCTTTTATCAGAAATTAGAATTATTTTGGGAGATAGACAACAAAGTCAGTGCTCCAGAACCCTGTACCAAGAAGGGAGAGGACAGAGTCCAAGAGACTGGAGGCAAGCGCAAGAGAACAATCACTGCATAGTGACTGTAAATGCATGTGCAGAAAATAGTGAAAGTTTATAGTAAACTTCATACCGCTATACTGTGTCAAGGGCTTTTTCTTTTGCACGTATGTTATGTATACCATACAGCGGTTTTCATGGAGAATCCGCTATTTCTGGAGGGAACTGTGTTACATTTGGTGAATTCTTTCCAAAAGATGCCAATTGGCTACTGTGCCCAACCTGCCCCAAACAGATTAGTGTGAAGCCTTCTATGTTACTCCCTGTTAATGTTTTAGGGAGTAGCATAGAAGGCTTTCTAAGTTAGTTCTTTGGCGTCTCTTACCTTTCCTGTCCGATACCCCTGATGAAGCCAGTTAAACTGGCGAAACATATTGGGGGGCAGTGGTTAGATTTTAGGTGTCAAGCTGATGTTAGTCACTCGATAATCCAGTTAGTGAAGTGAACTGATCCGTTCAAATAGACCCTTACTAAAAGCAGCAGTATAGGGATTATACAGGTTGTGCACACCTCTTATGCCTAGCTGCACCATCAAAGAATACGCATCTAGGCTTGCTATTTTTAATCTTTCACGCACTTTTATCATTACTACTTTTTAATGAATTATATAATAAAAGGATACATTTTATTTCACTCTAATATGTTTAGGGCAAGTTGGGCACAGTAGCCAATTGGCATCTTTTGAAAAGTATCTCTTGTGAGCGGCGCTCTCCCCAAGCAGGGCCTTTTCTTTTACATTTGGTAAATTCGGCACGACATGTACTCCAATTTGCGAAGGAAGTTTGGCACACGTTACTCAGTAAATCATCTCTACAACATTTCTGCAATTCTATTCTAGTGATCGGGAGGATGCTCATCATTTTGTGCCTGTGACTCACTAAAAGGAGGGGAGACAATTTGTAAGAGAAGAAGAAAAAAAATTATGAAAAAGGGATGTAGCGTCATGTTAAAAACACGAAACGAGAAAGGATTACAAGAAGCTGCAGATAAACGTGTTAATGCACAGAGTCAAAATAAAGTACGCTAAAATTATTTTTATTATTAAATTAATTGCCGAAGGCTCTCTGCTGCACGCACGTCATCAGTGGCGTTCAGCATACCTCATGTGAAAACATAAAATGCTCCTGAGTTCTTTGTCAACCGTTATCCCCAGTGTAAGGGGATAATATCTAAACGGTGACAGTGAGCTTGGTGTTTAAAACAGGGCTACATGCATGATACCAACTGCATGTAGTTTATATTTAGTCAGATAATTTCTAAAGCTTTCTGTTGCTCTGTGATGCACCCGGTGTGAGGGGGTGACATACGATGACAACAGTGGCTTTAGTAACTTGCTCCTGATGAACCAACGAACAAGTTGGACAAGAGAAACGCGTCGAGCAAATTATTTCTGTGGAAACAGCTACAGACTGACTTGCTGACTGGAGGAGCCTAGTGGCTTGTTCCTATTTTATCACCGGCTGGGGATTGGACTATCCTAGTAGTGTTGCCTGACATTGTGTGGTGTGCAGTGTCTCTCTCATAGGAGACCTGTCACATCACTCACTGTTTCAATCAGGTACCTATATATGGATGTTACCAGTTTGCCCCAGGCAGGTAGAGGAACACGCTACATACTATTGACTCCTTATATTTTGGAGTTCTAGTGGTAGGGAGGATTGTAGGGATCAGCATCATCAGTCTGAGATATCCCCTCTCACCCTACCAAGCCTAACTTGTTGCAGACAATTTTAATAATTAATTTAATAAAAATAATTTTAGCGTACTTTATTTAGGCAGTAAAAAGATACACATTGAGTTAGTACGTAAACGCTATTGTGAATAATTAGTTAATTCGAATGCACAGAGTCAGAAAAAGATACAGCGAGGGCAAAGAATACAAAAGACAGAGAGAAATGATAGAAATATAAGGTTTATTGTCATTAAACAAAGAGGTAAGTGCACTTAATACAGACACGGAAAGGTCAGCATTTCTCTAAAGAATTACCAACACGAGGATTTACATGTAGATCAGGTCTTTCACACCAGAGGGCAGCAAAGAGTCAAGTACTAAGACCAGGGACGGG
Organism: Bufo gargarizans; assembly: GCF_014858855.1. Classification (NCBI taxonomy): domain Eukaryota; kingdom Metazoa; phylum Chordata; class Amphibia; order Anura; family Bufonidae; genus Bufo; species Bufo gargarizans. Next base: position 149,056,136 of record NC_058086.1, on the reverse strand, counting down.
AGGGAGGCATCACTGCTTTATCATTACTATCTACATCTGTACAGTATTATATTATACATATAGGAAACAGAAAATCAATGCGACAGGCTTCTCCAAGTGTAAGACTTAGCTGCCAAAATAAACAAATATGTAATAAAATTATAGTAAAAAAATCTTGGTTACTGAGAAAAAATAATAATATTGAATCAGAATTTAAAAAACGGATGGAACCCAAAAAATACTAGGATCTACCGTCCAGAGGGAACCGAACTAGAGCACCAACTTTGGCTCTGCGTTCCGCTCTAGATAAAAAATCTCCAGATCTTTTCCATACATGAGCTACCGTATATGCCAGCAGATGGTTGTGACTGGACAACCACTAATCTAACGTCTCAGGAGTAAACCAAGGTCAAAGTGGTTGGATTTTAACCAGTCTGATCCCTCGTCCCCTTATGTTATATACAACACCAGGTGTCTGGCAGATGCTTTCATCCATACAACGTGAAGGCCTAAGCCGTAAGTCACTGGGTAAGCTGCGCTGGTGAGGAGCGTTACACCTACGACGAGGTTGGACCATAATAAAACATCTAAAGATTTTAGTTTTCAGGACAAACACAGCAAAAGGAAGCGAGAAGATCTGAATAAGCTCCTCTGCTTGGAAAGCTCATATCATGGCATATTGATGTACCTATAGAAGTGCTTCTGGCACCGCACATGTGGTCACCACCATTCTCCACATTATGTTGGGATTGCAATATCACTTGTGCAATTTACTGGACTAAAAGCAGCTCCAAGCAATAGATACAGAGTAAAGGGGTGGTGGTCCCATCAGGTCAACGCTGTGTCCTCAAGTCCTTCTTCAGATAATGAATATATCTCCAGATGCGCTGCTGGAACACTGCCAGGTAAAGCTGCAGGCACACAAAGATTTCTATGTTCCGGCGACGCCGCACCAATGCAGGAATTGAGGGGAAGGGGGGGCCTATAATGAGTGCAGGGGAACATCTTCGGTTACTTTCACATATGCATTTTGCATTCCGGTTTTGAGATCCAGCAGAGGATCTCAAAACCAGAACAAGACGCTTTAGTTCGATTTAATGCATCCGTTCCATTTGGATGCAGTTGTATTAAATAAAAAAAAAAGGAACAAACCGGATTCGGCACTAAAAACATTGTAAGTCAATGGCTGCATGTGCGCTTGGCAGCTGAAGGAATCTGTGTTGGTCCCATGTTCATATGTGCCCGCATTGCTTAGAAAGATGAAGTTTGAATATATGCAAATGAGCTTTGAGGAGCAACGGGGGTGTTGCCATTACTCCTAGAGGCTCAGCTCTCTCTGCAACTGCCGCGCCCTCTGCACTTTGACAGGTACAGGCGTGATGATGTTTTCCCTGTCTGGCCCTGTCAACCAAAGTGCAGAGGGAGCAGAGTCCCTAGGAGTAACAGTAACGCCCCTGTTGCTCCTAGAGGCTCATTTGCATATATTAAAACACAGATGTCTTCAGGTCAGCCTGTGTCATAGGTGCAAAACTGCTGACAGATGTCCTTTAAAAGGGGACATCCAACGATAAAACTACTTAGGGGGGAAACTGGTGTAAAGGAAAACAGGTTTATTTTTATTAGAGTTTCAAAAAAGGTACATCATAACACCAGAAAGTACAACAAGGAAAACTGGCTTAGTTGCCCATAGCAACCAATTAGATTCCACCTTTCATTTTTCACAGCTCCTTTGGAAGATGAAAGCTGGAATCCGATTGGTTGCTATGGGCAACTAAACCAATTCTAATTTACACCAGTTTTGATTAATTTCCCCCTTAGTGTTTTCTTTATTTTACTGTTCTTTATAATAGTTTTTCTAAGGGATTAGAGTTGTAAGGCTTATACATGCCTTTTAGTGGCCCATGGGTGCCAGCAGGACTGGAGCATCTTCCGTCCCAATAGACATCAATAGGGGGACAAACGAGCCTTCTCTTGAGGGCTATAGGAACTGAAGTGAAAGGGAACGAGCTCTCCAAGACCACAGGAGAAGTCTGACCTGTTATAGACTGTATGACAAAGAGCAGCAGCAGTAAAGACTACACAGGTGTATGGAAGAAGCGGATACGCTTTAGGCGCCACTTTGGTAATGAAGAGTCGTTTTAGTACAGGAATACTACATGGTATAGCATCACACGTAAGTTCAGATCCTGCCTGATCATCCTAAACTGTAAACAGCTGGCAGCAAGCGCCTCCTGCTGGGGATGTGAAGAAGTGCACCAGAAACACTACTCCGGAGTACAAAACATGATGTCGTTAACAAAACCAAAAGGAACACCTGAGTTACTACAAGGATCCAGCTAATTTAAAAATAAATGTTACACATAAAACCATTCAAGAAGAAAACATCTAAGGAATTATTGATTTTTCACCGCCAGGAAGAGTCTGCCTTCGGAGGATTCTGCTATTTCTGTCGGACCCTTAGAAATAAATGAGAGCGGTGGCCGGTCATGGGCAGTCCGCTCCCATTCACTTCTATGGGGTGGCCAGAGTGCTCCAGCCACCACTTTCCCTGCTCCGTTCTCGATATAGGTGCGGGTCCCTGCAGTGGGACCTGCACCAATTAGACTATGGGGACATATTCTAGCGATATGCCCCCATTGTGTCAGATGGGAATACCACTTTAAAGAGGACTTCTCATCTCTCCCGACATGTGGTTTAGTAGCTACTTGCATTCTCCATGTAATAACAATTCTGGAGCATCTTCATCTAATTCTATGTTGTTACATTCCTCTAGTACTCCTACTTGCATGAATTGCTAGCCATCTGCGGTAAAGGTCCAAATGCGTGTTACCAGGGGTGAGTCTTTGTAGAGTCTGACACAAGCTAGTCAGTGATGCCAGTGTCAGAATATGCAGGGACACACGCCCAATTGGTAGCCTTCATTGCAACCTGCTAGCAATTCATTAGTTAAATTTTAGCAGGAAGAATTGAGCAGCGGCACAACAAAGTCATAAGAATAGTTATTAGAGTTAAATGGTGAAAAGTAGTTACTAAACCAGAGGTCAGGAGAGGTGAGAGGCCCTCTTTAAAGAGGCTCTCCTAAATTTATTTTTACACCATTACTATGGCATTAAGTATAACCAAGCCTCATCTTCTCCTTCATCTTCATTCCAACCGAGACATTCCTATCAACCAGAACATCTCAAATGACTCTGCTGGTCAGCAGACGAGACAACTTTGTATATCTGACCAGCCCTAAAAGTTACAATCAGATGCCGTATACTGCCTTCTACAGTATCTACTGCTGCACCCATAATGCCATATAAGTGGCCAGAAGATCCTGTCTAGGCAAATGGCCCTGATAACTAGCACATAATGTGGCCACCTGAATGGGAACAAGAACTGGTTTCTAATAGCCATGACTGATCTACCTAACAAATCACACCGATCATACAGGAGGGGAGCAGTCCAAATAAGAGGCAATGTGTGGAAGGCAGGAGCATGAGAAAGAAGGGACTCTAATGCCGGAGAGTAAAAAATGCCTTAAGATACACAGTACAAAAATGCAATTCTTGGTGGCTTTTTGCACTTGCGATGCATTTTTTTTATTTTTTTTTAACAAATCGCAGCAGGTTCTGAATATTGCATTTTTTTGCTCGTTGTCTGACGTTTTCATGCTACACTATTTTTTTTTGCCCTTGCTTGGAAACATGTCAATGTGTGATATTTTTTTTTTTACATTTTTAGTTTTTTTTTCTACATTGCAACCAATCGATGCCAATCGACTCTAAACAAATCAGATTAGACCCAAATCAGATTTTTTGGAGATTCGATTCAGCTGAATTTTAAGAGAGGCAGACAGAGAGAAAAAAATAAAAAATGTAAGAGTCCTGGGAGACCTCACACAGTCCCACACAATTTTTCAGGACAATTTGAGCACTTCTGATTCGGGTAGAATTGAGCCGATTCAGCCAAATCAAACCCAAATCAAATATTGAGCAATTTTTCTTGCTTTTTTTTTTTTTTTTTTACTAAATAATTACGTATAAAGGAGGCCTAAGTGCTACAGGAGGATCTTAAAGGCTCAGGTCCCTCACTTTACATACAGGTGGGTGGGTGGATCTAAGACTTTTCTACATTCATCAAAGAGCCCTTCCCAGGAAATGTCAGCTATGACTTAGTCTTACTATTATAACCTGCTTGTAGAACTTTGTGACTATACAACGCCCTTTGTCTTTACCATCTTGTAACCCACCCACCAAGCTACTGTGCAATCTGACTCCCATTCATCAGAGAGAGGGCCTATACCAAGTCTAAGGGAATCCTGATAGCCCTTATGATGCCTCTGCGTGATCAAGGAGCTGCTGTGAAACATGGCGTCTACCACCTGATATTTTCATAAAAGCCTGGTGTGACTGTTCAGAAGGTTGAGATGAACCCACTAAATTCTCTAATAGGGTCTTACGTTGAACAAGTCTACCCTTTACGGATACCAAAGATTAGTCTAAAGACCCAATAGCCTACAGTACAAACTAGAATATCATTGGAGGGTACAAATAAACCCAACTTTTTGTCTTTTTAGGAGACACACAGTACATAAATGTAGAGAACAGTGCAAATATCACAGGAAACAAATACAGCAGACTGCCCCGATTTCACAAAACACAAAACTGAACCAGTCTACGGACTTGCCCCCATCTTCACACAGCAATCTCGTCATCCAGGCTGTCCCCCAGCATGTCTCTGTGCAAAACATGAGCCAACCTCCCACCCTCATCCTGCCAGGACTCCCTCTCTTCGCTCTCATCAGTGTTGGATTCATATTCAGATGCTATTCCAGATTCTCTGAACCTATAGAGCTCGAGGCTGCCAAGAAGTTCGCCGGCTCCTTCCCCCTGGCCTGGAACAAAGCGGTAACACTGCACCTTCATCAAGCAGTCTGTCCTACCTAACGGGCTGCCCAGCTGGAAGGAAGGGTCGGGTTCAGTCAGAGGGGGTAGATCTTCCGGTTTCGGTGTTGAAGGATCGCAAAGCACTGGAAGGACATTGGAACGGAAGGTGATTTCAAGGAGGCTGTCCTGAGATCCCACTGCAAAGATGAATGAATTAGATTTTTAGATTTCAGCAAGAAATTCATCAATCTCCCATGACATTTATGCAACCCACACAAAGAGCAACAAAAATATAGGATAGTTAAGGAAGAACTGCCATGAGGTCCTCTCAGTTAACCCTTTTAAAAGGGTTGTCTCACTTTAGCAAATGGCATTCATTTACCATGTAGAGAAAGTTAATACAAGGCCCTTACTAATGTATTGTCCATATTGCCTCCTTTGCTGGCTGGATTAATTTTTCCATCACATTATACACCGCTTGTTTCCGGGGGTTATGGCCTCTGCTGCAGCGCAAATATGAGGTGGTCAAGTAGAGAGCTGCTGGGCATGTGTGCTTATGCGCGTTCCCACGGTCCCAGCCACCAGAGAGGCCAGCGTTTTTTCCTATAATGTGCAAACATAGCCACCGCTGCTGGATTGTAGGGTGGTCGTAACCCCGACAAATGCGCAGTGTATGCGATGGAAAACATTTTCAGCATAAATAACACAATAACGTTATTCTCTGGGTCAGTACGATTACAGCGATACCAAAATACATATAGTTTTCTTTTACGTTTTACTACTTTTGCGCAATAAAAACCCATTTTTTGGTGGCGACTAAGCAAAAAGCAGCAATTCTGGCATTTTTTGTTTGTTTTTATGGCGGTCATTGTACTGGATAACTGACGTGATATTTTAATAATGTGGGTTTATTATGGATGCTGTGATACCAAACGTGGGGGAGATGTTTCCCATTGAAAAACATTTTTTTCAATGGAAAAAACTTTCATTGGACTTCATTGTTGAATGGCTTTTATTTTTAACTAAACTATTTAATAGGGGACTATAATAGGCGATCTTTTGATCATTGAATACAATACACTTTTCCTATAGTGCATCGTATTTTAAGGTCAGCGCTATACTGAGATTGACCAGCAGCCTACTGGGGAACACTCCTAGCAGGCTTGTGGCCTACACTAGGCCCAGGCCTAGAAATACGCACCCCGCAATCTCACTTGCAGGGTGCTGATAGGAGAAAGAGGGAGTGCGCTCCCTTTGTAACCGCTTACATGCGGTGGGCGACATTGCCCGCAGAATATAAGGGGTTAAACAGCCCGGATCGGCGCTCCTGCCCGTCTGGGCTGTTAGAGCAGAAGCACGGCTCTCATGTGAGAGCCGAGCTCATGCTCTCCGCTGCACGGGAGATCCAGCCTAAGGCTCCTTAGTGACCACCGTAAAAAGGCGTTTTGGTGGTCACTAAGGAGTAAAAGGGAACCTGTCATCAGATTTGGCTGACCTGTAAGGCCGCCTTTCACACGAGCGAGTATTCTGCTCAGGTGCTATGTGTGATGCGAACGCATTGCGCCCGCACGGAATCTGGACCCATTCATTTCAAATGGGGTTATGTACATGTGCACTGGTTTTCACGCATAACTTGTGCATTGCGTTAAAAATCGCAGCATGTTCAATATACTGCGATTTTCACGCAATGCTGGCCCCATAGAAGTGAATGGTTGCTGAGAGATATTGTTTGCAAACATTCAGTTTTTTTATCATGCGCGTGCAAAACGCATTAAAATCGCATTGCACCCGTGCAATAAAAAAAACAAACAACTGAACGCGATCGCAAACAAAACTGAATGGACTTGCTTGCTAAATTGCGCAGTTTTCACTGAACACATCCGCAATGCATCCGGTCCTAATCCGGACAACCTCGTCGGCAAGCAAGGGGCCTTACATGTGTGCTTGGCAGATGAAGGCACCTGTGTTGGTCCCATGTTCATATGTGTCCGCATTGTTTAGAGAAATGAGGCTTTAATATATGCAAATGAGCCTCTAGGAGCAACGGGGGCGTTGCCGTTACACCTAGAGGCTTTGCTCTTTGCAACTGATGCATCCTCTGCATTTTGATTGACAGGACCAGGCATTGTGATGTTTTCACTGCCTGGCCCTGTCAATCAAAGTGGAGAGGAAGCTCCTTGCATATATTAAAACTTTATTTTTTCTCAGCAACGTGTGCACATATGAACATGGGACCAACACAGATGCCGTCAGCTGCCAAGTGCACATGTAACAGGTCAGTCAGTGTCATAGGTATAAAGCCGCTGACAGATGTGCTTTAACTTTCTCTACATGATGAATTCCGTTTGCAGAAGTGAGACCACACCTTTAAGAACTAAAGGCTATGGACTGGACATTGAACATAAACAAAAGTCAACGGGCCAGATTTATCACGACTCTGACAGCTCACTCCACTTTCACATATGGCTAAAGTCAGTTTTAGCCAAGTCAGATTTATGATCGGCCCTTTAAGACTGTAATAAATGTGGTTTGACGGTAGCAGTTTATCCGTCAGTAAGCAGCTTTACAAAAGTCGCACATCTTTACGAAAAAGTTGCACGTTTTTATGAAAAAGTCGCATGTTCTATTAAAAAGTCTCATAAGATAAGCATGGTCCTTACTGGAGTAAAATTGCAACTTTTTTGCGACTTTTTAAATAGTCCCAATAGTAAATCTGTCTAGAGATTCATTTACAAAAGAAAAAACGCCCACTTTCAGAAAACTGGCGAGCATAGTGCAGAGCAGAAAAAAAGTCGCAAATTTGTGCGCAGTTTTAGCGTTTGTGCATTTTTTGGGGACTTTTTCACTCCATTATTCTGACCTGAGCTAATGATAAATCTGGCCCAATGTGTCTAAGATCGCCCTGAGCCATTTCTAAAAATTCTCATTGGCCTTAGGGACTATTCCTTCCCCGATAGTATCCTGCTCGTCAGAGGAGGGTAGAGCTGTATTTTCATTAGGAGAAGTCACATAAGAGGTGGCAAAGCCCCAGGGAGATTTCCAATCTTTGTGCTGCCCTTGCAATCCTAATGGCAAAATGCAAGCTGTTGTTTATGCGGTCTGAGCGAACACAGTCTGCAGCAAACAGCAGATAACTAATCACTAGTATCTGGATAGCAATCATAATGCATTGTGGATTGGAAGATTACCATATCCCCCTCTCCGGCAGCTTCAAGGAACCATTCTGACAATTACATGATGGAACATTTCATTATGTAATTACTGATCTGTTACAACAGGACGACTGCAGGCTATATGCCCTTGTAGGAGCCACCTTTGGGACCATCCTTCGATATGCCCGATAAAGGAGCTGCTAATAAACAATCGTCCTTGCTATGGAGGACTAGTATTAAATGGTTGGCCATTGAGCTATACATACAGTACAGACCAAAAGTTTGGACACACCTTCTCCTTCAAAGAGTTTTCTTTATTTTCATGACTATGAAAATTGTAGATTCACACTGAAGGCATCAAAACTATGAATTAACACATGTGGAATTATATACATAACAAAAAAGTGTGAAACAACTGAAAATATGTCATATTCTAGGTTCTTCAAAGTAGCCACCTTTTGCTTTGATTACTGCTTTGCACACTCTTGGCATTCTCTTGATGAGCTTCAAGAGGTAGTCACCTGAAATGGTCTTCCAACAGTCTTGAAGGAGTTCCCAGAGATGCTTAGCACTTGTTGGCCCTTTTGCCTTCACTCTGCGGTCCAGCTCACCCCAAACCATCTCGATTGGGTTCAGGTCCGGTGACTGTGGAGGCCAGGTCATCTGGTGCAACACCCCATCACTCTCCTTCATGGTCAAATAGCCCTTACACAGCCTGGAGGTGTGTTTGGGGTCATTGTCCTGTTGAAAAATAAATGATGGTCCAACTAAACGCAAACCGGATGGAATAGCATGCCGCTGCAAGATGCTGTGGTAGCCATGCTGGTTCAGTATGCCTTCAATTTTGAATAAATCCCCAACAGTGTCACCAGCAAAGCACCCCCACATCATCACACCTCCTCCTCCATGTTTCACGGTGGGAACCAGGCATGTAGAGTCCATCCGTTCACCTTTTCTGCATCCCACAAAGACACGGTGGTTGGAACCAAAGATCTAAAATTTGGACTCATCAGACCAAAGCACAGATTTCCACTGGTCCAATTCCTTGTGTTCTTTAGCCCAAACAAGTCTATTCTGCTTGTTGCCTGTCCTTAGCAGTGGTTTCCTAGCAGATATTCTACCATTAAGGCCTGATTCACACAGTCTCCTCTTAACAGTTGTTCTAGAGATGTGTCTGCTGCTAGAACTCTGTGTGGCATTGACCTGGTCTCTAATCTGAGCTGCTGTTAACCTGCGGTTTCTGAGGCTGGTGACTCGGATGAACTTATCCTCCGCAGCAGAGGTGACTCTTGGTCTGCCTTTCCTGGGGCGGTCCGCATGTGAGCCAGTTTCTTTGTAGTGCTTGATGGTTTTTGTGACTGCACTTGGGGACACTTTCAAAGTTTTCCCAATTTTTTTGGACTGACTGACCTTCATTTCTTAAAGTAATGATGGCCACTAGTTTTTCTTTACTTAGCTGCTTTTTTCTTGCCATAATACAAATTCTAACAGTCTATTCAGTAGGACTATCAGCTGTGTATCCACCTGACTTCTCCACAACGCAACTGATGGTCCCAACCCCATTTATAGGGCAAGAAATCCCACTTATTAAACCTGACAGGGCACACCTGTGAAGTGAAATCCATTTCAGGTGACTACCTCTTGAAGCTCATCAAGAGAATGCCAAGAGTGTGCAAAGCAGTAATCAAAGCAAAAGGTGGCTACTTTGAAGAACCTAGAATATGACATATTTTCAGTTGTTACACACTTTTTTATTATGTATATAATTCCACATGTGTTAATTCATAGTTTTGATGCCTTCAGTGTGAATCTACAATTTTCATAGTCATGAAAATAAAGAAAACTCTTTGAATGAGAAGGTGTCTTTTGGTCAGTACTGTTTGTCTATGTGTAATATCATTTCTCCTACAGAAACATATAGTAAAAGAGCAACTTCACACGACAAAATCCTTGTGGGGCCATTCAATATACTGGCTGAAGATGATACTATTTAAATGCATAAATCTGACCCTATTAACTACATGAATAAATTCCTAGTACTGCTGCTGCTGACACCAGATCTGAGAATTATATCCCCGTCCCCCGCTGAGCACCCACCCTGGAACACACTGAAAGGATTCCTTCTGGAGTCCTCTCCATTATGTGCCCGCACTCAGCCGTCCTTTCACTGCGTTCCATGACCGGCTAGCAGGCACAGAGAAGTAGACGTAAATCGTAATTCCAAAAATGCAGCAAAAGCACAGCAGTGTTTCATAATTACGGAAAACCACGTCATTAGCCACATCATTGCCACAATGGATGATCCAAGTCTAAAAGTTCAAATACTGAGTCAGTTTGACAAGCATCAGCTCTGATCGTCTTGAGCAGTCCATATATCACATTATTCTGAATGGCCGCCAAGTAATGAATAGTGGCCACTGCAGAGGAAATGTGTTGTTGATGTCGGGAGCTGGTCAGCTGATAACCCAAGCAGATTAACCCCTTCAAATAAGGACTTCACTTTAGTAACCCTTCTGTAGACCACACACATTTAAAGGTTATGTACACCTTCAGGGGCATTTTTTATGGTTGCATTTTGCTAATTTTGGACTAAAGAATCAGTTTGTCAATTGGTCTTTATTAAAAATGTTCAGCAGTTTCTGAGTTACAGGTGTTAAAAATCAGTCTGTCTGCAAGTGCTCACTTTCTGTTTTCTTTGAATCTTATCAGATACAACCCATTGTGTAGCTCTTATGTCCTGACCTCATCAACCCTTATTTAATTAAGCTATAATGAGTGTTTATGAGGTCAGGAGATCAGAGATAAGAGCTACTCATGGGCCATCAGATGATGAGATTAACAGAAAACAGAAGGGAACAGAAGGGAACAGCTTGCAGACAGACTGATTTTTAACCCTTGTAGCTCAGAAACGGCGCAACATTTTTAATAATATTTTTTTTTTGTCCAAAATATTATTGTAAAATACAATCCTAAAAAAATAAAATTGTCCTGAAGGTGTCCATATCATTTAAAGTCTCTGCCATTATAAACTGAAATAACCACACCTGCCCATCTTCAGATGAACTTACTGGAATTTTTTCCGGACAACTTGTACTCCAGTTCTTGCACTTGTTTCACGAGCAGAGAGATGTGCTGCAGCAGGTCCTTGTTCTGCAACAACAGCTGGTGGACTCTGGCCTGGGACTCCAGCCTGGCAGCAGCTTCTGCAGACAACTGGTCTTTCAACAAATGAACCTGTAACATACAGAACATTCTCCAGTAGGTAAAGCACGTAAAACAGTGGAAGAACTACGGATGTATTTCTTTTCTCGTACCTGAGCCACAGCAACTTGCGTCTGCTGCTGTTGTTGCTGCAGTTGGTGCTGGAGCATCTGGATTTGGTGGTGAACAGAGAGCGGCGTTCCAGGAGGCAGCCGACTGTCTGATGGGAGTAACATCTTGGGAGAGGCCATAACTTTATCCTAATCAAGAATGAGAGACAATATTAATAAAAATTACTAACCACAAAGACAAGAAAACAGAGAAGGAAGTAGTCAATGAACTACCCCTCTGTATCTTCTAAGCATCCGAGCCCTAGGTTTTAACTTCTTTCTTATTGCAGCGGTTTGTGTCCAGACCATCCTCCGTTTGTCGAGCTGGGGTTTCACACCAAAGGTGTGAAACTAGTGATACTTCACTTTTACAGTACATGTAATGTATAATCCCAATATGGGAGGCCAAAGAAATATAATTATGGCCACGTTGGGATGATTGAAAAGGTGACAGTTAAAGTTTTTGTCCATCATGAGATAACTTTTTATTCTTCAAAAAATGAATCATATCTGCTATGTTAAAAAGAAAAACTTCTAGAGTTATGACATTTCCTTACATAGTATGGCACCACCTGGTGTTCAAAGTGTGTAGCAATGTGCACGCCCATCTACTGAGCAGAGTCCTGGTGGTCGCAAATGCTCAGTCACTCGCCCCATAAGCAGGTCTCTTCGTGGGGATAGTCTGTTCATTGCAGGGCAGTGAATAGGAACGGCTTTCTGCCCTGTGTTCACTGCATAGGAGCTAATAAAATGCCTCTTACCTGCAGAAAACATATTAGCTGCTGTACAGTGAACAGAGGATCATTATGCACATACCTGGCTGTGGGGAGAGTAGCTGAGCATGCGAGACCACCAGCATTCAGATACCTGGCTGTGGGCAGAGAAGCTGAGCATGTGAGACCCCCAGCATTCAGATACCTGGCTGTGGGCAGAGAAGCTGAGCATGTGAGACCTCCAGCATTTAGATACCTGGCTGTGGGGAGAGTAGCTGAGCATGTGAGACCCCTAGCATTCAGATACCTGGCTGTGGGGAGAGTATCTGAGCATGTGAGACCCCCAGCATTCAGATACCTGGCTGTGGGGAGAGTAGCTGAGCATATGAGACCCCCAGCATTCAGATACCTGGCTGTGGGGAGAGTAGCTGAGCATGTGAGACCCCCAGCATTCAGATACCTGGCTGTGGGCAGAGAAGCTGAGCATGTGAGACCCCCAGCATTCAGATACCTGGCTGTGGGGAGAGCAGTTGAGCATGTGAGACCCCCAGCATTCAGATACCTGGCTGTGGGGAGAGTAGCTGAGCATGTGAGACCCCCAGCATTCAGATACCTGGCTGTGGGGAGAGTAGCTGAGCATGTGAGACCCCCAGCATTCAGATAACTGGCTGTGGGGAGAGTAGCTGAGCATGTGAGACCCCCAGCATTCAGATACCTGGCTGTGGGCAGAGAAGCTGAGCATGTGAGACCTCCAGCATTAAGATACCTGGCTGTGGGGAGAGTAGCTGAGCATTTGAGACCCCCAGCATTCAGATACCTGGCTGTGGGGAGAGTAGCTGAGCATTTGAGACCCCCAGCATTCAGATACCTGGCTGTGGGGAGAGTAGCTGAGCATGTGAGACCCCCAGCATTCAGATACCTGGCTGTGGGGAGAGTAGCTCAGCATATGAGACCACCAGCATTCAGATAACTGGCTGTGGGGAGGGTAGCTGAGCATGTGAGACCACCAGCATTCAAATACCTGGCTGTGGGGAGAGTAGCTGAGCATGTGAGACCACCAACATTCAGATACCTGGCTGTGGGGAGAGTAGCTGAGCATGTGAGACCACCAGCATTCAGCTCAGTAGATGGATGTGCACTTAACACTTTTTAAAGCCAGATGGCGCCATATTATGTCATAACTTCACAGGACTTTTTTTTTTTTTGCAGCATGAAAATGGCAAATGTACTTAATTTTTTATGATATTTAAAATGAATATGACATTCAATGGTGAAATAAACTCTTTAATATGACATTGAAGTGATGCAAGAACTACCACAGTGGAAGGATTACGGAGAAAACGGTATCCTTTATTGAAGTCTTGTGAAAACAACGCATTTGGAGCACTGGTTACTATATGCACATGTTTCTATGTCTAAGAAAGAGTGATATAGATTGGCCTTCGGGTAAAGCAACCCAACTCCAGATCTGAAGATCTAGAATGTATAATTTAGTATAACAATTCCAACAGGCTTAAAAGGGTCTTCTGACATTTTAATACTGATGACCTATCCTCAGAATAGGTCATCAGTATCTGATTGGTGGGGGTCGGACACCTGAGACCCCCACCGATCAGCTGTATTGAGAAGGCACTATTGCTCCAGTGAGCACCACTGCCTTCTCGCTGCTTACCAAGCACAGCGCTGTACCATGTATAGCGGATGTGCTTGGTATTGCACTCAGCCCCTAGGCCACGTGACCGATGAATCTGTCGTCACTAGCCTAGGAAAAACAACGAGAAGGATGCGGCTCTCACAGGAACGCTGCTGCCTTCTCAAACAGCTGATCGGGGGTGTCGGCCCCCCACTGATGATCTGTCCTGAGGATAGGTCATCAGTATAAAAATGTCGGAAAACCCCTTTAATGTGCACGTACAATGCTTTACGACCCTTAATGGGAAGGCTTTTTATTATATGAAAGTTTTTCTATTACACTCTATGTCTTTTAGATATTTTTCTTTGTTTACCCCTCGTTTTTTTTTTCTAATTTGTTTTGCATATGTTAGGTAACAGAAATTGTTTTTCACAGTTGTGTTTGTGTGTACTGTATACTTTATGTAGATTGAATATATTGGTATACGTGACTGGGTGTACTGAGCATGTCTGACAGCCGGTGTCAGAAATTGCAGAAAGGGCTAGAAAGAAGGGGACGGAGCATGGACCCGGTGGCCAAATGTTACCCATGATGTAATTCTGTGCATTCTCTACTCTAAGCCTGGCACCTTTATGAGGAACACTGTATAGTTGTGTTTGATCCATCTTACAGGGGTTATCAATGAAATAATTTTATGACCTATCCTAGGATAGGTCATCATTATAACATGAAAAAGGGGGTCAGTCAGCACATCCCAATGCGCAGGTGCAAGCTGCCATGGCTAGAAACACAAAGAAAAAAAACACACAATGCAACAGCACTCTGCACACCAAATAAAGTACAATAATGCCATAGTAATAGAAAATATTCTGGTGCTAATACTACACTTATTTTGTAAATTTGAGATTCTTGGCAAATACATTTTGTACAAAATTATTTGGGCCCATCTGCCACACGTCACGGCGATCTCTGTAAGACGGGAACCTAACACTAAATGCTACCTGTTATGTGCCATAACGACCACCATAAAATTCAGGGAGTGCAGGTTCCACATGCATGCTGGGTCCACTCTGCTTTTTATCATTTTTGGTGCCAAAACGGCCTCCATTAAATTAATTTCATTAAGGAAAAAGTAGAAGTATTAGCACCAGAATGTTTTCTATAATTATGGCATTATTGTACTTTATTTTGTTTGCAGAGTGCTGTTGCATTGTGTTTTTTTTTTTTCTTAGGCCCCTTTCACACGGGCGAGTTTTCCGCACGGGTGCAATGCGTGAGGTGAACGCATTGCGCTCGCACTGAATCCGAACCCATTCATTTCTATGGGGCTGTGCACATGAGCGGTGACTTTCATGCATCACTTGTGCGTTGAGTGAAAATCGCAGCATGCTCTATATTGTGTGTTTTTCACATAACGCAGGCTCCATAGAAGTGAATGGGGCTGCGTAAAAATCGCAAGCATCCGCAAGCAAGTGCGGATGAGGTGCGATTTTCACGCATGGTTGCTAGGATGAAAGTCTATTCACTGTAATATTTTCCCTTATAACATGCTTATAAGGGAAAATAATAGCATTCTTTAATACAGAATGCTTAGTAAAAGGTCAATTGAGGGTTAAAAAATAAAAAAATAATTAACTCACCTCCTCTAATTGATCGCGTAGCTACCGATCTCCTGTTCTTTCTTTAGGACCTGTGGTGACGTCACTGTGCTCATCACATGGTCAATCACCATGGTGATGAGCACAGTGACGTCACCACAGGTCCTTTGACGGGTCCTGAAGAAAGAACAGGAGTCCGGCAGCTACGCGATCAATTGGAGGAGGGGAGTTCATTTTTATTTTATTTTTAACCCTCAATTGACCTTTTACTAATCATTCTGTATTAAGAATGCTATTATTTTCCCTTATAACCATGTTATAAGGGAAAATAATAAAATTTACAGAAAGCTGAACCCAAACCCGAACTTCTGTGAAGAAGTCCGGGTTCGGGTACCAAACATGCCGATTTTTCTCATGCGCGTGCAAAACGCATTAAAACGCTTTGCACTCGTGGGGAAAAATTGTGCATGTTCCCGCAACACACACGCATCTTTTCCCGCAACACCAGTGTGAAACCAGCCTTAGTGTTTCTAGCCATGGCAGCACGCACCTGCGCATTGGGATGTGCTGATTGACCCCCTTTTTCTTGCAGTTTGTACTGGAGCTATGGCTGACTCCATTTAGTCTTGCACCCCCAACCGGCCTGTCTGCTCTATAGGCTGATTTTAATTAGTGTAAGTATAAAGCTGTAGCCTGCTCTCCCTGCACTCACTGGAAGCCTTTTGGCAGCAGAAGTATAGAGCGGACCCTCATTGCATTCATTTGAAACCGTCTGGCACTAGGAGAGGTATAGAGTGGGCTCAGCATGCACATTTGTACCTGCACTCCCTGAATTTTATGGTGGCTGTTATGGCACATAACAGGTAGCATTTAGTGTTAGGTTCCATTCTTATATAGAGATCGCCTTGACGTGTGGCAGATGGGCCCAAATAATTTTGTACAAAATGTATTTGCCAAGAATCTCAAATTTACAAAATAAGTGTAGTATTAGCACCAGAATATTTTCTATTACTATGGCATTATTGTACTTTGGTTAGTTTGCAGAGTGCTGTTGCATTGTGATTTTTATCATTATCACATGGGCAGGGGTCCGAGTCTTGACACCACCGTCGATCAGTTGTATTACGGTTCCCCCAGCCAGCGCTGCCTCAGTGTGGTGGCAGCATCCGGCTGCTGGGGAAACCATATCAGCTGCACAGCCCTTTCAGAGATCAGAGTCCCGGGCCAATGACGACGCGCATTGGGGCTCCAGAGCGTCAAGCTCACTCAGATGACAGCTCCACTTGGCATGCAGAGATGCTGGCATGAAGCTGTTGCAGGCGCTCTATCTTAGGCCGTCTCCTGTAGGTACAGGTGCCGATGAATTTCTTGTTCTCTAGCTCCCCCTGCTTGTGAATTTCTAGATTAGTTTGACTACGCTTTGACTTCTGGCGATTTGGTATTGTATTGATCTCCTGGTTCTTGACTTTTTGGTGTGTTGGTTTCTGGTTTCTGACCCTTTTTTCTGTACGACTAATCTCTGCCTGTTTTTTGTTTCCTGTTTGTGTGTTGTCCACGCACATATTTCAGTGTTGGGACTGCCGCCCAATTGTGGTGTCACTGCCTACAGTCTCCGTGCACGCAAGTAAAGATAGTGGGTCTGGGAAGTTTAGGGCTGCACTATACCGGTTTATACATGATGGTAATTGCCATATCCTGACAAGCTGTTTCAGGAAGCTGCTGAGCTCACCGAAGCTCTGGTGAGCACGGTGGCCTTCCAGACGCTTACCAAGCACAGCTCCAAACATTGTATAAGCGGCAGTGCTTGGTATTGTAACTCAGCCCCATTCAAGCTGCAACCAAGGTCATGTGACTGATGTACAGTCAAATGGCGTAGGAAGAGGCAGGGGCACACGTGAAGTGCCCAGCCTCTTCTAACAGCTGATCAGCGGGAGACCTGAGGATAGGTCATCAATATTATTTCCCGGACAATACCTTAATGCATTTTACAGGAACAATCCAGATAAGGCCGAATGCACACGGCCGTGTTCCGTGGCCGAGAGCGATCCGTGGTATGCCGGGCTGGATTCCTGTTCAGAGCAGGAGCGCACTGCGTCATTGGTTGCTATGACGCCGTGCGCTTCATGCCGCCGCTGCACTACAGTAATACACTCGTATAGTGTATTACTGTAGTGCAGCGGCGAAATGAAGCGCACGGCGTCATAGCAACCATTGACGCCGTGTGCTCCTGCTCTGAACAGGAATCCAGCCCGGCATACCACGGATCGCTCTTAGCCGCGGAACACGGCCGTGTGCATTCGGCCTAAACCTGTACAACTCTAATTCTCTCTTTGGTGCTCTCTGAACCCCTGAGATTTGCACTGCTCCCATCAGGCCCATCACTAGGCATAACACAAAGCATCAGTTTTATTCAGATTTCTTCTTTAAAGCAGTATTCCTACATGAGACACTTATGACATATCTACAGCTCCTCCATCACAGCTAATGTGAGTAGCACAATCTGACAAAAAAGTTGTGCACCCATGCTATAGAGCAACATGAGACACTGTGTGGGCGCCCTAATAAGCGAGGGACTGAGCGATGATAAGCTCTGTACAGTGCTACAGTATACAAGCATCAGCGAATACTGATAAATCTGCAAGAGATGAGAGGTAAGTAAAGTAAAGACCTTATAAACCCCAATATTAACTATCAGGGATCTCACACTTACCTTCTTTTCATCAGGATAGTCATTCTCCTTTTTAACAGCATCCAAATCTGTAACTCCACGGTTGAACTTAGGACGCTGGTCTCCAGGCAGAGGACTGTCCAAAGCATCAATATCGGTCTCATCGGCATTATGGTCCACACTGGCGACAACATGCGTTACTGGGGAACACATAAGGAAAAGCACCAGTCAACATGAGCATGGATAACATACATGGAGATAAGTGATGGCCACCATCTCCTGAGCTACAATGACATGACCTATCACAGTAAGCAGGTCACCAGTATCAGCGGGATCTCAAATGTACCTGGCACACCAGAGTCATCTGTGCTCTTCTCACTCTCATCATCCTCTCGTCCATCCCCTCCTTGTTCTGTGTGCTGCAAACTCAGCTTGTGGCAAACTTCAAATGCTTGGCCTACAGTCCGCACGACTTGCATGGCTTGGCTCTAGAAAAGTGTGAAAATTCATTATAACAAAGTCAATCGATATGCAGTGAAAGCATGGAGCCACCTTAAAGGGTTATTACTGTAATTTCAAGTTATTCCCTATCCACACGATAGTTATCCCCTATCAGATCAGGGAGGGTCCTACTGCTGGGACTTCCAACTTAAAATCACCAGAATATCCCTTTAAGCATCAAACCTCTGGAGGAATCTATACCTTGTGAGGACAGTTTCTGTCAACTCGAAGGAGCAGGTGGTGGATTTATTCATGGGCTTTGCCACATAAGAAAACATGAGCATCAAATACTCGTTTATTAGATATATACCTAGATGGAACCAGGGCAGCTGCCATTCAGTAAGGACTACTGTGGAAAGTAGAGGCACCCATTAACCAGACCCAGGAGGGCAGACGAATTCTGAAATCAAGTGACCCTATCAATGGAAGGGCCGGGTTATAGAGGAAAGTCACAATATATGTATTGTAGGATATGTGGCAAAAATGTCCGTCCTTGTGTCAGGTTCCCTTTAAATGTATTCTGCATCCCAAATTATGATTCAGTTTTATTAAATAACAGTTATAGTTAACATATTTCTGCTAAATAATGCATAGAGAATGAATAATCCACCACCGCCATTTAGTTAGTAGCACATAATGGTTCTATTCACAGTAGTAACATAATGGCTTTTGAAGGGGTTCTCCGGGAATTAAGAAAATGAAAATACTTAAATATTACTTTATTATAAATATATTCTCAACTTACCTTTCATTATTTAGAATGGCTCGTTTTGTCTGGGGAGCAATCATCAGGGGAAACAAAATGGCCGCCGTCCTATTAGTTCACCCAAAACTTGTCCTGATCACACATGAGGACAAGTTACTTTACAACACTGAGGTAAAGAGTTGCCTCATCCTCCTCTCTGCTCTACCTGTCAGGGGTTATGATCCTGAATACAGATGATAAGAACTTTAGCTGAATCCCAGGGGAATTGAGTTCATGAGGCTGTGGTAATGGAGACTGTAAACAAGTGCTGCTGCTCATTAGCCACATCCCCACCTCCTCTCATGTCTCCTCATCATCTCCATTCCCACAGAGACTCACCTGTATTCAGGATCATGATTCCTGACAAGCAGAGCAGAGAGGAGGATGAGGCAACACTATGGCTCATTGTGGTGAAGTAACTTGTCCTCCTGTGTGATTAGGACAGGTTCTGTGTGTACTAATAGGACGGCAGCCATTTTATTTCTCCTAATGATTGCTCCCCTGACAAAACAAGCCATTCTAAGTAATAAAAGGTATTTGTGAATATATTTATTATGAAATAATATTTAAGTATTTTCATTTTTTTAAATCCTGGACAACCCCTTTAACTTCAGACCACAAAATGTTATAAAATGATTCAAATATGGTAAAACACATAAAGGAATTCTCCTGGATTAAGAAATATCAGTGATTTGATGTAGCGCTAAAAGTTTACATACACTAGCATATCCACAGTATGTCCACCATTTAGTTTTTTTCCCTTCAGAAACCATTGGTGGCCAGCAAGGCCCTCCTCGGGAGTGGACTGGGAACTTAAAGTGGCCCTGGCCAAGTCCTAAAACTGGCTCCATGTTGTAGGCAGATGCAAATTAACAAAAGGTTAGCAGTACAAGTAGGCGGGGACAACAGATGTAGGCAGGGCAAGTAATTCCATAGTGCAGCATAAAATACCACACCAGCAGAACCAAATACAAAGACTTGTGAGCTGGTGCATTGTGGTGAAGCAGCACCACACCTGCTAGCAACTTCCCAACGCGTTTTTCTTTGATTGCCTCATGTCATGCCTTAATTGTTGAAGCATAGGTGTACCCAGGAATTGTTGTCTTGTGTGGAATGAATTCCAGTAATGAAATGCCTTCTGTATCCCCAAAAAAACATTGCCATGATCTTTCCAGCTGACTGCTGCACACAAAATTTATTTAGAGTTGATGACCCCTTTTGCTTCCATTACATGGACTCTTGCTTGGTCTCAGGATCATGGTGGTGGACCTATGTTTCATCACCCCTAATAAGTCGAGAATAAAAGTCTCCTGCATTTTCTCTAAGCATGTCTAAAATCACTAAATTGCTGGAGACAAGATTTTTGTTCAGGTGTCAACATTTGTGGAACCCACCAAGAACTGACCTTTGAAATTATCAAAACATCAATAATGACACTAGAAACCGTGCCAACTGAAATGACTAATTCGTAAGCTATAACACTGAATTGGACCCGACAATCTTCCTAAATCATGGCCTCCACTTTACGGCAAGTTTCCTTTGAAAATGCTTTGACAGGTCGCCCTGAAATGGGGTCATCTTCAACTGATTTCCTACCCCATTTTAACTACTTGGCCCAAAACTTTACTTGGTAGTAGGAAGGTGCATAATCACGATATATGGCAATCATCCTTTCATGGATTTCTTTAGGCTTCTTTCTTCCTTTGTAAAGAATTTAATCACAGAACGAAGCTCCAAATCCCTCACTTTCTTTGTAGACCCGCACTGTACTGCACTTGCCATCCTGTCACTTCCAGTGCTTTCATCAGACTAAACTGCTACGTGTACGTTGCCTGTCCAGACATGTCTCAACCAGAGAAGCTCAGCTCTCTAACACTGAGAACATGCTGGGGCAGATAACTTATTGAACACCCCTCGTGTGTGTATATATAATATATTATATTATTTTTTTTTTAACTAGGATGAACTAGCAGTGACTGCAAATATGTGACCCATGCACAGAACAATGTGAAAAACAAACTTAAGTGAACACTGAGATTTATTTCAGCTGCGACCCAGGAGACTTTAGATATTAAATTCTCCATGGAAACAGGCAGTCATAAAACTGGGGACCTCAATGTTCTCCTTTTAATAACGGAGGATCTCCTGGATACTGAACTGTAAACATCAGGAAGCGGGAGCGGAAAGGCCATGAGTGAGCAGTTGGCATCTTTAAAGAAAGAAAGAGGTGAGGAGAACAGCTGGAGACCACTGATTTGTATTCCAGTCGCCAGGGGAAGCAGAAAGTATTGCAGGTCATTAAAGGCATGAAAGACTTTGTAGCTGATGGACAGCTGAGGGTTGTAGTAGCAGTACGGGACCCACAGACAGGAGATGTAATGTACACATTTACCTGCATTTTATATGAAGTAGGAGTAAGGTTTCCTTGGAGGGAGGAATTCATCAAGCTCTTGACTCCAGATTTCTGGCTTGAAATTAGGGCTTTGTGACTTTTTAAGCTTGTCGGTGCCAAACTTGGGCAAAAATTTTGCATTTTTACACCACTCACAACAAAAAAGTGGGTGGGCAAGTGAGTGGTTAGTTGAGAAGATTTAAACAAAACAGTTCAATATTGATAGCCTATCTACAAGTGAATGGGCCTGGGCTGCAATACCAAGAACAGCTAGAATCCAATATACAGCGCTGTGTTTGATAAGATATAAGGAGACCACAGCACTAACTGGAGCGCCACAGCTGATTGTCCGGCGTGATGGGAGTCGGACCCCCACCAATCAGATATTGATCTATCCTGAGGACAGGTCATCAGTACTGTAACTCCCAGAAAAATCCTTTAAACCAGATTTATCACCTGAATAAAATCATGTCAATCTTACTCTAAGTAAAGGGGATGTGTAGAAAGTGGAATAACATCTCAAGGCAGAAGTTGCACCACATTTATCAGACATCTGATATGACGCAGACTCGTGAAAAACCAACTTTAGGAATTCCGCTCATGATAAATCTCCTGTGTATATAATTGGAAATGCCTAGAAATAATGGCGCATTTACAACCTAAAAGCATTACTGCCACAACTAAGTAATGCTACAAAAACTGCATATGGGAACAGGGAGGAATTGCAAGTGCGTGGCAATTTAGCTCAATAAAAACCAGTGACCCCTTAAAAAAACAATGCTGATGTAAATTAATGTAAAACCCATCTCCCACATAACCTCCCACCTGCCAATATACATGGCCGAATAGCACACACAGCAGTTACATCAGCATTATCCCAAGCACAAAACCTGGAGCCAGACACGCGGAAGGGAGACACATAATACAACAGATGACAAAAAAATATATAGTAACATGGTATTTGCCTCTCAAGGTTTTATATGAATATATCATCATTACGTGTTTGCTTTGGTGGATTTTATAAGTTGCATTGTAAACTTAAGCAGAACAACTAATGTGTACCAGACAGTCCAGGAATCTCTTGAGACCGGTATTCCAAGAATCAACCGATAGGACCGCTGAACAGAAGATCCCTGAACTTGAACCCAAGATTTATCAAGGATCTTATGCATTTTCTAAATCTCTGTATGCGGATGCATACATGGCACAAGAAAAAGGTAATACCACAGCGCTCAACATAATGTGTCTTAAAGGTAGAGAATAACTTTATTGATGCATTCAATATGAATGGGGTCCAGCTGAAGTAATCGGGCAATATCAAGTGATGTGTATATAATACAGAACGTCTCGGACAGAAGAGATCTTCCTCAGCCATAGAGTCTGAGCAATGAAGAGCAAGGAGACTAGGCATCTGGACTGCAGACACAAGTCCAGGGTAATGTCTATACACATTTCCAACCAACGAGACATGCCATTGTGTAGCCTGTATACACCAAAATGCCTCAAACACAACCACGGAACCAACAGGACAACATGGTCCGATAGGCACTTCTTCCAGGCACTGTATAAGAGGCCAATAGGGTAGGTCACTTGCGCAATATGACATT
Source organism: Bufo gargarizans (assembly GCF_014858855.1). Classification (NCBI taxonomy): domain Eukaryota; kingdom Metazoa; phylum Chordata; class Amphibia; order Anura; family Bufonidae; genus Bufo; species Bufo gargarizans. Next base: position 149,032,966 of record NC_058086.1, on the reverse strand, counting down.
TTTTGTCTACAGAAAATATTAGGCTCGAGGCAAGAATTCTGCAGAAAGCAAGGATAATACCTGCAGGCTGCAGATGAAATATTTCTCAAATCTTTGGATATAACTTGAAATATGCATCATGCTACAAAGTTTCTACTCTCATCTGATCCTGGCTATAAAACCATTTAAAAATAAAAAAAAAACAACTAAAAGCTATATTCTCTGCATGTACATTTCCAAATAGATGGAAACATGAGCGTAAAGGTGGGGGTCCAGGTGCTGAGACCCTGACCGATCACTAAAATGAAGGGGCAGAGGTGTCCTAAGCAATGCGCTTCTTCAGGTTTAATATTGTAAGCTCTGCTCGACTGTCCTCTTAGGGATGAGGGTGGGGTGGACGGACGGATCCATAGAAAGTACATGGGGTTCTGTACCCCACTCGCTCAGTTCCCAGAGGGCAGCCAAGCAGAAAGGTGAAGGGGCAGATCACTCCATAGACCACTTCTGCCCCCTTAGTTTTAGCAATCGGTTGGAATCTCAGCAACTGAACCTTCACCAATGAAACCTTCTGACATCTCACTATGACAAGTCAAAAGTTTTATAAAAGTTGTTACCCTATAAAGAATATATTAAAACTAAGAACAAAACCACACCCTCTTCTCCAACCATTTTATACAGAAAAGGTCTCATGCACACGAACGTTGTTTTGGTCCGCATCCGAGCTGCCGTTTTTGCGGCTTGGATGCGGACCTATTCACTTCAATGGGGCCGCAAAAGATGCGGACAGCACTCCGTGTGCTGTCCGCATCCATTGCTCCATTCCATGGTCCGCAGAAATAATATAACCTGTCCTATTCTTGTCAGTTTTGCGGACAATAGGCAGTTATATTAATGGCTGACCGTGCTGTTCCACAAATTGCGGAATGCACACGGACGCCATCCGTGTTTTGCGGATACGTAATTTGCGGACCACAAAAGACACAACGGTCGTATGCACGAGGCCAAAGTCAAATTTAAAAAAAGCAAATACAACAAAACACCACTAAATCAATTGATCAGCTGTTAAAGGGAACCTTTCACTAACTTGTAGTGGGGGCCAAACTGACAGAAGGTAGGGTCAACACAAGTAGGCGGTGACAGCAATACTATATTGTGGCACCTTATACCACCCCAGCAGAGCCTAATACCACAGTGCATCACAATATACTGCCCCAGCAGCACAAAGCACCTCCCCAAAAACTGCCCCTTTTTGGTGGCCAGCTGCCACGTTCTGTCCTCCTACTCCAGTTGCCTTAGGAAGGCAATTCAGGAGTCAGATTATTATTTACAACGGCTGGTGGCCATGAGGAGGGCTAAGGCAGTCCCCTCGTCATTGGACCACTGGGACGTTTCCATGTAGGGTCTATGGCCAGTCTGCCTCTGCTTTTACTAGGTTTGGAGCCACTAAACCAATGTGCAGATGGTTTAGAGGTTTGCCTATAGACAGGTTTGCAGTGCTGGACAATAACAGGCTGGAGGTTTTTGTGGTAAGTTCCCTTTAAAAATTCTATTCAGCCTTTCTTTTCATATTTTGTATTTGTTTGCAGCGTCTGGGTAAGTGATGTGACAACCACTATACAGGAGCTGTCATTACAGTTTTCACACCCAGTTTTCATGGTGTCCTAACAGCAGATTTGCTATGCTACGATAAATCCTCTATTTCACTGCATACCTAGTTAGATAACCAGTGTGAGAGATGAAATGTTGGCCATGTAGATCGTCACCTAGTTTTCCCTGTGATGGATATCAGCAAAAAAATGGCTAAACAGAAGTCTAGCAGCACCAGCAGCGTATGGCCAAGCTAAAGGGGCTTTCTGGGACCTAACATAAAATGCCAGCTGATGGATACCTGCAAAACAATCCACTTTGTGATTTACTTACTTTCAGAAAATGTACCAATTGCCCAATTGTAGCAGGTCATGTGATGCTGCCCGCAGACGATTTTTAGCTTCCAGTGACAACCTGCTCATTCCCTCCAGCCTGATCAATGCACGGCGCGCCATTACCAATATCACGTACATGGGGAAGCCGATCAGCTCAGACACACACCGAGCATGTGCGGGTCAAACACACTGGGGCAGATTTACGAATACTGTCTAAAAATAAGACTGTAAAATTGACAGTCTAAGTTTACACCGCGTGCACTACAGAAAAAAAATTAAAAAAACTGGAAAACTTACTGTGATTGAGCCGAGATTGGAAAGCATAAACTGCTAGTGGTGCCTGGTCAATGATCACACAACTAAGGAGGTGCACCCTTTATTCTGGGTTCTGCAGCAGGGTATATGTTGAAGAGAACGTTGTGTAGCGTGGGCATTCTTAACTCATTTAAAAAAAGAAACCGAACTGATTCCACAATGTCATGGACATATTGAAGGCTGGTCAATGTTCCCTCCATGAATACCAGATGTGAATGGCCATGGAAGCTAATGTTGCCCCATATTAGGACACCAGGTGTTGGTCCTGTGTGTCTCCGCACTACACATGATGGCAGTAGGCGCTCTCCAGCCCTCCTGTGAACTATGATGAAGTCATCAATGGCAAATAATAATGTTCAGTGATAAAAGCAAGTTCTGCTTTTGTACTAATGATGGTCTCATCATAGTTTGCAGGAGGGCAGGAGAGCGCCTACTGCTATCATGCATGGTGCAGAGACACACAGAACCAACACCAGGTGTCCTGATGTGGGGTGCCACTAGCTACTATGGACGTTCCCGTCTGGTATTCATGGAAGGAACATTGACCAGCCTTCAGTATGTCCAGGATATTGTAGAACCGGTACTTCTGCTTTTTACTCCATTACGAGACATGATGCTCAATTAGATAACACCTGGCCACACATTCTGTTACAGAATGTCCTCCTCAGGATATCCAGCAGTTTCCCTACCAGCTCCATTCACCAACGAGAATGTCTGAGACTGGATGTATGACAACATGTGTGGCTGTACACCAGACTACCATGGCATTATATACAGTTCTTCCAGTAAAATTTCAAATAAAACAAGGGATGACCGTCTTCCTTTAGACTTACCTTTTTCTTGGACTTGAATACGTTGCAACGAAAGATATTACTAGACCCATCTCTAGCAATGTAACTGAAGATCTTGAGGTCTTGGGAGTCATGAGAAACATAGAATATTCTGCACAGGAGAAAGAAATGGATAAAGGGGGTCAGAGAGGCAATGCATTTCTGACCTTCCTGACCAGGCCTAATTTTGCAAATCTGACATGTGTCACTTTATGTGGTAATAACTTTAGAACACTTTTACTTATCCAAGTCATTCTGAGATTGTTTTCTTGTGACACATTGTCCTTCATGTTAATGGTAGATTTGAGTCAATATGATAAACTTTTGGATTTTTATATAAATAAAGGTAAATGATTATTATTTTTTTAAATCACTGTTTTCTAAATTTGAATTTCTCTGCTTTTAAGACAGATAGTGACGCCTCAAACTATTTATTAATTAACATTCCCCATATTAACAATCCGTCCAGTCGTGTTGACCTTATCGCCATCTCCCCATCCCCTAAGGTGTTGTAGTTGGGCCGCCCAAAAATATATCCATGGATCCAGTACTGCGAGTCTCCCCTGCGTTTTCAGCCTATGCAGCGTTGTGAGTTTTATTCGCGGGATTCCCCTCTTCCAGATGAGATCCCTGAAGATCGCATTTATTTTATAGAAAAATTGGAGTGGTTTCCAAATCGGGGCATTATGCAATACATAGAGAAGCGGGCGCTTGAGAATCATTTTTAATAGATTTTTTTGCGGTCGACTAAAGTGAGGGGCAATCGGGTCCAGGCCTGTACCTTGCGTCTGAATTTACCGTATTTTTCGCCGTATAAGACGCACCGGCGTATAAGACGCACCTAGGTTTTTGGGGAGGAAAATAAGAAAAAAAATATTTTTAACCAAAAGGTGTGCTGTGGGTTTGGAACTAGGTGGTCTGTGGATGGCACTATTACTGGGGATCTGTGGATGACGGACACTGTTATGGGGGGATCTGTGGATGACGGACACTGTTACGGGGGGATCTGTGGATGACGGACACTGTTATGGGGGGGATCTGTGGATGACTGACACTGTTATGGGGGATCTGTAGATGACGGACACTTATGAGGGGGGATCTGTGGATGACGGACACTGTTATGGGGGGAACTGTGGATGACGGACACTGTTATGAGGGAACTGTGGATGACGGACACTGTTAGGGGGGAACTGTGGATGACAGACACTGTTATGAGGGAACTGTGGATGACAGACACTGTTATGGGGGGATCTGTGGCTGGCACTGTTACAGGGGGGGGATCTGTGGATGGCACTGTTATACATGTGTCATCCACAGACCCTCCCAGCCCATAACTGTGCCATCCACAGATCCCCCGCCGCTCCAGTATACTAATATAATATGTCTTATTCAGTTAATAGTTATTAAATATGCCTCTTTATTCCTAAAAGTACCTTAAATCCTAAGCGCTTAAGTACAATGCCGGCAGGCCGGGCGGCCGGCGCGGCGCGTCACTCACTGACGTCACTTGCCTGCGCCGCCTGCTTCATTCATAAAGTAGGCGGCGCAGGCACGTGACATCAGGGAGTTACGCTGCCGCCCGCCCGGCCTGCATTGTACGGATGCGCTTAGGATTTAAGGTACCATTAGGCATAAAGGGGCATATTTAGTAACCATTAATTGAATATGACATTTTATTAGTACACCGGAGCGGCGGGGCGGGCCTTTAGTACAGTGACTGCACCGCCCCGCCGCTATTGCCGGCCCCAGCTCCTCCTCCCAGTCCCTCCCCGAGTCCCCGCTCGCTTTGCATCGCATCCAGCGATGTAAAACTGACTGCATTCGCCGTATAAGACGCAGGGGCATTTCTCCCCCATTTTGGGGGAAGAAAAAGTGCGTCTTATACGGCGAAAAATACGGTATCCAGCAAAGGGACAAGATTCAATTCAGCAAAGTCCTGGGTCTTGGCAGACACCTGAATTTGCAGGTATTTAAAAGATGTGACTACCTGCAGCCCTGCAGTGGGGTTAACGTCACTGTTTGTACTATTAGACAATGGCATCAATACCGACTTTGTCCAGTTAATGACCAAGCCAGGCGGCTCACCAAAGTGGTTTATTAATCGACATGGCCTCTGGAAGAGAAGAAGCCCATTCATCCAAAAACAGTTGTAGATCATCTGCGTATAAGGCAACCTTTTCAGATAAGGACCCATATTGGAAGCCTCTTACTGCTACTGCTGTTCTAAGCGCTGCCACCAGAGGTTCCACCGCAAATGGTAGCAGCGACAGAAGGCAGGCCCTGTCTAGTCCCCCTGTGCAAGGGAAAGGAGTCTGAGAGTCTTCCATTCACCCGTATTCAGGCCGTGGGACAGGCATAGAATAGTCGGATCCATTTAAAAAAAAAACAGGTCCAAAACCCATCTTTCCCATCACTGTCCACAGGTATCGCCATTCCACGCTATTGAATGCTTTGGCTGCATCAAGGGATGCAACTGCCCCCATATGTCTACTTTATGTTGGCATCATTTTGGTAATGTAATTTTATTTTTTTAGGAAGTTAGAATGTTAAGAATTTTAGCAGCAATTTTGGGAATTTTTAGGAACATTTCCAAAGTCAACTTTTTTAAGGACCAGTTCAGTTCTGAAGTCACTTTGTGGGGCTTACATAATAGAACCAACCCATAAATAACCCCATTTTACAAACAAAACCCCTCAAACTATTCAAAACTGGTTTTAGAAATAGTTAACCCTTTAGGTATTCCATAGGAATGAAAGCAAAATAGAGGTGACATTTTAAAATGTAACTTTTTTTTGCAGATTTTCCATTTTAATAAAAATTTGCCTGGAACACAGCAAGGGTCAACAACAAAACAAACCTTAATATTTGTTACACCGATTCTGCAGTTTGCAGACACACCCCAAATGTGGTCGTATACTGCTGTTTGGGCACAGAAGTCAAGGAGCGCCACATGGTTTTTGGAGGGCAGATTTTGCTGGAATGGTCTTTGGGCACCATGTTGCATTTGAAGAGACCCTGAGGTTCGCCCACAGTCAAACCCCCCCCCCAAAAAATGACCACATTTTGTAAACTACACCACCCAAGGAATTTTTAAGGGGCGTAGCAAGTACTTCACTCAACAGGTGTTCCATATAATTTTTAATACTTGGGTGTGAAAATGAAAAATTAAATTTTTTTATTTTACAAGAAAATGGTGCTTTAGGCCCAAACTTTCTTTTTCACAAATCCCCCACAATTTGCTACCCACTTTCTCCTGAATACAGTAACACCCCAGCTGTGGTCGTAAACTATTATTTGGGGATATGCCAGGGCTCAGAAGGGAGGGAGCAGCACCCGGAGGGCTTATTTTGTGTAGGACAAGCTGTAGTTTTTATTGGCACCATTCTGGGGTACATTTGGTTCTCTGGTTGCTTTTTATCTGATTTTGGGGAGGTAAAGTCACAAAAAAAAAAAAAAACTGTGTAATTTTTCTATTCTTTTTCTAGACCGTTTACTTGATGTGGTAGATCATGTGATATTTGTATATGTCATTACGGACACAACAATACCAAATATGTCTAGTGTTTATTTTTACATTTTACACAATAAAAACATTTTTAGAAAAAAAAAATCATGTTTTTGTGTTGGCATTTTCTTAGAGCCATATTTTTTTCATTTTTAGTGGCTATAGTCTCGTGTGAGGGCTTGTTTTTTGTGGGACGAGGTGACATTATTATTGCTACCATTTTGGGGTACATGCGAATTTTTGATTGATTGATATTATGTTTTTTGTGAGGTGAAGTGACAAAAAAAAAAAGCTGCTGTTTTGGCATAATTGTTATTTGGGTTTTTTACACCGTTCACTTGATGGCGTAGATCAAGTGATATTTTTGTAGAGCCAATTGTTACGGATGTGGCTATACCAAATTTTTTTTTTTTTTTTTACATTTTACACAATAAGAGCATTTTTAGAAAAAAATATGTTTTTGTGTTGCAATTTTCTTAGAGCCGTATTTTTTTTAATTTTTCTGGCTATGGCGTTGTGTGGGGGCTCCTTTTTTGCACGATGAGGTGATGTTTTTATTGCTACCATTTTGGGGTACACACGACTTTTTGATTGATTAACATTATGTTTTTTGGGAGGTGAGCTAACTAAAAAATCTGTTTTGGAGTAATGTTTATTTTTATTTACAGTGTTCACCTGATGGGGTAGATCATATAATATTATTATAGAGCTGGTCGCAACAACAACGCGGATGCCGCGATTCCAAATATGTCTCTTATTTTTTTCTTCTATTCGTAAAAATTTTTAAATAACGGATTTGGGGGGACATTTTTTTTTTCCAATGTGAAACTTATTTTTTATTTTTCTAAACACAATTTTTTTTATTTTTCACTTTGTGTCTCCCATAAGGTCATACAAGACCTTTGGGGCACATTTAACTTCATTTTAAATTTTTTTTTACTATTGATTTCTCCTGTAACTGGGGCTGACATAGTAGCCCTAGTTACAGTGGAAATACAACCCCGAGAGAGGCTGCATAGCAGAATACAGCGCTGTACAGCCTCAGTGCAGGGCTGATCAAGGTCTGTGGAAGACCCGACAGCTACTGCACTCCCGCACTGCCCCGGCGGTCACATGACCACCGGGCTGGGACATAAAGTGGAATAGCGCTTCCTGATCTGTATACACAGTGCTCGGCAGCTGAAAGATTAGCGTGCAGCTGCCATCTCTGAAAGGACGTTCCAGAACATCCATTCAGAGATAAACTGACCACCCAAGGACGTTTATAGTCTATGGGCGGTCGGGAAGCGGTTAAACAAGGTTAGGGGTAGAGATCAGAGGAAGCCATTACAAACATAATATATTTATACTGGATGGTGTGTTGCCTTAGAGGTTTTTTGAGACTTTCCTATTGGTGATTATTTATTCTCAGGATAGGTCATCAATATCATATAAGTGGGGATTCAGCTTGAGGGGGCTGTGGAACTTAGGTGAGCCCTTCTGGGTCTTCTACGGGCCTGTGATGTCACGTTCATGGGTCACTTACGGGGGAATTTATCATCATTTGGAGAATATTTGAAGTCAGTTTTGCTTCAGTCTGGGTTGGAGTACTTTGGGCCACATTTATCAAATGGTGCAGGTTGTTCGATAAATTTGGCTTGTCCTTAAACCTAACACTTCTGTCTAGAGAAGCTACTCCAATTTTCCTACTCCACCCTCCTCCTGGAGTGAGATTGCGACTTATTTGTGACTTGTAAAAAAAAGTCTCAATGATAAATCTGGCGATAAACTCATTAACATAGCTCACCACGCCCACTTTTCCACCCATATTAAAGCCTCGTGCACACGTCCGTGAAACACGGACCGTGTGATACCAGTGTATTACTGTACTGCGGCGGCAGTAGGAAGCGCACGGCGTCATAGCAAACAATAACGCCGTGCGCTCCTGGACTCAGAAGAAATCCAGGCCCGGTATCACACGGTCCGTGTTCCACGGACGTGTGCATGAGGCTTTACAAAACTGGAGTGAGTGAGTACACATGCAAAAAGTTGCAAAATTTTGTGCGAGTGTAAAAATTCGCAAATTTTTGTGCAATCATATATATTATGCGCAAGCGAGTGAAAAAAAGTCGCAAAAGCCCTATTTTGCAACTTTTTGATGCCAGGTATGAAGGTATGATAAGTCAGGGCCAGATTTATCATTAGCTCAAGTCAAAATAATGGAGTGAAAAAGTCGCTAAAACTGTGTAAATATTTGCGACTTTTATTGGCTCTGCGCTATGCTTGCCAGTTTTCTGAAAGTGGGCGTGTTTTCTTATGTAAATTAATCTCTGGACAGATTTACTATTGCGACAATTTAAAAAGTTGCTAAAAATTGCGCAATTTCACTCCAGTGAGGACCATACTTATCTTATGCGACTTTTTAATAAGACGTGCGACTTTTTGGTAAAGATGTGCAACTTTTTAAAGCCGCTTACTGAAGGATAAACTTCTATCGTCAAACCACATTTATCACAGTATTAAAGGACCATTAATAAAAGTGGAGTAAGATGTAAGTGTAATGATAAATCTGTCCCATAGTCTTTCTGTGGTGAATGGAACTGAGCTGCAATATCAAGCACAGCCTCTATGCAATGTACGGCACTGTGCTTGGTATAATATGAAGTGCCCATCCAAGCACCACAGCCTTTTCAGCTGATTGGCAGGGGTGCTGGAAGTCAGACCTCCACCAATCTGATATTGATGAACAATTATGAGGATAAGTCCTGGAAGACCCTCTAATGTGCACCTGTTGATTCAGCGTAATTTTCTGAATAAGGCTACTTTCACACTTGCGTTTGGAGCGGATCCGTCTGGTGTCTGCACAGACGGATCCGCACCTATAATGCAAACGCTTAGATCCGTTCAGAACTGATCCGTTTGCATTACCATAACCAAAAATGTATTTATTTTTTTGTTCATGATAGTGCAAACGGATCCGTTTTGAATTTACATTGCAAGTCAATGGGGGACGGATCCGTTTGAAAATTGAGCCATACTGTGTCAACTTCAAACGGATCCGTCCCCATTGACTTACATTGTAAGTCTGGACGGATCCGTTTGCCTCTGCACGGCCAGGTGGACACCCGAACGCTGCAAGCAGCGTTTGGGTGTCCGCCTGCTGAGCGGAACGGAGGTCAAACGGTGCCAGACTGAGGCATTCTGAGCGGATCCGCATCCACTCAGAATGCATTAGGGCTGGACGGATCCGTTCGGGGCCGCTTGCGAGAGCCTTCAAACGGAACTCACAAGCGGAGCCCCGAACGCAAGTGTGAAAGTAGCCTAAGCTGGCATGCGTTTCGTGAACAAGGAGGATACAAGTCGTATAATAGCTATATACTGTATAGTGTTATTCCTCATGTACTATTTTTAGGCTCCATCTCCAATTGCCTGTTCTCTGAAACTGCTCCCTCCTACTCTCTGGGCTGCAACTATAACCTGATCTCTCAGTGTAGGACTCTTGTGTATGGATTTTATCAGTGACTTCAGTGTGAGTGATCAGTGCAGGAGGAAAAAGAAAGGAGTCTGATGAGTGGATGCATAAGGATTCCTCTGTTATAATATATATTACAAAGTTTCTCATGTTCATTTGTACTACTGATTTATGGAAAAAAGCAAACTATACTTTTTAAGACTTGCACATTCAAGCTGTATGATGTGCACAAAGAACATGTGCACAGTCTGCAGATCTACAGCGGCCTGTACGGCATTGTCCCCATGGGCTAAAACAAGTCCACAGCAATGGCTAGCCATTTTAGGAGCCTGCCGTGCCTCTGCTTCCATAAGTAAAAAGGAAAGCAAAAGTCAATAACACCCCCTCCTGGATAAAAGACGGCTAGGTACAACTCCTCCCTGAAATGCAATAAAGCAGTATGCTAACACAAATCACTTCCACGATACAGTAGTAATCCCTTTTTTTTTTTTTATCAGAGGACCATTCCCCTTCCCATGAAGAAAGCAGAACAGAATTCCTCAGCTGGACGACCTAGGATCTCTTGTAGTTAATGGATGCACCTAATGGAGTCCTGGTACAAGTCACATAAATTACTCTCATTGGCTAAACCCATCTGGCACCAATTACTAATCACATGTTTTTTCCTGAGCCAAAGCAGGATTCAATTCACGTATGTGTTGCAGGCACCAACCTGTAGATAGGATCTTGCATGACCAACATCTTGCTTTGATCCCAGTCCCACTCCTTCTTCTGTAAGAAGACATGGTTAGTCAGTAATGCTGATACACAACACATGGCCACCTAGTTCAGCCTCGGGTCACTTACACCCACAACCTCCGTACACTGTTTTTTATGGGTAAACTCACCACATACATCTGATTAAGGCAGTGATGCTCAACCTGCGGCCCTCCAGCTGTTGCAAAACTACAACTCCCAGCATGCCTAGACAGCCTACAGCTATTAGGGCATTCTGGGAGTTGTACTTTTGCAACAGCTGGAGGGCCACAGGTTGAGCCTCCCTGAATTAAGGCCTCATGCACACGACCATGTGTTCTGCAGTCCACATACCGAAGCTACACAAAACATGGATGTGCATGCCGCCATTTTCTTTTTTCCCCTTCTATAGTAATGTCCTATCCTTGTCCGCAAAACGGAAAAGTATAAGACTGCAGCGTGGACATATGGATGCGGACATCACACGGTGTGCTTATATTGCATGAATGTATGCACGCAAGTCACTAGCAAACCCCTAATAAGACAGGCTCATTAAAGAGGCTTTATACCATTTTCTTACTGATGCTCTCATCCTCTGGATATATCATCAGCATCTGATCAGTCGGGGTCTGACACCGGGCCCACGCCGATTAGAGAAGGCAGTAGCGCTGCAGCTTTCTCGCTGCGGGCACACCCGATCAGATGATCTATCCAAAGGACAGATCATCAGTAACAAAAAGGTATAGAACCGCTTTAAACATCACATCTACGGTCTCTGTTAAACGATGCATCTGATACAGGCCATAAAGTGCCATCCATCACCCATAGGGTTCTATTGTAGAAAATGTGTGCATTTAACACATATTATTCTACTGCTAATGCATATCTTTGTATTGTATGGGGCCTTTCAGAACGGATCCGTTTGTATTATCTTTAACATAGCCAAAACTGATCCGTCATGAACACCACTGAAAGTCAATGGAGGACGGATCAGTTTTCTATTGTGCCAGATCCGTCCCTGTTGACTTACATTGTGTGTCGGAACAGATCCGTTTGGCTCAGTTTTGTCAAGCGGACAGCAAAACCCGTTTAATAGCGGTTCCCTCACTTCAGCATTTTGCTGCAGCCATTATGGTAGCGAGACTGTTCTGATAATGAGCCGGGCTGCAGGGAACGTCTAAGGCCGCGTTCACATCTGTGTTTTGAACTCCGGCAGTATGTTCTGGCGGTGGAACAGGCTACCAAAATTCACTGTATCAGGCATTACTGGATACCATTGAGCATCGCTGGATCCCTATTTACTATAATGGGATCCGCCTGCTTTCGGCCGGACAAAAAATGCTGCGTGGAGTATTTTTTGTCCATTCGAAAGCCAGCATGTATGCCGAATACAGGGCCCAGAATGGAGTGCCAGCGTCAACAATGCAGATGTGAACCCGGCCTAAGTAATGCCATCTGGCAACTGTCTGCGATTGTAATCCACACTATAAATAATAGGTCCATGTGTCAGAATATTACATTGGTCTAATATTAAGACTGTGATCCGTATTCTTACACAGTGTAAAGTGCGACACTATTAGTAAATCTGCCCCATTATGCTCAGCCACCGGTCCATGTTCTAGCTGTGTAATTTGTTTTATCTCAGCTCGGTTACATCCGTCATGTTGCACCCTTTCATTATGGGCAGCTATGTCATGAGATCCCCGGTCTGACTACCAGTCAGGATGTCAGTCTCCCCTGCGTGGCCCACTTCCTGTGTACTACAGGATTAGATCAGCATCTATCAAATTCTTCCTGACAGACCACTGCTCTCTCCACCCATTTCCACCTTCCTTGATCCTCTGTATGTCTCCCTGTGTACAGAATGCTGCTTACTGAATGAAGCAGGGGTGCAGTGATAGCTGTATGTACCACAAAATGGCACCACTGAAAACCACAACTTGGTGCGCTAAAAACAAGCCCTCACTTGGATCCGTTGGTCTGCGCTTCCAGGTCTGTCCCTCCGCACAGCCAAAGATAGCACATGTCCTATCTTCAACCACATTTTGCGGATCGCTGATCCCTTAAAGTCAATGGGTCTGTACTGTGGTTTGCAAAACGGACACAGCCCTTTGAATACATCCTTATACTGCAAGGTGAATGCCCTGTTTTATTTTATTTTTTTAACGGTCACCCCCCACCCCCCAAACAAAAATATCAATAAAAGTTATACAATGCATTAGAGGCACCCTAAAATGTTACTATTTAGTCCCACAAAATATGCCTGTCAACAGAAAAGTAAAAAAAAAAAGTTATGACCTTGAAATGCACAGCTGAGAAAGGAGAACATAAAAAGCATAAAGGCAAAAAGGCAAAGAACCTCCTTGCTTCCATAACTCAAGAAGACTGTAATGAACATACAGAAAACATGTCTGTCACCTTCTTTTTCTTCTTTAGAACCACTTTCACCCCATCTACAGACACCAATAGGTTGACTTTCTTCTTCTTGATGTTCTTTGCTTTGAATTCATACTGCAGAAGAAAGATATAGATATAAAATTTAACTACCAGGGACGGAAGGCATCAGGAAGAGACACAAGATTTCTCTTTCACATTCATGGAGCTGGTGGAGGCTAGAGACACAATATAAATGCAGTCAAGAGCCCGAAACTCAAGTAAAAGTACAGTAGTCCTATGATGGAGGTCATACAGCAGCATCTGCCACCCACAGTGTACCATTGTAATGTACCGGCCATACAATTTTTACTGAATGCAGTTGAACGGAATAGCGTAGTCTACTGAGTACCGGTCAGATAGATGCCACAAGGACGTTCTTCAGACCTCTGTCAACCTAATTTAAAGGGGTTCTGCAGTTCTTTTAAACTGATCATCTATCCTCTGGGTAGATAATCAGCATCTGATTGGCGGGTTTCTGACCCGGGACCCCCACTGATTACTTTGAGAAAGCAGCGGCGCTGGCAGTAGCGCCACAGCCTTCTCACGGTTTACCGCAGGCCCAGTGACATCACGACTAGCATCAATTGCCTGGGCGGGGCTAAGCTCCATTCAAGTGAACAGAGCTTAGCCCCGCCCAGGCCAGTGATACTAGTCGTGACGTCACTGGGCCTGCGGTAAACAGCGAAAAGGCTGCGGCACTACTGCCAGCACCGCTGCCTTCTCAAACAGCTGATCGGTGAGGGTCCCTTGTGTCAGACCCCCGCCGATCAGATGCTGATGATCTATCCAGAGGTTAGATCATCAGTTTAAAAGAACTGCAGAACCCCTTTAATCCTATAGGCACGTTTAGTCTGTATGTCGGCTTTCCCGGCGAACAGACTAAACATACATAGCAAATGTGATGCAAACCTAGCCTTAGGTATGCAAATGAGCTCTATTTCCAAAATGAAAATAAAGGTGAGCCTCCAATGTCACTAGATTTAAGGCAGTTATCCTATAAATCCATTTTCAACAGGCCTTGAGACAGTTTAGTATTATAGCTAAACCAGTACCTAATCTGCAGAGAGTTGTTTTGGGGTAATTGCTCCTCATCAGTGCACAGCAGAGAGAACTGGCTTAACTAACACCTATTAGATTCTATTTGTAAGGAGAAATAGTACACCCTGGATCCTGACAAAAGTCTCCCATCCAGCTACGCCAGTTGTCTCTGTTCTGCACTGATGAGGGACAATCATTCCAAAACAACTGTCTGCAGATGAGATACTGGTTTAGCTATAATCTTAATTTATGTCTTAAAGGGATTCTGTCACCAGGTTTCACCCCTGTCAGCTAAACATATGCTGATGTTCAGGGCCTCATCAGGATTCCTAATGTGGGCTTCTAAATGTGACCCGTAGCCTTATTTTGCTAAAAAAACTGGTTTTACTAACCTGTCACTCAAAGAAATAAGGTGCCCAAGGGGATGTCAAGGGATGCAAGGTGCCGGCTGCACCCACCACAGTTTGTGCCCAGCGCCGCCTTTCCAGACATCTGCACCGCCTCCCGCTCTCCCTCCCTCCCCCTGCTGTAAGATCTTGCGCGTGCGCACAGGGCTCTGCCTGATGCGCCCGTGCAGACTTCTCGATTTGGCTTCTTAAAGCGAAGTGCGCATGCGTCGGCACTTCGCTCAACCCAGGTATGACCTGCACTCTGGCGACAGGCTCTCAGAGCCCTGTGCGCACATGCGAGATCTTACAGCAGGAGGAGGGGGGAGGGAGGGAGAGCGAGAGGCGGCACAGAGGATTATGAGGGCGGTGCAGAAGTCTGGAAAGGCGGCGCTGGGCACGAACGGAGGTGGGTGCAGCCGGCACCTTGCATCTCTTGACATCCCCTTGGGCACCTTATTTCTTTGAGTGACAGGTTAGTAAAAGCAGTTTTTTTTAGCAAAATAAGGCTACGGATCACATTTAGAAGCCCACATTAGGAATCCTGATGAGGCCCTGAACATCAGCATATGTTTAGCTGACAGGGGTGAAACCTGGTGACAGAATCCCTTTAAGGCTTGTTTAAATGGTTGAACATTGACTTACAGGAGAGCTACCTTACATCCGGTGGCATTAGAGGACCAGCTTTCTTTTCTTTCTGGAAAGAGAGACAATTTGCATACCTTTTTCCCAGAGGAGTTTTGCATGACCTGTAAGACAACATCTACTAGGTGCATAGTTCTCCTGCCAGATCCTAACCTTAGAGACACAGAGTACTGTGCACGTGAGCCATCTTTATTTGCAACAGTGGGGGTCCTAGAGGTTTGATCCCCACCACTCCTTTTATCATTTTTATGCATGACAGGTTATAAAAGTAAAAAACAAAAAGGGCTCCCATGGATAAACCCTGTAACAACTACATAAAATATATATATTTTTTATTCAGCGTTCATTCTTTTAGGGAAATTGAATTTTTCTTCACCTCCTACGGCAAGTGCCATCATTATTACAGATGTAACTCTTGGGCCCCTGCGGTTCTACTAAACCAAACTCAGATCTACTACAGAACATGGAATCAAATTTTAAAGAGTATAATGCAATAAGGAAAGGAACAAGGAAGGAAATCAAACTCGGCACTGATTACCCTGAGCTTCCACTAGAGGAAGCGTGATATCGGACGGAGCTTGCCATGACTCATTATTCAGAACCGCAGCATCTCCTTTAGGATACAGATCGGGAACAAGTCCAGCTTCCTATATCGTAATTAATGGCTGTATAATTCAGATATTTATAAACCCAGGACAATTCCCTCTATTAATATCCAGCTACAGAAAAAAAAAAAAAGAGAATCATTTTCTCTAAAATCAGGTTCGTTTACTGGAATCTTAGTGGGACATTTATCAAATCTGATAGGTCAGTTTTGTGGCTTGAAAGACGCAAGTGATGTCGATTGCAACGCTTTCTGCGACGTTTGGTTTTCCTTGTCACTTTTCACAGAGGTCTATGTAAGGCTAGGTCTACACGACGACATTTGTTGCGCGACATTTTGTTGCACCAATGTCGCGCGACAATTTTTATAATGGCAGTCTATGGTGTCGCACTGCAACATGCGACATGCTGCGACTGCGACGCGACAGTCGCAGAAAATCCATTCGAGATGGATTTTTCTGCGACTGTCGCGTCGCAGTCGCAACATGTCGCATGTTGCAGTGCGACACTGCAGACTGCCATTATAAAAATTGTTGCGCGACATTAGTGCAACTTTTTGTCGCGCGACAACTGTTGCACCCTATCTGTCGCGCAACTTTTTGTCGCGCGACAAATGTCGTCGTGTAGACCTAGCCTAAAAGGGCTAAAAGTGAAATTAGATTACGGCTCATTTATTATGTGCGACTTTTGCAAATGTTGCCACCTATGCCAGGTCCACTTTTGCATATATACATGTAAACCACAATACAAGCACACCAAATATATTATTTGTGCCATTTCATAAATTTGGTGCAGGCACACAAAAGCAAAGACAGACTAAAAACTGACACAAAAACTATCGCAAATGATAAATGACCCCCTTAGTGTGCAGGGATACACCCCTAACTGGTAACACCCCTCTGGACCTTTACTGCAAACTGATATTAATTTATTCATAACTTCTAGTAGGCATAACAAAGGAATGGTACATCAGGGATTCATGATGCTCCAGAACTGTTATACCATGGGGATGCAAATAAGCCAGACAAGTCAGGACAGACCCTTTAAAAAAAGTACTTCTCATTATACATGTTAGCAATGTGTGACCATAAGTCCTGGAAGCCCCTTTTAAACATCCAAACCTAACACAGAATTCCTTACCCTAAGAGGACCTGTCTCCTCTCCAGACCTAGCTATTTAGAAACTATTGAAACCAGATTTCTGAATCACCTCTGCATTGTACCATTCACCTGTTATTCCTCCTAGAAGTTTATAAATTAACTGACAACTGGGTTTCAACATTCTCCTTTTCACCGGGGTGTACCCATACACAGTCTGATAGCGCCACCACTGACTGAATACTATCAGACTGTGTAAGAACCCGCAAATAGGCTCAGGATTTGATAGATTATGGAGAATACAATAATTTATTAAAACTGACATGTCTGGAGACGTGATAGGTCCACTCAAATTCTAATAGTGCAATTCGACAAGTTCTGTGCCAAAAAAATCTCCAAAAAGAGTTCGAACATGTAGAAGTCCTAACTGGACCTTCACGTCTAACAGGAGGATGCCCCTTTAAAGAACATCTGTACCGACCCGTTACATGTGCACTTGGCAGCTGAAGGCGTCTATGTCAGTCCCATGATCATATGTGACCGCATTGCTGAGAAAAATAATGTTTTAATACATGAAAACGAGCCTCTAGGAGCAATGGGGGCGTATCCATTACTCCCAGAAGCTCTGCTCTCTCTGCAGCTGCTCCGCCCTCTGCACTTTGTTTGACAGGGCCAGGCAATGAAAACGCCATCACGCCTGTACCTGTCAATCAAAGTGGAGAGGGAGCGGGAGTCGCAGAGAGAGCAAAGCCAGTAGGTGTAACGGCAACGCCCCCGTTGCTCCTCATTTGCATATATGAATACAGGGCCAAGTGCACATGTAACAGGTCAGCCAGTGTCATAGGTACAGATGCCCTCTAAATCCTCAGAAGATTAGTAGAAGAAATAGCTGTATCCATTATAATATGGTGAGAAGTGTGAAATTCAGCAACCATAAAATCCTATCTGTCCGTGTCAACCGGCCCTTCCGCAGAGGATAAGTTGCTGACAAACTTGGAGATTGAACAGGGGCTCTTATCACACAGTTTCCGTAAAACCGAGGACCCCGGCTCCATCTCCCGTACATCAGATAATAAATCCGTGCTGTGAAGAGGTCCTTGTGAGCGAATACAGATCAGACTCTTCTCATGCGTGATGCAGCGGCCTGCGTGGAGTAATTACCGATAATAACTAGGTTGGCGGAGGCAGCTGGAGCCATACAGTATGGTAACGGTAATAGGATGTCTGGCTGTCAGGGGACGGTAGAAAATGAAATGGCGTTTTATTGTGGCAGCTGGGAGGCTATTTCCAGCTCAGCATATAATAATGCGTCTGAAAGAGCGATAGAGATTCACACGTCAGATCTGATGTGCATCAAGATGAAGTGCAACAGACCCCGGCACATATAGAAGCTTGCAGTGCTGTGAAAAAGTATCCACCACCTGCCCAATTTCTTCTATTGCTGTACATTTGTCACACTTCAATATTCCGGATCCTGCCCGCGCTCCAATCTGCCCGCTAAGAGCTTCCAGCGGAGCGGGCACAGACAGGAACTCTGCATATTCTATTGCTGTTCCTGCCAGTGCCCGCTCCTCTAAAACCTGACCCAGTAAATGGGATGTGGTATGCCAGGCTCCATCAGAGCAGTGCTGGCATAGGCAGGAGCAGCAATGTGTTATGCCAGGCTGTATCAGAGCGGAGCTGGCACAGGCAGGAGCAGCAATATGTTATGCCAGGCTCTATCAGAGCAGAGCTGGCACAGGCAGGAGCAGCAATGTGTTATGCCAGGCTGTATCAGAGCAGAGCAGCAATGTGTTATGCCAGGCTCTATCAGAGCAGAGCTGGCACAGGCAGGAGCAGCAATGTGTTATGCCAGGCTCTATCAGAGCAGAGCTGGCAATGGCAGGAGCAGCGATATGTTATGCCAGGCTGTATCAGAGTGGAGCTGGCACAGGCAGGAGCAGCAATGTGTGCTCCTGCCTGAATGCCATGCAAACACAAAAGGGGGGGCTCCTGTGCGTAATAATATCATATCCGTCACAGGATCTCAATATCGGAAAAAAAAATGTTTCCGTTTAGTCCTTATGCATTCTCAATGGAAAGAGTTCAGGATGTCTTCCGTTCCGGCAGCGTTCCGTTTCGTGACTGGACACAAAACCGCTGCAATCTGCGGTTTTGTGTCCAGTCATTGCAACTTAAAAAAAAAACGGATCCAGCACTGAAAATAATCATGTAAGTCAATGGTGACAGATTTATTTTTTTAGGAGCCTAAAAAACCTGGATCCGTCACCCATTGACTTTCAATGTATTTAGTGAAGGATACGTTTTTTCCCATTTTGATTTCACACAACCACATCCTAAAGGAACAGATGCATCCGGATGTGCAAAATCGAAATTGGTCCGTTTAATTCTGGTATTGAGATCCTCTGCCGGATCTCAATACCAGAATTAACAACGCAATTGTGAAAGTAGCCTAAGAGCGGGCAGTCAGCGCTCGCCATTGAGAAGGCAGGGTATTAGGGCTTGCTGGGAGTGGTAGTTCTGCAACAGCTGCAGGGCCGCAGGTTGTGATATGCAGTATATGTATATGGTCAGTTTTAGGCCTATATAGGAGGGAGGCAGTGAGGGCAGCAGAAGAGAGCCAACTGCATATACTGAGAAGACGGACATTCCTTAAAGAGGTTGTCCACTTTCTTTATATTGATAACCTATCACCTGGATAGGTCATCAATATCAGATCGGCGGGGGTCAGACTCCCAGCACCCCCACCAATCAGCTGTTTGAAGAGACCGCAGCGCTTATACGAGCGCTGCCTTCTCTTCACGGTTTTCCTGCTCGCTGTCCAAATTACTTTAATGGGACGGCTCTTTCGTATACACTTGCATAGGAAGAAGCCATCCCATAGACGTGAATGGGAAGGCTTCTTGTAGTTACACCTGCTCACCAATGCAGTTGTGATGGTGATCAGGTAAGCAATGAAGAGAAGGCAGCGCTGGCATGGAACGCAGCCTTCTCTTCAAACAGCTGATTGGCGGGGGTCCTGGGAGTCGGATAATGCTCATTTACAGAGCGCTGCTTCCAAACTATTTTTCTCACAGAAATATACAAATTCACTAAAAGTATATTACAAAAACATTCCCTATCACTGTCCCTACACATTAGAAAAAAGAAAAATAAGGGCTCATTCAGACGGTCGCAAGTGTTTTGCAGTCTTCAAACAATCACCAGGGGGGTGAACGGAACTACGGATGCAGACACAGTGTGCTGTCCACATCTTTGCGGCCCATTTGAAATGAAAGGGTCCGCACCCGTTCTGCAAAATTGCAAAACGGATGCTGACCTGTCTGAATGAGCCCTAATTCTATGAAAAAGAAAAAGGATGTATGAGCAGTGAAGAACATAAAGTGAAGAACACGAAGATTAAAAATGACACAAAAGCAAAGGAAGCCTTTCACTCTGCTGCTATAGAGGGCACTCTGCTTGTTTCTATGGAAACCGCCATATATATCATACGTATTGAAGCTGATCTGTATACCCCTCCCTGTAGATAATGAGGACAGGCCTGTTAAGACTGTACACCAGAAACCTCATAATACGTGCAGGCGCTCCGTGCGGCACCCTGTAATATCGTATAGAGGGATTTAGAATGGATTAGAGCAATAAAATGGCACTGAAGCGGCGTAAATATCTGCATCGTAGGCAGTGCATATGGCGGATTAAACACCGCTGTACAGCAAGGCAACAATAGGCAGTCTGATTCCAGGCCCTGCCATGTGGCATTACAGGTCTATTGCCATTTATTAGTCCTTCGAGAATACGGCAATTTTCCATTTTGGCGTTTTCCACTCCCTGCCTTCCTGGAGCAATTTTTGTTTTTTTTCTTCGCATACCCGTAGAGCTTTTTTATTTTTTAGGACAAATTGCACTTTCTAATGCGCACAGTTCCGGAGTTCTGCACTCTCCGATGCTGTGGTCAGATTTGCAACAGCAGGCACCTGGCAGCTACGGCGCATGTACTCCTCCGGAGTGGGCGCCATGTTTAAAGTGACTACTTTGACACGGCCAGGCAGTGTAAACATGATCACGCCAACGAGGCCCTGTCACCCTGTCAATCACAGTGCAGAGGGCGCGGCAGTTGCAGAGAGAGCTGAGCCTCTAGGTGTAATGGTAACGCCCCTGTTGCTCCTACAGGCTCATTTGCATATATTAAAACATAATTTTTCTCAGCAACTTGAACACATATGAACATGGGACCAACACAGATGCCTTCAGCTGCCAAGCGCACATGTAATAGGTACAAATCTGCTGACAGAGGTGCTTTAAACTAGCTTGCCACCATCTCCTTTCCATGAGCCTCAGATTACCGTAATCCCCTAATCTCTAAACTTGTAGGGTTTGTGAAGAAGGGATCCTTAGAACAGGTTCTCCACACCCACTGAAATACATTTTGAAGGTCAAGGTGGGCTCTGTCCCAACAATCCAGTGGTCTCACAGCAGACACACGGGCTGCCTCTATGATATGCGCACTTTTGTACTGCGGACACATGCGTACAGTACAAAGCCTTCTATTTGTGCATGAAGTACCTCCCCCATAGGCACACTGCGCAGGCCACGTAGCAATAGTCCTAAAGTACTGCACTAAGTCTACTAATGCACAATACGTATGACCACTGCTTGTGCCCAACAGTCTCCGATATTACGTCTGAATATTATTTATATGAAGTGTCTCTATGGAAATTCACAATCACAGTTTTGTCCCCACCAAAAACAGAGATAAGTCAGTGTCTGTAACTTAGCCCAAACACATTAGGCAAATCCAACACACCTGAAGACAGATGTTGGATTTCGTCAGGCTTACTCCTTTTTTTTGTGGCAGAAAATAAGACTAGTCTCACACTAGCGGTAAGGAGATCCGGCAGGCTGTTACAGCAGGGAACACTCTGCCAGAGCGGTCTGTATCTGGCATTGCCGGAAGAGCCTGCCGGATCTCTTTACCACTAGTGTGAGACTAGCCTCATCTCCCGGCAAGTGTAAAACAAACAAGTGTAAGGATCTGTGCATCCTTGACAAATGGCGTATTATAATGGCTGGACAATGGAAGGAGGGGGCCTTCAGGTAGCATCCGGCAATGCCAGATCGGGAGAGCTCCGGCAGAATGTTCCCTGTCGGAACAGCCTGCCAGGTCCCTTTACCCCTAGTATGAAACTAGTCTTATTTTCTGCCACAAAAAAAAGGAGTAAGCCTGACGAAATCCAACATCTGTCTTCAGGTGTGTTGGATTGGGGACGCTAATACTATTGGATGAAATATTTGCTATGGAAGCTGTTGTAGGGTCCTGCCAGTATCTGGGGTGTATTGAGTGTATTACATACTCCCCTGTGGATGTTAAGAGATATATATAATCTTACTTTTACAGTGGACCAATACGCTATAGTGGAGAAGCTCACACCAAAATGAAGCAGGCGAACCCTACTGAGCATTGGGCTCAGAAGCAACTAAAAGCACATGGCCTGCTACAAGATGGCTATAGAGTGGCAACCAGACGGTCTCCCACTCTGGCATCTTCATTGTCTCCTTCATTGTTTGCTTCCACTTCACAGAGAACCCGAAGCCAGTGCCTGGCTAAAGTATACTGGGTTCTCACGGTGCGGCCGCCATCCCTGCAGGACCAGCGGTTATGTTCTGCCCACCAAAATGTTCCAGGATTCTGAACATACTCTACATTTCCCCATTAGGTCTTATATCAATTGCAATACTACTGGGGTCATTTATGTCATCAGATGTACACAGTGCGATTTACTTTATGTGGGGAGTACCATAAGAAAATTGAAAAACAGAATCCTGGAACATTTGAACTATGTTAGGGCTCTTTCACATTTGCGTTGTCCGGATCCGTCGTGTACTCCATTTGCCGGATCTGTAACACCGCAAGTGAACTGAAAGCATTTGAAGACGGATCCGGCCTAAAAATGCGTTCAGTGTTACTATGGCAGCCAGGACGCTATTAAAGTCCTGGTTGCCATAGTAGTAGTGGGGAGCAGTATACTTACCGCCCGTGCGGCTCCTGGGGCGCTCCAGAATGACGTCAGAGCGCCCCATGCGCATGGATCACGTCATCCATGCGCGTGGGGCACCCTGACGTCACTCTAAAGCGCCCCGGGAGCCGCACGGACGGTAAGTATACTGCTCCCCCGCTCCCCACTACACTTTACCATGGCAAACAGGACTTTAGCGTCCTGGCAGCTATGGTAACCATTCAGAAAAAGCTAAACGTCGGATCCGGTAATGCGCCGAAACGACGTTTAGCTTAAGGCCGGATCCGGATTAATGCCTTTCAATGGGCTATTATTCTGGATCCGTCGATGCGGCAAGTGTTCAGGATTTTTGACTGGAGCAAAAAGCGCAGCATGCTGCGGTAGTTTCTCCGGCCAAAAAACGTTCCGGTCCTGAACTGAAGACATCCTGAACGGATTTCTCTCCATTCAGAATGCATGGGGATAATCCTGATCAGGATTTTTCCGGCATAGAGCCCCGACGACGGAACTCTATGCCGGAAAAGAACAACGCAAGTGTGAAAGAGCCCTTACCAATGCTTCGTATGTCAATATTTAGAATGCAGCCAGGCACTACATTTCAGTACATGATAGGAGCTTGCAAACTTTTTCTGCTTTTGGAATAGAGCGAGTTTTGCCCTCCATTCGAGGGGGCAATTTCCAAAAGCGTCTGGGAAGCCTTCTGGATTCTTCGATTAAAAACGAGGCATCCGGATGGCCTGAATCTGAAGAAAGAACTTATGTATTTATATTAGGATGGAGTCCATTCCTGAAGTCTTTAGATGTTTATTCTACTCAGAGGAGCAATCATTAAGACAGATCCGCCATATTTGGCTGTATTTTTTGTTTTGCTTTTAACATTGGAAATCACTGTTCAGACCATGCGGTTTTCCAGGAACATATTCTTTCCGTTTTTATTGGGGGAAGTTGGTTTTTGTGCTATTGTCATTCCTGATTTAGACTTAAGACCTTGAACAGTATGTATTTTAAGTGCACGAATTTGGTTTTATTCACATTTTATTGTTCATTAATATACACCAATGTTTGGTTCAGCTTTTCTTTTCCCATTGGCTTTTTTTGATTGGGGTTTGCCACAATTTACTACCTTCGATCACCACCTGGAGATGATTGAAGGTACTCTACAAGTACTGCCATTTGGAATCTCTGACCAGTCATGATTAAGAACACGTTTGTTTGAAATGTGTAGACGATCATTTGGAACACTGAGGTGATGCTGTCACTGTATGGATCTGTGCTATTTTGAATAAAGGAACCCACAACGTTGTTAACTTCGATGCTGGATTCATCTTTTTATTTCTCAGGAGCAACTACCCTGGACCCCTTATTCCCCAGATTTGAACCTAACTGAAGCATCTGTGGGACCACCTCGATCGTCGTATTCACTCTAGGGATTATTTTTTTGCCTTTGCCGTTTGGTTTTCAAGTCGGCTCAGTAGCGTTTTTATCTTTATTGGACACTACGGCAACAGCGATTTATTTGGTGTCTGATGCTATACCGACGCTGAGTACTAGCCGATATTGTGTGTCTGTAGCTACTTGTTATGTTGGGAGCACCTGTGCTGATATCTTGTTTCTAGAATGATCTTTCTAGATAAATAGATGCAATTAACCATCTTCCACTTTATAGATGTTTCCATGCGGTTGCGGCGACGGCGAGTTATTTGTCTGAATGCCGTTGCCCCAATTTGTGCTGTTCCTGCTTTCTAAATTTATTTCACTGTCATCAATCTCTTTCTGCCAATATTATCCCTGTTTACCTATTGTTCTTTAGTAGGTGGGCTTTATCTGTGCGTTCCTGTGAGACTACGGGTTACTGAGTAAACTCCTCCCCGCCTTGGTCCTGATTAGACGCATGTTCCTTCCCCCCGCCTTCAGGGGTGTGTCCGATTCCCCTGTTTAAAGAGAACCTGTCACCGGGATTTTGTGTATAGAGCTGAGGACATGGACTGCTAGATGGCCGCTAGCACATCCGCAATACCCAGTCCCCATAGCTCTGTGTGCTTTTATTAGGTAAAAAAAACCGATTTGATACATATGCAAATTACCCTGAGATGAGTCCTGTACGTGAGATGAGTCAGGGACAGGACTCATCTCAGGTTAATTTGCATATGTATCAAATCGGGTTTTATACACAATAAAAGCACACAGAGCTATGGGGACTGGGTATAGCGGATGTGCTAGCGGTCATCTAGCAACCCATGTCCTCAGCTCTATACACAAAATCCTGGTGACAGGTTCCCTTTAAATCGGCGGTGAGCGCGGTCGCCACAGTGCTGGATAGCCTGTCACACTACACCAGTGTGGCAGCGTCTGTTTACCATAATCCCATCACTAGCTCTTTACTTTAGCTCCTGATTTATTTCTTGATGAAACGAGTCAAGTCTTTCCAGACGTGTTATATGGGAGTTTGGGGAGGATAGGTGGAGTTGTGTGCAGTTTTGAGAGTTGTTCTGGGGAGGGTCTTTAGTACTCAGTGACCATTTGCCTGGACAATTGGATATATGGTCAGTTCCTGATAGCTGGTTATATTCCATGAAATGTGAAATACTGGCCACCAATTCTCTCATACTTATACAGCTTTTCATACCACCTACCCAGTTCTTTTTTGGATAGCCGCACTAATATCCTGATCGGAGTTGACAAATTGTCAGTCCTATAAGATCATTAGACAACATATATGTCTGTTTAGTGGTGCGGCTTTCCTTTTTACCGTTAGTAATGAATTGCATGACCCCTTCCCCGGTTTTAATTAAATATGAATAAAGTATATTTATTTTAGTGCCTCACCCTTATCTGAGATACCAATGCCAGTAGAAATACTTGGAGAATGCTGACTGCTAAAAAATTTTGAAGCTTTGTCAATAGCAAATCAATTCACCCAATGCATTCCTACGGACTCGTGAATTGGTTTGTGAAGGGACAAGAAAATGAAAAGCTCCATAAGGTGTCCACAGTGAGTCTTAACAACCCACATCTTCAGACAGAAGCCTGAAGGAAACATCTTGGGAAAAAATGGAGACTACACAAGTAGAATGCTCCCGCTACACAAGGAATGATAACTGTCCAGTATCTCCTGAAGAATGAGAGAGACAATAACATAACACAAGATGCATCTCTAGGACAAGTACCACCCATCTACAGGACAAAACAGTCAACATTTTAGCTATTGTTCCAACATAAGCTAGTATCATGTACCACAAAAGAAAGAAAAAGTCCCATCTGCACAAGCCGTTATTATCTGCCCTACATACAGAGTAATCGGCCATAACCAGTTATGAGGAGGGACATATTAAGGCAGCAAGTGAACAGTCAGTTCCTGAGGCTGATGTGTTAGAAACAGGAAAAACAAGACAGTGCAAGGATCTTTGACAAGGGCCGTATTATAACGGCTGGACAATGGAACGAGGTGGCCTGCTCTGACAAAGTTTGGTGCATGTGCATTATTTATATGAGGAAGAGATGGCACCAGGGTGCAATATGAAGAGAATGGAAGCCAGCAGAGAAGTGTGGGGTTCTCAGTAATGTTCTGCTGAGAAATCTTCTGGCATTCATGTCAATCACATATCAACAGTAACAGGTCAAAGACTTCAAGGTGTTGACTTGGTAAGACCCCCACCAATCTCACAGTTAGGGGATAACTGATAAGATAGGTGATAACTTTTACCTACCGGAGTCCCCCTTTAACATGTAGAACAGTATAATTATAGCTTTAGGGATACTTTGATACAGGGGTGTGCGATATATTCTATATTTCGGGGGGAAGGGGGGTTAAACTTTTTATTTAATAACTATTAGCTTCTTAGGGGCTAGAACCCTTGTCCTATTCACCCTAATAGAGCTCTACACAGCAGCAGGGAGCTGACTATGGCAGCCGGGGCTTGAATAGCATCCTGGCTGCCATAGTAACCGATCGGACCCCCGCAATTACACTGCTGGGGCTCCGATCAGAAGCTGCCACCCTGGGGCCACTGCCACCAATGATTTAATCGTGTGGAGGGGCCGCAATTAATATAATACTTAGAAGAGGGGGGAGTAGAAGGGAGGGGCTGTGGCCACTGCGCCACCAATGAATATAGTTAATATGCCTGACTACAAACGTAGCCTGTATGTGCCGGCCATATCCCATACCTGGCCTTTATTACTGTGCACTGTGATCCGCCGCAATTAACCCCTCAGGACTCGAGGGGTGAATTGCGGCGGATCGCGGCGCGCAGTAATAGAGGCCAGGTATGGGATATGGTGGCACATGCAGGCTACGTTTGTATTCAGGCATATTAACTATATTCATTGGTGGCGCAGTGGCCACAGTCCCTCCCCTCCTCTCTGTTCTCATTAGTTGCGGAGTGGCCACAGTCCCTCCTCCTCCTACTCTGTTCTCATTGGTGGTCAGCGACAGCCGCACACAGTAGGGAGAGAGGGACTCCCTCCTTCTCCACTGTGTCGGCTCAGGAGAACATGGTGCGTGCCGAGAGCGGTGCATGCCATGTTCTACGCGATATGGCGTTGGCCAAATTTATATCGTTTAGATCACACACCCCTACTTTGATGTCATTTTTGAGTAGGGGGTACTTTGCTGAAGAACGTTGACAAACAGCACCCTGGACCACCAGGGATACTTATAATAATCCCCTTCTATGCCCTAGCCCCCCAGGGTGCCTGGTATACATTAAAGGGTTATCCCACTTTGCATTTTCATACCTGCTGCCAGCATGCCGTTCACTTCCTGGATTCTGGCTGGGGGTGGGCTTCATCTTGATTGAAGTCTTCTCCCGGCCGGGCCATGCGCTGGACTGAACGCGCACGCTGCTGCGCATGCGCCATGGTGACTTATTCCTGGCCAGTATAGTACAGAGCCAGCATGCGCGTTCGCGGCTCTGTACTATTCTGGCCAGGAAGAAGTCACCATCGCGCATGCGCAGCGGCTTGCGCGCTCAGGACAGCGAGTGGCCCGGCCGGGAGAAAAGAAGGAGTCTTCTGCGCAAGTGTGGCCACTGGGATTCCGGAGAAGAGCGGTGGCCGTAACCAGGGGAGACCGAATGACAACAATGAGGTAAGTGGGGATAAATTCTCTCTTAAACTGTGGGAATGGGTTAATCAAATATATTTACAAAAATTATCACTGTCAAATCATTAACAGATTTAACAGTGAT
Source organism: Bufo gargarizans (assembly GCF_014858855.1). NCBI lineage: Eukaryota > Metazoa > Chordata > Amphibia > Anura > Bufonidae > Bufo > Bufo gargarizans. The sequence continues at coordinate 149,004,821 of NC_058086.1, read as the reverse complement.
GATTATGATGGGATAACCCCTTTAATAGACAGTAACCTCATTTACTGCTCTAAAACACAAGGGCTGTAGCCTTAAACCCCTCGTCTTCCCTGGACTTCAGGGGTGGAAAGATAAAAATACAGCCCCCCGCCCCCCAAAAGAAAAAAGGTCAAATTCTAATCTTTAGAAATTGGGCTGGGAGTAAACCTTGGGCTGAAACCTGCTTTAGACTCAATTTCTAAAAGTTCTATATCCCGATGTAGATGAGCTAATGCTACGATCCTGGTCTTGTTTTAAAGCTTAAAGTCTTCCGGCAGTGCAAGGGGAAACAAAAGACCGTTCTTTGTAAATGTGCCCCATTATGTCCTTTTCTCAAAGGCTACCTGTACATGTTGCGGATTAGGCACGGTTTATCCATGTGCATTTTCATGCATAAAAAACTCAGCATAATACATTACCAGCAAAGAGACAGATTTGACGAATCTCATGTACACTTTGCTTTTAAATTTAATGTGGAAATTGATTTGCCATGTGGATTTTCAAATCCACAACATGTCAATTGTTTGTGCTATTCTGCACCTTATGTAGAGTGGTTTTCCCCATAGACTTAAAGGAAACCTGTCACCATGATTTTGCGCATAGAGCTGGGGACATGGGCTGCTAGATGGCCGCTAGCACATCTGCAAGTACCCAGGTCCCATAACTCTCTGCGCTTTTATTGTGTTAAAAAACAGTTTTGATTGATATGCAAATGACCTGATACTGAGTCCTGTATCCGGAGATGAGTCAAGCGGAAAGGAGCCCTGCACCGCCCCGCGTCCTCCGAATCTCCTCCTTGCTGGCTGACGTCACAGAGCTGGAGCGCCGAAATCTCGCGATGCGCGAGCTAGCGCATGCGCAGTGTCGGCATCATGTTCATTCCCTGTACTGGCATCAGCACAGGGAACGAACTACGCATGCGCTAGCTCGCGCATCGCGAGATTTCGGCGCTCCAGCTCTGTGACATCAGCCAGCAAGGAGGAGATTCGGCTGAATCATTCATTCCGGATCCGGCCTTGCGGCAAGTCTTCAGTTTTTTTGGCCGGAGCAAAAAGCGCAGCATGCTGCGGTATTTTCTCCGGCCAAAAAACGTTCCGTTCTGAAGACATCCTGAACGGATTTCACTCCATTCAGAATGCATTAGGATAATCCTGATCAGGATTCTTCCGGCATAGAGCCCTGACGACGGAACTCTATGCCGGATCCGGACAACGCAAGTGTGAAAGAGCCCTAAGAAAAATAATCAAAACGTGCACAAGATTTGTCTCATCTCATACACTTTACAGGGACTGTATTACGCTGTGGTTTTTTTCGCGTTAAATCCACGAGGGAAAAAAAAAAAACGCAAGTAATCGGCACTATGTGCAGGCACCCTGAGGGTGTCTCCACACTAAGCAAATTTTGTTGAAGAAAATTTCTGCGACTAAAAATCTGTTCCATTCACCTGAACGGGGCTTGAAGAAATTTGTGTGCTTCCCGCCAAAAGAACTCCAACAAAATCTGCTGTGTGTGAAGGCAGCTTTAGAGGGTTAAAGGGGTTTTCCATGTGGGTGTCTAATATTGATGACCTATTCTCAGGATAAACACCTAGAAACGCCCTATAAATATCCTAGCTACCGTAATTATGACTAGTTGGTGCCATGCAGTTCTTTACAGCTATTCTGTACTTCCGATATTAGAGGGAGCAGCACCCACGTCCCATCAGCCCCTCTCACTGGTTACAAAGGCTCGTAGAGAAGATTGACTGTAGCAAAGTCCTTACATACCAATTATTTCATTTAGACAAGTACAGTGGCTTCAGCTCTTACATTAACAAAATGAGCGCCTGATCTTGTAGGGCTTGAGAACAAAAAAAAAATGAAATGAAAATGAAATGAAATGACATTTATAAGATGCCAAGGACTTTCATTCATTCCCTGGGTTCTGATACTGGATCAATCAGCATCATTTTCTATTCTCCTGGCAAGTAGCCGTCCGCCAACCCTGTAACACAAGACGTCTCTAACAAGCAGGCGCATTATCTGGAGGAGCTCTATCTATCCAGCTTTAATAAAAAGTTCCTCTCCCAGTGACCTGCTCCCCCTTCGTGGACCCTGGTCAGTGAATTCCATGTCTTGCCCTCCCACACTAAGAAATTCCTTAGATTCCTTTATAATGCTGAAGACTGGCACAAGTCTTTAACCTCCCACCTCGCCTTCTAACCTCCCTTTTCTGTCCTCTTCCTCGCCTTCCTACAACAACTTCAGTTTCCAGATACAAAGCCTCACCAAGTTCTTGAAAATGCCAACAAACTAAGCAAAGGACAATTAATTAGAATGAGCACAGAGACCACACGCTGGAAGCAGACGCACACAGCTCTATTTATTGTGAATACAAAGCCAGTTTTACAAGTTTGACTTGGAAACATCTATTTATTTCGTCCAATTCCTTTTTTTTATTTTTTAAAGGGTACACACTCGCTTCGGCACCTTGAGCTCCCAAAAGTTCCCACACACATTAGATGTGCGTGCGCCAGAATTTCAGACAGAATTCTTGCACATTGATTATTAAATCTACCCCAATGTGTCTTGTGATAGGTCAGGGGCTATCTAAGGTCTATTGGCAACTTAAAGGGGTTTTCCAGGTGTTTTATACTGAAAATCCATCCTCAGGATATGTGAAAAAAAATAGCAGGGCCGCAGTGTGGCGCAACAACACCTCGCCAGGGCACTCATGTGAAGAATAAACAAATCTTACTCTTTATTGAGTATTCTTTTTTTGCCCCCAAAAAAATACGCGTTTCGGGGGTCTGGGGCACCCTTTATCAGGTTGAAATAGCTCAATAAACAATCAGTGTTGTACAGCAAGTATTTAAATCCTAAAAAAAAAAACACCAAAAAGAGCAGACCTGGACCGGCCTGTGGGAGTGGGGCTGTCTCCTAATTAGCATATAATTAAAAACACATTTACATTTGTAAAACCATTACCATGAGTCCGAGTGAATAGTGGCTGTAGGGACAAGTGGAATTTTTATTTGTTTGTTTTGTAGACATTAAATGGATGCATTCAGCATTGTATTCACGCGTGGTCACAGAACATGCGATCAGGTGTGCTAGTTTTTTGGTGCCCGGCAGTGATTAGTGAATGGCCGGGCACCAGTGGCCCGGCTGAGCAGATCTTCCGGTCACGTGGTCGCAAGGAGTGTGGCCAAGTGACCGGGTTACCGGGAAACAGTGTATGCTAGAAAATTTCTATGGTGAGTGGCTACACGTCCCGAGTCATGTGTCGGCAGGAGGCGTGGTCATCACGTGACCCGGTTGCTGAGGAGCAGAGGACGCTGAAGGGTCCTTTAGTACTTAGCTGCACGTCCGGGTCACGCGCCGGCCGGAGGCGCGGCTGTGCTGCCATGACGATAGGACGCTAACTGGAGAGGTGATGCTGATGTATATATGTGCTAGATTATAAGGACATATCATTACGAAAAGGCATATTGGCGACAAAAAAATACTCAATAAAGAGGAAGATGTGTTTATTCTTCACATGAGTGCCCTGGCGAGGTGTAGTTGCGCCACACTGAAGTCCCCCTATTTTTCACATAGCAAATTTCTTTGGAGAAGACTGGGCCTCATCTCCTGAAGCTTCTGGACGCGACGGCTGCATACCTGACTGCTGGACACGTAATTTCGACAAACGTACAGTAGAGTTGTGCCAATTTATAGCACAACTTTAGAAGGTGAGCCTCCAACTTTTACTCTCTCTAATTGTTCCACCAATTTGGAACATACTACTCTATGGTGTGCGCTCTCTTTTTGCTTTCCTAGCAAAATATATGCCCATCCTCAGGATAGGCCATCAGTATGTGATCAGTAGTGGTCCCAATCCCAGCACCCCCTCTTGCACACAAACGTATTTTTTTTTCCGTGTACATTACGTTTTCTTTTTGCGGACCGTATGTGGAACCATTCACTTCAATGGGTCCGCAAAACTCTGTGTGCATTCCGTTTCCGTATGTCCGTTCCGCCAAAAAAAATAGAACATGCCCTATTATTGTCCGCATTACACACACGGATAGTACTGTTCGATTAGGGGCCAGCAGTTCCGTTCCGCAAAATACGGAACGCACACGGATGTCATCCATATTTTTTGGGGATCCGTTTTCTGCGGACCGCAAAATACATATGGTTGTGTGCAAGAGGCTTGAGGCTCTATGGTAAGTGACGCAGCATTCTCACAGCGTACCAAGCACAGCGCTGTCCATTGTATAGTGGCTGTGCTTGGTATTGCAGTTCAGCCCCTTTCACTTGAATGGGAATGATCTGTGCCTAGGCCATGTGACTGTGTGCTCCAGCACAGGTCACCATTCAAGTCACTGATTGGCCAAAAGTAGAGGCATGCACATGGACAAGACATCAAACTACCGATCCAGCGGGGACTGAAGCTTCAGCTCTGGAAACAGGAGGCCCCAACTAGTTGAGCAGAGTTTTCACACTCGCGTTTGGTGCGGATCCGTCATGTATCTGCTCAGACGGATCCATTCAGATAATACAACCGCATGTTGTTCAGAACAGATCAGTTTGTATTATCTTTAACATAGCCAAAACGGATCAGTTTTCTATTGTGCCAGATTGCGTCATAGAAAACGGATCCGTCCCCATTGACTTACATTGTGTGTCAGAACTGATCCGTTTGGCTCAGTTTCGTCAGACGGACACCGCCTACAAAGCGGAATAGAGACTGAACTGATGCATTCTGAGCGGATCCTTTTCCATTCAGAATGCATTAGGGCAAAACTGATCAGTTTTGGACCGCTTGTAAGAGCCCTGAACGGATCTCACAAACGGAAAGCCAAAACACCAGTGTGAAAGTAGCCTTAGTCCATGCCAGGCCACCCCTAAATTATTTTACGTACTGCTCACTCAGACACACCGGGCCAATTTCACAGGAAGCCAAATAAAGAACTGTATGTATGTAATAGAGGCCTGCTGCACCGCTCCAACATCCAGATTAGTTCATACTCCGTACGGCCATAGCAATAAATACAGCAGCAAAGCTTTCAGTGCACACAGACTGGTTCTCCACCACCTCTGGATAGATCATCAGCTTCTGATCGGCGGGGGTCTGACACCCGGGACCCCCGCCGATCAGCTGTTTCAGAAGGCAGTGGCACTCCAGTAGTGCCGCAGCCTTCTCACTGTTTACCGCCGGCCCACTGACGTCACGACTAGTATCAACTAGCGTGGGCGGGGCTAATCTCTGTTCACTTGAACGGAGCTTAGCCGAACCCACGCTAGTTGATACTAGTCGTGACGTCAGTGGGCCGGCGGTAAACAGTGAGAAGGCTGCGGTGCTGCTGGAGCGCCGCTGCCTTCTCAAACAGTGTTTGCGTGGGTTTCCTCCGGAGTACTCTGGTTTCCTCCCACACTCCAAGACATACTGATAGGGACCTTAGATTGTGAGCCCCATTGGGGACAGTGTGATGCTAAGGTCTGTAAAGGGCTGCGGAATATAGTAGTGCTATACAAGCGAGTATAACAAATAAATACCAGGTAAGGTAACCATATTACAATATTAGCATTTTATCTAGTTTTATGTTATTACAGATTTGTCTTAATTTTATATTCTGGACCACCCCTTTAAGATACAACACAGGGCGCACATACAGGACATCTATGATGGACTTTTCTGGCAGTAAATGGTCGCCATTCGTATACATAAAATTCTCTGTATAATTGTATCATAGCTACTAGATAACACTCATAGACCTTTTATATGTATTTGCTTATCACACCAAACGCATAAATATAAAATTTAAAAAAAAGAAGGAAAATGCCAAAGCAAACACAGCATCTGTGAACGTCCGCCACAAAGCCCCAAGTCTACACGAGGATTAATAAATAAATGGAACACCTAAATGACAGTAAAGCCATGCTGAAAAACCAGTTACCCAGCATTCCCTGAGCTTTGAATAGTAAACGTAGTCAGGTATACTGTGATATAGCAGCAAAGCGACAATCTGCCACGTTCACATTGGGGGTTGTTCTAGCCGTAGTTTTGGGACAAAAAAAAAAAAAACAAATAAAGAAATCAAAGAGCAGGATTCGCTGTATGATAACCTACAGCACCAGACAAACCCAATTCACTGTAATGGGGTCTGTCTGGTTTCCGTTTGGGAACCAAACATTTTAGTAGACAAGCCAGTTAACCAGGCTGCCCTATGTTGTCCCGCTCTTATAACAAAATTAGCGATGGAGGAGGACCTTAAAGGATAACTGTCACATTTAGACCCTTATTTCAATTCTCATATATGTAGTTACTAATAACATGATATTCCAGAATCAGTTACTATTAGACTGACTTACCCCATATTTAATAAGATTCAGCCCTTAGCAACCAGTCTGCATAAAACTGCAATTTCACTATTCAGTTAAGATGGCCGCCACTGCCCTCACCCTGAGGCTAATCCCGCCAACCCTTACTACCCACAATGCATTGCGCTCCTCACATGCACTAGCCAGTAACAATAGCCCCCCAAAAGTGTCAGTAACCACAGCCCTCCCCATAAAGGGTTAATCTCCTGCAGCACAAAGGGGTCCTCTTACCACATGTTGCTTTCATTTATACACTGAGCAGATGGCAGATCTCCCTTCCCTGCTCTGCGCTGCACTGCTTCAACTCTGCATTCTCCAGCTCTGCTGAGTGAGGGAGCGTCTGCCAAGCGCAGGGACAGGGAGAAGTGCACACAGCCCAGGCACCGTTATCAGCTGCTGGGGAGGACCTGGCTTTAATCATTTACCTACAGTCCCTGGCTCTCAGTAATGTGACCCTGCACACTGCGTGCTCAGTCCTTCAACAGATAGACGGACCCTGCCTAGCAACCTCATTTTAAGCAGAGGTAAAAGTAGGCAGTACAGGGAACAAAACTGTGGAATTAAGGGGTAATTGAATACACAGTGAAAAGTTGAAATAAGGCCACCAAGGAGATATTAATCACCACAATCCAATACTCCCAAAATAAAAATACGAGTTATCTTTTAACAATCTCCAACACAGATGTGAGCAAAAGCTAAAGCTCACACGTTAATATTCTCAAATTGGCACATATCAGCCAAAGTAAAAGTCCTCCAAATGGAAGAGCAACCCACCTGTAGACAATGAGAAACCCCCCCCCCCCGAGCTGCAAGTCATCCAGCCACCCAGGACCCTGTCCTGTACTAGCAAGAGGCAAGAACCTCGAAACCTCTCTACACATGGGTGGCTCCTCAGAGGAGGCTCCGATTTGACACAAGCTAATTTAAATATGATGGAGCTCTGCATGTAAATAGGTCTACATATACGCTGTGTCTCTTCAGTGAGAACCTGTACCATCTGGTGTATGTCAAAGGCATCTCATACAGCCAACCAGTACCCTGCTCTATACCAACAAACCCAAAACAGCTGTCTACAGAAGGTTCTCTCTGCTCTTTTGGAGGAATCTCTGGTTTGACTGACATAAGCTGATTGTAGTACCCCTGGGTTAAGTAAATATACTGTAAGTCAACAGTCCACATCTATTCAAGGGGTTGTCCGGCCGGCCCTTCTCATTCATCATGGTCTGAATGTAAGCCAGCAAGGAAGCTGTCTGGCACTTCCAGCACTGCTTCTAAATGTAAAAGTTATGGAGAGGCCCGCGCCTCTTCATAACGTCAGAGGAACCACCGCCAGCTATGGGGCTTTATTAAGACAGGCGTCTAAAAGGTCGATCTTAATAAATGAACCTGTTACTTTTCAAAAACGCTCCAGCGCTACAAATTCCAGATTCAAGTGATAGGGACCAGTTCTTGGTCATGAGACCGCTGGCCCAATGGAGACTGCCTGGAGCCGACAGAGGGCACTTTAAAAAGTACCTTTTTTTAAAAAATTTTGGAAGGGGGGGGGGGGTTCCATTATTTTTTGAACACGGTTGCCTATTTTTTTTACGTTTTTTTTATTAAGCCAGATAACTCCTCTAGGTTGTTAAAACATTTAACCCAGATTGCCTACAGGTCTGGATGACTGCCCTAAATACAGGAGGCAGAGCATACAGGTTACACTATGCATAGGCATATGGAAGAATTCACTGTAACCAGGAGGACCACTTATCTCCGTCCCATCGGGATGTATCTATTTGATGTGCAATGAAAAGCATGCAGATGAGACAAGTAGAGCGAGACCCCCCCCCCCAGCAAAAGTAAAGCTCCATTGCAGAATGATGGAGGATTAGCATCCAGTACGATCTGTAATCTCCTTGCTCCTCACACATTTCCATTCCATTCATCCTCTATTGTCTGGTTTAAAATGTAGAACATCTAGGAGATTTGAAGCTGCACCGCCATACAAAAAGCTCTCCGGATTATTAAAAAACCCAGAGATGGGATAAGAAGCTTGCAAAGTCTGCAACATATCGCCAGGAGCAGGGTATCTCCTGTTACGGTACTTACTGCCCCCAGATTGTAGTGGAAACTGCTAGGGAATATTTTTCCCTACGATGAGCCTGCAGTGGACTTTCTCAAAGACGTAGAGTAGCATATTAATTCCCAAAAGCATGCAATGCAACATTTGAAAATGGGAAAGAGAGGTGCACCCCCCCCCCCCCCTCCACACCCTGACCAATGCCACAGATGCCCCCTGCTCCACGCTGTGGTTACTTTCTACACTAGGCAGGTCTTCTCTCCCTCGTAAGTAAAGGTCAGGAGGAGCCATCACAGATTTGCTTCCCTGATTTTTATTTATTTCAATTCAGCCTATTAGGCCTTATGCCCACACAACTGTATCGGCAAATCACGGATCCGCAAAATACAAATATTGTCCGTGTGCTGTCTGCATTTTTTTTGGCAGACCCATTTACTTCAAAGGGTCTGTGGTCCATGTTTTACAGACTAGAATGGGACGTGTTCTAGAATTAGCGGTACGGATACACACATGTGGACGGCACCTGGATGTCATCCGTTGGTGCTGTCCTCATCTATACGTCCATTCCACAAATGATAGAACATGTCCTGTTCTATTCTGCAAAATACAGTGCACTGACTCATCAAAGTCAATAGGTCTACAAAAAAGAGGAAGGCACACAGACGGTATTCGTATTTTGCGTATTTTTGTCTGGTAAAAAGACAGGATTCTGAACGGAAACTGAACGGATCCCATCATAGTCGGCAGAGTCTGTTCAGCTTCTTCCCTGTGGGGTGACAGGAGGAGGGGGGAGCAGGTTCACTAGTGGGGTGACAGGAGGAGAGGGAAGCAGGGTCGCTAGTGGGGTGACAGGAGGAGAGGGGGGAGCAGGGTCGCTAGTGGGGTGACAGGAGGAGGGGGGGAGCAGGGTCACTAGTGGGGTGACAGGAGGAGGGGGGGAGCAGGGTCACTAGTGGGGTGACAGAAGGGGGGGCAGGGTCACTAGTGGGGTGACAGGAGAAGGGGGAGCAGAGAACTGGGAGACTGGATGGAACCGTGATTGGGGCAGGAGGGAATCACTTACTTGAAGACTGACAGGCCGGGCTTTTCAATGCCACAACATTGCAGGGGGGCATGGGGGAAGGGTTCAGCCAAAATCAGGCCGCAATGGGGACAAGCCTCCCTGGAGACTCGTCCCCGCCGCAGCCTGCTATTGGCTAACACCCTAATTTAACTTAATTTTGCTAACTTTGTGATGGAAGACCATAAGAATTAAAGGAGTTATCCGGCCTTGGAGCCAACAACCCATATGGTCCTGACGTGGGCCACTAAACAAAAAAACACCACTAACATGTCAGCAGCCCCAAATTTGCTTTGTTCCTGGCCACTTCCAGTCCCTGCAGGACCAGGAAGCAGCTTTGTCCAGTCACTGCTGTGGCCAATCCCAGATGTGATGTATTGTCGAAGCCGATATGACAGCTGAGGCCTGTGACTGGCTGCAGCAGCCACAGGACCAAGTCGGTTCCTGGTTTTGCAGGGATCGGAAAGCTGCTGGGAATGGAGCATCAGTGGGACCGCACGCAAATGAGTAGTGTTTTTTTTTTAACCAGGATTTTTATACTGATGACCTATCCTTAGGACAGGTCACCAATATCTGATCAGTGAGGGTCTGACATTCGGGACCCCCGCCTATCAGCTGTTTGAGAAGGCACCAGCGCCTCCTGTGAGCGCTGCAGGCTTCTCCATGCTTACAAAGCACAGCCTTATTCACTTCTGTGGGGCAGAGCGCAATACCAAGGATAGCCGCTATACAGCGTATGGTGATGTGCTTGGCAAGCATGGAGAAGGCCGCAGCTCTCACAAAAGCGCTGGTGCCTTCTCAAACAGCTGATTGATGGGGGTCCTAGATGTCGGACCCCCATCGATCAGACACTGATATCCTGAGGTCATAAAAAATAAATAAATAAAAAAAAACAGTTTTACTGCCCTCACATAGGGCGGCATTAACCCAGAGACAGATTGCTTAATTTTTTATATACTGAGGACAACCAGTCAACATACCCGTATTCGCCTCATGGCCGCCACAATCTCCACTCTGCTGTTAGGACGCGGCACATCCAAACTCCCGATGTACTGCAAAACAAAGACACAACTTCAGTTTCTATGTGTACGTGGTAAAATAGACTGCATGTAATGTGAACATGCGTGTTTGACCGATGGACATAGACACACTCATTCCCATTGTTCCTCGCAGTGGCGTGTTTACAGAGGACTTGGCTCATACAGCAGAAGTACAAGAAATATTAGTCACAAAGAAAGAAAAATGAACAAAGAGCCTGGCTACGCTATATTAGAAGAAGGTAAGAAAAGCCATCACGAGGTCATTAAAGGGGTGATGCTATGACTAATGTGAAAAATGAAAATCAAACATCATAAAGTACATGACAACCTCTTCTAACACTAGAACCGGCCCTGTGCCTCACATGGATTCAGAGATCTCTCCATTCATTGCTCCAATTGTTCTGCTAGATTTATTACAGGCTGGCAGCTTAGGGGTGTGCCCTTTCTCAGGGGGGGGGGGGGTGTCCTTTCTGCCGTAGCTCTTTCCCTACAACTGCCACAGCTTCTAACAGAACATTGAAGATTTAAACTGAGCATGTGTCTCTGCATGACCTTACTTCTACAGAATCATACTGACCGCATTATGTCATGCAGAGACACACAGCATTATAAATCAGTATAATGCCGTGTGCTCCTGAGAAATGAGCAGTGTCCGTGTCCATAAAGGGGAAATCGTGCTCACACATGGAGTGTAACTTTCACACAGGACACGCTCGCCTTAAGCATATTACATCATGGGCGTTCAATAACACAGAATGACTAGCTACCTTTATGTACTGACCCATCATTTGTATCGAAGTAAAGATATACTGGTCAATTCCTTTAACTTTAAAGGGGTTTTTCAGAAGTCTCATATTAAAGAGGACCTGTCACCACTCATGCCCGTTTTAATATTTTCTTGCACTTCCCATGTAAAAACTATTCTGGAACATCTATTCTTATGTCTGTATGTTGTGCCATTCCTTTATTATTTCTACTAGAAGTTATGAATGAATTGCTAGCAGAGCCCCCTCAGATCCCCCCCCCCTTCCCCCGAAATAAAGGGAACAGAAGGTCAGGCATGCACGCTGCTGCTCCATTCCCCTTTACGTGAGTTACAGAGACAGGCGAGTACAGCACCCAACCTGCCTCTCTGTTCATGTCCAGGGGCTCCGAGGGGTGTAGGGTACCCATTCTCTTCATCGGTTAGGGTCCCAGCGGTAGGAACCCTACCGATCAAATAGTTACCCCTTATCCTGTGAATAGGAGATCACTTTTGACAACCAGTACACCCCATTAATTCCATTCAGATAAGCGGGTATGAGTTGCAGGTGAGACATGTGACCTATAGATGTGATGTCACAGGCCGAGGAAGAGGCCAAGCGGCTGCCCAAGCGCCATGGCACTTTTTACAATGGGTCGTCAGGGGAGCCGACAGTTGGACCACAACTAATCAAATATTGATCTAATATTTAAAGGTGTTGTGCATCTTTGGGGGGTTTAGGAAACCCCCTTCTTGGTCTGACCTGCAGAGAGAAGCATACTTACCTGCTTCCCGACTCCTCCTTTCCCGGGACTCAGCTGCTACAATGTGCTACCAGGATGTAAACTTCTGTTTTGACGCCGCTGCAGCCAATCGCTAGCTGCAGCAGTGACTTGATCCCCTTGCTTCATGTCCAATGGTCACATAGCGCAAAGGGGAGTAGGTCACTGCAGAGCAACCGAGAAGGAGTGGCGAGCCAGAGCTGGGAAACCTTCAGTCTGCCCATGGAGGAGGGGGGGGGGGGTGAACCCCCTTCCTCCAGCAAAGGGTGCACAACCCCTTTAATTCCCAGAAATAATAGAGTTGAGCAATAATACAAAACACAAGGTAAATTGTGGGCGCAGCCACAGTTGTAGAATCCTGAACAATCCCTTTAAGAGCCAAATTAAAGCACAAACTTTCACATAAACAATATTCTAACATGCCAAGAAAGTGCCAGTAGCAGATTTCCAGGCCACTAGGCTGCCCAAAAAGATGTATGGCCTGCCTGACAGATGAGATAAGAAAGGAGACAAGGAGCAGTTAAATGGAGGTCACACGACACAGGTTACTGGGCAGTGTAGGATTCCCAAAACTCCACCTTGATCACAAGATCTGTAATTGTTCTAAAGATATTTTATCCAGATGAAGAAACCCATCATTCACGTATGAACCAGACCATGAAAAGTTCAGAAGTAAAGTCTCCTGCTGCCACGATAAAATGAGGGGGGGAAAAAAGACGCCTTCGGAGCCAGCAACATCTTATAAGAAATAGCACAGCCTCGGGCCCCGCTGTGTACTAAACACCAGATACAGATGGCACCAACCAAAGCCGGATATTACCAGCAAGGCCACGATATTACCTCAACCAAAGGTATGCGGCCAGGAGAAAACACGTCTGCCCTGAAAGTTTGAGGAACGCTCAAAATTAACTCTAACCGACTGAAATACTTCACTACTTAAGTGTTGTCAGGTTTAGGGCCTGTTCACATCTGCATTGTTCATCTCCATTGTCTGCTCTGTCAGATGAGCAGAATAATGGACATGACGGCATTGTCAGATCCATTACATAACGGCCACCAATGGGGCCTGTCGAGATATAGCAACATGCTGCACGGTGCATTCATGATCTTGTGGATGGGGCTGAGATTAAATCATCGACAAAACCTGTGTAGGAAATTTCAAACCCACCTTGACGGTCAAATATTACAGAAGGACCTAGATAAGCTGGCCGCATGGGCAAGAATATGACGGAGGAAGGTTTATGTTGATAAATGTAAAGTAATGCACCTGGGCCACCGAAATATAATGGCTGAATACACATTAAATGGAATAAAACTGGGGACAAAGGACCAAGAAAAGGACTTTGATAGTCTGGTTACAAGTAAGCTAGGCAGCAGCTGCAAAAGCAAATACCGTACAATTTTAGGGTGTATGAAAAGAGATACCAATGTCATATTATCCTTTTACAAATATCTAGTAAGCATGCTATACAGGACATAAAAGAGCTAGAGGGGGTTCAGGGAAGACTAGGTTTTTAGAAGGTCTATCAGTATGTCTTTTGTATTTGGGAGAAAACCCCAGTACCTGGAGGAACCCCTCACAAACATGGGGAGAACATACAAGCTCCATGCAGACGGTGGCCTTAGCGGGATTTGAACCTAGGACCCCAGCGCTTTAAGGCACCCAGCACTGCATCACATATGTGGTCAGTACAAAGAACCGGCATATGATTTATTAATTCCAAGGACTTTACAGAGGACCTGAAGACATTCATGAGGAGAAAAGGTGATCTTCTCCAGATACCAGCTTAGGCTCCTTTCACACTAGCGTTCGCTGGTCCGCTCGTGAGCTCCGTTTGAAGGAGCTCACGAGCGGACCCGAACGCCTCCGTCCAGCCCTGATGCAGTCTGAATGGAGCGGATCCGCTCAGACTGCATCAGTCTGGCGGTGTTCAGCCTCCGCTCCGCTCGCCTCCGCACGGCCAGGCGGACAGCTGAACGCTGCTTGCAGCGTTCGGGTGTCCGCCTGGCCGTGCGGAGGCGAGCGGATCCGTTCAGACTTACAATGTAAGTCAATGGGAACGGATCCGCTTGAAGATGTCACCCTGTGGCTCAATCTTCAGGCGGATTCGTCCCCCATTGACTTTACATTGAAAGTCTGAACGGATCCGCTCAGGCTGCTTTCACACTTAGATTTTTTTCTAAGTTATTAATGCAGACGGATCCGTACTGAAAGGAGCCTCCGTCTGCATTAATATGATCGGATCCGTTCAGAACGGATCCGATCAAACGCTAGTGTGAAAGTAGCCTTAGCCTGTAGTATTTATTTGAAGAAAAGTTCTGCCACCTTGGAGCAACCTTGAAACCTTAGAACAATTTAAGGAATTTGAATTTCCAGACACCCTGAATGTTATTACTCAAATCGTCCCAGGGCTTTAGGAGATTTCCAATAATGTGGTATTAGGGAATTGCTATTTATGCAGTTCACAAGTATAACCAGAGGTCGCAGTAACGCCTGCACAGCGTCATAGATGCTTGTTCAGGCTATTTTACTCCCTGGAAAAAGTCTAAGGCGTACTAATACGCCGTAGACTTTTCACCCACATTCATCGGCGCAGTGAGCGCTGTGAACGGCACGGGCAGTGCGGCGATGCTGTCTGTTCCTGAAATTACCAATAGCAAAGCTCCTTACAGCGAGGAGCTTTGTTATTGGTTGGTATAGGCGCACACCGGAGCGATACAGGCCCTGCAGCAGGGGAAGCCGGCGGGAACTGGAAGGAGGAGGGGCCGGCTCCCGGGGTGGCTGTTGTAAGGAGAGCGGGGCGCGCTGCTGGAGGACCTTGGGAAACATGACAGGGCCACTGGAAAGGTAAGGAGCTGCGGACTCATGTGACTGGTCTCCGGTGACCCTGCTCCCCCCTCCTCCTGTCACCCCACTAGTGACCCTGCTCCCTCCTCCTCCTGTCACCCCACTAGTGACCCTGCTCCCCCCCTCTCTCTATCACCCCACTAGTAACCCTGCTCCCCCCCTCCTGTCACCCCACTAGTGACCCTGCTCCCACCCCTCCTCCTATCACCCCACTAGTGACCCTGCTCCCACCCCTCCTCCTATCACCCCACTAGTGACCCTGCTCCCACCCCTCCTCCTATCACCCCACTAGTAACCCTGCTCCCCCCCCTCCTGTCACCCCACTAGTGACCCTGCTCCCCCCTCTCTCTATCACCCCACTAGTAACCCTGCTCCCCCCCTCCTGTCACCCCACTAGTGACCCTGCTCCCCCCCTCCTCCTATCACCCAACTAGTGACCCTGCTCCCACCCCTCCTCCTATCACCCCACTAGTGACCCTGCTCCCACCCCTCCTCCTATCACCCCACTAGTGACCCTGCTCCCACCCCTCCTCCTATCACCCCACTAGCGACCCTGCTCCCACCCCTCCTCCTATCACCCCACTAGCGACCCTGCTCCCACCCCTCCTCCTATCACCCCACTAGCGACCCTGCTCCCACCCCTCCTCCTATCACCCCACTAGCGACCCTGCTCCCACCCCTCCTCCTATCACCCCACTAGTGACCCTGCTCCCACCCCTCCTCCTATCACCCCACTAGTGACCCTGCTCCCACCCCTCCTCCTATCACCCCACTAGTGACCCTGCTCCCACCCCTCCTCCTATCACCCCACTAGTGACCCTGCTCCCACCCCTCCTCCTATCACCCCACTAGTGACCCTGCTCCCACCCCTCCTCCTATCACCCCACTAGTGACCCTGCTCCCACCCCTCCTCCTATCACCCCACTAGTGACCCTGCTCCCCACTCCTCCTATTACCCCACTAGTGACCCTGCTCCCACCCTCCTCCTATCACCCCACTAGTGACCCTGCTCCCACCCTCCTCCTATCACCCCACTAGTGACCCTGCTCCCACCCCTCCTCCTATCACCCCACAGGGAAGAAGCTGAACAGACTCCACCAACTATGATGGGATCCGTTCAGTTTTCATTCAGGATCCTGTCTTTTTACCGGACACAAAAGTGCTGTATATAAGGCTTTTTTGTCTGCTCTTTCGACAGAATCTGCAACAGAGGCAAGTGTAGGCCTACGTATTATGTATTTGAATTACCGCAACTTTCGTACTCCTCCTCGGGTAAAAATACTCCTCAAAAATGGTCAGAGGAGCATTTTTACTCTTCTGCAAAAAACGTAGTGCGAGCTCTGAGTATAACTCAAAGGGGTGATCTCATGAGTAATGTAAAAAATTAAACTCAGACATACAGTAGATGTCAATCTCTTTCTAACAAACGTAAAACCAGTCCTGTACGTCACATGGATCCAGAGACATCTCCATTTATTTCTGCAACTGCTCTGCTAGATTGATTTCAAGCTGGCAGCTGAGGGGGCATGCACTTTGCCAAGGGGAGTGTCCTTTCTGCTGCAGTTGAAGGATGGAACTGAGTGTATATGTCAACCTCAGTAAGCTGGACAGAGAATGTAGAAAAAAAAAAAATATAACTGCAGGTGGCGCTATACAGATACATTTCAGTGATTAACAGCTATACTAAATTTCAGTGATTAAAGGGGTTGTCCGGGTTCAGAGCTGAACCCGGACATACCCTTATTTTCACCCCGGCAGCCCTCCTGAGCCTGGCATCGGAGCATCTCATGCTCCGATGCGCTCCTGTGCCCTGCGCTAGATCGCGCAGGGCACAGGCTCTTGTGTTTACAATAACACACTGCCGGGCGGTAACTTCCGCCCAGCAGTGTGTTCGGTGACGTCACCGGCTCTGAGGGGAGGGCTTTAGCTCTGCCCTAGCCGTTTTACTGGCTAGGGCAGAGCCAAATCCCGCCCATCAGTGCCGGTGACGTCACCGGGGTTCCTGTCAGCCCCATAGAGAGCCCCGGTACGTCACCGGAACTCAGAAAAATGCCTTTGCCCTGCGCGATTTAGCGCAGGGCAAAGGAGAGCATCGGAGCATGAACTGCTCCGATGCTCATGTCAGGGGGGCTGCCGGGGGGGAAATGGAGGGCTGTCCAGGTTCAGCTCTGAACCTGGACAACCCCTTTAACGGCTATACTAAATGCTTAATTACGTGCAATTACAAAAAGTATTCAGATCCAGGTTCTGGTTTGAAAGGTGTAGAATATTTTCTTTTGTAAGACAACCCTCTTTAAAGCGACCCTCGGGTTCCACTAATTCTCAGGCCCCTCTTCTGCCATCCATGATGGTTGCACCGCTTCTGAGACTTCCTGGTGCTTCCTGCTGCCCTTGGATTGGCTAGCACATAAACAGTCCCCTATAGCCCCAGAACCATTTAGGTACACTGAGGGTGTCTGGAAATTAAAGGGGTTGTCCCACGAAAAATATTCTACGTTTTCAAACCAGCACCTGGCTGGATCTTAATACTTTTGTAATTGGATGTAATTAAAAATGTATTATAGCTACTGAGCTATTCACTGAAATCTATCCGTATAGCGCCACCTGCTGTTTGCTCTTCATCTAATTTCTCTGTCCTGCCCACTGAGATGGAAGCACATGCTGGGTGCCAGCCTTAAACTGCCACTAACTGCAGCAAACAGGAAACGCCCTCTGAGAAAGGGCACACCCCCCAGTTTGAAATAAATTCAACAGGACAATTAGAGCAATCATTCTTTACATTCATTATGGGATAACCCCTTTAAAATTCCCTGTGCTCACGCTCCAGAGCTCAGACACCCATAGCAGCAGGCTATCCAACCAGCGAGCCTTCCTGAAACATTGCCCATTATTAACATCCATGAAAAGGCTGGGAAATATTAATCCCACCGGCGTGACTCCACACTGACCCGGCCGTTTACGTCTGTGTTTAGACCCAAAATGGTCATACTGCTTTTGAAATGCACCAGGTGGCGGGCGTAATAACTGTTATTTACCAGATGAATGGACTTTTCTTACCCAGGGCTCGTTACACAAGTACAAAAATGTCTTATTACCGTCATCGGACAAATGCTATTCACGTTCAACTGGGTCCAAGGTCCGAACTAATACGACAAGATAAGACGCTATTCATAGGACAGACATAATAGAGTATGACACATAGGAACTCCGTTCTGGAGCCAGATGACGTGTTCACTATCACTACAGCGAGGACTTCTCATCTTCAAAGCCTCGTGTAAAAGGCTAGAAGAAAGGTGAAAGAACCATGGGAACGACAGCAAACCAAGCGCAACGCGTCAGGCAGGAAATTAACCCCACAAACAACTGCCCTGCAAAATCTGCATGATCGCCTCCAGCATCTACCCTTCTACCGGTTTAAAGAGACAGGCACCTTCAACTTGAAAGAGATGAAATAGTGAGGCCTGCGCCCACTGAAGACTAGATTCGCCCATGTAAAAGGTGACCCACATCAGCCAATGAACGACACCTCAATCATCGTTTCTGGGCAGCAGATACAGTGTGAACAGTGATCTGCTACCCAGGAACAATGAATTTGTATAATGAGCGACAGCAGCCATTTACTGTCCTCGCACAGAGGAGGCGATCGCTGCATGGAAACGCAGTTCTTCACCTCCACTTACGAGCAGGAAAAGGTCAGCTTCCTTCCCGATAATTGTCTGCTCATCATAAGTGCGCCTTAAAGAGGACCTGTCACCTCTCCTGACAGTTTTAGTGAATACTTGCATTTCCCATGTAATAAGGATTCTGGAGCATCTATTCTTATGTGTTATGCTGTTCCTTTATTATTCTTGCTAGAATGAATGGTCAGCAGCCTGCAGTAAAGGTACAGATGGGTGCTACCAGTCAGCGGTGTGTCCCTGTACAGTCTAGCACAAGCAGCGCTGATTGGATAGTGTCAGACACACCCGCTACTGGTAACACCCAGCAGTACCTTTACTGCGGACTGCTGGCAATATATTTGTAAACTTCTAGCAGGAATAATACAGGAATGGCACAACATAGTCATAAGAATAGATGCTCCAGAATTGTAATTACACGGTGGATGCAAGTATTTACTAAAACCGACACGCTGGGAGAGGTGACAGGTCCTCTTTAAGGCCACATTAATACAACAGCGTGATGGCTGTGTCTGCTTTGCGGACCACAAACCACGGATCCGCAAAACACAGGCACCAGCTGTGTGCACCCCACATCACAGTCCTTTCACACGTCCGTGTGTGTTTTGCGGATCCACGGATCCTTCATTCAGCAGGACCTGCGCTGACGTCACCGCGCTCACCACGTGGTGAGCGCGATTACGTCACCAAAGGTTTTTTTTGCAGGTCCTGAAGGAAGAAGCAAGAAGACGATGACAGCTGCGCAAACTATTGGAACAGGTAAGTAATTTATTTATTTTTTTACACCTCAATCTACATTTTAGTAAGCATTCTGTAGTAAGAATGCTATTATTTTCTTTTATAACCATGTTATAAAGGGAAAATAATAAAGATCCGGTCCCCATCCAGATAGTCTCCCAGCAACCAGGTGTGAAAATCGCACCGCATCCGCACTTGCTTGCGATTTTCACGCAGCCCTATTGCGCTGCGTGAAAAACGTACAATATAGAGCTTGCTGTGATTTTCACGCAATGCACAAGTGATGCGTGAAAATCACTGTTCATGTGCACAGCCCCATTGGAGTGAATGGGTCCGGATTCAGTGCGGGTGCAATGCGTTCACCCCACGCATTGCACCCGCACAGAATTCTCGCCCGTATGAAAGGGGCCTTAGGCTACCTGTACACCTTGTGGATTTGTATGCAGAAAATCCACAACAAAAAACTGTATAAAAAACGCACATAAATCCTACTACTTATCATGGTTTGGCCTCTTGTACACAAATGTTTCGTTGTGCGGATTCCGTTTGCGGTCCGTATGCAGAAACATTCATTTCAATGGGTCTGCAAAAACAACGGAAGGTACTCCGTATGCATTCCGTTTAAAGATAGAACATGTCCTATTATTGCCCGCAAATCACGTTCCGTAACCCCATTCAAGTCAATGGTTCCACAAAAAAATGGAATGCATCCGTATCAGTTCCGTTTTTGCGGAACCATCTATTGAAAATTTCATGCCCAGCCCAATTTTATTTTTTTTATGTACTTACAATTTAAACATTATTGTATGCTTCCGTTTCCGATCCGCAAAAAATGGATCACAAACGGAAACCAAACGGAAACACTACTGAAACAAAAAAGGAAAAACTGATCCGTTTAAAACGAACCGCAAAACCATACGGTCGTGTGCAAGAGGCTTTTTGGTGTAGCTTCTACGCGTTTTTTTTGTTACAGATTTTCCGTTTATGTTAATAACTCCATTGAAATCTATGGGAAAACCACTCTACGTAACGTGCAGAATCGCACAAACTTTTGAAATGCTGCAGATTTTACAATCCACGCAGCGGGTGAATTTCTATATGTAAAAAGAAAACAAAACAGTGTACATGAGATTTGGTAAATCTCATTCACTTCGCTGGTACAGCATTATGCTGCCGTTTTTCCACACCGTATGCAGTTGTCCTTATGGTAGTGCACACAGCAGTGCAGTTTATGCAGATTTTCGGAGCGGCTTTTACTGCACTTTCGCAACAAAATCTGAATGTATTACTTGCAGATTTTGACAAGAATTTGACATAAAAATCCTTGCCAAAAATCTGCATGTCATATGCACCACGGGCATGGTACCTTAGGTCACTTTTATGTGGTCAGTATTTAGCATCAGTATTTGTAAGCCAAAACCAGGCTTGGATCCAACATAGGCTACTTTCACACTAGCGGCAGGACGTCCTGTCGCTATTTCGCCGTGCTGCCGCTCCGGCGCAGCATGGCAGTGCACAGCGAGAGGCTGCCGGACTAAAAGTACTGTATGTACGACTTTTTAGTCCGGCGGCCTCTCGCCGCGCACTGCCGTGCTGCGCTGGAGCTCCGCCCCCGTCCCCATTATAGTCAATGGTAACAGAGCGGCAGTCCAACGGCACTGCGAAATAGCGGCAGGACGGATCCGACAGGGTGAACAGCCTGTCAGATCCGTCCTGCCACTAGTGTGAAAGTACCAATACTCTCTATAGTCGTCACTCCTGGCTTTGGCTTACAAATACTGCTGAAAAATCCTGACCGTTTGAAAATGGCCTTAGGCCTCTTGCACACGACCATATGCCCTCCGAGATATATGGTCCGTGAGCGGGCCATATGTCCCGGAGCGGCATTGATGCGTGCACGGGAGCACACAGCATCATATATTACAATGATGCTGTGAACATCAGGCCGCCCGTGGGGCTATTGTCCCGCACTCATATTACATCCACAGCATCATTGTAATATATGATGCTGTGCGCTCCCGTGCACACAATCAATGCCGCTCCACGACATATGGCCCGCTCACGGACCGTATATCTCGGAGGGCATACGGTCGTGTGCAAGAGGTCTAAGGCTGGGTTCACACTTGAGCGTTGCGCAAACGCGCGTTTTACGCGCGTTTTTGACGCGCATTTTTATGCGCGTTTTTGTAATAGTAAACGCGCGTTTGACGCGCGTTTGTGTGATTCACTACAGTGTCCTATGGCCACAAACGCCCCAAAAGTCGCTCATGTACTTTTTGGAGCGTCGGGCGTTTTACAGCGCGATCTTACGCGCTGTAAAACACCCAAGTGTGAACCATTCCCATAGGGAATCATTGGTTTCTCCTTGTTGAGCGTTTTACAGCGCGTAGGAACGCGCTGTAAAACGCTCAGGTGTGAACCCAGCCTTAGGGCAAGTTCAGATGGGTCATATTTGCTGTTTGTTGCCTCTGGATTAAAAAATTAATTAAAAATAAAAAAATAATTTCTTCCAGATTTTACTATGGTTCCAAAATCTGCGATGATTTTCCCTACTTAAAGGGGTTCTCAGAGACCAGGAACCCTTTTAATACCGCCAGGCAGGGTGCACCGATTTAGGAAAAAAAAATTAAAAAAGACAGCTGTCATCAGCACTCTGGCTCCAGGGCCAAGCTCCCTCTGCTTCTGGTCCTCACTGGACCGGAAATGTGATGGACAACCAATGGCCTCAGAGGTGGCATTGGTCACGTGCTTTGCCTGCACACTTCTGAGACCACCGACTGGCCGGCAGCAGTGACATGCATGTAGGAGAAGGGAGCTCAGAGGTGGAAACGGGCTGCTGATGGCGAGTATTTATTTTTTGTCTTTAAATCCCGACATTAGGGCTGGGCAATTAATCAAATTAAGTTGATTAATTTGCTCTTTTAGGGTACTTTCACACTAGCGGTTTTCTTTTCCGGTGTTGAGTTCCGTTACAGGAGCTTAATACGGGGAAAAAAAAAACTGAGCAGTTTTAGGCCTCATGCACACGACCGTTGTTCTGGTCCACATCCGAGCCGCAGTTTTTGCGGCTCGGGTGCGGACCCATTCACTTCCATGGGACCACAAAAGATGCAGACAGCACTCCGTGTGCTGTCCGCATCCGTTGCTCCGTTCCGTGGCCCCACAAAAAAAAAAAGATAACATGTCCTATTCTTGCGGACAAAAATAGGCATTTCTACAATGTTTTGCGGATCCACAATTTGCAAAAAACGGAACGGTCGTGTGCATGAGGCCTTATCCTAATGCATTCTGAATGGAGAGCATTCCGTTCAGTATGCATCAGTTTTCTCTCCGGACAAAATTCCTGAACACTTGCCGGAATGCTGGATCCGGCATTAATTTCTATTGAAATGTATTAGTGCCGAGTCCGGTATTAAGTGTACCGGCAAAACGGATCTGGTTTCCCGGTCTGCGCATGCGCAGACCTTTAAAAATGCAAAAAAATAAATACTGAATCCGTTTTTCCGGATGACACTGGAGAGATGGATCCGGTATTTCAATGCATTTGTCAGACGGATTTGCATCCAGACCCGTCTGACAAATGCCACCCGTTTGCGTCCTGATTGCCGGATCCGGCAGGCAGTTCCGGCGACGGAACTGCCTGCCAGAATCCAGTCTGCCTCAAGTGTGAAAGTACCCTTAGTGCCTGGTGATGTTCAAATAATGGACCATAATTGCTGGTTCCAGATGGATTGGACTTTTCCCTAATGTGGGGTATGTAGTGCTGCTTACTTTAATGTTTACATGTTCAAATAATGAAATATTAAAAAGCATTTGGTAAATTATTTCAACTTCTGGAGCGCTGTATCAGCACAGCCTGCATGCTCTCTTCTATCCTGTACCCTCAGGACAGCTCAATATCTGATTAGTGGAGGTCTGACTCCTAGCACCCCTGCCGATCGGCTGTTTGAAGCGGCTACAGCCTCCTCACAGCATACCAAGCCCAGCGCCTCACACTGAATAGTGGCTGTGCTTGGTATTGCTGGCCAGGTCCAATCACTAGGCCACGTGACCAATAAACATGACGTTACCAGCCTAGGAAAAGGTTGCAATGTTCACCGGGGCACCATGGGCTCTTCAAACAGCTGTTCATCGGGGGTCCTAGGAGTCCAGACTATCTAATATTAAACTGCTGGAAACCCCCTTTAAGTTGATGGTGTATGTTCTCCTGACCGAAGGCTTCTGACTGGTCAATTCCTAAAATATCCTTGTGCTAATAAGACAACTTAAATACTGAGGGGGTCATTTATCAAACTGGCGTGAAGTA
This sequence comes from Bufo gargarizans, assembly GCF_014858855.1. Lineage (NCBI taxonomy): Eukaryota > Metazoa > Chordata > Amphibia > Anura > Bufonidae > Bufo > Bufo gargarizans. Next base: position 148,981,204 of record NC_058086.1, on the reverse strand, counting down.
GAACTGGCTTAGTTGCCCATAGCAACCAATCAGATTCCACCTTTCATTTTTGACAGCCCCTTTGGAAAATGAAAGGTGGAATCTGATTGGTTGCTATGGGCAACTAAGCCAGTTCTACTTTACACCAGATTGATATAAATGATCCCCAGAGATTTCAGCCATTTAGCGAGTTTCTGATTATTCAGCTCATCACCGCTCGGGCTTCTTCATGAATTGTAAATGCAGAGTGGATACGAATGCACATAAATCTGTGAGGAATTACATGAGACCTCAGCTCGGCCTGTGACAGACGCCCAGCCATTTTATCCAAACATTCTTGTCCGCAAAACGGACAATAGGACACGTTCAATTTTTTATTTTTTTTGCGGGGCCACGGAACGGAGCAATAGTGAAGTGAATGGGTTCGCATCCGAGTGCAGACCCAAACAACGTTTGTGTGTATGAGCCCTAAGAAAAAGAAAATAACGTAAGCATCAATCTGTCAAATGAAGGACAAGAAGGGCGCGTAACTGAGCACATCGACCATAACTCTCTGATGCCCTGGTCTGTCCCTTATTGTGAGCTGTCAGCTTTCTGTCTTGATGCCCAGCATCCCATATTTTTGAGGGAATCTGCGATGGAAGCCCTTAACACAGCTCTGACGGAGGTGTGAACATGGACTAACAGAAAAAATACAGATAAGTGGCTCCAAACTGGAGCTTTACTCAAAGAGTTATTGAAGAATCTGCTGCTGCTCGTAGAGAAGTCCTGTGTATCTACGATGCCGCTTATCTCCATTCCCACATCAAACATCATAAAGAAGTAAAACACTTCTGTCAGAGCTGCCAGTGAAATGGTTAATGCTGCGCAGACCCTGCCCATGCTCTCACCTTACATGTGTAAGTGCCTTCCTTGTTTACATAGGTATGCCTGCAGCATTTCCACAGGGGCTGATGGACTGGTGAAGGTGGCATGACAGATCTCAGATGCCAGTTCTCCTACATGGCTTCACAGTTATACAAGTAATCGCCCATATACAGAAGAGTGCGGCTCCCCGGTAGTCCTCACATCCAGGTCTGCACACTGTAATAAGCCCCAATATAATGAGGTCACCAGCACTGGCGAGGTGCCAGGAGAACTTGGCATCAGCGTCCAGTATTGATCAGGGCACAGCCGGACTGTAATAGCCACCAGGATCATTTGCAGACATTTCTTCCATCGCAACAGACCGGCCCAGATTCAATAATGTGTCTGCAGCTAAAATACAGCCAAAAAGTGACACAAAATGGGGCTATTTTGGCACAACTTGGGTATCTACAGTTTCCTGACTTGCCCAAAGAAGAGGTGTGGGTCAGTGGGAGCGGTATTGCTGGAAAGGGGTGCGGTCTAAGATGCGCCATAAAGGTGCCACAAATCTGAGGTAAAATTTTGTCTCAAACTAAGCGAGCCAATAGTTGGTATAGAGTCAGAGTCCCCGCACCACATTTACCATCCACCCTGAGCCCCTGTGATAAACCTGGTGCAGATCCAGACAGCCTATCCAGGGGAGGGCCGGCCATAGGCCCTAAAGGGGGACTTCCCGGTGGGCTGATGCCCAGGGGGCCGCCTGAGCCCTTCTCATGGCTGCCAGCCGTGGTAAATACTGATCTGACGCTCTCGTCCTGAATTCAACTGTATTGCCACCCTGAGGGAACCATAGTGGAAGGACTGAATGTGACAGCTGGCGCTGGTCACCACAGATGTGCAGCTTCTGGGCGGTATTTTGTGATACCCTGTGGTATTAGTACTGCAATATGGTATTGATGGCCCCACCTTCTGTCAATTGGGACTCGACTACAAAATGGGGCCACTTTTAGCTTTAATGAAGTTCCCAGTCCGCCCCAGAGCCTGTCAAAGCTTACGCCATCTAAAAGATTAATAAATCTGCGCCAATGTGACTGACAATATGGAGACACCATGAACACGACCCAAGTACGGTCATTTGTGCAGCTTGTCTGTAACTTGCTGTCGTGCGACTACTTTCGTGTTTGTGATTTGGCGGTGAGGCCGGGGATATGTGGCAACATATGTAATCCTGGTCTACAGTGGCAACTGCCACAGAAACACTGCAAAATATCCAGCATTGTTGCTCCCCGCTGGGATTTGTCTACCTGTCTGCAGAGGTAACATGCCTGTATACTCCATGTGACCGCTGCAGCCAATCACTGCCCTCTAGGATATAAAGGTATGAGACTGGTGAGACAAGTGACTGGAAGCAGTGGTGGTGTGTACCGGCATATCACTAATCCCCGGGGGTGAGGACCGCTGCAGCCAATCACTGCCCTCTAGGATATAAGATATGAGACTGGTGAGACCAGTGACTGGAAGCAGTGGTGGTGTGTACCGGCACATCACCAATCCCAGGGGTGAGGACCGATGCAGCCAATCACTGCCCTCTAGGATATAAGATATGAGACTGGTGAGACCAGTGACTGGAAGCAGTGGTGGTGTGTACCGGCATATCACTAATCCCCGGGGGTGAGGACCGCTGCAGCCAATCACTGCCCTCTAGGATATAAGATATGAGACTGGTGAGACAAGTGACTGGAAGCAGTAGTGGTGTGTACCGGCACATCACCAATCCCCGGGGGTGAGGACCGCTGCAGCCAATCACTGCCCTCTAGGATATAAAGGTATGAGACTGGTGAGACAAGTGACTGGAAGCAGTGGTGGTGTGTACCGGCACATCACCAATCCCCGGGGGTGAGGACCGCTGCAGCCAATCACTGCCCTCTAGGATATAAGATATGAGACTGGTGAGACCAGTGACTGGAAGCAGTGGTGGTGTGTACCGGCACATCACCAATCCCCGGGGTTTAGGACCGATGCAGCCAATCACTGCCCTCTAGGATATAAGATATGAGACTGGTGAGACAAGTGACTGGAAGCAGTGGTGGTGTGTACCGGCATATAACTAATCCCCGGGGGTGAGGACCGCTGCAGCCAATCACTGCCCTCTAGGATATAAGATATGAGACTGGTGAGACCAGTGACTGGAAGCAGTGGTGGTGTGTACCGGCACATCACCAATCCCGGGGGTTTAGGACCGATGCAGCCAATCACTGCCCTCTAGGATATAAGATATGAGACTGGTGAGACAAGTGACTGGAAGCAGTAGTGGTGTGTACCGGCACATCACCAATCCCGGGGGTGAGGACCGATGCAGCCAATCACTGCCCTCTAGGATATAAAATATGAGACTGGTGAGACAAGTGACTGGAAGCAGTAGTGGTGTGTACCGGCACATCACCAATCCCGGGGGTGAGGACCGATGCAGCCAATCACTGCCCTCTAGGATATAAGGTATGAGACTGGTGAGACAAGTGACTGGAAGCAGTGGTGGTGTGTACCGGCACATCACCAATCCCGGGGGTGAGGACCGATGCAGCCAATCACTGCCCTCTAGGATATAAGATATGAGACTGGTGAGACCAGTGACTGGAAGCAGTGGTGGTGTGTACCGGCATATCACTAATCCCCGGGGGTGAGGACCGCTGCAGCCAATCACTGCCCTCTAGGATATAAGATATGAGACTGGTGAGACAAGTGACTGGAAGCAGTGGTGGTGTGTACCGGCACATCACCAATCCCCGGGGGTGAGGACCGCTGCAGCCAATCACTGCCCTCTAGGATATAAAGGTATGAGACTGGTGAGACAAGTGACTGGAAGCAGTGGTGGTGTGTACCGGCACATCACCAATCCCCGGGGGTGAGGACCGCTGCAGCCAATCACTGCCCTCTAGGATATAAGATATGAGACTGGTGAGACCAGTGACTGGAAGCAGTGGTGGTGTGTACCGGCACATCACCAATCCCCGGGGTTTAGGACCGATGCAGCCAATCACTGCCCTCTAGGATATAAGATATTAAACTGGTGAGACAAGTGACTGGAAGCAGTGGTGGTGTGTACCGGCATATCACTAATCCCCGGGGGTGAGGACCGCTGCAGCCAATCACTGCCCTCTAGGATATAAGATATGAGACTGGTGAGACCAGTGACTGGAAGCAGTGGTGGTGTGTACCGGCACATCACCAATCCCCGGGGTTTAGGACCGATGCAGCCAATCACTGCCCTCTAGGATATAAGATATGAGACTGGTGAGACCAGTGACTGGAAGCAGTGGTGGTGTGTACCGGCATATCACTAATCCCCGGGGGTGAGGACCGCTGCAGCCAATCACTGCCCTCTAGGATATAAGATATGAGACTGGTGAGACCAGTGACTGGAAGCAGTGGTGGTGTGTACCGGCACATTACCAATCCCGGGGGTTTAGGACCGATGCAGCCAATCACTGCCCTCTAGGATATAAGATATGAGACTGGTGAGACAAGTGACTGGAAGCAGTAGTGGTGTGTACCGGCACATCACCAATCCCGGGGGTGAGGACCGATGCAGCCAATCACTGCCCTCTAGGATATAAAATATGAGACTGGTGAGACAAGTGACTGGAAGCAGTAGTGGTGTGTACCGGCACATCACCAATCCCGGGGGTGAGGACCGATGCAGCCAATCACTGCCCTCTAGGATATAAGGTATGAGACTGGTGAGACAAGTGACTGGAAGCAGTGGTGGTGTGTACCGGCACATCACCAATCCCGGGGGTGAGGACCGATGCAGCCAATCACTGCCCTCTAGGATATAAGATATGAGACTGGTGAGACCAGTGACTGGAAGCAGTGGTGGTGTGTACCGGCATATCACTAATCCCCGGGGGTGAGGACCGCTGCAGCCAATCACTGCCCTCTAGGATATAAGATATGAGACTGGTGAGACAAGTGACTGGAAGCAGTGGTGGTGTGTACCGGCACATCACCAATCCCCGGGGGTGAGGACCGCTGCAGCCAATCACTGCCCTCTAGGATATAAAGGTATGAGACTGGTGAGACAAGTGACTGGAAGCAGTGGTGGTGTGTACCGGCACATCACCAATCCCCGGGGGTGAGGACCGCTGCAGCCAATCACTGCCCTCTAGGATATAAGATATGAGACTGGTGAGACAAGTGACTGGAAGCAGTGGTGGTGTGTACCGGCACATCACCAATCCCCGGGGTTTAGGACCGATGCAGCCAATCACTGCCCTCTAGGATATAAGATATGAGACTGGTGAGACAAGTGACTGGAAGCAGTGGTGGTGTGTACCGGCATATCACTAATCCCCGGGGGTGAGGACCGCTGCAGCCAATCACTGCCCTCTAGGATATAAGATATGAGACTGGTGAGACCAGTGACTGGAAGCAGTGGTGGTGTGTACCGGCACATCACCAATCCCGGGGGTTTAGGACCGATGCAGCCAATCACTGCCCTCTAGGATATAAGATATGAGACTGGTGAGACAAGTGACTGGAAGCAGTAGTGGTGTGTACCGGCACATCACCAATCCCGGGGGTGAGGACCGATGCAGCCAATCACTGCCCTCTAGGATATAAAATATGAGACTGGTGAGACAAGTGACTGGAAGCAGTAGTGGTGTGTACCGGCACATCACCAATCCCGGGGGTGAGGACCGATGCAGCCAATCACTGCCCTCTAGGATATAAGGTATGAGACTGGTGAGACAAGTGACTGGAAGCAGTAGTGGTGTGTACCGGCACATCACCAATCCCGGGGGTGAGGACCGATGCAGCCAATCACTGCCCTCTAGGATATAAGGTATGAGACTGGTGAGACCAGTGACTGGAAGCAGTACACATCACCAATCTCGGGGGTGAGGACCGATGCAGCCGCAAGATTCGCCAGCTATACAGGCACCCGAAAGTGAGTGTCTAGCCAAAAGAGAAGAAGAAAAGCAGCTCCCAGACACTTAGGACACCAGCTCATCCCCCTGGGAACAAAAAGGAAAAACCCCAACATGTACTATCCATGTAACCCCTGAGAACTGCTATTGGGGGACAGTCAGACAACCCCCAAACATATTAGATTATTGGCAAATTTAATATATTCAGGGGTCACATATCAATACTTCATAGCGAGTATGGACAGTGCATACGTTTTCTGAAAACCCTCAATTACAAGCCGCCCTCTGACAACCGCCCTTCCCATATTATGTAGTCGATACATACAGTATGACCCATGATGCTATAACAGGCCCGTTACTATTAGGCTACTTTCACACTTGCGGCAGAGTGATCCTGCAAGCAGTTCCGTCGCCGGCGATCTGCATGCAAACGGACAGCATTTGTAGACGGATCCGTCTTACAAATGCACTGCAATAATGGATCCGTCTCTGAGGAGGTCATCCGGAGAAACGGATCCGTTATATATTTTTTTCACATTTTTACTGGTCTGCGCAAGGACGGATCCGGCATTGCGGTATTTTTAATGCCGGCACCAATACATTTCATAGTAAATTAATGCCGGATCCGCCAACTGATCCGGAATTTTGGACGGAGATAATACCTTATTTCCTCCGTCCAAAACACTGTTCAGTGACTGAACTGAAGACATCCTGAACGGATTTCTCTCCATTCAGAATGCACGGGGATGAAACCGATCAGTTCTTTTCCGGTATAGAGCCCCTAGGACGGAACTCAGTGCCGGAAAAGAAAAACGCTAGTGTGAAAGATCCCTTAGGGGCTCATTCACACCAGGGTTTCTCAGTAAAGCGTTAACATCAGACTAGGGAGCTGTTCAGACAGCAGACAGTTCATGTCTATGCAGCATTTCCCATGTAATATATGTTATCCATACGACAATGACGGAATAAACAGCAGGGATAGCTTCCGCCTTTTCACGTATTTCCGCAGACTGGTGTGAATACGGCGTTAGAGGGGTCTCAGCTGTCCGTAAGGTGGGCTGGCGGTCTGAGGGTCTCACACTGCAGCCGGATGAGACCTACCTGTTGACTTGCTGCTATTCTACTCTATAGATCCGTGTGACAGATTCTGGCACAGTCAATACGCGCCAAAGGTGCCCAGTACTATGGCGAATGACCCTCACCCATCCACATCCATAGATTTCCCTTTACATGTGGTTGCCAGTGACAACGCCACCATGAACCTGTTAGCAGTGTGTGCCCACCCTAGCAGCAGAGGGGCTCCACACAGTGTGACCTTCATTCACACCCCACCAGCCTGTGCCCACCACCCACAGAATCTGAAGCAGCTCTCACCTTGGCCTCGAAGCAGATGCCATGCTGGAATGCCTCCTCGTTGTGCAGCGGGATCCGCAGGTCGTGCCCATCGTCCACCAGATTGTACCTGCTTTTGGTTGGCATTTTGTCGAGCCCGAGATTTGCTGGCACGATCCCATGCAGGGCACAGGCAGTTAGCAGCAGCGATCCCAGGGCTGGAGACGGGGAGGATCCCAGGGAAGAGGAAGAGCTCCTCTATGGCTAGGAGGACGTTTTCCCACCGGTGGATGGCGGTGCAGGAACTTCCCACCGTGGGCTGGGACGGGAGAGATAACAGGCAAACATTCCGTTTTCCCCGCCCTGACTCCGCCACTAGAGGGCGTGGTGATCCGGGTTCCTGCTCGGATCCTCCACCAGAGGGCGTGGTGAGCCGGTTTCCCCCACTAGAGAGCCCTCCTACTAGTACAATGACATTAGTAAGCCGGTCACAATGAATGAGCATTGACAGGCGGGCTGCCTGCTGGTGTGTAACTGGTTAATGATTACTGGAACTTCCCCCATAGACTGAGAACTTTCCATTCAGCCTCCCTGCTGCTCTTGCATGCTTTGGAATGCTGTACAATGGCTGGTGCATGCCTGTGACTCTGTAAGGATGCACAAGTCTCACAGACTGGGGCTCATTCACACGTCAATAGGCAAATGCATTTAAATGCTTTTATTCGCACGCCCCGAGGGCTTAATATGCGCACGAGCAATATTAAACTCACTCGGATTCTGTCACTGGAAAACTCCGTTTGCTTCAGTGTTTGTTTGAGATTGTTAAGTTCTTGGTGTTTTTTTCCACACGGATGTCATCGGGTTCCATGCCTGTGAGAAAAAACCTGAAGAAATACCTCATGCACACAACCAGTGGCATACACCCAATCCATGGGGCCTCGGTGCGAAACGTATCTATGGGGCCCGCTCCCCTTGCCCCCCTCCTTCAAACCTGCCTGCACCCCCCCCCCCCCCCGAATACCTCCCCTACCAGTCGTGTAACTATAGTGTTATGGGCCACAGTGCAAACATTTTTACAAAGAACCGGCAGATTTTCTTACTAAGGGCTCTTTCCGTGCGGCTAATCCGGTGCGTGACTGAGTGCCAAGCCCCATTCTGGACAGCAGAGACACGGAGCAGTAACATGATTGACTGTGATCTTTTTACTACAAAATCACGGTGACAACTTTATCTGACTGTGATTTTGTAGTAAAAAGATCACAGAGAGGCACAGAGAATTATCAATCGTGTTACTGCTCCGTGTCTCTGCTGTCCGAAACGGGGCTTGGCTGTCTTTCACGCAGTGGATTACCCGCACGGGATCCGCTCGTGTGAAAGAGCCTTAAGCCCAATGCATGGCTACACTCACCTAGTCCTAATAAAATCTGGTCCTACCTCATCCAGGGTGTCACTGGCGTCGGCGTGATGTCCGCTGGATCCAGAACAAGGTCCCTGTGGTGAGAAAAAATAATAATCACATAAGGAAGGGATGGTGACTGCCCCCCCCCCTGTGAAATCACCAGCAGGGGGCGCTGTGCTGGCCTGTAAAACTGAGCCATGCCAATGTATAGCAGTGTAATCTAGGACATTTCCCCTAAGTGCAACCAGACAGTACTAATGCCCAGTTTGTGGCCCCTCACAGTAGTTATGCCCAGATATGTGCCTCCCTCACAGTAGTAATGCCAGATTATGTGTCCCCTCACAGTAGTAATGCCCAGTTATGTGTCCCCTCACAGTAGTAATGCCAAATATGTGCCCTCTCACAGTAGTAATGCCCAGATTATGTGTCCCCTCACAGTAGTAATGCCCAGTTATGTGCCCCCTCGCAGTAGTAATGCCAAATATGTGCACCCTCACAATAGTAATGCCCAGATTATGTGTCCCCTCACAGTAGTAATGCCAGATTATGTGCCCCCTCACAGTAGTAATGCCAGATTATGTGCCCCCTCAAAGTAGATATGCCCAGATATGTGCCCCCTCAGAGTGGTATGTCAGATTGTGTCCCCTCACAGTAGTAATGCCAGATTATGTGCCCCTTCACAGTATTTATGCCCGGTTATGTGCCTCCTCAAAGTAGATATGCCCAGATATGTGCCCCCTCAATTATGTGTCCCCTGACTGTAGTAACGCCATATTATGTGCCCCTCACAGTAGTAATGCCAGATTATGTTTCCCTCACAGTAGTTATGGCAGATTATGTGCCCCTTCACAGTATTTATGCCCAGTTATGTGCCCCCTCAAAGTAGATATGCCCAGATATGTGCCCCCTCAGAGTGGTTATGCCAGATTATGTGCCCCTCACATTAGATATGCCTACATATGTGCCCCTCACAGTGGTTATGCCAGATTATGTGCCCCCTCACAGTAGTTATGCCTTCATATGTACCCCCTCATAGTTATGTCTTCATATGTGCCCCCCTCACAGTAGTTATGGCAGATTAGGTGCCCCCTCAAATTAGTTATGGCAGATTAGGTGCCCCTCAGTAGAGATGCCCACTTTTGTGCCCCCTCACTCTAGTTGTGCCCATCAAACACCCCCCTCCTGCCCCCAGTCTGCAGCGTTAGAAAAAAAAACTAACAACATACTTACCTTCTTCCCTGATGACAGGAGGCAGATTCCCAGGCTTTCAGCTCTCCTTCCACAGCCAGCAGAGAAATGTGGGGCCAGCAGGGGGAGCTCCTGAGCTCTGAAGATCAGTGAAGCAGGGAGCAGAGAGGTTTCTCTGCTTCACTATGGAAACGGAACTGCCTGGCCGTGTGTGTGTGTGAGTGAGGCATGGAGCACTCTGATGGGGCCCGAAATTGCCACTGTACTTCATGCTGGGCCGCATCAGAGCGCTTCATTACATGTGAGTACAGCTGGGCCCCTGCCAGCGGCCTGGGGGGGGGTCCACAGGCGGCCGGGCCCCCTGGAGTGCCGGGCCTGGTCGCAACTGCGACCCCTGTATGTACACCAGTGCCCACAACCATTTATTTGTATGGGACCAAACACACATGCCTATTTTCTGCGGATCTGTATGGTCATTCTGCAAACTAGGGCTCACGTGTGCCGGCCATGTCCGTGCTGCAGACCGCAAATTGTGGTCCGCAATGCATGGGCACCAGCTGTGTGCGGACGCGGACCCATTCACTTGAATGGGGTCCGCAATCCGCATCCGACGGTCCACACCGCAAAAAAGTAGTGCATACACTACTTTTTTGTGGTGTGGAGGCACGGACAGAAAACCCACAGGAGCACTCCGTAGGCTTCCGATCCAAGCTACCATTCTGCACTGTATCTTCCAGATTGCAGACCCATTCAAGTAAATAAGTCCGCATCCGTGATACGGTGCCCACACGGCTGGTGCTGCAATATGGTCACAGGCAGCACACGGTCATGTGCATGATCCATTATAGAACATGTCCTATTCTGGTCTGTATTTCACATGGGAGTAGCTATTTCTGTTGATGGAAGTGAAAAAAATGTGGAGTGCACATGGAAGGTATCTGTATTTTACACTTTCTGCTTCTGTTCAGACTCCTCCTCCGTTCCCACGACCGCCATCAGTAATAGGATGTATGGCCAGGAAACACCTTTACACACCCAGCAATCTGCTAGTGCGCAAGCTTAATTCCCACATTGCAACGTTACTGGCGATGCAGTCGCTGCTGTACCATTTAGTAGAGTATGCTGCCTTTAGATAGCTGGTGGTGCGCGCTCAGCCTTGCTGGAAGATACCTAACTCGCATTATTTTTCCAAAAAGCCACCCCTGCCTTGTACTCTCACGTGGCAAGGAATAAGGTCTCCGCCTTGGAATTCTCACTTTGCGGCAAAGTAGACACCAGGAGCAACTGTTACTGGCAGAGACAGAACATGTCTTTCATGGCCTACTGGGTCAGTGGTCTCCGTGGCAGCAGCAAAGCAGTGCCGCAGCAACAAGGTAAAGTACTATTGACACCTACACATTTGTGTTGGTCTGATTCCCACACCAGCTGCTTATCCTCCTCTTCCACTTCCTCCTCCATGGAAATCCTCTTGTCCTAAACAGCAGCAGGGTAGAGCATCACCCACATTTTCACTCCTATTATATGTGTAAAGTGAAGCATTGCCATGCCATTTTAGAGCTGATCATCAGCCTAGGCAAGAGTACCCACACAGCCGATCATTTGCTAAAGTGCTTCAAGCAACAAATATCCCTCCGGCTGTCTCCCCGCTGACTCCAACTGGACAAGGTGGTCAGCAACAATACAGAAGCACTGTGGCTATGCTACATTTGGGGGAAATAATATATAGTGCACATGATAGATTTAGCCATGCAATGGTTCTAGAAAAACTACACTGGCTTGTGGAAGTTGCCGGTAATGTCCAGGAGACTGTCTCCGTGTTTCATCCATTCTCATCTGGCAAGGAACTCCTTCCTGGACTTGCAGCGACAGAACGGTCTGTCATTGCACTGCTTGACCCGCAGAGTTTCAACTTGCTGGAATTCTGCCTTGCATATGATAGAGTGTCTGTATGACCCGAGTAATGGGATGAATGATTTCATCATGCACCAGAATACCTCAGCGGGGAGCATGTGTTTTTTCAAGGTCAAGCAGTGGAAGCTCATCAGAGACGCCATTTGAAGAGGCCATCAGGTTTGTCAGTATGGACAACTGCAGTTTTAACAATGTCATCCTCTGATATTTAACTTACAACAAACACTCATACTGATGCAACAAAGGACAGTAAAAGAAGAACAGCTTATGCATCTTCCACATGGAGAAAGTCTCATGGAGGAGAAAGTGAAGGAGCTACCACTGGAGGAGGAGCAGCAGCAGCAAGTGGAGTTGCTTGTGCAGAAGCACAAAGCTGATGATGACTCTTGCCATGATGATAAGTCATCTCAATGGGGGGCCAGAGCCAGGAAAGAACTGGGTCCTTGAGCACACCGGGGAGAATGGAAAGCTGCATGTGTATCTTTCACATAAAGCAATCTTATGATTATTGGATAGCTATGGTTTTAGACCCTCACTATCAAAGCAAAATGGGAGAATGTTTTCCTGTTGCCAAAAGGGAGGACAAATTAGTTTATTACCAGATTACACTGTGTATGCAGCTTGGGGCAGCTTTCGCAGAGCAGCCGCCTGCCGCCGGAGTGTCTGAAAGGGAGGCCCCTCTCCGCCCTCACCAAGTCATCTATCTCTGCTACCACAAGCAGCAGAAGCCGCAGCACCCAGTTTATAAACCTGATGAAGCTGTTTTTCCATGTTCCATGCCAGGTTGATGTAAATCAGCAAACTGAGACATACTTCCTAAGGAACCACGTTTGGTCCTACCTGGACTCTGGCTTTTCTCCAGCGTATTACATCTTCTCTGACTCAATGTTTTTTTGGGCAGGCAGATTGGAATGGTGGCCAAAACTGCCCCAGTTTGTTCTCTCTGTACTGTTTTGTGCAGCCTCCAATGTCATTTCAGAGAAGGTTTTCAGCGTGGCACATGGTGTTGCCACACCGAAACGGACAAACTTGTCATCTGCCAGTGTAAAAAACATAATTTCTGTCAAAATGAACGAGGTATGGATCTGTGTGGATTTTCACACACACCTCTGGCTGAGGACGATGAATAGATCTGCCATTGCTGACAGCGCCCCATCATGCCACTGCTGCTGTCTGCCAGCCTACCATCATGTTTCTTACTGTATGGCTGCTGCTGCTTCTGACACCACCATGGCAGCTACTCATGCGTCGCAAAGAGGGGGCCAGAAAGGGCCACGGCCCCCCTACATCATGCTGTGCCCCGCCATGTGTTCCAACTGAGCAGGACACAGGGAGATGAGCGCTTCCATTGTGCTCATCTCCATAGTCATCTGTATCGCCGTCCTTAGCGGTACAGATGCCTGTGCTAGTGCGGCGGGGCAGGGGAAGGGAGAGGCGTGTCCCTTGCCCTTCCTCTGATAGGCTGCAGGCACTAGGGGTACTATGGGGTCATCTACGGGGGGCACTAAGAAGGGGTATTTTATACTTGCAAATTATGGGGGACACTATATATGGGGCATTTTATACTGGTTCATTATGGGGGGCACTAGGAAGAAGGGGGAGAGGAGAACTTTGGGGGCATTTACTGGGGGCACTATATAGGGGTATTTTATACTGGCACATTATGGGGGCACTATGGGGACATTAGCTCAACTGGGGGCATTACAAGGGGGTATTTTTTGCACTGTCACATTATAAGGAGAATTATTTCTACTGGGGGGGCATTATGGTGGGCTTTATTACTCCCCCATGGTATGACCCCCTAGTAGCATCACCAGCCTCTCCTTGCTCTGCTATCCCTCTGGCCCTTCTCCAAATCCTAATTATGAAATCTTTTTCATTAGGATAAAACACATAAGCTCCACCGAGCCCCCCAGCCAAATGTTAAAGTGGCGTCCGAGATCCCCAAGGGCCAAGCCAAGTAACTGTAAGTTTTCAGGTGAAATATGTTATATATTATACACATATAGGATACACTGTGCCACACAATATACAGTATATGTCTACACTGTGTAGTCTGTTCTATATAAGCACCATTGTTTTGTGGAGGCAGACAGAAAATAATCTGGAAGTGCCCCTCCCAAGACCAGGCTCTGGATCCGCCACTGGTCTGGACCGCTCACAGGAGTGTACATTTCTTCTAAACTGTAATCCTTATCTTCTGACCTGCAGAAATCAGCTCTCGCTCGGTAACAACTAACTAGCAGTGCCTGTATGCTGTAGCCTGGCCCTGTTACCAAAGTTAGCCGAGTGGTGTAAGGTTAAGGTACTAGTAGAGATGAGCCACTGAATCCTGATTTAAAGTTAAAGTTACTGCAGGATATGGATTACAGTTTAGAAATGTCAAATGTACACTCCTGTGAGCGGCAGGGAGGGGGATCTATGGATGACACTGTTATAGGGAGGGGGATCTGTAGATGACACTGTTATGGAAGGGGATCTGTGGATGACACTGTTATAGGGAGGGGGATCTGTGGATGACACTGTTATAGGGAGGGGGATCTGTGGATGACACTGTTATGGAGGGGGATCTGTGGATGGCACTGTTATGGAGGGGGATCTGTGGATGACACTGTCATGGGGTGGATCTGTGGATGACACATATAGCATAAGATGCTATATACGGTATGTGTCATCCACAGATCTCCCTCCATAACAGTGTAATCCACAGATCTCCCTCCCTATAACAGTGTCATCCACAGGCAACTAGGACATGTTGAAATTTGAGTGATTTTATTTTTTTTTTAAACCACAGACAGCAGGACATCCTTGTTGCGGTTTTAAGTATTGGGTAAAGTATCGCAGCATTTCTAAGCATACTTGTGTAAATGTATCGTTGTTATAGCTGCCCCCCCCCCCCCTATAAATTTGCATAATATCATGTTGGCTCTTTCATTCTATACACTACTCCCAAAAAGTCAGGGATATTTGGCTTGTGGGTGAAATTTCAGGATGAAACTAAAATGCAGGTGAACTTAATGTGACCTTCTCTAAACTTTTTAATGTTTCAGTACTTTTCGCTGTTCATCAGCCACTGTTGTCACCAGATGAGCCCTTGGTGGTGGTGGTATTACAGTGTGGGCAGGTGTGTCTAGTCAATACAGAACTGCCCTACACTTTGTGAATGGTACAGGGACAAGCCCATACTACTTGAATAAAATCAAGAATCCAGTCATTGTTCCTCTGCATGAACAACACAGGCCTAATTTCATCTTCATGGACGACAATGTGTCAGCTCACCGAGGTCACATGATTAGGGAACAGCTGTAGGAGACTGTGGTATCTAAAAATGGACTGGCCTGCACTTTCTCCAGACCTGAATCCCATTGAAAACGTATAGGATCAGCTGAGTCGCCGTGTAGAGGCTCGTAACTCTGTACCCCAAAACCTCAATGACTTGAGGGCCGCCCTTCAAGAAGAGTGGGATGCCTCAGCAGACAATAAGATGACTTGTGAACGGCATGAGATGTCATTGTCAAGCTGTAATTGATGCTCAAGGCCACATGACAAGTTACTGAGACAGTGACATGTTTATGGGGTATACCCACCACTGTTGTTGGCTTTTGTTTCATTAAATTGTTTGAGATGAGGAAATCACCATTGCATGCTTCTACTTAAATGCCCTACTTTCATGATATAATATCTGTGTAGCATAAACTTTTTGTGGTTTCCATAAATTTCACCCAAAAGCCAACTATCCCTAACTTTTTGTGAGTAGTCTATGTTGATACAGGCGTGGGTACATAGGTAACTAAATGTAATATAATGGGAACAATATTCATTTTTTCTATTGCGCATGTCCCATTTATACAGTGGTTGGTGCTCGCCTTATACTTACCTTAGGATTTCTGCCATAATCTGGACATGCTTCGGCAACGGCGCACGCATGTTGGAGGACGTCATATGCATGTGAGATTGCGACCACGCTTGTGCAACAACACACCTCTGAGGATGTATTACGTGTCACCTTGGTGCATGCACGGTGCACTATTGGGTCGCCGGTTAGACTAAAGCAGAACTATTTAAGTTCAGTAGGGCGGAGGACCTCCTGGCCACAGTCTCTATCACTGGCTGGCACCTATCCTCGTGTGATTGGACACAGCAAGAGTTTTCACCAATCACAGCCAGCCTCGCACACAGCCTGTCTGGGAATTCCCCTAGCAGGAGCTTCTAGAATCATTATTCACCAGAGACATGAGCTAAAGCGACATTCACTCCACTGAGAGCTGTGTTTTTATGGAAGCGGAGAGGCCAAAATAGGTATTTAAAACAGTTATATAATGTTCCTATTGTTAATATAGTGATTAGAACTGTATACTGAACCAGTTATATGTTTGTTTACTTACAGCACCAAATTGCTAGCTACAATTGCAAACAACAAAGTTCACAATCCAAATTCAAATTCCATATTGCAATCTAAATTGCATACAACCATACCAGATCATACTCAACCAATCTGCAAATACAAACCGGATTCCCAAAAAGTTGGGACATTATACAAATCGTGAATAAAAACTGAATGCAATGATGTGGAGGTGCCAACTTCTAATATTTTATTCAGAATAGAACATAAATCACGGAACAAAAGTTTAAACTGAGAAAATGTACCATTTTAAGGGAAAAATATGTTGAATCAGAATTTCATGGTGTCAACAAATCCCCAAAAAGTTGGGACAAGGCCATTTTCACCACTGTGTGGCATCTCCCCTTCTTCTTACAACACTCAACAGATGTCTGGGGACCGAGGAGACCAGTTTCTCAAGTTTAGAAATAGGAATGCTCTCCCATTCTTGTCTAATACAGGCCTCTAACTGTACAATTGTCTTGGGCCTTCTTTGTTGCACCATCCTCTTTATGATGCGCCAAATGTTCTCTATAGGTGAAAGATCTGGACTGCAGACTGGCCATTTCAGTACCCGGATCCTTCACCTACGCAGCCATGATGTTGTGATTGATGCAGAATGTGGTCTGGCATTATCCTGTTGAAAAATGCAGGGTCTTCCCTGAAAGAGATGACGTCTGGATGGGAGCATATGTTGTTCTAGAACCTGAATATATTTTTCTGCATTGATGGTGCCTTTCCAGACATGCAAGCTGCCCATGCTACACGCACTCATGCAACCCCATACCATCAGAGATGCAGGCTTCTGAACTGAGCGTTGATAACAACTTGGGTTGTCCTTGTCCTCTTTGGTCCGGATGACATGGCATCCCAGATTTCCAAAAAGAACTTCGAATCGTGACTCGTCTGACCACAGAACAGTCTTCCATTTTGCCACACCCCTGGCCCAGTGAAAACGCCTGATCTTGTGGATCTTGTATGGTTTTACGGCCTTGACCCTTACGCACAGAGATTGTTCCAGATTCTCAGAATCTTCGGATGATGTTATGCACAGTTGATGATGATAGATGCAAAGTCTTTGCAATTTTTCGCTGGGTAACACCTTTCTGATATTGATCAACTATATTTCTGGGCAACATTGTGGGAATTGGTGATCCTCTACCCATCTTGGCTTCTGAGAGACACTGCCACTCTGAGAAGCTCTTTTTATACCCAATCATGTTGCCAATTGACCTAATTAGTGTTAATTGGTCTTCTAGCTCTTCGTTATGCTCAAATTTACTTTTTCCAGCCTCTTATTGCAACTTTTTGGGGATTTGTTGACACCGTGAAAATTTGAATCAACGTATTTTTCCTTTAAAATGATACATTTACTCGGATTAAACGTTTGATCTGTCATCTACGTTCTATTACAAATAAAATATTGACATTTGCCATCTCCACATCATTGCATTCAGTTTTTATTCACAATTTGTTTAGTGTCCCAACTTTTTTGGAATCCGGTTTGTAGTTACTGCTAACTGCATACTGCAAATTGCGACCAAATTCAGCAAGTGAACAATTAGACTTCAGTTATACCTCTCAGAGGGATCATAAAGTGCTTAAATATCTTAAAGTGAGAGAACAGATACTCAAGAGAGAAATATATTCACCATTTTATATTGAATGAAAAGATTGAACAGTTGAACCACCATCTTATGCATACCACCATTTTGTGATATCTTTTCAACAAGTGTTTTGTACATGGACTATCTGCTGCGGAGGCAGCAGTGTTATATATGAAGAAAAGTTGAAGTTAATAAAGAAGTTATTTTGAAGCATTTGGTGTGCTCTTTAAACCTACTGTTTCCATAGAACGGAGCTAGAGGAATTACAGAGTAATAGACAGTCTGGTTAGACTAAAAGTTAGAGATATCAAAATTCTTATAATGCCACAGCGCAAAAGGCACTTCATAGTGCTGCGCCTGCCACCCCCCATTTTCATTTATAGTTTATCTACAAGCAGATTTGGATCATTGTGTGCTATATTTGGGTTTTCTGGACTATATATAGATTGGGCCATTTCTAAGGACCTACTATCTAGAATCATGGACACCAACCTCAAGGTGACTTAGAAGAATGACCCACTGCGAGAAGCAACAAACCAGGAATGCTGGTGATTCACCTGATCGGGAGTGACTGCTAATGCAGTCTATATATTGCTATGTTGTTAAATTATTCACATGAGGGGCCCACTCCCTTATTCATTTATTCTTTGGCTCTCTACCGATTATCATTTTGCATTTATCAGATTTCATTTATTTCTAGTGGGCATTTTAATTTATACTATGAAAAGGTATATTTTAGAGTAGGGCGGGTCCAATTATTTTTCCATATCCCTACTAACATGCGTCTTTGGACTTCAGTGAATTCATTGTGATAAAGAGCTCAAAATGAAGGGGGGAGAGAAAGATCGAAAATTTGTGAAAAAACAAAAACGAAAATATACGAGTCCTAGGAGACTCCTAGGAGACCTCAGAATGTCATAGACTAATTTTCAGGTCAATTGGAACATCTTTGTTTATGCTGAATTAATTCAGACATGAATCATATTTTTTGAAAGATTTGCCAAATCAGACACAAAATAAGTTTCAAGAAGTTTGCTCTTCTCTCATATAAATTGTACAGTTTCCCATACATCTTTCTCCTTTATGAATTGTGCAAAGGCAGCCTGGAGCAAGGCAGAGGGTATAATTGCCTATAATTCTTAGTCTACTACCAGTGATGTGCTGTTGACCCTGTTGCCATGTTTCAGTAATGCTATGACAGATCCCTAGTGTCATTACAGTTCAATAATATCTGCAGCTGCCAACAACTACGGAGTCACGTGTCTCCTGAGGCTCTAGTAGGGGAATACTGTCTTTCCTAGATGATCACATTGTACTATCAGCTTCTTTGTGCTAAATCTGTAGGTGGTTATACACAGTCAAATAACATTCTTATGACCACCAGCTAATATCCAGTAATCACCATGTGTAGCACAGACAGAAGCTAGACGGACTGGGAGTGACTCAATAAGCTCCCGGTAAGCACATGTATCTGGAGCTATGCTGACTACAGTGCATGCTGGAGTGTGCATGGAGAGCGAATATGACGATCGAGGTGGTCCCACAGGTGCTCAGTTGGGTTCAAGTCTAGGAAATTAGAGGGCCAGAGTAGTATTTGGAAATGTTGGTCATGCTCTTCCAACTAATGTCGGCCAATTCTAGCCGTGTGACGTTGCATTGTCTTGCTGGAATATCCCATCCACCCCACAGAAGACAATCAGCAGAAGGTGGGCCAGTCTTTGGTAGTGTTCACGCCAGTGCTGAGGTATGGAGTTGTACCTATGGTCACAGACAATACATGTCATTCACAGCCCACTGGGTAAATGTTGTTCCAGCCCAGGCACACCAGCTACTTGGCCAGGTGATGACAATGCCGCCTCCTCATTGGAATCATGGGATCTCTGTGCCAGTATCCTCCTCTGCCTCTTCCTTCTCCACATTGTCCTCGCCCTCCCCTCTGGACACATCCATCATATCACCTAGGCATTGTCAAGCAGTTCTGCACCTCATCAGCCTGGGCGAATAGAGCCACACCGGGGATGAACTGCTCTGATTCATCAATAAAGAAATGGAATACTGTTTCCTCGCCAACTGGAGATAGGTTACTATGCATGCAGTAACCATGGTTACTGATAACCGGAAGAAAATTTTGTCTGCGCTGAGTGAGGGAGGGCTGACCCATGTGCCTTGCGTGGCACATGTCTTTAATGTCGCTGTCACCTGGGTCTTCAAGTCTTTTTTATTGGACTGCAAGAGCTGATAAAAATGTCCAGCAAACTGTGCATGCACTTCAGGCACTCTTACTATGCAACACACGCACTTCTTGAGTTGCAAAGGCAAAATGCTGTTTCTCAACAACGTCTGGGTGACGTTTCCACCCATTGGAACTCTACTCTCCATATGTTAGACAGCTTATATGAGCAGAGGAAGGCTGTCAATGATTTCTTAATGCAGCAGATGGACAGGTCTACTCCCCGGTGTAACTTCCATGTTAGCCAGTGGTGGCTCATTAGTGAGACGTGCTGTCTGCTCAGGCTGTTTGAGGAGGCCACTTTATTTGTCTGTCGGCAGAACCACGGGATGAATGATATCATTCCACTCCTTCACATCCTGAAGGGGATGCTGAGAAATCTGATTAGCGAGGGGACAGAATACGTGGCGCCTGCATCTCATGGTCACCATAGCCCTGAGGAGGATGAACTGGCAGAGAAGGGGGACATAAATGCCCAGGAATTTCATACACAACTTGGTGGTTTATCTACCCAAATGACAGGCAGAGCAGGAGGAGCATGAGGAGCTAGAGGGCGACGATGAAGATAACGCAGATGACCCTGCCAGACCATGGCATTATGCAGAGGAGATGGAGGCAGGGAGGCCCTCTGAGTCCCTTGCGCAAATGGCCAGATGCATACTTTCTTGTTTGCATAGTGACACCCGCATTGTCAGGATTCGGCAGAGGGATGACTACTGGCTATTCACAGTGTTAGACCCTCGCTACCGGTCAAAAATTTGGGCATTTTTAGACCTTCTGAAAGGAATGCAAAAATGGACTATACATGCTGTGTAGTCAGGACCGTCTTTAATATTGATTGGACCCTGGGCAAAAATTTACTTGGGCCCCCTGGATCCTGCCTTCCCACACCTTAGCATGCAATCACGCCCTTCACCACAACACACACACAAAAAATCCACACACCTGGTAGAGTACAGTGATATAAATACTTCCAGTTCTGAAGACTCCAGCGGCTCAGGATCAGTGCTCTGGGCAGCTGGGCTCAGGCTGGAAGTGGGCACCGCTCTGCAGGAAGGAGACCAGGGCTCAGCTCACCCTAGTGTTACAGTGCACCCTGGCACCCCACAGTATGCAGTATAGCACCCTATAGTATATAGCAACCCACAGTATACAGTATAGCACCCCACACTATACAGTATCCCACAGTATATATAATATTCAACTGGATTGACACAGCCTTGTGTAGAAACAAGGGTGTACCTCCTTAATATATTAATCAACAGAAGAGAACTGGTACCATAAAATACCCAATAAAATAAATCTTTATTTTGACATAAAAACATAGACAAAAATACATATACATAGAGACCACACAGGGTACCTTCAGAGAACAGTCCACAATAAATGCTATACTCTCAGATGGCAAATTGTTTGGTATTTTACATTTATCGTGTGAGATACTGCATATAATAAATATCTGAGTCAGCATACAATATATAAGCTTTCTCTAATCATAAATGCAGTTATCTCTCACCCTAAATGTATATAGCATCACTATGAGCGGGGTATCGGTAATATCTATATTCAGAGGCTGGTGCCATATATAATTCATAGCATATTGCATAAAATCTATTATCTAAGCACCAAAACTAGTCTAAACTCCTCTCTTACCCCAATATCCAGTGTCTCGGCCTGTCTCTGTCAAGCGATCCTCGACGCACGTTTCGCTATTGCTTCATCAGTATATAGTAGAGCAGTATAGCAGCCCACAGTATACAGCACCCCACAGTATACAACACCTCACAGTATACAGTAGAGCAGTATAGCACCTCACCGTATACAGCACCCCAAACTATACACGATACAGCCCCCCCACACTATACAGCCCCCCACACTATACAGTACAGCAGTATAGCACTCCACACTCTATACCACCCACAGTATACAGGCCCCCCACAGTATACAGTCCCCCCACAGTATACAGTCCCACACAGTATACAGTCCTCCCACAGTATACAGGCCCCCCACAGTATACAGTCCCACACAGTATACAGGCCCCCCACAGTATACAGGCCCCCTACAGTATACAGTATACAGGCCCCACAGTATACAGGCCCCCACAGTATATAGTTCCCCAACAGTATACAGGCCCCCACACAGTATACAGACCCCCACACAGTATACAGCCCCCCACACATTATACAGGCCCCCACATAGTATACAGGCCCCCCACACTATACAGGCCCCCCCCAGTATACAGGCCCCCCCACGTTATACAGGCCCCCCACAGTATACAGGCCCCCCACGGTATACAGTCCCACACAGTATACAGTCCCCCCACAGTATACAGCCCCCACAGTATACAGGCCCCCACACAGTATACAGCACCCCACTATACAGTAGTTTACAGTATATTAGCATACCAGCCCCTGTCACCTTTTTCTGATGTAATCTTCACACAAAGAAGCTCCACAGTTAACTTCTGCAACACTCCTGCTAGGACCTGTGATGACCTCATAGCCATGTGACCAGTAATATTGCTAGGTTACTGGTCACATGGTGATGATGTCATCTAAGGTCCCAGATCACATTCACAGCTCTAACAGTACTGGACTCAGTGCCAGCAGGTATGGCATGGCAGCACCCCCTGTATAGCTGACAGCCTGACACCTGGGGCAGTGGCTAGCAGGGCTCAAGAGGCAGGAGCAACTGGACCCGGGGCAGCTGCCCCTTTTGCCCCTTGGTAAAGACGGCCCTGTGTGTAGTTGGTTCAACGTTGTCTATGAGTGCTATCTGCCATCCTCCAGAAGGTCTGACTAGGGGGACCCTCTGCGCTCACACTCCACTGCCATGATTGGTGGGGGGACAGGTGCAGGAGCAGCACCAGCCCCATAAGCAGCAAGTTAAGTCTGGAGTCTGTGATAAGCAGTTTTTTCCAGCCGCCTTCTGAAGAAACTACTCAGCAGCAGTGGGACATGCAGCAGAACCCCAACCAAAAGGTGGCGGCATACTTGGACTGCACCCTGTCACCCATAATTAGGGATGAGTGAACTGACTTCGGATTAAACATCCGAAGTCGATTCGCATAAAACTTTGTTAAAACACTGTACGGACAAAGCGCTCTGTACAGTATTAGAATGTATTGGCTCCAATGAGCCGAAGTTATTACTTCGTGAAATATCGCTAGACTTTGGGTAATAACTTCAGAAATTAATTTCTACTGTTAAAAACCTTTTACCAAACTAGGTTTTGGTTCATACTGATAGAAAATACTGACCATGTGAAAGAAGCCATTAAAGTCCTGCATGTAGGACTTTTTTCCATCTTAAAAAAAAGGATTTCAGACGGAAATGGTCAAAATGGATGCAAATTGAGCATAAGGCCTCTTTAACGTGGTCGGTATGTGGTTAGTATTTTGCATCAACATTTGTTCAGTATTTTTAAGCCAAAACCAATATTTCCATTATATGTTATTTCTTTAGGTTCCACTCTGGCTTTTGGCATACTTATCAAATACTGATGCAAAATACTGACCAAATACAGACCATGAAAAAGAGGCATTACAGATGCTCAAAATACAGGATCATTTTTTATTTTATTTTTTTCATTTTTCTGTTATTCTGATGTATCAGAAGAACGGAAATATAAACAGTGATGTTTATACAGCCTTACTGCCACTGGTGCTGCTCAACTACTAACTCTGTCATGGGGCCACTATTGTCACTGTCAGTGCTGCTGCCCCCCCATCCCCACTCTATTATGGGGCCCCTTTTGTCACTGTTACTGCCACTGCTGCTGCCCCTCGCATCCCCACTCTGTTATGGGGCCACTATTGTCACTGTCAGTGCTGCTGCCCCCACATCCCCACTCTGTTATGGGGCCCCTTTTGTCACTGTTACTGCCACTGCTGCTGCCCCTCGCATCCCCACTCTGTTATGGGGCCACTATTGTTACTGTTACTGCCACTGCTGCTGCCACCCTCCCAACTCTGTCATGGGGCCACTACTTGAATCTTTGTGCAGAGCGATAAATTACACCTGCCTGTAATACTGATGGCACACTAACTACAGTCTACAGTTCAGCGGTCTCCCCCACTCTCCCTCCACTCCCTACAATAGCCAGTTTTAATGTGTCAGCAGCAGTTGCTGTTTGACGCCTTGCTATTTAGTATAGCTGTAATAGATGATCCGTTACGGCTCTTACTGGGAGTAGCCAAAGTGCTGGGTGGGTGACTACTCCCCACGTTCCAGGCCGGGTTTTAAGAGGCCTATAAAAAACTAGCCAGCAGTGTCAGGTGGTGATGATCTCTCTCTGACATTGGAGCTCTGGCAATCTCTGTGGAATCTGAGCCTTGTGCCAGGCTGAAGGCCTGAATCCGGGAGGACTGCTCTGTCCTGTGCTATGCCGACGAGGTGTGGATTAATACCCAGGATAAAAGGTGACTGTTTTTGCTGTATGAACTATCTAGGAGTGAACGAACACCAAAACTGTAAATGGACTGTCGTACTGTTTTGTTGCCACAAGTGTGACTAAAACACTGACGTTTTTTAGTTACAAACTGGTCTTTGCCTCTATACTGCGTCCACTTGTCCTGTCTACCTGAGCTCTGGGTCTGTGCAGCTCATCCAGAGTTACCATGGACTCTGTTTGCCTGGGCTGTCAGTTTAGGTGGACAGCCATATCTTGGAAAGTTTGCAGTTGTGCCATACTCCTTCCATTTACAGATTATGGATTGAACAGTGCTTTGTGAGATGGTCAGATCTTGGGATAATTTTTATAACCTAACCGTGCATTACACTTCACAACTTTATCCCTGACCTGACTGGTGTATTCCTTGGTTTTCATTATACTGTTTGATCATTCATGTTCTTTAAAAACCTCTGAGGCCTTCACAGAACAGCTGTAGTTATACTGAGAAAAAAATTACCCACATGAGGACTCTATTTACTAATTAGGTGACTTCTGAAGGCAATTGGTCACACTGGATTTTATTAAGGCGTATCAGAGTACGGGCTAAATAAAAATGCTTGCCATATCTTTCAGATTGTTATTGTATTCAAATTTTGAAAATCATTTTCTTTTCACTCAACACATACTTTCTACTTTGTTTGTCTATCACATAAAATCACAATAAAATAAATGTACAGTACAGACCAAAAGTTTGGACACACCTTCTCATTCAAAGAGTTTTCTTTATTTTCATGACTATGAAAATTGTAGATTCACACTGAAGGCATCCAAACTATGAATTAACACATGTGGAATTATATACATAACAATAAAGTGTGAAACAACTGAAAATATGTCATATTCTAGGTTCTTCAAAGTAGCCACCTTTTGCTTTGATTGCTGCTTTGTACACTCTTGGCATTCTCTTGATGAGCTTCAAGAGGTAGTCACCTGAAATGGTCTTCCAACAGTCTTGAAGGAGTTCCCAGAGATGCTTAGCACTTGTTGGCCCTTTTGCCTTCACTCTGCGGTCCAGCTTACCCCAAACTATCTCGATTGGGTTCAGGTCCGGTGACTGTGGAGGCCAGGTTATCTGGCGCAGCACCCCATCACTCTCCTTCATGGTCAAATAGCCCTTACACAGCCTGGAGGTGTGTTTGGGGTCATTGTCCTGTTGAAAAATAAATGATGGTCCAACAAAACGCAAACCGGATGGAATAGCATGCCGCTGAAAGATGCTGTGGTAGCCATGCTGGTTCAGTATGCCCTCAATTTTGAATACATCCCTAACAGTGTCACCAGCAAAGCACCCCCACACCTCCTCCTCCATGCTTCAGGGTGGGAACCAGGCATGTAGAGTCCATCCGTTCACCTTTTCTGTATCGCACAAAGACACGGTGGTTGGACCAAAGATCTCAAATTTGGACTCCTCAGACCAAAGCACAGATTTCTACTGGTCTAATGTCCATTCCTTGTGTTCTTTATCCCAAACAAGTCTCTTCTGCTTGTTGCCTGTCCTTAGCAGTGGTTTCCTAGCAGATATTCTACCATGAAGGCCTGATTCACACAGTCTCCTCTTAACAGTGGTTCTAGAGATGTGTCTGCTGCTAGAACTCTGTGTGGCATTGACCTGGTCTCTAATCTGAGCTGCTGTTAACCTGCGATTTCTGAGGCTGGTGACTCGGATGAACTTATCCTCCACAGCAGAAGTGACTCTTGGTCTTCCTTTCCTGGGGCGGTCCGCATGTGAGCCAGTTTCTTTGTAGCACTTGATGGTTTTTGTGACTGCACTTGGGGAAAATTTCAAAGTTTTCCCAATTTTTCGGACTGACTGACCTTCATTTCTTAAAGTAATGATGGCCACTTGTTTTTCTTTACTTAGCTGTTTTTTTCTTGCCATAATAAAAAATTCTAACAGTCTATTCAGTAGGACTATCAGCTGTGTATCCACCTGAATTCTCCACAACACAACTGATGGTCCCAACCGCATTTATAAGGCAATAAATCCCACTTATTAAACCTGACAGGGCACACCTGTGAAGGGAAAACCATTTCAGGTGACTACCTCTTGAAGCTCATCAAGAGAATGCCAAGAGTGTGCAAAGCAGTAATCAAAGCAAAAGGTGGCTACTTTGAAGAACCTAGAATATGACATATTTTCAGTTGTTTCAAACTTTTTTTATGTATATAATTCCACATGTGTTCATTCATAGTTTTGATGCCTTCAGTGTGAATCTACAATTTTTATAGTCATGAAAATAAAGAAAACTTTTGGTCTGTACTGTATGTTTGTGGGTGTAACATGAAAAAATGTGGAAAAGTTCCAGGGGTATGAGTACTTTTTCAAGGCACTGTAAGTATATATATTATAAAACTCAATGTCTGTCATCTGTCCTCTATAGGCATCCAAACGCCTGAACCGTTGGACACCAAATTTGGCACATAGGTCCATCAGGTGTCTGGGAAGGTTTTTGTAAAGGCCTCAGCTTGCTAGGACTTACCGTTCTTTAGATATTCACAGAAAAATGCAAATATGGCACCATCACATGACCCATATTAGCAAATAGAAGCCCACAGCAACTTCACTCATATCCTAACACACAGTCAAATGACCCTCATTAGCCAATAGCAGCTCGTAGGTCTTTCAGTCTTTGCTTCACCGACATACATTTTTACACCAAGCTTCCATAACAACTCAGTCATTTATCTTTATGTTACAGGTCACTGTTAAGGAGGTGGGGTGCTTTGGAGGTCACTGTTAAGGGGGAGGGGCACTGTAGAGGTCACCATTAAGGGGGCGAGGCGCTGTTGAGGTTATTGTTAAGGAGGTGAGGCACTGTGGAGGTCATGGTTAAGGGGTCGGGGAGCTGTAGAGGTCACTGTTAAGGGGGCAGGGCACTTTGGAGGTCACTGTTAAAGGGTTTGTCACACTTCAGCAAATGACATTTATCATGTAAAGAAAGTTAATGCAAGGCACTTATTAATGTATTGTGATTGTCCATATTGCCTCCTTTGCTGGCTTCAATTTTTCTATTTTTCTGGCTCCCTGAGTCACTCCTGGTCCCTGCACCGCTGCTGCTTCTCCCAGTGTGCGGATGAAAACATCTGGTGTCGGGTGGGGGGGTGGAGGGCAGCCAATGGCAGGTGGCCACGGGGACGAGCCTCCCTATTGTCAACTGCAATGCTAGGGAGGCTTGTCCCCGCCTGCCATTGGCTGCCCCCCCTGACACCAGATGTTTTCATCTGCACACGGAGAGAAGCAGCAGCGGCGGTGCGGGACCAGGAGTGACGAGGAGCAGCGCCAGAGAGGAGCAGGCTGTCAGGGGCAGAGTTAGAGGCGCTGCCTAGCAAAAGAGCTTGCAGGGCACGGCGCGCCTATACTCCACCCTCTGAGGCCAGAAGAATGAGGGCTGGATCCAGGAAAGCAGCGAGGAGGAAGCTCCCACCCCAGCAAGTGACAGGAGGAGGCAGCACTGGCAGGAGAGAGAAAGGGCAGTGGTTGACGTAGGGCAGCGGCACCTTGCAGCAGGGACAAACAGCGCTGATCATATCCAAGGAAGGCAGAAAGATGTGGAGCCAAGTGTATTTGCAGACCCACAGTGGTTTACAATCTTCAAAGCAGCAGCCAGGGTTCTTGTAGCCTGCATGTGTAAGGGTCAGCCCGTAGAATACTGTTCTTAGCACAGATATCTGCAATATTGTGTTACATAGACTGCGATGACTTATTTCAGCTACTAGAGGCCGCTGTGGACCTGAGAAAGAGAAAGCTGAACTTTTTCTGATATACACAGGAGGTAGGAGGAGCCAGAAGTTCCCGAGGTTTGAGTCCTGGCTGCAGGGGTGTGTCTGTGCCCTGGTAGCTGTGAGGATGGCTGCCATGTTAGGAGCCAAGTAAAGGCTAGTGATGGGACACGGAGCCTGACTGATGGAGTCCTAAGAAGCTGGCTGTGTTTGTGACAGATCAAGATAGACTATTAACTGAAGTGCTGCAGCTGTAACCCAGAGAGAGAGAAGCAAGCCACGCGCTGAGGAAAGCAAGTGATCGAATCAGGAGCCAGAGGACCCAGGCCACCACGCATTCGGACAAGACAAGCATCCATCTCGTGGGAGAAGACAACATCACAGACCTCTAACTCAGATAACTCCAGAACTGTGAGTGTGCACCGGTGCTAATCCGTGGTAGGGCATAGATCAGAGGACTTCCTCCTCTGACCGCTACACATGTACAACCAGCAATCTTACCCAGTGGCGTAGCGTGGGAGGGGGGCGCAAAATTTTAAGGGGCGCCAGCAGGGCCGCACTGCCAATTAGGCAAAGTGAGGCAATGTCATGGGTAGTACGGGGAAGGAAAGACAGCCAAAGGGAAAAACAACAAAACAACTACAGACTATGCCCCAAGCCTAGGGAATAAAGAGGTCACTTCCTAGCAAACCCTGATTCTCTCCCTAAGCTGCTAACCACATGTGCAAGTCTCAAAGGTAGAAATGCACATGCACGGGAACCTAAGACTGCTGACACACTGCACCAAACCCTCAGCTTAGGGAACTGGGAAAGAGGCAACCGGCTCCTTCCAACCTGAAGGCCTAGTCAGGACAGACACAACAAGAAAGGGGAAAGGACTTAGCTTGAGAAGCAACTGGAACAACAGAATCACCACACAATCACCACACAAGCAGAGCACTACTCAGAAGAACTATTAGCCGCAGGGAAACCAGAGGAAGGCGGAACATATAAAGGGGCCACCTGACTGATAATGAGCAACACCTGCGAAGGTGAGGAAACCTGTCAGCAACAATGAAAACAATAGAGATCTGTCAGATCGACTCCTGAGTCTTCTGTCTATCTGAACTTCTAAGATCTCTCCCAGAGCCGGCGGTGACACGCGATTGCCCCAGATGGCGTGGCCCTGCTCACAAGTGGGGGGGGGGGCACAGGGCACAGGGAGATAAGCGCTTCAATTGTGGATGTGCTCATCCCCATAGTCATCTGAATCGCCGTCCTCAGGACAGCGATACAGATAAATGTGCTGTGGGGCAGGGGAGATGCGTCTCCCTTCCCTGTTCCTCTGATAGGCTGCAGGCATCGCACCACCTGATCCGTATAGTACGGGACACAGGCTGGAAGAGGCCTGCATTGCATCGCTGCCATGGAGGTAAGTATAAGTGTTTTTTTTTTTTTTATATGGTACAATACTGGCTACTGGCACATGATTGGGGGGCCATGTATGGGGGGCACTTGTTACTGGCACACGATTGGGGGGCACTTGTTACTGGCACATGATTGGGGGCATCTATGGGGGCACTAGCTGGCACATTATTGGGGGGCATATATGGGGGCATATATTACTTACACATTATTGGGGGGCACTGTGGGGGCATCTATGGGGCACATCTTACTGGCACATTATTGGGAGCACTTATTACTGGCACATTATTGGGTGTCACTATGGGGGCACTTCTTACTGGCACATTATTGGGGGCATCTACTGAGACCACAAAGAAGGAGTGTTTTATATGGGGGCATTGTATAGGGGCATTTTATACTGGGACACATTATGGTGGGTACTATGGAGAAGGGGGGAGAGGAGTACTATGGGGTCATCTACGGGGGCACTAAGAAGGGGTATTTTATACTTGAAAATTATGGGGGAAACTGAGGGCATCTACTGGGGCACTATATATGGGGCATTTTATACTGGCACATTATGGGGGGCACTAGGAGGAAGGGTGAGAGGAGCACTATGGGGGCATTTATTGGGGCACTATATAGGGGTATTTTAACTTGGCACTGTAGTGTCCCACTAGGTCAATAAGGGCACTACATAAGGGTCAATATGGCCACGTTATTGGTCATTGTATTTTATATGATGTTTGTATGTGTTTTCCCTGTTATCTCCTGTATCAGGCCTGTTAGGGGTAGTTCCTCCTCCTAGACAGTAGAGGAAGCTAGGGAACCCCTAGTATATATAGTTAGGCCCAGACACGGAAGGGGCAGTGCAGTATAGTCCGGGAGGCTAGTTAGTGCAGTCTAGCCTGCCTGAGGGTCCTGCTCAAAGAAGCTCAGAAGTCTGCCACCAGGAGAAGAGGTTGCCTCCTGAGAAAACCAAGTTCCCTTAAAGGTGCAGTGCAGAGCCAAGTGTATTCCCAGCCAAATAGAGAGCTGAAGGGCAGAAGGATATTCGACAGCAAGGATATATATACCTGAGGAAGTTTTCCCTACCCAAGGATAAAGCCAGCTATAGGGCATACGGGCCTTGGAGAAAGACAGACAGGATTCTGAGGAAAAGTGCAGCCTGATCTGTAAGTGTTATTCCCTCTGAGTATCTTGCAAAGACATTGCCTGACGTTTTTAGGCTACTTTCACACTAGCGTTTGGGGGTCCGCTTGTGAGTTCAGTTTGAAGGCTCTCACAAGCGGCCCCGAACGGATCCGTACTGCCCTAATGCATATTGGCTTAGAATGCATCAGTCTGGCATCGTTTGTCCTCTGCTCCGCTCAGCAGGCGGACATCCGAACGCTGCTTGCAGCGTTCGGGTGTCTGCCTGGCCGTGCGGAGGCAAACTGATCCATCCAGACTTACAATGTAAGTCAGTGGGGACGGATCCGTTTGAAGTTGACACAATATGGCTCAATTTTTTTAAACGGGTCCGTCCCCCATTGACTTTCAATGTAAGTCAAAACGGATCCGTTTGCATTATCATGAACAAAAAATAAAATAAAAATAAAAAATGTTTTAATTTTTTTTGTTCATGGTAATGCAAACGAATCCGTTCTGAACGGATCTAAGCGTTATAGGTGCGGATCCGTCTGTGCAGATACCAGACGGATCCGCACCTAAACGCAGGTGTGAAAGTAGCCTTATATCAAGCCTGCCTGTTACAACCTGTTTACATGTGGAACTGACCAAAGACTGTAAATAGTTGAACTATTTTAGTAAAGGAACTTCTGGTTCACTGCAACTTTGTTCCTCAATTATTCCTACAATAAATCGGTGTGCCACCGTTACCGGCACTGGCGTCACGAACTTAAAGGGATCTTGCCACCGGCACATTAAAAACCTGCAACATCCAGGGCACCTCACCTACCATCAGGCCTGGTCCCTATACCCAGAGAGTGCCCCAGAGGACCCCTGTGCCAGCCTCTCCATCACTGCTGTACGCCTGCCCAGGGTATACATAAAAACTGTGAGTACCAAAACACCCTCGGTTAGTAACTACCCCTGTGACCTCACTATTTGCCTCACCCTGCAGGGCTGCGTACTGCAGCAAATTATGGGGGCACTATGGGGATATTAGCTCAACTGGGGGTATTAAAAGGGGGTATTTTGTGCACTGTCACATCATAAAGAAAATTATTACTACTGGGTGGCATTATGGTGGACTTTATTACTACTGGGGGTCTAGGGGGAACATGATTACTAGTATGGGCACTATGGGAGCATTATTACTTCTGGGGCACAGTGGGGATATGTTGGGGCACTGTAAATACACTATTACTACCATGTGTGCTCTAGCAGAGAATTATTCCTATTGGTGGGACTTTTGGGAGCACTTTGGCACAGTATCAGCTTACCACAATTATTTTTGGGGGATGTCATGTTTATCACAGAGGGCACTATTTGCTGAGAGCAGTTATTTTAGGGCACTGTGTACTAATAGTTATTGAAGGGAACTATCTACATGGTACTACTATTATCAGGGGGTTTATCTGTTTCTGCAGGTATAATATTGGGGAGCACTGCATTACCCTGTATGTTCTGTAGTGATGGGAGGGTGAATATAGAATTTGGCCCACCCTGCCGCATCCTGGCCCCAGACTTCAGGTCACACTGTGCATGTTCTGAAATCTGGGGCCTCACACCCATCTACTACATTATCTGTACTCAGAGCGTTATCACCGTGTTATCTGTGGTGTTACATAGGACTGCAGGTGATATCTACTACATTATCTGTAAAAAGGGGCGTGGCCACATGTGCGGGAGGGGGCAATACTTGGCTTGCCCCGGGTGCTGGCAACCCACGCTACGCCACTGATCTTACCTGAAGTCCAGGGTGAAGATCCAATGAAGCTGGAGATGAAGAATCTTCATTCCTCTGATCCTGGTCAGTAGGCGCCATCTAGTGGTGAGAGAATCAATGTTCAGTCCATGTCTAATTTACTTTCCAGTCAGCAATTTGTTTCTGGCATATTCCCTTTTTTCTGATTTTATTCAGAAAGGGAATATTGCATCACCTTCTGGGGTCTGGCTTAATCAGCCCAAGGCAGCGATGCACAGTCAAACTATAAAAAATTTCCAGAAAAATGTTGCGGTTTATGCCAACATTTGGATATCATATTGGAGGCATACCGTAACTTTGGTGTTATGGCTTGGTTCCAATACGATGAATTATTTAGGCAAAAATTTGCAGTTCACCCATCTTTAAAGTGGGGTGTTAAGGATATCAGTTTATGGATCAATTTGATGTTACCGCAAAGAACCGCTCTGCTTAACCGCTCCGCTCAAGGTTTGAGGAAGGGAGTTTGTTTTGCGTTCAATGAGAATACCTGTAAGTGTTTAGAAAATTGTCGCTATAAGCATGAGTGTTCCTTTTGTGGGGGCACCCATCCTTTGTCAAGATGTTTCAAGCGGAACGGTCAGGCAAATTTTCAGCAGTCGTCAATTAAGGAGCAGCTTGCAAAAAGCTTGGACTCCAGTGAGATTAAGGCCTCATGCTCACAAACGTATTTTGTTTCTGTGTCTGTTCCGTGTTTTTTTTTTGCGGATAGGATACAGACCCATTCATTTTAATGGGTCCGCAAAAAATGCGGACAGCACACCGTGTGCTATCCGTATGTCCGTTCCGTAGCCCCGCAATTTTTTTTTAACATGTCCTATTCTTGTCTGTTTTAGGCATTGTTACAACGGATCCGGAAAAAAAAAACGGATGGCATTGTTTTGTTTTTTTATGCGGACCGCAAAACACATACGGTCGTGTGCATGTAGCCTAACAGAAATGTTGCCATGGCTAAAGCAATATCCAGACCAAGTGAAAGCTAATTTAATCATTAATGGTTTTTCGCTAGGTTTTTTGGTTCCTGAATTTAAGGGTATACCGTAAGGTTGTTAATTGGTGGATAATTTAAAATCTGTAGTGAGATATGCGGGTGTAGTTCGTACTAAAATTAAGAAAGAATTAGAAGTTGTTAGGATTGTGGACCCCTTTGTTTATCCACCTTTTGAGAATTTCCGCTTATCTCCTTTAGGCATAGTTCCTAAGAAGGAACCTGGGGAGTTTAGATTAATTCATCACTTTTGATTGCTCACTTAATGATGAGGTGTCCAAGTCTGATGCGTCAGTGTCTTATGGTCTTATGCATCATTTGATCAAGCAGTAGATTTATTGAAGGGTTTTGGCCAAGGGGCTTTACTCGCAAAAGCGGACATTAAATCAGCATTTAGGTGGTGCCAGTTAGGCTGCAACGTTTTAATTCGTTGGGTTTTAGGTTTGAATTTACATTTTATTTTGATAACTGTCTCCCCATGCGTTTTTCCATGTCTTGTTCCTATTTTGAATCATTTTATACTTTTTTCCAGTGGGTAGTGTAGGTGAGTATTCCAGAAGATGGTGTTACATTACTTAGAAATTTCCTGTTTGTAGGTTTTTCTGGTTCTCAGTTGTTACAATGTTTTACTGGTATGGCTAAGCAGTTCGGTATCCCCATTGCAGAAGAAAAAACTGTTTATCCTTGCGTTTGTTTAGAATTTTTAGATACTGGTATTGATAGTGTTAAGATTGAGATTCGTTTATATAAGAATAAGTTACATTCAATTAGATCATTATTAGGGAAATTGTGATACAAGAATAAGTGGACCTTAAGGTACCTGAAATCTCTTTTAGGCCTCTTTCACGCAACCATTTTTTTTGCCGTTTACGGGCCGTTTTTTGCGTTCCGTATATGGTCTGTATATGGAACCATTCATTTCAATGGTCCAGCAAAAAAAACGGAATGTACTCTGTATGCATTCTGTAACACCCCAGAGTT
The DNA here is from genome assembly GCF_014858855.1 of Bufo gargarizans. Lineage (NCBI taxonomy): Eukaryota > Metazoa > Chordata > Amphibia > Anura > Bufonidae > Bufo > Bufo gargarizans. The sequence continues at coordinate 148,946,950 of NC_058086.1, read as the reverse complement.
GTGTTACTACACACCTCTACCCCGCTACTATCTGTTAAGAGCCTTTATAATGTCATCTGATGTAATTTACATTGTGCATCTAAAACCATGTTAAATACAACTGTTCATGTAATTTGCCTGGTTACCAGCCGGTGGCCGCAACTCCTTGGCAAGTACAGATTAGTGTCTAGTGAGTCTGAGCTGGAATGGGTTATTACAGCTTAACTCCCCCTCTGTGGAGAGTGGGCTGTTCCCACATCCTGCAACATGGGTGGAGAAGGAAGTTAGAGTCAGTGTAGCCTGCCCCTGGCTGTGTGATAGCGTTCAGGAGTTCCCCTGCATAGGGAAGACAGCAAGGACCTTGTCTCAGCTGAGACTTGGTTATATACCCAGCCTGAGCACCTTCAGCCTCGGCTGGATGAAGAAAGCAGAAACTACAACCTCCAGAGTTCCAGGAAGAAAGCATCCCCTGAAAATCTATCTGTGAGTTAAGTCCAGAGACCTAGGAGAAGGCATTCATCCTCAGCTAGTCTGTCCCATACAGCAGAAGTTACAGAAAAATGCTGAATATTAATTCCTGTCACAATTACAGAGCTACCAAGCAGACGACTTATCCTGCAAGCTCCAAATTTAAAGCAGAAGTATTTATTCCTGCCAATCATTGCCAAAAACTGCTTGGACCAGAGACCAAAGCTGTATACTGCTTGGATACAAGTTATCTTCAGTAAAGAAACGTTTGAACTTCATCTAAAGGTCTGGACATCATTTACTCTACAGAATTCCTCTATTACTCCTCCTATCACTACACTTAAAATTATTTCAAGTGAGCCAGGAGCAAGGAGTCCAGCCATACCCAGGTAGGAGACACCGTGACACAATTATCACTACCCTACAGAGACATTATAAGCCATTACACCACTCTGGCATTCCTAATCTGGGACGTGCGTTATAACACCTTGGAAGGGCCCTGGGATAGTACCCTGAGCACGCTGCAATTGGCGTCACAAACAAATACAGACTATTATCCACCGGACCCGGCCACTGCATAAAAAAGTGGCGTCAGCGTACACGTATCCTGGCTATTGCAATTCTGTTTCCGTATATCCATTTTTCCGTTCAGTTGAAAGATATAACATGTCCTATTATTGCCTGCAAATCACGTTCCGTGGCTCTATTCAAGTCAATGGTTCTGCAAAAAAAACGGAACACATACGCAAATGCATCCGTATGTCTTCCGTATCTGTTCAGTTTTTGCAGAACCATCTATTGAAAATGTTATGCCCAGCCCAATTTTTTCTATGTAATTACTGTATACTATATATGCCATACGGAAAAACGGAACAGAAACGGAAACACAACGGAAACAAAAAACGGAACAACGGATCCGTGAAAATCGGACCACAAATCACTGAAAAAGCCATAAGGTCATGTGAAAGAGGCCTTAGGCTCATTGAATTTTGCATGTAGAATCATTCCAATGGGTTGTTTTTTTTCTAAGCGGATGTACTTTGCTACTAGAGGTTTGTGTTCCCCGGCAGTTCATGTTAGGGTACTTTCACACTAGCGTTAGAAGAATCCGGCAGGCAGATCCGGGATCCGGATGTCATTTGTTTCCGGATCCGAATGCGGATCCGTTGAACAAATGCATTGCAATACCGGATCCGTCTCTCTGGTGTCAACTGGATCACGTGGTACCGGATCCGGCATTCATACATTTAAAGCCACAGAATCGGGACGGTGCTTTCACCACTGATATATACATGACTGGCATTAACCCTGCCCGCATCATGAAATCAGAATCGTGCTTCATTTAAATTCGATTCATTGCCCAGCCCTAGAAATATTCTTTTTTACATTTTAGCTATTTTTTTTCTGGTAATTTTATAGTATTAACTAGAGATGAGCAAAGTCGAATTTCCTCGCACTTTGTAGTAACGAATTAAATTTTTTCTAAAATGGCTCCTGCACATGTTAGGCTACTTTCTTGGAAGCGTTTTTTGCGGATCCGTCATGGATCTACAAAAACACTTCCGTTACGATAATACAACCGCATACATTCGTCATAAACGGATCCGGTTGTATTATGCCTTATATAGCCAAGACGGATCCGTCATGAACTCCATTAAAAGTCAATGGGGGATGGATCCATTTTCTATTGTGTCATAGAAAACAGATCTGTCCCCATTGACTTACATTGTGTGTCAGGATCCGTCTTTCTCCCCACCACATCACGGACAGAAAAATGCTGCAGGCAGCGTTTTGGTGTCCACTTCCAGAGCGTAATGGTGACTGAACAGACGCAAACTGATGCATTCTGAGTGGATGCTTTTTCATTCAGAATGCATTAGGGCAAAACTGATCCGTTTTGGACCGCTTGTGAGAGCCCTGAACGGATCTCACAAAGGGAAAGCCAAAACGCTAGTCTAAAAGTAGCCTTAGAACATGGAGCTAAGAACTCTGGGAACGAGGGATCACCCACAATGCCATGCAGTCAGCCAATCAGCAGATAGCCAGCCCCTGTGATGTCAAAGCCCTATAAAAAGCCTCCTCCTGCCCGGTCTCCGCCATTTTATAGTAAACTTAGTGCAGGGAGAGACGTGACAGGCACTAGGGACAGTGTTTAGGAAAGACTTTATTTCTTTAAAAAAAACATTGAGCAGTTCAGGGAAAGATTATTCCTAGTATAAGGAAAGGATAGGGAGGCATTGTCCACACTGTAGGGAGAGAGCAGGGTCTAATAGGGGAGTGTACAGCCTGGCTATGCTATTACACCTTGCTACACTAATAGAGGTTACTAAAAGTGATCTATTACTACAGATTTTAGTTTGTTTTAAACAGTAATTGCAGTAATCCTAGCATCTGTTATTGAGTTGAAACTGCTGTCTGATAGAACCAGTTTTGGGGTGTATTTAGTTGATATATAACTACTTCCATTCATCCTTGCTTCTGTACTGAAAGTGTAGTCTGATACAACCAGTTTTGGGGTGCATTTATTTCATATATACAAGTACTTCCATTCACTGTTGTTCCTGGGTTCAATTTGCAGTCTGATAAAACCATTTTTGGGGGCGTATTTATTTTAAATATATAAAAGTACCTTCATTCATCCTTGCTTTTGGGGTTAATTTGTGGGCTGATGCAAAGAGTTTTGGGTGTATTTAGTTAATATATAACTACTTTCATTCACCCTTGCTTCTGTACTGAAAGTATGGTCTGATACAAACAGTTTGGGGTGTATTTAGTTGATATAAAACTACTTCCATTCTTCCTTGCTTCTGGGGTGAAATTGCAGTCCGATAGTATTGCTCTTTTACACCTGCAGTTTCTTTTAATTTACAGTATGTCAAACAGACATGTGACAGGCCTTTCTAAGGGAACTAGCAGCAGATGAAGGGTGGCAGAAGCGACAGGCCTGAGCTGCCAGTGTCATCTAGTGGTAGTGTCATCTAGCGGTCGTGTCTTGACCAGAAACCTAGTGGTCCTTGAAAGATTGACTCGGTCTTCTACTTCATCGCAAGTGACATCAGACACCCCCAGCCAGGAGTCGGTGGGTTCCTCTGATACGGCGCTTAGTTGGCATGGTCCAGGAACAAGCTCTGTGCCCCCACCTGTACTCAACCTGCCTCTGTTATTTTCTGTTCCCTCAGCTCGAGAAGTATTGTATGCCGTTGACTTGGCTTCACTTTTCAGCGAAGACGAGATCTAGTGCACAGTCAGCAGCTACTGCCCAACCAAGATCTGGAGGAGAGATCCGCTGCTTCCTCCGGTAGTGATGATGAGAATCGAGGGAGAGCTTGTATTGCAAGAGGTCAGCCACGTGGCCCTGAGAATGGTGAGGGTGAAATCACGATGATGTGGCCGATTGCACGTAGGAGCAGGGTGAAAAGGGGGCTTCATCATCAGCACTGTGTAGAGCGCCCGCTATGCAGGAGCCTATCCGTCCGGAAAGAAGTAGCAGTGCAGGGTTCATGGAGGAAGCAGTAGCAGGCATTCAGCAAGGAGTGGTGGAGGGTAAATGCCATACTCGGTGGGGTGGCAATTTTTCATCAAGCTGCCGGATGATGTCAGCATGGCCATTTGCAGAATCTGTGGGCAGAAGGTGAAGTGTGGCCAAGGTGACAAGGTTGGCACTATGGCCCTGCGTCAACACATGCAGCGTCACTATAAAGAGGCCTAGGAAAACAATGACGCTAATGTAGTGGTACAGCATGACCTCAACTAGTGGCCCACACCATTTTTCTGCAGTCAAGGCTCCACCAACTCAGCAGAAGGGAGCTGTGTTTCCTTCCCATCATCTACTGGTTTGTTTATTTATTTTATATAAGAAATTTAATCTTGACTGTCTGCTCGCCAACTGAAAATTGGAACCATGGTCACAGACAACGGGAAGAACATTGTGTCAAGGATGGCTGAGCCATGTGCCCTGCCTGGTACAAGTGTTTAATCTGTTTGTAAAGCGGGTCTTGCACCCATCTGCAAGACATCCTGAAATTGGCCTGGAAACTGTGCATGCACTTCAGCCACTCTTACATTGCAAAGCACACCCTTCTTGAGCTCCAAAGGCAGAATGGCGTTCCCCAACATCGCCTCATATGTGACAACATCCTCCACCTACTATATGAGCTCCTGAGCTCCATAAATGATATCCTGATGATACAGGCAGATAGTAGCACTGCCCTGTGTAACTTTTACATTAGCCAGTGCATGACACCTGCCATTTTCTCAGGCCATTTGTGGAGGCCACTTTATTTGTCAGTCGTCAGAACTACGGGATGAACCATGTCATTCCACTGCTTCATGCCCTGGATGGTGCCTACATCTCACGTCCACCTGATCTCTATGGTGGCTGAACTGAAGGAGGAGGAGGACATTCACGCACAAGCAATGTAAACAGAAATGGGTGGTTTTTCTGCACAAGTGACAGGAAACGAGGAGCAGGAGGTTCTAGAGGGCAATGAGGAAGTCCAGACAGATGACCCCGACACATCGTGGCAGTATGCAGTGGAGATGGAGGAACGGAGGCCCTCCGAATCCCTTGCACAAATGGCCCGATGCAAGCTCTGTTGCTTGCCTAGTGACAGCCAAATTGTCACAATTCGGCAGAGGGATGACTACTGGCTCTCCATGATGTTAGACCCTCACTACTGGTCCATAATGGGACCCTTTTTCCAACCACTGAGAGGGAGGATAAACTGAACTACTATTGACCGGATTACAGTAAAAATTGTCACTGTTAATGATGTGCTCGATATACATAGAAAAAGCTTTCTAGAACCAGTTTTCCTGTAGTCATGATCAGTGGGACGAACAGAGGCAGTGGCAGCCCCTATGCCTCTGTTTTATAGAGAGGGCTCATTGAGCGGCTGTCACGCTTTGGTGTGGGAGGGAAACACACACCGAACGTAGGAGGGAAAATGGGTGAGGGGAAAAGGCCTGGAAAGGAGCAGGTCGCCTCCTAGAGAAACCCCTAATCAAGTTCCTGACTGACTGCAAGTATGTTTTTCACAGCTAAGGCAAAAACCCGCCAAAAGGTTTACCTATAAATAGTGGTATGTGTATAAACTCACAGACTACCACCCTTAAAACATAGCCTTTAATAGTATTCAGTTAAAAATAACCCCAAATAATGGAACAGAAAGAATGATGAAAAAAATAAATACCAAATGGCAATTTGGGGCAAAAGTTAGGCACGGGAATAGGCAAGTAAGTAGTTGGTATTTTATCCCTAAATCTTGCCCTATACTGGATGCCCTGCCTACAAAACGGAATGGCCGCCCCGAAAGGGTCGATCCCGTATCGGGAACCTCCTGAGTGCCCTGGAATGGCATTGATAGGGGGATGGATGAGTAGCCAATTATTTTAGGCTGGCTTCTAACAACATATCTCCATGAGCTGCCATAAATGCCCAAAATAATAAAGGATGTATACACTTAGATATATAAAAATAAGTGATGTATCACAGATGCAGTTTATCAACTCTATTCAGAATAACAAAAGTGAAAATGCTACAATAGTATGATATATACTCATAGGATGCCTCCTAAGATCAATGTCCCAGTCCCAACGCGTTTAGCCAAGCTCAATGTGAGGGATCATCAGGGGACATACGGTAAAAAGCATAATGGACATTAAATAAGGCAAACACGTATCCCAAACGTATCCCAATAGACAGAACTACTTCTTCAATGTTAGAGTTGAAAGATGAATCACATAATGAATAAAATATAGTTAGATACATTCAAGTGGCCACCATCTTCCCCTGTTAATAACATATGGAAAAAACTTGAGACTGTTAGCACTACAATAGTGCGATAATACTTGCATGCCCCTAAGGTGAAGATAGGATAGGGTTAGATGGACCTAAATCAATTGACAGTGGTGACATCAGGAGAAGGCCAAAAGAGATGTAGCATCCGCGATAGTGTGGTGACTGCAAGTATGAACTGACTCCTATGTTCGTGACGCCAGCAACGTAAGGTGAAATTAAGAGATGGAGCAGAAGAATGAAGAATGAGGCAGTAGTTAAACCAAACAAGAATTTCACTTGTCAGATGTAGTAAGGCATCCAATATCATTAATTTGTCTTGCATACAGATGGCAAAAAGGGTAAAGCTGCAAATCCAAATTAGGCTTCTGGAGTCTAAGTGTAGAGGTTATCTCCAGCTCACTTTAGTAGACGTGATGTTCTTACTTGTACTTCGTTCATGATCTTGCTTTGATCACTCAGCCTTTCAGTAGTAGTTTAGATCCTCTGTAAATAAGTATTCTGATAGATGGCCTTTCTGTCCTTAATTACGGTGGGCAGCCTGTAGCTTAGAAACGCTCCAACTAATGCAAACTCCTAACTCCTAATCTCCCCCTCACTCTGCACTATATAAATGATGTGATGGAGACCTGTAGTGTTGGAAATATGTAATGCATGTTACCAGCCTGTAATATGTATTCAGCAGCATAGACAAAGGAATATTGAAAAATGACATCATACTATATATAACAATTTGGAGTGGACCATACACACATATGTGGGACACATAGTAATGTTAGTCATAACAAGGAAAATCCTCTAATATTAGTAATCATAATATAAATATGATACTATCAGTAATTAGATAATAAGATACATATGATTAGATAAATAAATATGATTAGAATAATAATTAAAATGTCTAGTTTTTTTATTTTTATCTTCTCCTGAATGAAGGATGGGCACAGTATAGTATTTAAAGTTAGAGTACATAGCAACAATAGAAATGTAATGGTATGATACCAATAATAGTTGCAATTGTAGAATAATTATAATAAAATAAAAATTGTAAAAAAGACAAAAACCTAAATTAAAATAAATAAGACTAATAAGCAGCAGCAATCATATGTACTCTAATATTAGGTACATTTTATTACTATAATTAGGTGTGATCCAGGGTTCTAGGACTGATCTCCTTTCCCCGGGGTTGAGAAGGAATGTTTCCCTTGTGACATAAACTGGCTGAATGTGTCCAGGGTTTTTGCTTTCTTCTGGGTCAACAGCGTTGGCATAGAAAAGCATTAAAAGTTAAAATTAAAAGTAGCAATATTATTGTATGATAGGTAAAATAGTTGCAGTGATAAAATAGTTATATTACTATTAATATACAGTATTTTCCGGCATATAAGACGACTTTCTAACACTAGAAATTATTTTCAAAAGTTGGGGGTCGTCTTATATGCCAGGTATAAGGCAGCACAGAGGAGACGGAAGCAGTCACTCCCTCCCCCCTGTGCTGCCCACTGCCACCAATGATGAGAGAGGGGCGGAGGAGGGGCCTGTGGTTTATTTATTGCAAAAAACAATTTTATATAGATATACAAATTACCAGTACCGGTACCTTTGTGCCCAAAGGGGCTGTCGCCGTTTTGTGCCCAGCTGCGCCCCGAATTCTGGATCCCAGCGCCGACCCTCTCTTAATTTATTCACTGCACTTTGTTTTTTTTAATCTTCCGAAGCTGCTTGTAATCTCGCACATGCACAGTTAGTTGGAGCACTCGCTCATTCTTGCTGTAAGGGCGGAGGGAATGGAGGAGACAGCACCAACTAACTGCGCATGCGCTAGATTACGAGCGGCTTCAGAAGATGAAAAAAACAAAGTGCAGTGAATAAATTAAGAGAGGGGCGGCGCTGGGATTCAGGATTCGGGGCGCGACTGAGCACAAAACGGCGGAGGGAAAGCCCCTTGGGTACAAAGGTACTGGTAATTTGCAAATCTAGAAAATCGCCTTTTTGCAATAAATACGGTAAACCACAGGTGGGGTTAACAATAGTACAGTACCGTATATTTTTTATTACGAGACAGCCTTATGTTTATAAGTGACAGTTTTCCTGCTAAGTACCTGCACGCCATAAGCATTTCAAATAAAATTACCATATTGAAATCAAATCTGATGTTTTTTAATTTTTATTTAGTGTGCGTTGGAAGAGGGGTAGTCATATACGGCGAGTATTGCCCAAACCCTATATTTTAAATGGAAAATTTGGGGGTCGTCTTATGCGCCCGGTCATCTTATTCGCTGGAAAATACGTTATATATATAGTAAAAAATATAAATAAAAAATACTAATAAATTTTGAATTTGTAGTGGTAATTAAATGTGTACTGCAAAATTAAACAACTGTCAATAGCCTAATTTTGATCCAGGGTTCTAGGACTGATCACCTTTTCCCGGGGTCAAGAAGGAATATTTTTCCTTGAGTCACAGATTGGCTAAATGTGTCCAGGGCTTTCTTTGTCTTCTTCTGGATCAACAAGATTAGATATCGGAATCCTATTTATATTAAACATAGAATGATAATAAGGGTGGCATAACATTTATTTATTAACAATTGTTATTAGTAATAGTAGTAATGTTAGAATAATAAAATGTTAATATTAAGGTACTGATAATATTGATAGGAAAAATAATAATACTAATAATACTAGCAGTTAGGTTTGATCCAGGGTTCTAGGACTGATTGCCTTTTCCCGGGGTCGAGAAGGAATTTTTCCCTGTGACACAAATTGGCTAAATGGGTCTACGGGTTTTTGCCTTCTTCAGGATCAACAGGTTTAGAAATAGGGACTGAATTTAGAATAATAAAAATAGTACCAATAAAATAATATTTAAAAAATGTCTTAATGATAATATTACTAAAAGTAGCAAAAGTGTAATATTGCTAATAATAATTATTATAATAATAGTATTATTATAAACAGTTCATAGTATAGTAATTATAATGTTAGTGTAGGGACCCACTTTAAAGAGGTCGCTGTGAAGTGGCAAGTGGGCTTAAACATTTTAATAAGAATGTACTAAGAAGCTCATTTTGCATCTTTTAGCAACATCCCCATAAGAATTACTTTATTTTTAATCTCTTCATTTAATTAAATTTTTCTAAAATTTTATTAGAATCTCCTTTTGTATTTGTATTCATTATCACTATACTATACCATTATTTATTTTGATGCACATTGTATGGTCGGAGCAGCGCCATCACTGTTGAACTTTTATTCTTCTGTTTTGTAAAAGATAAATAGTCTCCAACATCTTATTCTCATTGCTTGAATAAATAGTGGATCAGCTATGGATCTTCAAGTTCATCTCGACCCTGTGTATTAATATTTAAAGGGTAACTACACTTTTTTGAAACTTTTGATATGTCATAGGGACATATCAAATGTGTTGATCGGCGGGGGTCTCAGTAGTGGGTAGTGGTGGTCGGTAGAATGAGGAGTCTGAAGCGCTCAGCTGAGTGCTGCTTCCCCCTCGCTGCTGAGCGCAAGACTGAAGACGTCTCATAGACTTGCTATTGAAACCATCTTCAGTCTCACACTCAGCAGCAAAGGGGAAGTAATGTTCGGCTGAGCGCTATTGACTTCTTGTTCTAGCGATCAGCGGGGCTCTCAGCACTGAGACCCCCGGTGATCAACATTTTTTATATGTCACTGTGACATATCAAAAGTTTTAAAAAAAGTGGGGTTATTTTTTAATTAACCTACAGTGCCTGCAAAAGTATTCACCCCATTGACTTTTTTCGGGTTTTGGTGCCTCGCAACTTGGAATTAACATGGATTGTTTGAGGATTTGCATCATTTAATTTACAGAACATGCCCACAACTTTGAGGATGTTTTTGTTTTTTTTTATTGTCAAGCAAACAATAAATAGGACAAAATAACAGACAAAGTCAATGTGCATAACTATTCACCCCCCCTAAAGTCAATACTTTGTAGAACCACCTTTTGCGGCAATCACAGCTCCAAGTCGCTTTGGATAGGTCTCTGTGAGCTTGCCACATCTTAGCACTGGGATTTTTGCCCATTCCTCCTTGCAAAACTGCTCCAGCTCCTTCAAGTTGGATGGTTTGCGCTTGTGAACAGCAATCTTTAAGTCTGACCACAGATTTTCTATTGGATTGAGATCTGGGCTTTGACCAGTGTTGCAGCCTTTGGAGCCTTTCAAAAAAGGTGTGTATATGTAATGACAGATCATGTGACACTTAGATTGCACACAGGTGGACATCATTTCACTAATTATGTGACTTCTGAAGGTAATAGGTAGCACCAGAGCTTTTTAGGGGCTTCCTAACAAAGAGGGTGAATACATACACACATGACAATTTTCTGTTTTCTATTTCTAATTAATAGTCCTATTTAAATATTTTTCTCATTTCACGTCATCCAATTGGACTATTGTGTTCTCATCCAAAACAAAACATTCAGATTAACAAACCATTGAACTTAATGCTGTAATGTAATAAAACATGAAAAAAGTCAAGGGGGTGAATACTTTTGCAAGGCACTGTATATCTGCCAATAGCAGGACTCTTGGTCATGTGCTCTCTAGTAAGGTTACTGAACATTACTCTTGACGTCTCTAGGCAGCCTTCACACACACAATGTGATCCATTCTGGAATGCTTCTTTATGGCTTCCGGTCACGTGGTCACCTAGCCCAGTGACTGTTATCCGCCAATGTGAGTTCTTGTCTATGTGTTCCACTTTCACACACATCATGCATATTTGGTCATGTCACTGGATATTGCACTATACTAAACTTCAGTTTAGTGTAGTCTTGCCTGCATTCCACTCTGGGGGGCATGCATATCCAGTCACCTGACCTGAAGTTGTATACTAATATTCCCAGCATTGATGGAGATATTCTGATTACCTTGCCTATCTCCTTATAAATATGAGTACTATGTATAAAATTGCTTATGCTCCTGACGAAGGGGTAAATGATTTCTCCGAAATGTGATGAATGTCAATAAAGACTATCTAGTACCCTACTTTGGAGAGTCCTGATTCCAGCCCTGGACTGTCCTGATTCCAGCCCAACCACAGCAGAGAGCAGCCAGGGAGAAAAAAAAAGCTCACCTTTTCCCGTGGATTGGATCGAGGCACAGCCAGGGAGAAGGAGATGCCCATTGAGAAACCCTGGCATCTCCTCCTCCCTGTATAGATGCCCAGTATTAGCATACTGAGCGTGTTATGGAATATAATGGACACTTGCTTGTCACTTACAAAATGGTGTCTGTCCGAGAGACAACCCCCAGTATGCATTCTATGATTTAAACTATATGCAGCAAAGAATTGAAACTGTCAAGAATTCCTCTGAGTCTATCATGCATATGCCTTAAACTTATTTCCTGTTTATATTTCTTCTTGCAAAAAGACCAATCATGTGAGCCCACTCCTCCCAGTAATACCTGACCATTGATCAGAACATTTTGGCACCTAGCGTGGGGCTCGAAGGTTGGACACCCCTGTTCCCATACCCCCGGAGATCAGACGTAAGAGGGGCGCACCAATGGACACCGGGATCGCTACCCATGATATGAGGTAAGAAAACAGAGTAATCTTGTGTATACTGTCTCCCCTGGTGTAGCCTCTTGTCAACGGTCTGAGGAAGGGGTGTGGAAGCAGTTGGGGCACCTTTGAGGGCACGTAAGTAAGAACCCCACAGTAATTGATGAGATTTTGATACACTGTGTTTTATGTGTTGTGTTGTTCTGACGTCATTATGACCTTGAGCACCTGTGAATAAGCTACCGAGTTACAAAATAAGGAAGCCTACCTCATTAGCCTACATCGCAGTACAGCTAGAGGCGTCTGTCCGGATAGTAGAAGGGGAGGAGGCGGTCAGAACCGGTCCAAAGGTGCACTACGTGTCTGACTCAAAGAAGAACTCCGGTAGTTCAGGAACACAGGGTGCAAGCACAGGTTACGGACTAGACGGCTCCAGGAAATATTACATTATGGGAAATGTTGAAAGTGTCACGAAGGGATGATGCTCACCGGAGTAGTACGTGGAGGACAAGAGAGGAAAACGCTTTGTAAAGTGTTTACCCAGGTTGGAGAAACATTATGAGATGTGTAAAGGTGGCACTCTTTGTGTTGATACATGGAGAGCATTGTTAAATAAAAAAAAAGGCAAACTTGCTGATGAAAAGATAGTAAATGCAGTGGAGGTGTGGCTTGACTGTAGCAAAGAACTCTTTCCCATGATAAATCTCACAAATCTGCACTCTTTCCCATGATAAATCCTGATGGCACATTCAGTCTGTCACAGCAGGTTGTTCAAGTGATGGTCGCGAAGAAGGAGGAGGAGGATATCTGTCATTCACACCAAATCAGCTGTATTAAATTGTCAGTCAGTTGCCGGACCCCGAGATCCACCCCATGCCGTTTTACCGTAAATTAGATCAAATATACAAGACATATGGGTGTACGTGGTCAGATCTACAAAGTATAGTAGACTGAGAGACAGGGGACCATAGCTGGAAGGGGGGAGTGACGTCATGACATTGGCATGTGTGATAAGTGAGAACACTGTCTGCAAGCCCAAAGAGATAATTAAAAGAAGATTGTCGCATTCACACATGTAGGCAAGCAATACACTTGGACTGTGATGCCTCAGGGAGCACAGAATAGCCCCTCATGGTTTAGCAAAGCCATGTCATCCATGCTCCAACCATGGCAGGCAGACAACCCGGAGGTCGAACTCCTACAATACGTAGTTCTTACCCAAACTCATGATGGACGCAACAGATCGCTGGGCTACTACTCTAAGCGCCTTGACCCTGTAGCCAGAGCTGCCCCTTCCTGTGTCAGAGCTGTCCATGCTGTCAGCTCTCTTCTGGACGTGCCATCTGACGTTGTGCTTGGGCACCCCTCACTATTTTGGCTCCGCATGACATCTCTGCCATCCTCCAGCAGACACAACCCAAGCACCTCACTGCACAACGCCACCTCCGGCTGCAGTGTAGTCTGCTCCTGCCAGATAATGTCACCATTCAGAAATGTCAAATCCTTAACCCTGCTGCACTCATTCCTCTTGCAAGGGGGAAGTATACTAGAGATTCAGGAGAAGCTTCTGAAGATGTTATTGATCTGCATGCTGAAGAAGAACTTCAGGAAGAACTATGGACCTTAACTGACTCTCTTTACCAGGAACAGGATCCTGATTGCATCACAATGATGGAAGCTGAAGTAGGAACACCACCATCGGTCCAAGACACTCCTCTGACAGACTCTCATTGGATTCTCTTTTGCTCAAGGTACCCCGATGACAAAGGGAAATTCCATACAGGCATGGCAGTCACTAGTGAGCATGAAGTGCTGTGTGCAAGACAATTGCGCCCAGACCAGTCAGCACAGGAGGCTGAACTCATTGCCCTCACTGAAGCCTGCCTCATGGCAAAAGATTCCACCGCTAATATCTACACGGTTCCAGAAATGCCATTGGAGTGGTTCATGACTTTGGACTAATATGGAAGGCACAGGGTTACATCACAGCCGCAGGAACCCGAATCAAAAATTCCCTTAGCAATAGCGGCCCTAATGGCAGCAGTACTCCTGCCCACTCAAGTGGCAGTGATCAAGGTAAAGGCCCATACAAGAACTGACACTCTTGAGGCCAGAGGAAATGCCCTAGCTGATCAAACAGTGAAGAGAGCAGCAATGGAAGAGGAAGGAGCCCAGACAGAACAGATCCTGACAGTACAAGAAGATCTGGAGCAAGAGGAAGTCACATAAGACCTACTGAAACAAATGCAGAAACAGGCCACTCCCAGGGAAAAGGAAACCTGGTTAAAAGAGTCAGCCCTCAAAGAAGAATCCGGACTTGGAACACAGGAAAGAGAATAGGCCTACCCAGAACTCTCTATCCCCTAATAGCCGCAATAGCTCATGGGCCCACCCACCAATCCAAAACCATCATGAAAGAGCTAATTGATAAAATATGGGTAGCCCCAGAGATCATCCCTGTCCTGGTGAGACATGCTCAAGTGTGCCTCATCTGTGCAGAGTGTAATCCAGGTAGAACCGAGCCCACGCCCCGGAAATGTCTCCCAAAGACCTTATATCCCTTTCAGAGGATACAAATCGACCACATCCAGATGCCAATGTGCCAAGGGTTTCAATATGTGCTGGTAGTGATAGACTTGTTCTCTGGGTGGCCAGAAGCCTACCCCGTCCGAAATCAGACAAACTACTACTGCTAAAAAACTGATACAGGAGCTTGTCTGTAGGTTCGGAGTACCTGAGGTCATTAAAAGTGATCAGGGCCCAGCATTCACTGCCAGATTAACCCAAGAAGTCTGGGAAATGGTCGGGTCGCACCTGGCATATCACCCCCCCTACAGACCCCAAAGCAGCGGCAAAGTTGAAAAATTGAATGGGGTGTTAAAGTAAAACATTTTGAAGATGACCAGGGAGACAGAGCTCAATTGGGTTCAGTGGTTGCCTATAGCACTATTTTCAGTTAGACACACACCAAGGCCTCCACACAAACTGACACCATACAAGATCCTATTTGGGACAGGGCCAAGAATGGGACAGTATTTCCCGCAACAGATGCAAATGCATTATGAATCTGTTGTCAAATATGTGATAGCTCTGAGTAAACAATTGTCTAACATATATGCACAAGTTTTCTCTTCCATTCCAGATCCTAACTCCCTAGAAGGAAGTCACACTCTGAAACTTGGAGATGGTCAAGAAGCATATCAGAAGCAGCCTCAAACCACAATCAAACCACCATCACACTGCAAAAAAATATAAGTGCCAGCTCCAGATATCGAGGGAACCACCGCTGAATCTGCATGATGCCTTTTGCAACAATTATCGCTCTGCTACTTTTTGTCTACACCTACACGGTCACATATACACAGAATCTTTTAAAGACAGGAAGACAAGTGGCCATCACCCAACAAAAAGAGAAGGATGGCTACATATTGACCACTTTCTGGTTTAATTCCTCCAATACTCACGTGGCTACCTTCTAATTTGATTACTGCAGTCTAGTATTGTGCCCAATGCCAGCATGGCAATGTAGCATGTACCAAATGGGCAGCCATAGATCCACATACATCTGTGTCACTTATAACCAGTATGGGGAACAGTGTAACTCGTGGGGAGCAGTTGGGTGGAACATGGGTGACCTATGGGGATACAGACCTCGGAGTGCCCGAGAAAAAAAAGACAAAATGGGTAAATCTTTGCTTACCCACATGACACTGTTTAAGAGTGGAAGATGCCACCCAAGTGGACAGACAAGCTCCAACATGCCACTTACCCTCACAATAGAAAACCCCAGCCGCAATGATGCAGAAAAATACCTTATAGGCACCTGGATGGGGGTAACTGCTGGGGACATGGGCATGTTCCACCTGAAAGACCTACATGATCTCACAAAGATAGATAAGGGTCCGTCCAAACCCTGCACTACCTCCCTTAGGCAGATGACAGCCAAAACCCACCTTTGAAGATACTATGGCTGCCGAGACAGGATTTTCTGACACCAACCTGTGGTTAGAATGGATGAAATACAATGCTGACACACACAATAAGACAAACTGTTACATATGTGGGGGGGGGGGGGGGGGGAGCACACCCACACCTAGGTACAATGGCTTGCATCTGCCTCCTGAGACTGAAAGCTGCTTCCTCAGCCTATACACCAACACTAGCGTTAATGAAAAGTGGAAGAGAAAATACCCCCTGGTAGTAAAAACCCCCAAACCAGGTAAAGGCATAACCATATACACCGGTACCTACACCTGTTACATCAACCATGGCAGTCAGAGATTCTTGGGCAACTTCACAGAGGGGTACTGCTTATCCTACAGCAACCTGTCCACTGAAACACAGAATCAGAGGGTATCTTTGGGGGACATCTATTGGATCTGTGGAGACGGAAAAATATGAACTAGGTTAGAAGGCAATTGGTCCAGTGAATGCGCCCCCTAGCAAAAGCCGTAATGCCCCTTCACATACTAGAAGATGAACCCACAGTTAGAGGGTATACTCAAAAAATCTATTTAGGGGGGTCAAAAAAGTTAGCCTCCCCACAGGGGAGCTTTGACCCACATGTGTATATAGACGCAATAGGAGTCCCAAGGGGGTCCCCAACGAGTTTAAGGCCAGAGATCTGGTGGCAGCTGGATTTGAATCCCTACTCCAAATGGTGACAATCAACAAGAACGTCGACTGGATAAACTACATATATTATAATCAGAAAAGATTTGCAAACTACACCCGTGATGCCCTAAAAGGAATTGCAGAACAGTTGGAGGCTACTTCTGTTGTGGCCTTTCAGAACAGGATGGCCCTAGATATGATCCTAGCTGAGACTGGGGGAGTTTGTAAAATGATTGGAAACTTGCTGCACCTACATCCCAGATAACACTGGCCCCAAAGGGAAGGTAACTGAAGCAATAAACAAGTTTACTAACCTATCAGAGGAATTAAAACATAACTCAGGGATAACATACCCATGGGGTGAGTACTTTGGATGGTTCAAAAATTGGAAATCCTTTCTCACCCAGATAGGTATGGTGATAGTCCTGATGCTAGTATTAATGTCAGAAACAAATGAAAAGAGAGCTCATATTACCAAAAATATATACATTTTATTGTCATATGTTAAAATAACAAAAAGGAGAAAAATAGATAAATACATAAGATGCCGTAAAGCAAGGTGATGAGGGCGGAGAAAAAGCAGAGCGCCACCCTGGGAGGAAAAGTACACACGGAAAAAAACATAAAGAAATCAAAGTACAGTCATGTCTAACATGGGAAAGAAGAATCCTGGGTACAGTGCCCAACCCATGGAATGAATATATAGATGGTAAAATGCAATATCAGGTAGAGCAAGGTCAGCTCCTGCATCCCCACTGGAAACAATTGCAGAAGTAAGTGGCATAAAGGGCAAAGTGTAAGTAGACACAAATGACCACACAACCAGCGGGGGGCAGGGGGGACCAGAGCTCACCTGAAAGAACCGTGTGCAAAGAGACCCAGGGTGGCGCTACCCCAACGCGCGTTTCGGCGTGCCTTCGTCAGGGGGTAGCGCCATCACTGTGAACCGGATTTAAATAGGCACTCTTAGCCAATGAAAATGAGTACTTACTCGTCCCCCAGGTGTACATGTAATGGAGGCGCGCAGTAATCCTGGTGTTCCGCATCCGGCCGCCCCACAGCCGGCGTCCCGCCGGCACGCCCACACCATGTGACGAAGTCACATGATCGGGCGGCTGTGACGTAAGGACGCATGGGTGAGAGGCGCCGGAGGTAGTACCCAGGATGACGCGCGCACACATGACAAAGGGGGGAGGAGCATGGAAGAACCAGCGAATAACATAGAGAATAACCCTTTAATTTTAAAATCAGTGACCAGGCCATTGCAATAGATGTTACTCTAAATATGCCGCAACAGAGCATCAGTGCGGCATATGTACCTCATAACAATATATATATATATACATATACAGAAATTGATAATAAAGTACAAATACAATACAGTACATGATTGGAATTATATATCTATTGTATACATATAAATTGAATAGTAACAAAATTAATGACATCAATACCGAATACATATGGCAACATGATTATGGGTACCAAACATGATTGCAATCAAATGTGAATGAGACGTGTTACTTATTATCTGAGTCGAAAGATAATAAATATATAGATAAATAATTAAATTAATATGTGTAGTGGTGCAAGTAGAGAACTGAAACAGTTCATAAAATTCATAGAAGCTACAAAAAAAGTGTATGACATATGTGATCACTAATAATCACACCCTAGTGCAGTAGAAAAAAAGTAAAAGAGAAAGAAAGAAGTGGGCCTCTAATTGAGTATTGTCATGTCAATACCAATAGTGTCAATGTAATAAACAACGCTAGTGTCAGCACAAAAATGGATATCTATGGCAGAAGCCAAAGAAGGTGAAGTACAAGTAAGATGCTGGGTGTAGCAGAAAAAAAATGAATGAGGAGTGGGGACATGTGTAGGGGGAGGACCAGCCAATATAAATAATGGCTATGTCACTAGATCAGTCCCACAGACATAACACACAAAAGAAGAAAAACACTAATAGCATCATGTTGGTAATAATCCGTTCTTGAGGGAATCAAATAGACATAAAAGCGCTGGGTATCCATCAATTAAGCGGCTAAAGAGAGAAGAAAGAAAAAATAATGAATGATAAAATATGAAAATATGAAAGACTCATAAAATATGAATCAATCTGATTATGTATAGACCACAGTTAAAAGAAACAAAATAGGATCCACAGTGGTGGGCCCAGCGGTTAAAGAAAAGAAGAGAAGCCCAGATTCTCATTAAGGCCCCTAGGGCGCAATGTCCCAAGGGTCCATATCCAGCGGCTCTCTTTTTGAGCAAGCCGCTTGGATGTGTTGCCTGCACGTAGATCTACCTGGATGGAGTCTATGCCTCTGACTCTGAGACATCTTGGATTACATGAATGGAACTCCTTGAAATGCCTAGGGATAGGTTTTAGGGTCTCAGTCTCCTTCACCTCCTGTGCATTAATAATGCCTCTCACGTGCTCCCGCACACGGACCCTCAACTCACGGGTCGTCAAACCAACGTATATCTTGGGACATGGGCACACCGCGTAGTAGACGATCCGTGTGCTGGAGCACGCGAGAGACTGACGAATTTTGAAGGATCTCGCTCCAGATGAATCCACAAAATCAGAGGCACGCTCCATATTCGGGCCCCGTGGCATGTATCTGGCGGAAGCCTATCGACAGCTAAGGGACCCTATTTGCTATCGGAAGTTAACCTACAACCCCACTATTTCTTTCAGAGGTGAACTTCTGAAAATCCTGGATGCTGGACTGGAGGAAAACATTATATCGAGACAGATGTATGAATCTCTTATTATCCAGGAACCATCGATCCCTACACTATATTTACTACCAAAAGTCCATAAGAATTCGTCTGTCCCTCCAGGTAGGCCCATTATATCGGGATGCAACAGCATGGTGGAGAATGTTTGTAAGCTTTTAGATTTTCATCTTAAACCCATCGTGGAGACTCTACCATCACATGTTAGAGATACATCTGATTTCCTGCAAAGGATACAGGGTATTACTCTTGAGGAGGATAATATTCTGGTAACATGTGATGTGGAGTCTCTTTATACGAGCATCCAACATGCAGATGGTCTACGGGCAGTGGAGTTCTTTCTTTCGGTTGGTAATTTACCCAAGGAGTTCTCCCTCTTCCTGCTGCAACTTCTCGAGTTTGTGTTGACGAAGAATTTCTTTTCGTTCAACGGGTCCTTCTTCCTGCAGCTCCAGGGGACAGCTATGGGCGCGGCATGTGCGCCGGCCTACGCCAATCTGTTCCTGGGGCTGTGGGAAAGGGACCTTTTCCTGTCAGACAGACACGTCATCATGGACCGCGCCATTCTCTGGGCGCGGTACATAGATGACGTCTTTCTGATCTGGCAGGGCAATGAGGAACAACTTCACACTTTCTTTGAATTATTGAATACTAACTCTAGGAACATCAAATTGACTTATACTTGCAGTAGGGAGAGGGTGGACTTCTTGGATGTCTCGGTATTCAGGGATGCTGGTGGCCTCCTCAGGACGGATGTATTTCGTAAAGAGACGGCCGTAAACGCCTATCTACATGCTACATCGTTGCATCCGAGTAGTACCATTTCTGCTATTCCTGTGGGCCAGTTCTTACGCATCCGTCGAATTTGTTCGGATGATGCTACCTTTGAAAGACAGGCCAGTGAACTGAAGGATCGTTTTCTTGCCAGGGGTTACAGCCATCGGGCAATTAAAAAAGCCTATTGGCGAGCTAAAACTCAGGACCAAACTCTTCTGCTGCAAACTAAAGGAGATAGGATACCGGATAACAAAATTAGATTTGTAAGCACATATCACTCGCAGTGGACAAGAATGAGGGAGATCCTGGCCTCACATTGGTCCATTCTATTGACGGATCCTATCTTAGAAAAACTCCTATCCACACGACCTTTGGTTACAGCACGTAGGGCTAACACCTTACGGGATAGTTTGGTTCGAGGCTACCTTCAACCGACACCATCTCAACTTTGTATTGGACAAGGTGGCCCCAAGGTTGGCTTTAGACCATGCGGCAGATGTGCCGCATGCCCGAATATGGAGCGTGCCTCTGATTTTGTGGATTCATCTGGAGCGAGATCCTTCAAAATTCGTCAGTCTCTCGCGTGCTCCAGCACACGGATCGTCTACTACGCGGTGTGCCCATGTCCCAAGATATACGTTGGTTTGACGACCCGTGAGTTGAGGGTCCGTGTGCGGGAGCACGTGAGAGGCATTATTAATGCACAGGAGGTGAAGGAGACTGAGACCCTAAAACCTATCCCTAGGCATTTCAAGGAGTTCCATTCATGTAATCCAAGATGTCTCAGAGTCAGAGGCATAGACTCCATCCAGGTAGATCTACGTGCAGGCAACACATCCAAGCGGCTTGCTCAAAAAGAGAGCCGCTGGATATGGACCCTTGGGACATTGCGCCCTAGGGGCCTTAATGAGAATCTGGGCTTCTCTTCTTTTCTTTAACCGCTGGGCCCACCACTGTGGATCCTATTTTGTTTCTTTTAACTGTGGTCTATACATAATCAGATTGATTCATATTTTATGAGTCTTTCATATTTTCATATTTTATCATTCATTATTTTTTCTTTCTTCTCTCTTTAGCCGCTTAATTGATGGATACCCAGCGCTTTTATGTCTATTTGATTCCCTCAAGAACGGATTATTCCCAACATGATGCTATTAGTGTTTTTCTTCTTTTGTGTGTTATGTCTGTGGGACTGATCTAGTGACATAGCCATTATTTATATTGGCTGGTCCTCCCCCTACACATGTCCCCACTCCTCATTCATTTTTTTTTTTTTTTTTTTCTGCTACACCCAGCATCTTACTTGTACTTCACCTTCTTTGGCTTCTGCCATAGATATCCATTTTTGTGCTGACACTAGCGTTGTTTATTACATTGACACTATTGGTATTGACATGACAATACTCAATTAGAGGCCCACTTCTTTCTTTCTCTTTTACTTTTTTTCTACTGCACTAGGGTGTGATTATTAGTGATCACATATGTCATACACTTTTTTTGTAGCTTCTATGAATTTTATGAACTGTTTCAGTTCTCTACTTGCACCACTACACATATTAATTTAATTATTTATCTATATATTTATTATCTTTCGACTCAGATAATAAGTAACACGTCTCATTCACATTTGATTGCAATCATGTTTGGTACCCATAATCATGTTGCCATATGTATTCGGTATTGATGTCATTAATTTTGTTACTATTCAATTTATATGTATACAATAGATATATAATTCCAATCATGTACTGTATTGTATTTGTACTTTATTATCAATTTCTGTATATGTATATATATATATATTGTTATGAGGTACATATGCCGCACTGATGCTCTGTTGCGGCATATTTAGAGTAACATCTATTGCAATGGCCTGGTCACTGATTTTAAAATTAAAGGGTTATTCTCTATGTTATTCGCTGGTTCTTCCATGCTCCTCCCCCCTTTGTCATGTGTGCGCGCGTCATCCTGGGTACTACCTCCGGCGCCTCTCACCCGTGCGTCCTTACGTCACAGCCGCCCGATCATGTGACTTCGTCACATGGTGTGGGTGTGCCGGCGGGACGCCGGCTGTGGGGCGGCCGGATGCGGAACACCAGGATTACTGCGCGCCTCCATTACATGTACACCTGGGGGACGAGTAAGTACTCATTTTCATTGGCTAAGAGTGCCTATTTAAATCCGGTTCACAGTGATGGCGCTACCCCCTGACGAAGGCACGCCGAAACGCGCGTTGGGGTAGCGCCACCCTGGGTCTCTTTGCACACGGTTCTTTCAGGTGAGCTCTGGTCCCCCCTGCCCCCCGCTGGTTGTGTGGTCATTTGTGTCTACTTACACTTTGCCCTTTATGCCACTTACTTCTGCAATTGTTTCCAGTGGGGATGCAGGAGCTGACCTTGCTCTACCTGATATTGCATTTTACCATCTATATATTCATTCCATGGGTTGGGCACTGTACCCAGGATTCTTCTTTCCCATGTTAGACATGACTGTACTTTGATTTCTTTATGTTTTTTTCCGTGTGTACTTTTCCTCCCAGGGTGGCGCTCTGCTTTTTCTCCGCCCTCATCACCTTGCTTTACGGCATCTTATGTATTTATCTATTTTTCTCCTTTTTGTTATTTTAACATATGACAATAAAATTTATATATTTTTGGTAATATGAGCTCTCTTTTCATTTGTTTCTGCTATTTCACTCGGGAGCTTTTACCGAGTTATACTTTAGGTGTATCCCCTGTGGCTACCAAGGGTGGGCATTGTTCCTTACCCGCCCTGGGGATATCCTGGGTCATTTTTGTTTATCTGACTAGTATTAATGTCAGTAGTGTTATGTTGCATTGTACCCTTTGTCTGAAAAATATGTGAAACAATTGTGACTTCAACTACTGAACAGCCCATCATGCTGCTATATGGTGAAGAAGAAACGGAAACCAAAGTATTCCACAAAAGTTCCCCCACCAATTACGATGTCGTACCTAAATAGTACCCTGGGATTCATCTTTCCCTATCATAAGTCCGATTAACCGGGAGTCTACCCAAAAGAGGTAGGTTGTCGCCACTGTGGGTGAAGAGGATCGCGAATAGTATTCCCAGGGGTTCACTAGGCAGGGAAAGTTCTACAAGAATCCACGGGGGACTGTTATGGAATATAATGGCAATTGTTTGTCACTTACAAAATGGTGTCTGTCCGAGAGACAACCTCCACTATGCATTCTATGATTGAAACTATTTGCAGCAAAAACTAGAAACTGTCAGGAATTCCTCTAAGTCTATCGTACATATGCCTTAAACTTATTTCCTGTTTACATTCCTTCTTGCTAAAAGACAAATCATGTGAGCCCACTCCTTCCACTTATATGGAGGGTATATAATGTGAAGCCCCCACCTAATAAATTAGAGTTATCCTTTGACCTTATATAGAGTGTCAGTGTTATTTCTCTCGCCGTGCATGCACGTATCTATCTATCTAATTTGGAGCAGTGTATCAACCTACCTGACCATTGATCAGAACCAGAACACCATCAGATGGAAGCTAAAATGGATGCACAACGCCATCAGATGGAAGCTGAAATGGATGCACAGCGCCATCAAATGGAAGCTGAAATGGAGGCACAGCGCCATCAAATGGAAGCTGAATTGAAAGGTCTGGAAAGGCAGAAAGAAGTTAAGATTGTAGAAGCCAGACTTAGAGTACACGAGGAGGATATGATACAGAGTAGTCATAGGTTCAAATCTGTACTAAGTGAAGAAAAAGACTCCTACTTTCCTTCACATGCCCAGGAGAATGGAAGGTAATCTCCAGCATTTAGTGAAGAAATAAGTTATTATCCTTCCATCCCTGCTCATAAAAACAAAGAGAGGCATAGTCCAGTGTTAGGAAAAAGGTGTGTGAATTTACTCTCTATCTCTACTAGAAAAGATAAAGAAAAGGACTCACCTAATTCAGAACTAAGTGAGAAAAAAGAACCGGATGATTCTATTCCTAGATATCACGACAATGCTCAGAAGAGTGTTACAACTATTGTCCCAACAGGACAACAGAAAACAGTCCTTGCTAGACTTCCCGTGCCGGAACACACTGTATTTTCAGGAGACGTACTAAAGTTCATAGAGTGGAAGGCAAGTTTTGAAATGATCATTGAGCATCATTGCTTCAGTCCAATCGACAAGTTATTCTACCTTCAGAGATATGTTGGTGGGGAAGCAAAATAAGTTCTTGAAGGTAACTTTTATAGAAAAGACGAAGAAGCCTACAAGCAAGCTTGGGAAAAATTAAATGCAAGATATGGTCATCCTTTCTTCGTACAAAGAGCTTTTAGAGAGAAAATTGAATAACTGGCCTAAAATAGGTGCTAAAGAGCACTTCAGACTCCAAGTGTACGGTATCTTCCTGCAAGCATGCAGCAATGCCATCCCACAAATTCAAGGACTGGAAGTACTGAACGGCTATCTAGAAAACCACAGGATGCTAACTAAGCTACATGAAGAAGTGGCTTCTAGATGGAATTGCCATGTGACTGAACAGTTAGATCTAGGTAAGGACTTCCCAAGTTTTAAAGAGTTCTCTGAGTTCATCAATAAGGAAGCACGGATAGCATGTAATCCAGTAACATCATCTTACGTCTTAAAATCCTTAGAAGAAAGGCCTGCAAGAGATAGAAGAAGCGCAAGAACAACTAGCTTTGCAACTGCAATGAGCAGGACCGTGGTACGGTTAGGCGGACGCCAAAATATGCAGTGGGTCCGGATATGGGTATAATAGTCTATTGTTTTTGTTTGTGACGCCAATTGCAGCGTGCGCAGGGTACAGTCTCAGGGCCCTTTAAGGTGTTGCAACTCACGTACCAGGTTAGGAATGCCAGAGTGGGGTGATGTCTCTGCATAGTAGTGGGTATGGTGTCAACGCTGTCTCCTACATTGGTACAGCTGGACTCCTGGATCCTGGCTCACTTGCAATAAATGAGTGTGTTGCTAGTAGGAGTAATTGAGGAACTTGGTAGTAATGAATGAGATCCAGACTTGGGATATAACTCAAACTTGTCTTTACTGGAGGCAGCATTAATCCACATGAGATACAGCAATAGTCTTGGGTCCCACCAGGTATTGGCAATGTATGACAGGGATCACTATCTCTTCTGCTTCTATCATGTGCCTGGAGCTTTCTTGCAGGATTAGTCATCTGCTTATGGCTCTGTAATATGTGGCAGGAATCTGTCTCTTCTGCTCTGTCTATCTTCTGCTTGGTATGTGACTGACTAGCTGAGGAGGAATCTGGCTTCTCCAGGTCTCTGGATGTTACTCACAGTTATGCTCACAGGGAATGGTTCGTCCTGAATTTCTGGAGATGGCTGCTTGCTTGTCACCAGTTGAGGCTGAAGGGCTCAGACTGGGAAGGGTGATCTTTGGTCTCAACTGAGACGAGATCCTGGTTTGGGATCCCTATTTCTGGGAGCTCCTACTTGCACAGCCTTCCCCAAGCAGGGGTAGCAGGCACACTAACTGAAACTTCCTTTCCCCCTCATGAGACAGGACATGGGCCAGCCCACCTCTGCTCATAGAGGGGGAGCTAAACTGGAATGTACTATTCCAGTCTAGATATGCTAAACTGACACTAAGTTCCTGGTCACACATTGCTGCCACCTGCTGGTGTACATGGAAATTACAGCACATATATATAACAGGCTTAGAAAATGCACATTTGTGAGGGAATTATGTGAAATTACACGAGATGACAGTACAAATACACTTAACAGGTTGTAGCGGGGTAAAAGTGTTTCGTAACATAACTCTGGGATGTTACACAACCAACACAGCAGCTAAAGGTCCAGATACCTACGAGAGCAAGTTCAAAGTCACTACTGGGATTAGTAGAGAGACAGAACTGACAAATCTTCAAGTGTATGTTCTGTGGAGAGAACCACTCCATACACAAGTACCAACAATTGAAGGCGAAGTCCCCAGAAGAAAATAAAACATTTGTGCTGGATAACCAACTGTGTTTCAGATGCCTATGAAAAGGCTATGTTACTAAGGAGTGTAAGAAAAAGGCCACATGCAGCGTTTGCAAAGGACGGCATCCTACACCACTACATGAAGAACGTCCAAAGAAAGATAAATCCTCAATACTTAAAGATATTGAGGAAGGAAAGAAAGTATCGGTATTCTCTTGCAGAGTGAGGGAAGGAGAAAGCAATAGCACATCAATGGTTGTACCAGTGTGCATATTAAATCCTAAAAGGAGGAACAAGATGGTATACGCCCATGCGCTACTGGATGCCCAGAGTGATGTCATCTTCGTTGATCAAGAAATGTGCAAGAAATTACAAGTTGCTACAGCACTAGTGAAGCTCAAACTCCCCACAATGACGGGTAGAGACACAACAGTAAACAGTCAAAGGGTCAAAGGACTGAGAGTTAGAGGACTTCATTCAAACTGCACATTAGATCTACCTCTAGCTGATGCAAAAGATGATATGCCTCTAGATCGAGATCGCATACCTACCTGTGAAACAGCCAATGAATGGGAGCACCTATCTGTCATATCTCATGAAATATCCGCGCTGAAGGAGTTTGGTGTTGGACCGTTGATAGGCTACGATTGTCCCAGAGCCTTGGTACAACGAAAGGTAATCACAGGAGGAAAGGGTGAACCCTATGCCTGTTCAAACTGATCTAGGATGGGGTGTTGTTGGAGGAAAACAGTAGATCGCAAACTCAAGACAGGTGACAGGATTGTGTCATCGAATATCTGTCCAAGAGTTACCAACTGGAAGTCCAGCAAAAGTAATCAAGATGCTTGAATCCGACTTTGCAGATATACGTTCTAAAGAAAAGAGTGCATCTCAAGAAGACATAAAGTTCATACACACTCTAGAGTAAGTATTCAGCAGAACAAACAAGGTCATCTTATAAATGCCCTTAACTTTTAGAGAACAACCTTGTCTGCCAAATAACAGAAATCTTGCCCTAACAAGATTGAAATGTTTGAAGAAAAAGATGGGAAGAGATCCCAAATTTAAGCAGGATTATTTTAAATTCATGGAAGGCATCCTCGAAGAAGGACACGCAGAGAAAGTTAATAACCAACCTAAAGAAGGAGAAGTGTGGTACATCCCACATCAAGGTGTTTACCACTCAAAGAAAAAAGATAAGATTAGAGTAGTATTTGATTGCTCAGCAAAGTACAATGGTGTTGCATTGAATGATCATCTACTAAAAGGACCTGATCTTACAAACACTCTGCCTGGAGTACTCTGTAGATTCAGAAAGTATCCCGTAGCGGTCATGTGTGATGTTGAAAAGATGTTCCACCAGTTTCATGTGAAAAATGAAGATAGAGACTTCCTGAGGTTCCTATGGTGGGAAGATGGAGATACAGATACAGAGCCAGCAGAATACAGAATGAAAGTACACTTGTTTGGAGCAGCATCATCTCCAGGTTGCACCAATTATGGTATAAAGTACCTGGCTAATCAAAATGAAAAGGATTGCCCATCAGCAGCAAATTTTCTGAAGAAAATCTTTTATGTAGATGATGGTCTCATAAGTCTAGAGTCTACAGAATCTGCAATCAAACTAGTTAAAGAAAGCCAAGAGTTATGCACAAGAGGAAACCTACGCCTTCATAAATTCATCTCAAACAGAAAGGTACTGGAATCCATCAGTGACTCTGAATGTGCAGCAACAATGAAGAATGTAGATCTCAATTATGATCATCTTCCAGTTCAGAACGTACTTGGATTTGGATGGAATGTACAGAACGACAAGTTCTTCTTTGAAGTATCTATTGAAGAGAAAGTTGCAACTAGACAAACCATTCTTTCTGCAGTGGCTTCTATATTCTTGGCCCCAGTAATCCTCAGAGCAAAATAAATACTGCAAGAATTATGCAGACAGAAGTTGGGATGGGATGAGCCCATACCTGAAAATTTGAGGCCAAGGTGGGAGAGTTGGATAAGAGACTTGCAAAATTTGAGGGAAGTTCCAATACCCAGATGTTTTGTACCTCATGATTTTGAAAAGTACAAGAAAATAGAACTTCATCATTTTTCAGATTCCAGTAGTTATGGTTATGGTCAGTAGAGATGGCCTTGCGGTTCGCCGGGCGGTCATTTCGCGGCGAACTTTGTGTGTTTGCGATTCGCCTAACATGTGAACATATGGAGATATTCTCTCCCGCCATATTCTTTTACATTGTGAAGAACCTTGACCCATGACACATCCATCAGGTGGTACATTTTTATATAGGGTAAGGTTCCGGATGGGGTCGCTCTTATCAGGGCGGGTGGTCTGTGGTTAGGCTATCAGGGCCAGAATAGCACCCCCCTGTAGGGAAATATCAGGGACAGTTCTTTGCTCACCCTGTCCTTCAATACTACATCATCATCTAGCCCAGGGATAGATGTTTTTTTGCTTTCCCTCTGGGATTCATGGATGTGCACTGGAACCCCACGGATTGTGGTAGGACTTATGGTTTCTGATTTGGTGCCGCCGAGCACTTGTTATTGCCTACCACATCTATGCTTTTTGATTAACTTTAATAATTTAATTTATTTTCATTTTGAGGGATATCTTTTCCATTCACACGTCCGCAAAATGGGTCCGCATCTATTCAGCAATTTTGTGGAACGGATGCAGACCCATTCATTTTCAATTGAGCCAGAATGTGCTGTCTGCATCCGCGGATCCGCATACGCATTTACGGATCCGCACTTCCGCATATGTGCTTCCGTTTCCACAAAAAAATAGAACATGTCCTATTCTTGCCTGCAATTGCAGACAAGATTAGGCATTTTCTATTATAGTGCCGGCGATGTGCGGTCCGCAAATTGCGGAATGCACATTGCCGGTGTCTGTGTTTTGTGGATACGCAAAACACTTACGGACGTGTGAATGGACCCTCATAGTAACATTATTAAAGGTTACGTTTTATCTTTATGTATATTCTAATGGATTGCCTTCCTTGTACAATGTTATAATATACTTTCTATGTTAGAAAGTATATTATAGTGCATTTGTATTGTGCGGCAGATGTGTGCGGTTCTGATGCGATACTGCAGGTATATAGAGGGACAAGCGTTATTGGAACAAATAATTTCTACTGGTGTGATATACCAGTCGCCCCCCCCAAAAAAACAGATTGAAGCGGGGTGTTATATACCAATATACTTACTTTATAGTGCATTTGGGTACTGTATAGTGCATTTGCGCATGCGAAAATTATATTGCCGCATTAAAAAAATTATGAATGGAGATCGGAAATTCGAATAATACATCTGGTATTTCACTGTCCATGTTGTGGGACTATTTGTGCACTTCTAGTAATTATTTCTTGGCTGCAAATATGAACTGAAGGTTTTTCAGGTTCACCTGCCATTAAAATAAGTGGGACCCGCCGCGAACTTGCGGTTCGGGAACATTTTATCGCGTTCGCGAATCGTCCCGGCATCAGTGCTCCTACATCAGAGTAGTAGGAGAAGAAAAGATAAACTGTTCCCTGGTTATGGGGAAGGCCAGAGTTGCACCTACCAGTATTTAGACAATACCAAGACTTGAACTGACAGCAGCCGTAGTTTCAGCATCAGTAAGCAAGTTTCTGAGAGAAGAATTGGAATTGAAAATAGATGAAGAATATTTTTGGACAGACTCACAAGTTGTCCTAGGATACATAATCAACGAAGCTTGAAGATTCCATATCTTTCGTCAACAGAGTTGAGAAAATTCTGGAAATAACAAATTTGGAACATTGGCATCACATTGACGCAAAGCATAAGCCAGCAGATCATGCTTCAAGAGGCCTGAATGTAACAGAATTGAATAATTCAAATTGGTTCACAGGTCCAGAGTTCCTTTGGAAAATGAAATCACACCCAGTAAAGGTTACACAGAATTGTCAATGGATAATCCAGAAGTAAAAGTTGGACAATCATTGAGCACTGCTGCCAAGTGTCAAGATGACATACTTGAAAGACTAGCCAGATGTTCAAAATTGAATACAGTCATAAACGTAGTAGCTCGAATTCAACGTTTGGCAAAGGGAATCAGAAAGAAGGAATTGTTGAATGTAGAAGAAAGAATGAAAGCTGAAGAAACAGTCATAAGAGATTCTTGTCACGGCTGAGGATGGGGAAAACCCTCAGCCGTGAGGTGCCAGGAGATGGTAGGGTTGTCACTTGGCTAGAACCACAGAATTAGGGAGCAGGTCACCTCCTAGCGCTTCCCTAATCTGACCCTGACTCCTAGCTGCATGGGCCGCCCTTAAAGGTAGGAGGGCCAATACTCAGGAACCTCGGATCCCTACTGACCCTCCGTCGGTCCCTGAGCTAGGAGCTGGGTAGACAGCCCGTTCCTCCTGGAGACGGAGAAACAGGAGTCTAATGTGGCCAAGCTACAAAGGGAAACAGAAACAGCTATGGCAGTGACAGGCAAAAGCAATCCACACAACACTCACCTGCCACAGACAACACAACCAGGAACCCATGTGCAGGTGCTGTTTGTTCAAGACACCAAGGAACACAGCACACACCAGACATCACACAGGAACCCAGGACCATAAGCTGCAATAATACAAAACCCCACACACACCTAGATAACACCGTGTAACAAAGTTTTATGACCAGAAGGGAGGCCCCCTTATAGGCCTAAGAGGCCACACCCAACGGTCAGACACACCCAGTGACTCACACACACACTGGGAAGGGAGTTAACCCTTCCAGCACCAGGGAAGGGAAACACCAACTTAAAGGGAACGTGTCCAACACTAGAACACACTGTGGCTGTTGCCGCTGGCAACGAAATGGGTGGCAACCATGTCCTGGGAGTCAGCCCGAAGGCCGGAACACTGCAACCACATGTACACACAACCAAACGTTGCCACGGGCAACCACAGTGCAGGAAAGGTGTCAGTGCACACCACACATAAACAAAGTGCACACAGACATACCAAAAGTGCTACAAACACGCACACAACTCCAAGGGAACCGCACACATAGCTGTTATCCGCGGCAACCGCACCTGAGGCAAACAACATCATGCCTCAAGCTGCGGTTGAAACAACAACCCAAACCGCGGGCAACTGTATGTTGCTCCCAAGGAGTCACGGCCATAACCGTGGCCGTGACAATTCTACAGTGAAGAGTTAAAGAGACTTAGTCAAGAACCTAAAAGGCTTCCAAACAACCACCCATTGTACAAGCTTAATCTTGTTCTGCAGGATGGTATACTGAATGTGGGAGGGAGACTGGAAAATGCATCGTTACCTAGCAGAGTGAAGCATCCAGCAATTATACCCAAAAATTCTTGTTGATCACTACCACAACATATCTTTGCATCAAGGAAGAAGCTTTACCCAAAGCTGTTTGAGAGAAGGTGGTTACTGAATTGTGAAAAAAAAGCAAAGTTATAGCAAAGTATATAAGTAAATGTGTAGTCTGCAGAAAGGCACGTAGAACTACAGAAGAACAAAGAATGGCAGATTTACCGGCAGATCATGTAAACCCATCACCACCATTTCTTTATAGCGGAATGGATTGTTTTGGCCCATTCATCACCAAACAGAACCGCAAGGAGTACAAGAGATATGGACTAATATTTACATGTCTGAGCACCAGAGCAATTCACCTGGAAATGTTAGAAGATATGTCAACTGACGCATTCATCAACGCCTTAAGACGTTTCATAGCCATTTGAAGTACCATCAGAGAGCTTAGATCTGACCAAGGATCTAATATTGTTAGAGCAAAGAATCAATTGAAGAAATCTCTAAAAGAGATCGATAAAGAAAAAGTATTTGTTAGAGAAACAGTGTGATTTTCATATGAATGCTCCACATGCAAGTCATACAGGAGGAGTTTGGCAAGACAAATCAGAACTGTGAGAAATGTGTTACGTTCAGTGTTGAAAAAGAACGCCGGAAGAATTGATGATGCTTCACTTAGGACCTTATTCTATGAAGTAATGTCTATTGTTAATAGTCGTACACTTACAGTTGATAACATCAACGATCCAACAAGTTTGGACCCTAACTCTCAACCATCTACTTCACCTTAAGTGGGATTACATACAGCCACCACCTGGCAGGTTTACCAAAGAGGATTTATATGCTAAAAGGAGATGGCGAAGAGTTCAATATCTATCGGAACAGTTTTGGAATAGATGGAGGAAAGAGTACTTAGCCAATCCATGCTAAGAAGTTAATAGGCAATAACCCAGAAGAAATGTCGAAGTTGGTGACATAGCGTTAGTGAAAGAAGATTTACCTAGAAGTCAATGGAAAGTAGCCAAAGTTCTAGAAGTTTAAAAGGATGAAGACAAACTAGTAAGAAGAGGAGACTCAAAACTTGACAAAAAAGGAAAACATCTCACTACTCCACTCAAGTTGGAACGTCCTATACAGAAGTTAGTAGTTCTACTTGAAAGTATAGTATACTTGCCAGGAAGAAGTCACCAGGGCGCATGCGCAGACTCGGGGTGCGCGTTCAGTACAGCGCGCAGCCGGCCGGAAGAAGAAAAGAAGTCGTCTGCGCACGTGCGGCCACCGTGATTCCTGAGAAGAGCGGTGGCCGTAACCAGGGGAGACGGAAGACAACAGTCGGGTAAGTATAGGTTTATGAATTTGTTAATGAAATATATTTAGAAAAATTATCACTGTTAAATCATTAACAGATTTAACAGTGATCATTAAGATGATAATACCCCTTTAACCACTTCAGCCCCGCTAGGTGAAACCCCCTTCATGACCAGAGCACTTTTTACACTTCGGCACTACACTCCTTTCACCGTTTATCGCTCGGTCATGCAACTTACCACCCAAATGAATTTTACCTCCTTTTCTTCTCACTAATGGAGCTTTCATTTGGTGGTATTTTATTGCTGCTGACATTTTTTGTTATTAATCAAAATGTAACGATTTTTTTGCAAAAAAATGACATTTTTCACTTTCAGCTGTAAAATTTTGCAAAAAAAACGACATCCATATATACATTTTTCGCCAAATTTATTGTTCTACATGTCTTTGATAAAAAAAAAATGTTTGGGCAAAAAAAAAAATGGTTTGGGTAAAAGTTATAGCATTTACAAACTATGGTACAAAAATGTGAATTTCCGCTTTTTGAAACAGCTCTGACTTTCTGAGCACCTGTCATGATTCCTGAGGTTCTACAATGCCCAAACAGTAGAAAACCCCCACAAATGACCCCATTTCGGAAAATAGACACCCTAAGGTATTCGCTGATGGGCATAGTGAGTTCATAGAACTTTTTATTTTTTGTCACAAGTTAGCGGAAAATGATGATGATTTTTTTTTTTTTTTTTTTTCTTACAAAGTCTCATATTCCACTAACTTGCGACAAAAAATAAAAAATTCTAGGAACTCACCATGCCCCTCACAGAATACCTTGGGGTGTCTTCTTTCCAAAATGGGGTCACTTGTGGGGTAGTTATACTGCCCTGGCAATTTAGGGGCCCAAATGTGTGAGAAGAACTTTGCAATCAAAATGTGTAAAAAATGACCGGTGAAATCCAAAAGGTGCACTTTGGAATATGTGCCCCTTTGCCCACCTTGGCAGCAAAAAAGTGTGACACATCTGGTATCGCCGTACTCAGGAGAAGTTGGGGAATGTGTTTTGGGGTGTCATTTTACATATACCCATGCTGGGTGAGAAAAATATCTTGGTCAAATGCCAACTTTGTATAAAAAAATGGGAAAAGTTGTCTTTTGCCAAGATATTTCTCTCATCCAGCATGGGTATATGTAAAATGACACCCCAAAACACATTCCCCAACTTCTCCTGAGTACGGCGATACCAGATGTGTCACACTTTTTTGCTGCCAAGGTGGGCAAAGGGGCACATATTCCAAAGTGCACCTTTCGGATTTTGCAGGGCATTTTTTACACATTTTGATTGCAAAGTTCTTCTCATACATTTGGGCCCCTAAATTGCCAGGGCAGTATAACTACCCCACAAGTGACCCCATTTTGGAAAGAAGACACCCCAAGGTATTCCGTGAGGGGCATGGCGAGTTCCTAGAATTTTTTATTTTTTGTCGCAAGTTAGTGGAATATGAGACTTTGTAAGGAAAAAAGAAAAAAAAAGAAAAATCATCATTTTCCGCTAACTTGTGACAAAAAATAAAAAATTCTAGGAACTCGCCGTGCCCCTCACGGAATACCTTGGGGTGTCTTCTTTCCAAAATGGGGTCACTTGTGGGGTAGTTATACTGCCCTGGCAATTTAGGGGCCCAAATGTATGAGAAGAACTTTGCAATCAAAATGTGTAAAAAATGCCCTGCAAAATCCGAAAGGTGCACTTTGGAATATGTGCCCCTTTGCCCACCTTGGCAGCAAAAAAGTGTGACACATCTGGTATCGCCGTACTCAGGAGAAGTTGGGGAATGTGTTTTGGGGTGTCATTTTACATATACCCATGCTGGATGAGAGAAATATCTTGGCAAAAGACAACTTTTCCCATTTTTTTATACAAAGTTGGCATTTGACCAAGATATTTTTCTCACCCAGCATGGGTATATGTAAAATGACACCCCAAAACACATTCCCCAACTTCTCCTGAGTACGGCGATACCACATGTGTGACACTTTTTTGCAGCCTAGATGCGCAAAGGGGCCCAAATACCTTTTAGGAGGGCATTTTTAGACATTTGGATCCCAGACTTCTTCTCACACTTTCGGGCCCCTAAAAAGCCAGGGCAGTATAAATACCCCACATGTGACCCCACTTTGGAAAGAAGACACCCCAAGGTATTCAATGAGGGGCATGGCGAGTTCCTATAATTTTTTTTTTTTTGCATAAGTTAGCGGATATTGATTTTTTTTTGTTTTTTTCTCACAAAGTCTCACTTTCCGCTAACTTAGGACAAAAATTTCAATACCTTGGGGTGTCTTCTTTCCGAAATGGGGTCACCTGTGGGGTATTTATACTGCCCTGGCTTTTTAGGGGCCCTAAAGCGTGAGAAGAAGTCTGGAATATAAATGTCTAAAAATGTTTACGCATTTGGATTCCGTGAGAGGTATGGTGCGTCCATGTGAGATTTAATTTTTTGACACAAGTTAGTAGAATATGAGACTTTGTAAGAAAAAACAAAAACAAACAAAAAATTTCCGCTAACTTGTGCCAAAAAAAAATGTCTGAATGGAGCCTTACCAGGGGGGGTGATCAATGACAGGGGGGTGATCAATGACAGGGGGGTGATCACCCATATAGACTCCCTGATCACCCCCCTGTCACTGATCACCCCCCCTCTAAGGCTCCATTCAGACATCCGCATGATTTTTACGGATCCATGGATACATGGATCGGATCCACAAAACACATGCTGACGTCTGAATGGAGCCTTACAGGGGGGTTATCAATGACAGGGGGTGATCAGGGTGATCACCCTCCTGTCAATGATCACCCCCCCTGTAAGGCTCCATTCAGACATCCGCATGATTTTTTACGGATCCATGGATACATGGATCGGATCCACAAAAACACATGCGGACGTCTGAATGGAGCCTTACAGGGGGGTTATTAATGACAGGGGGTGATCAGGGTGATCACCCCCCTGTCACTGATCACCCCCCCTGTAAGGCTCCATTCAGACATCCTCATGATTTTTTACGGATCCATGGATACATGGATCGGATCCACAAAAACACATGCGGACGTCTGAATGGAGCCTTACAGGGGGGTTATCAATGACAGGGGGTGATCAGGGTGATTACCCCCCTGTCACTGATCACCCCCCCTGTAAGGCTCCATTCAGACATCCGCATGATTTTTTACGGATACATGGATACATGGATCGGATCCACAAAAACACATGCGGACGGCTGAATGGAGCCTTACAGGGGGGTTATCAATGACAGGGGGTGATCAGGGTGATCACCCCCCTGTCAATGATCACCCCCCCTGTAAGGCTCCATTCAGACATCCGCATGTGTTTTGCGGATCCGATCCATGTATCCATGGATCCGTAAAAATCATGCGGACGTCTGAATGGAGCCTTACAGGGGGGTGATCAATGACAGGGGGGTGATCAATGACAGGGGGTGATCAGGGAGTGTATATGGGTGATCACCCGCCTGTCATTGATCACCCCCCTGTAAGGCTCCATTCAGACGTCCGCATGATTTTTACGGATCCGTGGATACATGGATCGGATCCACAAAACACATGCGGACGTCTGAATGGAGCCTTACAGGGGGGTTATCAATGACAGGGGGGTGATCAGGGAGTGTATATGGGTGATCACCCGCCTGTCATTGATCACCCCTTGTAAGGCTCCATTCAGACGTCCGCATGTGTTTTGCGGATCCGATCCATGTATCCATGGATCCGTAAAAATCATGCGGACGTCTGAATGGAGCCTTACAGGGGGGTGATCAATGACAGGGGGGTGATCAATGACAGGGGGTGATCAGGGAGTGTATATGGGTGATGACCCGCCTGTCATTGATCACCCCCCTGTAAGGCTCCATTCAGACGTCCGTATGCTTTTTGCGGATCCGATCCATGTATCCGTGGATCCGTAAAAATCATACGGACGTCTGAACGGAGCCTGACAGGGCGGTGATCAATGACAGGGCGGTGATCAATGACAGGGGGGTGATCACCCATATAGACTCCCTGATCACCCCCCTGTCACTGATCACCCCCCCTCTAAGGCTCCATTCAGACATCCGCAT
This sequence comes from Bufo gargarizans, assembly GCF_014858855.1. Classification (NCBI taxonomy): domain Eukaryota; kingdom Metazoa; phylum Chordata; class Amphibia; order Anura; family Bufonidae; genus Bufo; species Bufo gargarizans. The sequence goes on along the minus strand of NC_058086.1, from coordinate 148,910,336 downwards.
GATTTTTACGGATCCATGGATACATGGATCGGATCCACAAAACACATGCTGACGTCTGAATGGAGCCTTACAGGGGGGTTATCAATGACAGGGGGTGATCTGGGTGATCACCCTCCTGTCAATGATCACCCCCCCTGTAAGGCTCCATTCAGACATCCGCATGATTTTTTACGGATCCATGGATACATGGATCGGATCCACAAAAACACATGCGGACGTCTGAATGGAGCCTTACAGGGGGGTTATTAATGACAGGGGGTGATCAGGGTGATCACCCCCCTGTCACTGATCACCCCCCCTGTAAGGCTCCATTCAGACATCCTCATGATTTTTTACGGATCCATGGATACATGGATCGGATCCACAAAAACACATGCGGACGTCTGAATGGAGCCTTACAGGGGGGTTATCAATGACAGGGGGTGATCAGGGTGATTACCCCCCTGTCACTGATCACCCCCCCTGTAAGGCTCCATTCAGACATCCGCATGATTTTTTACGGATACATGGATACATGGATCGGATCCACAAAAACACATGCGGACGGCTGAATGGAGCCTTACAGGGGGGTTATCAATGACAGGGGGTGATCAGGGTGATCACCCCCCTGTCAATGATCACCCCCCCTGTAAGGCTCCATTCAGACATCCGCATGTGTTTTGCGGATCCGATCCATGTATCCATGGATCCGTAAAAATCATGCGGACGTCTGAATGGAGCCTTACAGGGGGGTGATCAATGACAGGGGGGTGATCAATGACAGGGGGTGATCAGGGAGTGTATATGGGTGATCACCCGCCTGTCATTGATCACCCCCCTGTAAGGCTCCATTCAGACGTCCGCATGATTTTTACGGATCCGTGGATACATGGATCGGATCCACAAAACACATGCGGACGTCTGAATGGAGCCTTACAGGGGGGTTATCAATGACAGGGGGGTGATCAGGGAGTGTATATGGGTGATCACCCGCCTGTCATTGATCACCCCTTGTAAGGCTCCATTCAGACGTCCGCATGTGTTTTGCGGATCCGATCCATGTATCCATGGATCCGTAAAAATCATGCGGACGTCTGAATGGAGCCTTACAGGGGGGTGATCAATGACAGGGGGGTGATCAATGACAGGGGGTGATCAGGGAGTGTATATGGGTGATGACCCGCCTGTCATTGATCACCCCCCTGTAAGGCTCCATTCAGACGTCCGTATGCTTTTTGCGGATCCGATCCATGTATCCGTGGATCCGTAAAAATCATACGGACGTCTGAACGGAGCCTGACAGGGCGGTGATCAATGACAGGGCGGTGATCAATGACAGGGGGGTGATCAGGGAGTTTATATGGGGTGATCATGGGTGATCAGGGGTTTATAAGGGGTTAATAAGTGACGGGGGGGGGGGGGGAGTGTAGTGTAGTGTAGTGTGGTGTTTGGTGCTACTGTACTGACCTACCTGAGTCCTCTGGTGGTCGATCCTAACAAAAGGGACCACCAGAGGACCAGGTAGGAGGTATATTAGACGCTGTTATGAAAACAGCGTCTAATATACCTGTTAGGGGTTAAAAAATTCGGATCTCCAGCCTGCCAGCGAGCGATCGCCGCTGGCAGGCTGGAGATCCACTCGCTTACCTTCCGTTCCTGTGAGCGCGCGCGCCTCTGCGCGCGCGTTCACAGGAAATCTCGGCTCTGGCGGGAGGACGCGTATATGCGTCCACCCAGAAGAGCAGGAACGCCGGCAGGACGCAATCCTGCGTACGGCGGTCCTGAGGAGGTTAATACAGTTCCTATGTTTAAGTGTTAAAGACAAAAGCAGAATTATTTACTGTGACATCATGTTTTGGATTTCATATTACTGTTGTGTTTTGTGTTCACAGAAGCAGAAAAAGATAATATGCCTTTGAGATTCATTTTGTAATGTAGGGTAGTCTCAGTCACACAGCAGAAACAGAAAGCATAGTGTTAATCTGTTGCTACTGGGCAGAAGTCTAGACCAATCACAGCCAGCTTCTCACAGTAGCAAGAGTATTCACCAATCACAGCCAGCCTCACAGACAGCCTGTCTGGAAATTCCCCAAGCTCCTGCTGCTAGAGACATTCACTCCACTGAGAGCTGAGTTTTATGGGAACAAGAGGCCAATATAGGTATTTATGTTCAAACAATTTTTATTGTTCATATTTGTCTCAAGAATGCAAGTACGTGCAATATAGGTATTGCAACAAGTTATATAATGTTCATATTGTTAGTATTGTGTTTAGAACTGTATACTGAACTAGATATATATGTGTTTACTTACAGTTCCACCAAACTACAATTGCAAATTCAATTGCAACCATACAAATGCAATTGCAACTTTGGAATTGCAAGCATTCAGATTCCTTATTGCATTCCAAATTTCATACAACCATACGAGATCATACTGCAAATAGTCAGTGCTAACTGCATACTGCAAGTGAACTATTAGTTAGACCTCAGATATACCGCTCAGAGAGATCATAAAGTGCTTAAATAACTTAAAGTGAGAGTACAGATACTCAAGAGAGAAATATATCCACGATTTTATGTTGAATGACAAGATTGAACAGTTGAACCACCATCTTATGCATACCGCCATTTTGTGATATCTTTTCAACACGTGTTTTGTACATGGACTATCTTCTGTGGAGGCATCAGTGTTATATATGAAGAAAAGTTGAAGTTAATAAAGAAGTTATTTGAAGCATTTGGTGTGCTCTTTAAACCTACTGTTTCCATAGAACGGCGCTAGAGGAATTACAGAGTAATAGACAGTCTGGTTAGACTAAAAGTCAGAGATATCAAAATTCTTCTAATGCCACAGCGCAAAAGGCACTTAATAGTAGCTGCACCTGCCACAGAGGGTGTGGCCCAAGGGAAAAAAGGGTGCAGCCCTCAGTTCAATGCATGGCCCAGGGATTGGGTGGAGTTAAAGACATGACTTAATACAAAAAGAATTTGCTGCTACGCTTTATGCATGCTGCAGGTGTTGTCCTGCTTTATATATTAATTTTTTTTTGATATATACTAAGCTCTGGCATCTATGGTGGCTATGACTGTGGGAGTGTGCATAGGCACACATGCGCAGTAGCTCCCATCCACCTAGTATCTCTGCTGCAGCGGTGGCTATCCAAAGCTGTGTTATGATTGGATGCTATGGGTCACAAAAACAGTTTTTCTTTCAGACAGAATTATAGATTTCCCCCCATGGTGTCTTTGACTGCAAACTGACTTAAACAATGCAATAAGAACAGGTGCTCCTTACAGCAGAATAATGTACATTTTTTGCAGGTTCGAATACTATAATGAATCCGCTGCCATGCGATCTGTTTCAATGAAAATTATACTCATTTCATGTGAGCACAAGTTTTCTACACTCAAAAACATTGGACGAACAATGGAAAGATTTGCAGTACCCAGACCTTTACACTAGATGGTGACTGAACACAGCAAATCTCACAAAAGTTCAGAATCTGACATATTTCTGAGCATCCAGCAGAGTACAACAAGAAGTACAGCATTCATATTAGGACATCCTTACATGAGAATGTAGGACGGGGATACCAATCTCAGCCATGAATGGCTAAGTGGAGTCAAACATGTCAGTGTTCAGAAGATCAGTCTAAGAAACGGATGAGGTCGTCCAGCTGTACCATATCATAAGAAAGAGGTAAAGTAATGTGTACATCATGTGAGGTCATGAAAAAGTGTACTGTAATGTTCCCATAGTTATGCATATCTGTATCTAGGGATACACTGGGAACACGCAGATCATGTGCCCCTTCTACCCAGAAACCTAGCAGTACATACAGTCCTATCAAACACTTCACAGGACCTGAACACAGGAGAACTGGAACATTTTGGCATCAATGTGAGAGTCTGTCATCTCCCTCAAGCCCTGTTAGGTGCAGTACTACATGAATAGTACTGCTGCAGGAGACTCCTCCAGATATCTAATTTATATGTGCAGACTCACCCCTATTCCCCTGCTGTGCCCCCCAAACCACCAATGTAATATATTGAGCTGCACGCACATAATGGAGAGGACTTCTGAGCATGCGGCTTATGAGTCCTCTCAATGTATTAGGCAGTAAGGGAAGCATTGCAATTATACCCCCCAACTTTTTGGATGGTCAAAGAGGGACACATCCTGCTCATGGAGACACAAATCACATAATACTCTAAATAAATAAGAAGACACCCAAACACATATTTGGATAAACAAGGCCGTTTTGCTTTATTTTGGGGTTACCCATAAAATTGCACCAATATTTATTTAAATAATCCATCAAGAATAAATACCCATAAATAGATAATATTAATCTCATCAATAACCAATAAATCTTGACCAAAAGTCCACCCAGCATTAGCTGGGTGACTAAACCGCCCAAATAAAGGCAACACGACTAGAACAAGGGAGGGAGGGTGGGGCGCTAGTCCTGATCTTCAACTGACAGCTACTAATGGTGATGTCCCTTCCTTTAAATCCCTAGGTTTCCCGCCGCTAGAGGATCCAGCCAATCAGCTGAGAAGAGTTCTCCTGCCTCAAAACACCTGAACCAATGGACAGCTGGAACATCTGGAACCGTCGCTGGGCAGAAGAACCGAGACCGTCTGGAACTGGATTCACCTCAGGTAAGACCTGTGAACATAAAACACAAAACATAGGTGGGGGGGGGGGGGGTGGAGAACTCACAACCCACCAAGCAGCCACAACATTAAAACCACACAAGCCACATAATACTCTAAATAAATAAATAAATAAGAAGACACCCAAACACATATTTGGATAAACAAGGCTGTGTTGCTTTATTTTGGGGTTACCCATAAAATTGCACCAATAAATATATATTCAAATAATCCATAAAGAATAAAAAACAATAAATAGATGATATTAATCCTAACAATATAACAAACTTGACCAAAAGGCCACCCAGCATTAGCTGGGCAACTAAACCCCACAAGCCATGCCTCAAACAGAGCATGGCCCACCCAGAAAGCAACACAAATGCATTTGAAGCCCCAAATTAAAAATATCCAAACCCACTTCTGACAAGTGCACATTGTCAGACCTGTATAGGCCTGGGACAAAGCCTTCTAGTTCAATGTGCATGTAACTAAAGCCCCCTAAGATTGGCAAAAATTTCGACATGGCCCTGTTGATCCGCTTTCTAATCTTGTTGAACACCAGACCATCTTTAGCAGATCATATCAACCTCGGGACAATCTCAGAAAAAAACAGTTGCGTCTGGAAATTAGCATTTCATCAGGGCCATGTAGTTTTTTATTTCGTTACTCCCAGCATGCAAAATGAAAACATGCGGGGCAGGCCATTTAACCACCAATCTTTTAAATTTAATTCATAATATTCTTCCATTTCAAACCTCTCACACCGCACCAAAAATATTGGACTCAAATGATAAGTTCTCAGAGTAAAACCTCTTCCTCGCTCTCTTCTGAGCCTAATAAATGAACGAATGTCCAATAACCCATATGATTAATTGAAAACCTGAAAAACATAAGATCAATCTAACAACAAATATGGTCTCACATATAATTTTTATCTATTGGAAGACCAATGGCCTATCTTCCTAATTACTGTATCCTCCAATCCCATCCTAGCTGCGTCCGTAGCCGCTCCAATTCGGAAAGAATGGGAGGATATCCGGAGGTGACTCATACTGAATGTACTCAAACATTTCTTAAGCAAAGAATTAAATTGAAACTTTGTTAGCGGGCTTAAATTGGAATGAATTAAAAAAACACCTTGCACTACCGGTCTAACCTCCAGCCAAGCTGTAACAGCTCTGACTGGACACAACAAAGAATTGGACAAACTATTTAACTAAATTGACCCCGGCCCAACTGATCCATCTTTAGAACGTCTAATCCTAATTTTAATCATGCCCTTACCAACTATGACATCCGACAGACTTGATTCAGAAGACTTAGAACTAGCCACCAACTCCCCGATCCTGAAAGCCCCAAAGAATGCCAAGATGAAAGCCGTCCTAAACAGTAGCACCTCAAATTGATTTATTGCAACATTTGGCAGAATACCCAGAAAATTTTCCAACAGCTCTAAAGAGATAGGACGTCTCAAATCTGAGTTAAATTTAGCCTTGCAATAACATTTCAACATCTGTTTTAATAATAAATACACCAGTTAAAAGGTGTCTGACCAATTAACCTCTGAAAAAAATGACACCCCAGACACTGTTTTAACGATATTAGAGTAAGAAAACTTTTTGGACATGAGTGATGAAATAACAAGAAAAAGTTCCAGCACGGGATAGATCATACGTTGCTGCGTCTTAATTCCAGTATAAACTAACGGTAAAAACTAGTGAACGTCACCTCCCATCAGATCGACATGTTTCGAACCTCCTGGTTATTGATCATGATCAAGAACCGGGAGGTTCGAAACATGTCGATCTGATGGGAGGTGGAGGGAGGTAAAGTTCACTACGTTTTACTTGTCAAGTGAATACTGGAATAAAGACGCAGCAACGTATGATCTATCCGGTGCTGGAAGTTTTTCTTGTTATGCCTATGTGAAGAGCCAGCCTTGGCTTGGTCCGTGCACGGAAGAGTTGGGTAAGCTGGACTAATATATTTTTTGTATGAGTGATGAAACAAACAGCAGGCCTAACTTCTCAATGTTACTTGACGGATTCTCTTGAGCCGATTGACTAAATGACAACCAATCCCTGCATGCGGCTGCTAAAAAAGCCTATGTTCTAGGTGCCACAGAACTATGGATACTATCAGCTACTAATCCCGCAGCAGGTCCCATAAGTGTGAAGGACAAGGGGTCCCCACCTGCTCTGCTGGTGGAACCAATTCCCAAAACCTCTTCTGCTGGAAACGAGACAAAGAGTCAGCTATACCATTATTTCTACCCGGAATGTGCTTATCTTTCAGCCAAATGTTAAAGCACATACAGCACAACACCAAATGTCTTAACAGACAAACTGTCCTCTCACATTTAGAATACAGTGTTTTTTTTGGCAAAAACAACACCCTTATTATCTGTGAAAAGACACTTGGGGTTCTTAAAAAACGAACCCCAAACTACTATTGAAGCTAAAACTGGGAATAACTCTAAGAGCACAATATTAGCTGTAAGTTTCTTCTCTACCCAAAAATCTGGCCAACATTCTGCAGACCATTTGTTATTCCTGAAGGCGCCAAAACCAAAATTAGCTGCTGCGTCAGTAAATAATTTCAAAGAAGTCCTACCATTAAACTTACTCAGGAATTCCAGCCACATAGACATATCCTCCTTAAGCAGACTAGTTAATCTAACATGAACTGCTAGGGAACACAAACCTCTAGTAGCAAAGTACATCCGCTTAGAAAAAACACTACCCTTTGGAATGATTATACACACAAAAAATATAATGAGCCTAAAAAAGATTGCAGCTCCCTCAAGATGCACTTATCATTGGTTAATAATTTCACTAATAATGATCTAATCGAATTTAAAGGGAACCTGTCGTCAACTTTATGCTGACCTCACTGTGGGCAGCATAAATGAGTGACATTAATGCTGATTTCAGCGATTTGTCACTCATGAGCTAAAAGTAAGGGGTTGCCAAGAACCAGCATCATAATCATTGCAGCACAGGCCTTGATCTACTTGAGAATGGTCATGGTTATTTATTATCTCCTGCATTCTCGCCCATCTGCTGATGATTGGCAGTTCTCTCCTAGAGAGAAAGGGAGAAAACTAGGTAGAAGGCTGTCAATCATCAGCAGGTAGGCAGGGAGAGCAAGAATTCATGAATAACCATGACTCTTCTCAGGTGTCCGTGACTATTTTCCAGGCCCAGTCTGCAATGATTGTGATGTTGGTTCTTGGCAACCACTTACTTTTAACTTAAGTGACAGACCACTGAAATCAACTCACCTATCTCTACTTTATTCTGCCGTTAGTATGGGAAGCATAAAGTTGATGATAGGTTCAAACAGACCGCCTTGATTAGGTGGTACATATAGGTGTGCTTGTTCCTCCTCTCATTGGTTGCTGGATGCACATAGAGGTGGCTAGGAGCAGCACACTATATGTGCAGAGTCTGCTCTCCCAAACATAGATGCCCAATGGCATAGGTAAAAAAATAATAATAATAATAAAAAAAAGTAATAGGACATTATAATAAGCATAAATCAAACTAACTTTTTAACACTTGGTTGTAAATCCTTTGCAGTGAATTACAGCCTGAAGTCTGGAACGCATGGGTTTCATCCCTGGTGATGCTCTGCCAGGCCTCTACTGCAACTGTCTCCAGTTCCTGCTTGTTCTTGGGGCATTTTCCCCTTCAGTTTTGTCTTCAGCAAGAGAAATGCATGCTCAAATTGGATTCAGGTCAGGTGATTGAATTGGCCATTGCATAACATTCCACTTCTTTTCCTTAATCTCTTTGGTTGCTTTTGCAGTATGCTTTGGATCATTGTCCATCTGCACTGTGAAGCGCCGTCCAATGAGTTCTGAAGCATTTGGCTGAATATGAGCAGATAATATTGCCTGAAACACTTCAGAATTCATCCTGCTGCTTTTGTCAGCAGTCACATCATCAATAAATACAAGAGAACCAGTTCCACTGAAAGCCATACATGCACATGCCATGACACTACCACCACCATGCTTCACTGATAAGGTGGTATGCTTAGGATTATGAGCAGTTCCTTTCCTTCTCCATACTCTTCTCTTTCCATCACTCTGGTGCAAGTTGATCTTGGTCTCATCTGTCCATAGGATGTTGTTTCAGAACTGTGAAGGCTTTTTTAGATGTCGTTTGGCAAACTAATCTGGCCTTCCTGTTTTTGAGGCTCACCAATGGTTTACATCTTGTGGTGAACCCTTTGTATTCACTCTGGTGAAGTCTTCTCTTGATTGTTGACTTTGACACACACACACACACACCTACCTCTTTGAGAGTGTTCTTGATCTGGCCAACTGTTGTGAAGGGTGTTTTCTTCACCAGGGAAAGAATTCTTTGGTCATCCACCACAGTTGTTTTCCGTGGTCTTCCAGGTCTTTTGGTGTTGCTGAGCTCACAGATGCGTTTCTTCTTTTTAAGAATGTTCCCAATAGTTGTTTTGGCCATGCCTAATGTTTTTGCTATCTCTCTGATGGGTTTGTTTTATTTTTTCAGCCTAATGATGGCTTGCTTCACTGATAGTGACAGCTCTTTGGATCTCATCTTGAGAGTTGACAGCAATAGATTCCTAATGCAAATAGCAGACTTGAAATGAACTCTGGACCTTTTATCTGCTCATTGTAATTGGGATAATAAGGGAATAACACACACCTGACCATAGAACAGCTGAGAAGCCAATTGTCCTATTACTTTTAGTTCCTTAACAAGTGGGAGGCACATATGCAAACTGTTGTAATTCCTACACCGTTCACCTGATTTGGATGTAAATACCCTCAAATTAAAGCTGACAGTCTGCAGTTATAGCACATCTTGTTTGTTTCATGTCAAATCCATTGTGGCCATAGAGCCAAAAATGTTAGAATTGTGTTGATGTCCCAATATTTATGGACCTGATTGTATATTGGCTAAGAGTCTCAGATTGTATTACATCAGAGTGAGAGCTTAGTCCATATATAATGTTTGCATCTATTTTGTTAGTGCATTATTATCTTATTTTTTTTTTTCTGTGATTTTTTCATAAATGTAGCCAGGGACATCCGCATATTTATTTATCATATCATGTTTTTATCTTAGTTTTTTCTCTTTTTTGTGATTTTTTTTTAATGACAGGTTACCTTTAACTTAACTATAGATAAACTAAACTCCATTTTAACACTATCAATAACAATACCTAAAAATTCTAAACAAACGCAAGGATAAACAGTTTTTTCCTCTACAATGGGAATACCAAGCTACTTAGGGTACTTTCACACTAGCGTTTGAGGAATCCGGCAGGCAGTACCGTTGCCGGAACTGCTTGCCAGATCCGGAGATCAGTGTGCAAACGGATACCATTTGTTTCCGGATCCGGATGCAGATCCGTCTGACAAATGCATTGAAAGGCGCAGGGGCGTACATAGAAATCATTAGGCCCCATAGCAAGAATTTAAATTGGGCCCCCATGCCCTTTCCTAGTCCCTCCCACTATGCGCCCTCGCTTCTCTCACTACCCTCCCTAACTTCTCCCCTGCCAGACATCAAGTGTCCCCTTCCCCTGTGTCATGCAGGACAGCTGGGAGACACTGACATTACTTGCTATCCTGCATGACACATATGCAGAGACATGAGTCTCTGGGAAAGCTGGGTGAACCCCCTCCCCCCTGCCTTTCCATGTTCTTATTATCTGCATTTAGGCCTTGCAGGATAGCAGGAAATCTGAGTGACATTACATGATGTAATAGCACCCAGCTTTTGTGCTGTCCTGCATGGCACATGTGGAGAGACATGAGAATAGTCTCAGAAAGCTGAGTTACACAACTCCCACCTACCCTCATATCTTCTCATGCCTCTGCACTTGTGCCATGCAGGACATCAGGAAAGCTGAGTCACATTACATAATGTAGTGACAACCAGCTTTCCTCCTGTTCTGAATGGCATATGTGCAGAGGAATAGTCTGAGAAAGCTGAGTGACCCCTCCCCCTCCACACACACACCTCTGCACTGTCCTCACCTACAAGCTGTCCCATACTTCATTACTGGCAGAGTAGCGGCAAGCTAGAGGAATCAGGCCTTCGAGCTCAGAAGACAAGAATCTTCTGGTGACACATGGTCAGTGGTCAGATTCAGCATGTTTTTTGAGCCTATGGAGTTGGGAGGCGGAGCTAGGAGGTGGGGGCGTGGCTAACAGACAGGCAGGAGTTAGGAAGATAGACGGGAGCAATTAGGGGGCGGGGACTCTCCTCCACTCCTCCCTTCCTCACGGGTCCCATAGCAGATGTGTGGTCTGCGGGAAACCAGATCTGTTTTTGCAGAACACTTGGTACTGGATCCAGCATTAATACATTTCAATGGAAATTAATGCTGGATCCGGCATTCCGGCAAGTGTCCCGGAATTTTGGCCGGAGAAAATACTGCAGCATGCTGCGGTATTTTCTCCGGCCAAATACCGTAAAAGTGACTGAACTGAAGACATCCTGATACATATTGAATGGAATGCTTTCCATTCTGAATGCATTAGGACAAAACCGTATAGTTTTATTCCGGTATCGAACCCCTGGGACGGAACTCAATATCAGAAAACTTTAACGCTAGCGTGAAAGTACCCTAAGGCTAGTTTCACACTTGCGGCAGGACGGATCCGACAGGCTGTTCACCATGTCGGATCCGTCCTGCGGCTATTTCGCCGTGCCTGCGGACCGCCGCTCCGTCCCCATTGACTATAATGGGGACGGGGGCGGAGCTCCGGCGCAGCACGGCGGTGCACGGAGAAAGGCTGCCGGACTAAAATTACTGCATGTCAGGCTTTTTAGTCCGGCGGCTTTCTCCGTGCACCGCCGTGCTGTGCCGGAGCTCCGCCCCAGTCCCCGGAGCGGCGGTCCGGCGAAATAGCCGCAGGACGGATCCGACATGGTGAACAGCAAGTGTGAAAGTACCCTTAGCCATACCAATAAAACATTGTAGGTTTTTCCGGTTTTCAGTTGTTACAAACAGGAAATCGTCTAAGTAATGTAATACACCACCTTCTGGAATACTAACCTGCACTACTCACTGCAAAAATTTAGAAAATTATTCAAAATAAGAACAAGACATAGAAAAACCCATGGGGAGTCACTTAACAAATGAGTATTACACTCACCGGTAATCCAGTTTCCTGGAACTCTCCGTAACACCACATCCCCAGACTGACTTCCTCTGATAGGACAGGAAAAATACTGAGAGGTTTAAATCCCACCCCTTCCCCTTCTATCACCAGTGTATTTCTAATGAAACCAGGATAAAGGGATAATAAGTGAAAACTAAAATATACTCCATGTACTTGAAAACGAAAATGGGTGGGAAGTATGTGGTGTCATCGTGATTTCCAGGAAACCGGATTACCGATGAGTGTAATATTCATATCCCTAGTCGTCTCCATGACACCACATCCTGAGAAATAACAAAGAATATATTAGGGTGGGACAATAGCGTCCAAAGGCCATGTCTCCGCTAGAAAAAAAATGTCTAGCTTGTAATGCTTGGTAAACTTATGTTCTCTTTTCCAGGTTGCCGCCCTACAAATCTGTTGTAGAGAGGCTGACGATCTCTCTGCCCAAGAAGCAGCCATGCCTCTTGTAGAGTGTGCTCTAAGAGAAGAAGGAGCTTCCTTCCCTTCCACTTTATAGGCTTCTGAAATAGCTGTTCTTATCCAGCAGGAAATATAACTTTTCGCTGCTCCTCTACCTTTATTTGGCCCGCAAAATTGGACAAAAAGGTTCTTGTCAATGCAGTACGCAGCCCTGCAGGGTATTGCGATAGTGAGGTCACGGTTACTTAGGCAAACAAGGGTTGCTCTGGGATACTCACAGTTCCTTGAAAGACCCTGGGCAGGCGTACAGCAGTGATGGAGAGGCTGGCACAGTAGAACTCTGGGGCACTCTCAGTGTATACGGACCAGGTCTGATGGTAGATGAGGGGCCCTGGATGTTGCATGTGTTTAATTGTCACCGCCAGATCTCTGAGAATTTCTGATAGACGTTCTTCAGTACCTCCTGCATGATCTTTTGTTTTGCTTTTGCTTTGACATCTCTCGTCCCTCTCCCAGCTGTCATCTATTAGCAGTGATTGCCTCCCTATATATCTCCTCCCATACTGCCTCACTTTGCGGTTTATATTACTTCCTGGATTGTGTTCTCTGCTTGAAGTTGCTACAGCTGGTTCTTCAGATAAGTCTATTTCTGCATTTGTTGTTTTCCTGTTGGCTTGATTCTAGGTGACCCTGACTCCCTCCGTATTAAGTGCAGGGAGCCGTTAAACACTTACAGATCAGGTTGCACTTTTCCTCAGAATCCTGTCTGTCTTTATCCCAAGGCCCGTATGCCTTAATGCTGGCTTTATCCTTGGTAGGGGAAACTTCCTCGGGTATATATATCCTTGCTTTCAGTAAAATCCTTCTGCCCTTCAGCCCTGAGGTTGGCTGGTAACACTTTGGCTCTGCTCTGCTCTGGTTGTGGGAACTTCAGGTTTCTCTCAGGAGGTAGCTTCTTCTCCTGGTAGTCAGCTAGAAGCCTGGGCTGTCTAGCTGCATGTCAGGAGGTGGCCCTCAGCTCCTCTCTGCTGAAGTGCACACACTCTTCTGGCTCTACCCAGACTCCTGACTACACAGACTAACTTCCCTGAACAGGACCTGACTATTTATATTAGGGGTTCCCTAGCTCCCACTACTGTCTAGGAGGAGGAACTACACCCTAACAGGCCTGACACCCAAAATCCAGGGAAAATATACATAACATAGCAATATACATTAAAATGGACTGTAAAATACAATGCCATTGTTCCTCAGGAGTAGGAAAACAACGTGGTCCATTTGACCCTTGTGTAGTGCCCACATTTACCTAGTGGGACACTACATCAATTCTCCAGTCCTTTGTCATTTCTAGATACCTTAATACTGCTCGTCTGACATCCAAGGTATAAAACCTGGCTAATTTTTGGGGTTGGCACAAAACAAGGGAATTACTATATCCTCTGATCTATGAAAAGTAGAAACAACTTTCGGCGAGAAACCGGGATCTAGCTTAATCACTAATTTGTCCTGAAAAATACTGAGGAAAGGATTCTGAATGGACAAGGCCTGGAGTTCACAGACTCTTCTCGCTGATGTTATAGCTCCCAGAAGAATGTTTTTTAAGGTAAGACATTTTATAGAGATAGGTTATAATGGTTCAAAGGTATCTGAAGTTAACCCCAACAAGACTGTGTTAATGTTCCAAGGGGCTACCATATTTCTCATTGTTGGTCTAAGCCTGTCTGCTGCTTTCAGGAATCTGGCTATCCAGGAAAACTGTGCCAGACTAGTATTATATAAAGCTCCCAATGCTGATAACTGAACCATAAGGGTATTAGGTGAAAGCCCTAGGTCTAATCCATCTTGAAGAAAATCTAGGATCGTCGATATATTGGGCCTAAACTGATCATACGAATCTCCACACCAGGAGGCGAATTTACTCCAGACTTTAAAATATGCCTTATTTGTATTCTGTTTTCTGCTAAGGAGTAGGGTGGCAACTTTTCTATTATCTCTATTATCAGCTAAAATGCTTCTCTGTATAATGTCAATGCTCCGCGTCCAGACCATGACGGTTCAAGTAATCTGCTTTTATATTTAAAGATCCCTTTAGGTTCCGCCCAAGAAAATATTTAGCTTGCTAGACTTTGAAGTTGATGGTGTCTCGTCCCTCCCTGATGTTGAATGAAGGATACTGCTGTTAAATTGTCCGAGTAAATTAGGACATGACGGTCTTTGGATAAATGCGATGTCTTTTTCAAAGCTTCCCAAATTGCTTGTAGTTCTCTGAAATTTGAGGATTGTTGTTTTATGAGAAGTGGCCATCTGCCTTGATACTTTTCCTGCTACACTACTGCCACCAAACCCTGCAGACTGGCGCCTGTTGTAATTACGAGGGGACGTTCCTGACTCCAGTATACTCCCATCTTTAGGTTGTTGTCTATGAGTCACCATTTTAGGGAGTTTTTTTACATTTCCATCTAGAAAAATCAGTTTTTCCAGGGTCGCCTGTGATCTGTTCCACCTGGATAGAATGAGTTTCTGAAGGGGTCTTAGATAAAATTGAGCCCAAGCGACTGCTGGGATACATGCTGAAAGACCACCTAGAATCTTTATTGCTGCCCTGATAGAGGAGATTCTGCTCTTTTTGAATTCTCTTATCTGATTTTGCAATTTCCCTATTTTGAGAGATGGAAGGAACGATCTCTGAGTAACAGAGTCCAAAGATATTCCTAGGAATGTTTTCCGGGTGCTTGGGGAAAGGTCTGATTTCTCCCAATTGATGATCCACCTTAACGTTTGGAGGTGGTTTAGAACTTTCTGTAAATGGATTTCTAGTAGACTTTTGCTGTCCACTATAACTAGAAGATCGTCCAGATACGGGATGACACTGATTGCTTCTTGTCTTAGTACTGCTATCATCTCCGCCATGATCTTGGTAAAGACTCTTGGCGCTGCGGAAATTCCAAAAGGGAGACATACAAATTGATGATATTGAATGTGACCCCTCGACTGGACTGCAAATCTTAGTAATTTCCTTGATGATTTGTGTATTGGGATATGGTAATAAGCATCCCTCAGATCAATTGAGGCCATTACCGCTCCTCTTTTTATCAATTTTACTGGTGTTCTTAAAGTTTCCATTTTAAACTTCTGATATGTAACCTGTTTGCTCAAAGGTTTCAGATTTATTATAATTCTGGACTTTTCTTTTACTTTTTTTTATTAGGAATAAGCGAGATAGTGACCTCTTCCTTGCTGATTTTCCGGAACAGATTCCTATCACTCCTAATTTTAGTAAATCTTCTATGCCTCTCTTTAAGATACCTTGTTGAGAGGGAGGAAGATTGGTAATGAAATTTTTTTCTGGAGGGGGAGACTATATGGTAACCCTCTCTTACAATATTTAGGATCCACGAATTTGATGTTATCTGCTCCCAAGTGCTTAAAAAGGAGCTGTCTTCCCCCTACTTGTATGGCATCATTGTTTCAGATTAGAGGAGGAGGGTTTCTCCTCTGTTAGGGTTGAAAAGGAAATTTCTTCCCTTACCCCCTTTAGCATAACTCCACCTTCCCGCCTCCCCGATTTTCCCTTATCTTTCCTTTGTTTCGATTGGTACTGACGCCACGAAAATTTTGTCTTTTCGATTCATATCTTTCTTCTGAAAAGCCTTTCTTTTTATCTGTGGCTTTTTCTAACATTTTGTCCAGATCCGGTCCAAAAATGTATTGGCTGTGAAAGGGGAGGGAAATGAGCTTGTTTTTGGATGTAATATCCCCTGCCCATGCTTTGAGCTATAGCACCCGTCTGGCTGTGTTTGATAAAACTGCCATGCGTGCTAAAAGTTTTACAGATTCAGCCGCCTCATCCGCTAGGAAACTAGTTGCCATTTTTAGCAACGGAATGCTCTCCAAAATCTAATCTCTCTGCGTTTTATTTATTAGATGAATCTCCAATTGCTCTAGCCACAGATTAAGGGGTTTAGCTACACAAGTAGAAGCCATCCTTGGCTTAAAGGGAACCTGTCATGTGGATATTTGATTATAATCTAACTAATTATATACAATCATTAACTACTAAAAAGTACCTTAGATGTATTCACTTACTGGTGTGACAGATGGTTACCTCATAATATACACACAAATATGCCGCATGCTAATGAGCTGATTCGAGTCCGGCGTGATCTCATTGAGTCCAGTGTATATTTAATTCAGAGCTATAGCCACTCCCCTGCCCACCTGCTGCTGATTCCTATGGAAACAAACTGTCATTCAGCAGCAGGTGGGCGGGGAGAGTCAGGAGCTCATGAATATTCATGACTCATCATTATCAGCTGGAGCTTTTCAATACAAGATGTTGGCAGATTGACTGGGTCAATTAAAGAAAGTGACCCAGCATTTTGCTAAGCGAATCAGTCACTTATTTATGTTGCCCTAAGTTAGAACACCATAAAACTGGTGACAGGTTCCCTTTAAGAAGGACTGCTGTAGCTTCCCAGGTTTTTCTTAGTAAGCTTTCTGCTTTCCTATCCATGGGATCTTTAAGTTGCGCTGAGTCTTCAAATGGCAGGGCGGTATGTTTTGCTACCTTAGCCACAGGTGCGTCCACTCTGGCAATGGATTCTGCGTCGGAGCAATCTTCCTCATCAAAAGGATAGCGTCTCTTGATACTCCTAGGAATGAAAAATCCTTTATCTGGCTTCTCCCATTCTGACTTGATTAACCTTTGAATATTATCTGGCATTATCTTTCCTTTTTTTCCCCCAGCCCGCCAAATATATCTTCCTGTACAGGCTTAGGCTTTTTAGGCACCTCCATTTGTATTGTGGCTCTAATCGCTTTTATAAGCTCATCAGTATCATCTGGATTAAATAAGAAACGTTTATATTCATTATCAGAAGATCCATATGTTTTTTATTAAGTCCGAGCCTTCTAAACCGTCCGAATCAGAGTCACACACCGGATTACGACTATCACGGATGATTTGAGGAGGGTTTCTAAGAGAGGCTGACTCCCGGGAAGCTAGTGCGGACTGGACTTCTTCTTTAATGACCTGATATCTTCTAGAAACTAGAGGATTCAGCTTTTACTACACTAGAAGTACATTCTTTACATAAGAGTTTAACCCCTGTGCTGGGCAAACGCTTGTAACATATTCCACATTTCCTAGTCTTTTTTGGAGCTGCAGCAGAATTCTTTTCTCCCTGCAAGTGTAGTGTCCCACTAGGTAAATGTGGGCACTACACAAGGGTCAGTATGGCCACGTTATTGTCCACCTCCTGTGGAACATGGTCATTGTATTTTATATGATGTTTTTATGTGTTTTTCCGGTTATCTCCTGTATCAGGCCTGTTAGGGGTAGTTCCTCCTCCTAGACAGTAGAGGGAGCTAGGGAACCCCTAGTATATATAGTTAGGCCCAGACAGGAAAGGGTGAGTGCAGTATAGTCCAGGAGGCTAGTCAGCTCAGTCTAGCCTGTCTGAGGGTCGTGAGAAAAGAAGCTCAGAAGCTGCCATCCAGGAGAAGGGTTTGCCTCCTGAGAAAACCAAGTTCCCTTAAAGGTGCAGTGCAGAGCCAAATGTATTCCCAGCCAAACAGAGAGCTTAAGGGCAGAAGGATATTCTCCAGCAAGGATATATATACCAAAGGAAGTTTTCCCTACCCAAGGATAAAGCCAGCTATAGGGCATACAGGCCTTGGAGAAAGACAGACAGGATTCTGAGGAAAAGTGAAGCCTGATCTGTAAGTATTATTCCCTCTGACTATCTTGCAAAGACATTGCCTGCCGTTTTTTTATGTCAAGCCTGCCTGTTACAACCTGTTTACATGTGGAACTGACCAAAGACTGTAAATAGTTGAACTGTTTCAGTAAAGGAAGTTCTGGTTCACTGCAACTTGTTGTTCCTCAATTATTACTACAATAAATCGGTGTGCCACCGTTACCGGCACTGGCGTCACAAACTAAAAGGGATCTTGCCACCGGCACATTAAACCTGCAACACCCAGGGCACCTCACCTACCATCCGGCCTGGTCCCTATACACAGAGAGTGCCACAGAGGATCCCTGTGCCAGCCTCTCCATCACTGCTGTATGCCTGCCCAGGGTATATAAAAACTGTGAGTACCAAAAACACCCTCGGTTAGTGACTACCCCTGTGACCTCACCATCGCTAACCCTGCAGGGCTGCGTACTGCACAAGCATAAGGGAGAGAAGGTTCAGCTAACCAGGGTATAGGGAAGTACACCATGTGCCTGATACCAGGCTACTAGCAACTCCTGGATTTGTTGCAGGCACGGCTCCAGAGCCAGGCGTGATGGGGGCACTCATCTCATAACACTCCCGTCCGCCAGCAAATTCCTCCTGAAGTAAGGATCTCGCTGTCCGGACACCATTGAGCTGGTCCTGCGGTCTTTTATCTTCCCTGTGACCTGCAAGGACCTGCGGCACCTGGCGATGACATCTGGCTCCTCCCCCAGCGTCTGACGTCACGCATCGGCAGCCGGAGGGAGCACATCACAGTGTAGGCTCTGGCCACCATCTTCCTTCCCCTCTGCATGTAATCCACCTGGACCGCTGCAAAGGGGATCTTTGCATGGGACACAACCATCTGCACCCGTGCAGAGACCCCAAAAAGCAGGAGAGGTGGGCCCCAAAAGAACCTCCATGCACCTCTCCTGCTTCCTATCCTGGTGGGACATAAAAAACACTGGTGATGGAGGGAAAGGGGTGGGATTTAAACCTCTCTGTGTTTTTCCTATCCTATCAGAGGAAGTCATTCTCAGGATGTGGTGTCATGGAGACGACTAGGAAAAATAAAAATGTTCATCAAACCTAAAACCCAACGAATTAAAACCTTGCGGCCTAACTGGCAAAAGCCTAAATTCTGATTTAATGTCCGCCTTTGCGAGTAAAGCCCATTGTCCAAAACGCTTCAATAAATCGACTGCTTGATCAAATGATGCAGACGGCGATGCAATATTCCCTTTCTGAATAAACTCAGAAAAATGGGAATATAAGCCAGAAACAAATTGTTGATTGGAAAGTAAATTAGACATGGACTAAACATTGATTTTCTCACCACTAGATGGCGCCTCCTGACCAGGATCAGAGGAATGAAGATTCTTCACCTCCAGCTTCAATGGATCTTCACCCTGGACTTCAGGTAAGATTGCTGGAGGTAAGTGCAGGCTACAAGCTTCTGCTTGGAATATTGTAGATCCACTGTGGGTCTGAAGATACACCTGGCTCCACATCTTGCTGCCTTCCTTGGATATAATCCTCGCTGCTTGTCCCTGCTGTCAGGCACCGCTGCCCTGCGTCAACCGCTGCCCTCTGGTTCTCCTGCCGGTGCCGCCTCCTCCTGTCACTTGCTGGGGCTGACGCCTCTTCCCCCACTGCTTCCATGGATCTGGCCCTCCTTCTTCCAGCGTCAGAGGGTGGACTATAGGGGCGCCGTGCCCTGCAAGCCCTTTTGCTGGGCAGCGCCTATAACTCTGCCCCGATCCTCTGCCGGCACTGCTCCCCGCTGCTCAACCACCGGCTCTCCTAGCTCTGGTTCCTCCGCCGCTTCAGCTCTATCTTTAGGATGAGCAAGGCAATGCCTAAGCCACTCCTCGCCGCCAGCAGACTCCGCTCGCCGAATCAGCTGACGCAGAAGGTCCTCCATCCCTGCGTTGGTCCTGATCTTCTTTAACTGACGGATTGTGTCAGGATCTGTTCTGGAAAAAAAATTGAAGGTTTTGCATGTAAGTTCAGTCAGTTTTGTCTGCGATTGCATTCAGTGTTTCAGTTTTTTCCACGCAGGTGCAATCAGTTTTTTATGCATTTTTTTCACACGCATGAAAAAAAAAAAAAAACACACTGAAGAATTGCAAACTACATCTAGTAACCATCAGTTAAAAACGCATTGCATCCGGATGTAATCTGGATGCCTTTAGTTTTTCATGCATGCCCCATTCATTTCTATGGACCCAGGGCTGCGTGAAAAATGCAGAATATAGAACATGCTGCGATTTTTCCTGAACGCAGAAATGACGCGTGAAAAACAACGCTCATGTGCACAGACCCATTGAAATGAATAGGTCAGGATTCAGTCCGGATGCTATGCGTTTGCTTCATGCATTGCACCCGGATGGCAAACTCGCTAGTGTGAAAGAGGCCTTACCGTCCTGGAAAACCCTGTACTGCTACTAATGTTCACCTCTAGAAGACTTAGGTCGCATTGGACTGTGGAATGGTGCGTTAGGTGACATCTGTGTGCGTTTATTGCAGAACAGACTACATTAGGCAAACATAGAACGGGAACATGAAAATCCACTTGAAGCTGATTTTAGATCATTTATTGCATCAGAGGTCTCAGTCATAGGTCAGCTTTAATGCATCTCTATCTTCACTAGAAGGCACCTCAACGACAACTGTGAAACAGGAAATAAAAGGGCCTCTAAATGGAGGAGAACCTGAGTGCTCGGTTGAAGAGCGAGAGCGTGCGAAGCCTTCAATTCAATTCAATTATTCTTCTAGTTTTAGTGATTAGGGATTGCTGACTGCAGAGGCAGAAAAAAAGACAAGTAGCCGGCAGTGATAATGAAGACTGGAACGTGTCAGGGATGAGGAAGGGCTGTCATCAATGGATACCACAGAACTGACAAGAATGGCACAATCATTAAAAGGAGTGGTTGTTGTGCATATATATACAGTATATCTCTGCTAGTGTGCATTCTTTTAACGGGAATGTGTCATCAGAAAATGACCTATTATTTAAATCACGTTTTTATGTTAAACATATATTTTTAAATATTTTTTGCAAGTTTTAAAAAAATGCTCTATGCCACTATCTTATATTTTTTTTTCAATGTATAAAATCCTGCAGTTTTTACACTGGCTACTATGTCTAAAATATATCTTTAACTTTTGAGGGCAGCTACAGCCAGGTCCATAAATATTGGGACATTGACACAATTCTAACATTTTTGGCTCTATACACCACCACAATGGATTTGGAATTAAACAAACAAATGTCCTTTAACGTCAGATTGTCAGCTTTAATTTGAGGGTATTTACATCCAAATCAGGTGAACGGTGCAGGAATTACAACAGTTTGCATATGTGCCTCCCACTTGTTAAGGGACCAAAAGTAATAGGACAGAATAATAATCATAAATCAAACTTTCACTATTTATAACTTGGTTACAAATCCTTTGCAGTCTATTACAGCCTGAAGTCTGGAACGCATAGACATCACCAGACGCTGGGTTTCATCCCTGGTGATGCTCTGCCAGGCCTCTACTGCAACTGTCTTCAGTTCCTGCTTGTTCTTGGGATATTTTCCCTTCAGTTTTGTCTTCAGCAAGTGAAATGCATGCTCAATCGGATTCAGGTCAGGTGATTGACTTGGCCATTGCATAACATTCCACTTCTTTCCCTTAAAAACTCTTTGGTTGCTTTTGCAGTATTCTTTGGATCATTGTCCATCTGCACTGTGAAGCGCCATCCAATAAATTCTGAAGCATTTGGCTGAATATGAGCAGATAATATTGCCCGAAACAATTCAGAATTTATCCTGCTGCTTTTGTCAGCAGTCACATCATCAATAAATACAAGAGAACCAGTTCCATTGGCAGCTATACATGCCCGCGCCATGACACTACCACCACCATGCTTCATTGATGAGGTGGTTTGCTTAGGATCACGAGCAGTTCTTTTCCTTCTCCATACTCTTCTCTTCCCATCACTCTGGTACAAGTGGATCTTGGTCTCATCTGTCCATAGGATGTTGTTCCAGAACTGTGAAGGCTTTATTAGATGTCGTTTGGCAAACGTTTGGCAAACTGCCTTCCTGTTTGAGGCTCACCAATTGTTTATATCTTGTTGACTTTAACACACATACACCTACCTCCCGGAGAGTGTTCTTGATCTGGTCAACTGTTGTGAAGGGTGTTTTCTTCACCAGGGAAAGAATTCTTCGGTTATCCACCACAGTTGTTTTCTGTGGTCTTCCGGGTCTTTTGGTGTTGCTGGCTGTTCCTTCTTTTTAAGAATGTTCCAAACAGTTGTTTTGGCCATGCCTAATGTTTTTGCTATCTCTCTGATGGGTTTGTTGTGTTTTTTCAGCCTAATTATGGCTTGCTTCACTGATAGTGACAGCTCTTTGGATTTCATCTTGAGAGTTGACAGCAATAGATTCCAAATGCAAATAGCACACTTGAAATGAACTCTGGACCTTTTATCTGCTGATTTTAATTGGGATAATGAAGGAATAACACACACCTGGCCATGGAACAGCATAGAAGCCAATTGTCCTATTACTTTTGGCCCCTTAACAAGTGGGAGGCACATATGCAAACTGTTGTAATTCCTACACAATTCACCTGATTTAGATGTAACCGTCAAATTAAAGCTGACAGTCTGCAGTTAAAGCACATCTTGTTCATTTCATTTCAAATCCAATGTGGTGGTGTATAGAGCCCAAAATTTTAGAAGTGTGTCTATGTCCCAATATTTATGGACCTGACTGTACAACATGGGTCATAGACAATGGACAGGAGGAGACCCATTGACTTACATGGAAGAGTTTTCTAGGCATACTCAGTGATCAGGGGTGTACATAGACATCATTGGGCCCCATAGCAAGAATATAAATTTGGCCCCCCATGTCCTGCCCTTGGCTCCTCCCACTACTCCCCCATAACCCCATTTGACTGGCTTCTCCCTGTCCCATTTTTCATAAAAAAAAAAAAAAGTACCATTCAATCTTCTCAACCACCAACAAACCACTCATTCACATGCAAGTCTGAATTCTTATCGGCAGACTTCCCTTATCCATCATGGGCTACTACAAACTTACAACCCCCCTTCCCCCCCAAGAAACTGTGTCTACAATCCTATCAGCCCCCCATGAACTGCACTGCGGCTGCAGTCTTATGAGCCACACAGTGGTCAAAGTGACCTCCTGCGCTGGGTCTCGCGTGATCACGTAATCGCGCAAGACCCGGCGAAAGAGCAGTGATGTCATCGGGACTGCCTGCGCCTTGACGTGGCAACAGGTCGTTGTCTGCATCGTAGAAGGCGGGGGAATGGGAGTGAAGTCTGTTTTTTTCCCCCCCTAAACCAATGGCCTAATGGGGGACCAAGGAAGGGATTAAGGAACATCATATATACCTGGCATTACAGTGGTGGGGGTTGGGAGAGCATTACATACTGGCACTAAGGTGGGGGGAGCATTGTTTACTGGCATTGGGGAGCATTATATACTGGCACTAGGCTGGGGGGTACATTATATACTGGCACTAAAATGGGGAGGAGAATTATATACTGGCTGTATGGGGGAGCATTATATATGGCACAACAGGGATATGGAGGGGCATTTTATGTACTGGCACACTGTGTGGGGCGGAAGAGAATTATATACTAGCAGAACAGGGGGTATATGTACAGTATATATAGGGAATTGTACCCGGCATCAGAGGAGTGCTGCTGTACATTTTTTCATATATATATATATATATATATATATACACATATATATATATATATATATATATATATATATTTAGAGAGAGAGAGAGAGAGAGAGAGAGAGAAAAAAAACACATGAAAAAGGTGCCAAAAAGAGCAGGGGGTGAGATTTAAAAGTCCCCCCCTCAGGTATGTTTATCACTACAATAATGTGGAATAGAAATTCAAGTTTACTTACATAAGTTTTATGAAAAGCGATCTGCAGTGCTTGAAACAGATTGCTAAACCTGCTGGTAGAATACCGTCGCTGTCACAGAGAGTAAGGAGATCATACATATATACAGGACACTTATTAGGACATATAATGATATTTCCCTAATAACTGATGGCAATGTCTCTACCTGTATTGATGGACGATCGTTCAGTAATGTAGTCCTGTTATTCCAAGCAGCGCTGTACAGATCTTACAGAGCACTTCTGTCTCTACTCACACTTCGCGCGCTGCTCCGGCCGGTAGCTAACGCACGCATGGAGGAGCCTGCAGGGATGAGTCCAGGAGCGTCTTCGTGTGACGTCACAACTTTGCTCTGGGTGCCTCCAAGGGACAATTTTCCACTCAATGTGTTTCGGAACCTACGGGTTCCTTCGTCGGGGATGATTCATGTTGCAAGTCCTGTGGATTAAATAGGCTTCCTGTTCCCATAGTGATTCCTGCCGTGTTTACTCTGAATAATAGGGACATTCCACCACTTACTGTGGATCATCCTAACCAGTTATTACATAGGATCTGCATCTTCTAGCTAGAATTATTATTTAAATGCAAATAATTCAATCTCCTGATTTAGACCCTTTGGCGCTAGGCTATTTAATCTAAAAATCCACTTGCTTTCGCAGCGTGACATTTTCTGAATATAATTCCCGCCCCTCACATCCACTTTAACCCTTTCAATGCCGCCAAACAGTGAGCCTGCAAAGGAACTACCATGACATTCTGTATAATGCTTAGACAATGGGTGTCCATCAAATTTTTGGTTGATGTTATTAATATGTTCGTTTATTTTAATCCTCATCTGGCGTTTAGGCCTACCCACATAGATTTTCTGGCAGGGGCATTTAATAAAATATATTACCGCCTTTGTGTCACAAGTGATGTAATTTCTGATTGTATAAGTGGTTAGATCATCTCCTATCTCCAGGACGGGATTATACTGATTGGTCACCCTACAATTTTTGCACATTTTACAGGGGAAAAAAATCTGTCTTCATTCCATTTTTCTTAGTATTATTTTTTCTTTCATTCTGAGCGGTTTTGACAGATGGAGTTATCAGATTGGCTAAATTCTGAGCTTTTCTAAAAATGAAGGTTGGTACTTTCGGGATTCTTTCACCTAAGAATTTATCCTGTTTTAGGATATCCCAGTGCCTCCTAACAATCCGTTTGAGGGCCCTATCTCCTTCACTGTATCTAGTTATAAATGGAACTTTAAACAAGGTATTATTTTCATTTTATTTTGTATTTATATTCTTTACTTCCTCACTCATTTCTTTTGTTGCTGGGGGTTCTTGTTCTTAATTCGTTTATTTTTTAGTAGTTCAATACGATCTCTTTTTTACTTCCTCCACAGTCGGTTCTAGGTCAATCAATTTATAACCTTTTTAAAAAAAAAATCTATTTAGCTCTGCTGTTTCCTCTTCAAAATGTGCCATACTGCTGCAGTTTCTGCGAGTCCTGATATACTGGCTCCTGGGAATATTTGTCAGCCAGGTTGACAAATGGCAGCTTTCCAACGGTATAAAACGATTACAATCTGTGGGTTTATGAAATGTTCTCGTTTGTATTTGGCCATTCTCTATAAAGATTGTTAGGTCCAAAAATGTAATCTTTTGCTGACTCCAGGTAGATGTAAATTGTAAATAAAATTCATTTTTATTTAAATTATCTAAAAATGTATTCAAACAGAATTCCCCTCCCTTCCAAATAAAAACCACATCATCAATGAATCTTTTCCAGAGGACTAGATCCCCACCGAGCTTGCCCATAGGGTAGATGGTAGACTCCTCCAACCTCCCCACATAGAGGTTTGCGAAACTCGAGTCCCCATTGTGGTCCCCCACGTGTGGAGGTAAAATTTATTTTCATACTTAAAATAGTTATGAGTTAAAATAAAAGTAATACATTGCCCTATGAAATACACCTGTTCATCAGGTATATTTCCATTCTTTCTTAAATATTCTGTTGCCTCCCTGCCTTTCGTGTTTTCTATGATGGTATACAGCGAGGTGACGTCCAAAGTGCCCAAAATATAATTGTCATGACATTCGATTTTGTTTAATAATTGGTAATAAGTGGTAGAATGTCCCTATTAATCCGAGTAAACACTGCAGGAATCACTATGGGAAGAGGAAGCTTATTTAATCCACAGGACTTGTAACATGAATCATCCCTGACAAAGGAACCCGTAGGTTCAGAAACGCTTTGGGTGGAAAATCGTCCTTTGGAGGCACCCAGAGCGAAGTTGTGATGTCAATACAAAGACGCTCCTGGACTGATCCCTGCAGGCTGCTCCACGCGTGCGCTAGCTACCGGCCGGAGCAGAGCCCGAAGTGTGAGTAGAGCCAGAAGCGCTCTGTAAGATCTGTACAGCGCTGCTTGGAATAAGGGGACTACATTACTGAATGATCGTCCATTAATACAGGTAGAGACATTGCCATCAGTTATTAGGGAAATATCATTATATGTCCTAATTAGTGTCCTGTATATATGTATGATCTCCTTACTCTCTCTGTGTCAGCGCCAGTATTCTACCAGCAGGTTTAGCAATCAGATACTTACTATTGGTGAGATTAGGCTGGACACTCACCCTCAATATCAGGCAGCAGCAATTCTGGTGGACACATCAGTTACAGAGAGCACCTTACGACAGCGCAAGTGTCACTTACTTCACTATTTTAGTTGTTACTATTCATGTTGTCCGCCTAGACACATTGTACCACACCGTGACAACTTCGAATACTTTTACAGTACTCTTATCATTTGAAGGCAAAGCAAGTTGACACCTTTTATCATTTTGTGTAGTGTATTGCAACAGCACTCCTCTCAAACAACTCTCACAATGGTTATATTAAAAAGAGGTTTAACCAGGAAAGAATAATTGTAATAAGGATCTATTGTCAAATTTATCACACTGTCTGCCGAGACGCAGTGCAGTACACTGACAGCGCTTCTATCGAACTATTATTGGAATATTCAGACTAAGGAGAAGTTGAAAATAATCAACAATTAGGAGCTGTGGACACTATCTGTCACTCTGTCTGCCAATATACAGTGCAGTACACCAATAACCACAGTAACATCTAGACTCTAGCTAAGTAGCATTAGAGGTAAAATAAAGAACCATTCAGAAATGTCTAAAAAGTGGGTAATATCAGGCATAAAGAATATTTTAAATAGCCCTTTAATAGTTCGATAGGTTGTTTTAGTGATCCGGCATAATAAGTGAACTATGGGAGGACCACAGAGAACGGATTTAATTTGTTCAGTCATTGTTTCAGCTAAAATCTACCCCTGGACCGCCAGAACTACCTGAGAGTAAAAGTAGGGAAATAATATTGAACATCAAGAATTTAGAAAGATTACTAATCACTGAAATTAGGTATTTATGGAGGTAGCTACACTAGAGGTATACCCAAAGAAATATATGGTGCCCAAAGGTTTAAAGGTCACCAAGACTCTGACAGGTGATTTAGGAGATCAAGAGACACTGAAAGAGTGGGATGATTTATTCCATGAATTTTCTAAAAATGCAGTACTATTTATAATAGAAAAAAGGAAGAAAGGTCTAATGAGAACTAATTATGAAATAATGAAACTCTTTGAGTCAATAAGGCCATATAAATATCATTCAGAGGTCATCAAAATCTCAAATTCCATTAAAATGAGAATTAGAAAGAAAGAGGATGAAATTATCAGTAGGAAGATAAAGAAGTTTGAGAGAGACGCAATCTCAATAAACAATATGCAGGAAATAGAACAGAGAAACCATTCAGTGGCTGATACATCTTGTTATGACACAATAGATGACACAGTGTGAAGAAAGAGAAACCTTTTGGGAAAATATATCAGTGCATGATGTTCGTTTAGAGGATCTACCGTAGGAAGGTAGTATTAATAGTGACACAAATCCTCTACCAATATCACCAGTAGTATGCATTCAGCGAAAGGAATAAATGGTTCAATAATTACGGAAAATAGGTATGACACATTAAATTCACTGGATGACAAGGGAGAAGGTGAAGTGCTGATTAATGAGAACAATCAGCCAGTACAGGGGGGAGCCACGTACCTGGGGGACCTGAATAAGGAAACAAGTATTAAAGAAACAACAAATACTAGTTATAGTGCCATGGTAAAGAAAAATGCTGTAACAAAAAAGTATGTAGGACCCAAACACCCATCCACTAGTACGAATATCAAGAGGAAGATGGTAAAGAAGGATTTTTTCCAAGTAAAACCCTCTACAAAAAGAAAACAAAAAACAAAGAGGAAGACGGGGGAAAGGACTAACAAAGAAGAAAAACAACAATAAAAAAACTGAAGGGATTTTTAATTTAAGCAAATATATATTGAAGAACGATGAATTGAGATTACTAGAAAAAGGTCTGAAATTTGCCCCCACATCTAGATTCTGTCCTTTCGATGCCTTTATTGGTATAAATAAAAACAAAAAAAGGACCACAAAATATATCAAAAAAGAGAAAAGGCAGCTATTAAGACATTACAGATAAATAATCAAATTGTCAAAGGACCAGCTCACAAAGGGGGGGGGGGGGATTGTAATCCTTGCCCAGGAGGCCTATCACAAAGAAGCCCTGAGACTACTGATGTATCAGAAAACATATAAAAAAATACACTTAAACCCCACAGAAGCATACAAAAGGAGACTGAATCTACTAGTAAGGAAATGAAAATTGAAGGGCATTCTTTCTAGTGAGGAGGCATTATTATTTATTAACAACCAGTGCCCTAGGATACTAATGTTCTCTTATTTACCTAAAATCCACAAGTGTCAATCCAATCCCCCGGGAAGACCCATAGTCTCAGGAATTGAAGGCCTGACTTAAAATCTTTCTAAATATATTGATATCCTACTGCAGAAACATGTACAGGAATTACCAGCATACATAAAGGATACTAAACATATCTTACAAGTATTAAACAAAATCGAATAGCATGACAATTATATCTTGGGCACTTTGGACGTCACCTCGCTGTATACCATCATAGAAAACACGAAAGGCAGGGAGGCAACAGAATATTTAAGGAGGAATGGAAATATACCTGATGAACAGGTGGATTTCATAGGGCAATGTATTACTTTTATTTTAACGCATAACTATTTTAAGTATGATTTTTTTTTTTACCTCCAAATGCGGGGGAACGCAATGGGGACTCAATTCGCACCGAGTTTCGCAAATATGTATGTGGGGAGGTGTGAGGAGTCTACCATCTACCCTACGGGCGAGCTCGGTGCGGATCTAGTCCTCTGGAAAAGATTCATTGATGATGTGGTTTTTATTTGGAAGGGAGGGAAATCCCGTTTGAATCTATTTTTAGATAATTTAAATAAAAATGAATTTTATTTGCAATTTACATCAACCTGGAGTCAGCAACAGATTACATTTTTTTGGACCTAACAATCTTTATAGAGAATGGCCAAATACAAGCGAGAACATTTCATAAACCCACAGATTGCAATAGTTTTATACCGTTGGAAAGCTGCCATTTGTCAACCTGGCTGACAAATATTCCCAGGAGCCAGTATATCAGGACTCGCAGAAACTGCAGCAGTATGGCACATTTTGAGGAGGAAACAGCAGAGCTAAATAGAAAATTTATTGAAAAAGGTTAAAAATTGATTGGCCTAGAACCGACTGTAGAGGAAGTAAAAAAGAGAGATCGTATTGAACTACTAAAAAAACAACTAATTAATAATGAACAAGAACCCCCAGCATCAAAAGAAATGAGTGAGGGACTAAAGAATAAAAATAAAAATAATAATACCTCGCTTAAGGCCTCATGCACACGGCCGTGTTCCAGTAATACACTAGTATAGTATATTACTGTACGGCAGCGGCTGCATGAAGCGCACGGCGTCATAGCAACCAATGACGTCGTGCGCTCATGCTATCAGTAGAAATCCCGGCTGGGTTTCCACGGTCCGCTCTCGGCCACGGAACACGGCCGTGTGCATGAGGCCTAAAGTTCCATTTATAACTAGATACAGTGAAGGAGATAGGGCCCTCAAACGGATTGTTAGGAGGCACTGGGATATCCTAAAACAGGATAAATTGATAGGTGAAAGAATCCCGAAAGTACCAACCTTCATTTTTAGAAAAGCTCAAAATTTAGCCAATCTGATAACTCCATCTGTCAAAACCGCTCAGAATGAAAGAAAAATTAATACTAA
This sequence comes from Bufo gargarizans, assembly GCF_014858855.1. Lineage (NCBI taxonomy): Eukaryota > Metazoa > Chordata > Amphibia > Anura > Bufonidae > Bufo > Bufo gargarizans. Next base: position 148,880,216 of record NC_058086.1, on the reverse strand, counting down.
GAAAAATGGAATGAAGACAGGTTTTTTCCCCCTGTAAAATGTGCAAAAATTGTAGGGTGACCAATCAGTATAATCCCGTCCTGGAGATAGGAGATGATCTAACCACTTATACAATCAGAAATTACATCACTTGTGACACAAAGGGGGTAATATATTTTAATGCCCCTGCCAGAAAATCTATGTAGGTAGGACTAAACGCCAGATGAGGATTAGAATTAACGAACATATTAATAACATCAACAAAAAATTTGATGGACACCCATTTTATACAGAATGTCATGGTAGTTCCTTTGCAGGCTCACTGTTTGGCGGCATTGAAAGGGTTAAAATGGATGTGAGGGATGGGAATTATATTCAGCAAATGTCACGCTGCGAAAGAAAGTGGATTTTTAGATTAAATAGCCTAGCGCCAAAGGGTCTAAATCAGGAGATTGAATTATTTGCATTTAAATAATAATTCTAGCTAGAAGATGCAGATCCTATGTAATAACTGGCTAAGATGATCCACAGTAAGTGGTGGAATGTCCCTATTATTCAGAGTAAACACGGCAGGAATCACTATGGGAACAGGAAGCCTATTTAATCCACAGGACTTGTAACATGAATCATCCCTGACAAAGGAACCCGTAGGTTCAGAAACGCGTTGGGTGGAAAATTGTCCTTTGGAGGCACCCAGAGCGAAGTTGTGACGTCACACGAAGACGCTCCTGGACTCATCCCTGCAGGCTCCTCCATGCGTGCGCTAGCTACCTGCCGGAGCAGCGCACAAAGTGTGAGTAGAGCCAGAAGCGCTCTGTAAGGCCTCTTTCACACTTGCGTTGTCCGGATCCGGCGTGTACTCCACTTGCTGGAATTACACGCCGGATCCGGAAAAACGCAAGTGTACTGAAAGCATTTGAATGCTTTCAGTGTTACTATGGCACCCAGGATGCTATTAAAGTCCTGGTTGCCATAGTAGGAGCGGGGAGCAGGGGAGCGGTATACTTACAGTCCGCGCGGCTCCCGGGGAGCTCCAGAATGACGTCAGAGCGCCCCATGCGCATGGATGATGTTCCCATGCGATCACGTGATCCATGCGCTTGGGGCGCCCTGACGTCACTCTGGAGAGCCCCGGGAACCGCACGGATGGTAAGTATGCTGCTCCCCCGCTCCCCGCTACACTTTACCATGGCTGCCAGGACTTTAGCGTCCCAGCAGCCATGGTAACCATTGAGAAAAAGCTAAACGTCGCATCCGGCAATGCGCCGAAACGACGTTTAGCTTAAGGCCGGATCCGGATCAATGCCTTTCAATGGGCATTCATTCCGGATCCGGCCTTGCGGCAAGTCTTCAGGATTTTTGGTCGGAGCAAAAAGCGCAGCATGCTGCGGTATTTTCTCCGGCCAAAAAACGTTCCGTTCCGGAATTGAAGACATCCTGATGCATCCTGAACGGATTTCACTCCATTCAGAATGCATTAGGATAAAACTGATCAGGATTCTTCCGGCATAGAGCCCCGATGACGGAACTCTATGCCGGAAGAAAAGAACGCAGGTGTGAAAGAGCCCTAAGATCTGTGCAGCGCTGGTTAGAATAACAGGACTACATTACTGAACGATCGTCCATCAATACAGGTAGAGACATTGCCATCAGTTATTAGGGAAATATCATTATATGGTATAAATAATATAACAAAAACAAAGACAGGTGCACTCTGCGGTCTTACTAAGCCCTCAAACTGGTGTTAAAATTGAGAGATTTGCCAACATGTCCTACATGAGGACATGTCTGAGCCCGAGCACCGCGCCAAGGTTTCTCAAGTAGCTCGGGACCTAACGCTAAACCCAGGACCGTCTTTAATATTGATTGGACCCTGGGCAAAAATTTACTTGGGCCCCCTGGATCCCGCCTTACCACACCTTAGCAGGCAATCACGCCCTCCACCACAACACACACAAAAAAAATCCACACACCTGGTAGAGTACAGTGAATGACTGTAAATACTTCCGGTTCTAAAGACTCCAGCGGCTCAGAATCAGTGCTCTGGGCTCAGGCTGGAAGTGGGCACCGCTCTGCAGGAAGGAGACCAGGGCTCGGCTCACCCTAGTGTTACACAGTATACAGCCCCCACACAGTATACAGTCACACACAGTATACAGCCCCACACAGTATACAGCCCCCCACAGTATACAGCCCCCCACAGTATACAGTCCACCACACAGTATACAGCCCCCACACAGTATACAGTCCCACACAGTATACAGCCCACCACACAGTATACAGCCCACCACACAGTATACAGACCCACACAGTATACAGCCCCCCACAGTATACAGCACCCCACTATACAGTAGTTTACAGTATATTAACATAACAGCCCCTGTCACCTTTTTCTGATGTAATCTTCACACAAAAAAGCTCCACAGTTAACTTCTGCAACACTCCTGATAGGACCTGTGATGACTTCATAGCCATGTGACCAGTAATTGCTAGGTTACTGGTCACAAGGTGATGATGTCATTAAGGTCCTAAATCACAACTTTAACACAGTACGATCATGTTGCCTGGACTCCTGGTAGAGCTGACAGCCTGACACCCGGGGCAGTGGCTAGCAGGGCTCAATAGGCAGCTGCCTTGGGCCCCCCAGGAGCAACTGGGCCTGGGGCAGCTGCCCTTTTTTCCCCTTGGTAAAGACGGCCCTGGCTAAACCTACCTGGGCCGTATGGGCAATACCAGGAGCCAGTGGACGAATTACAGGAGCGCAAGGTCCGGCTCAAAGCAATCTCCCAGTAATCTTCAGCATGTGACCATGCATACAATGGGAGGAGGCAGAGAGCTCTGAGCCCCACCCAAGACTGGCTGATATAGCCCGGGCCTCACATGTGCACCAGAATGCTGCCTGTAGATGGAAATAAAGGCGCATTCAGACTAGGAGTTTATATGTCCTAATAAGTGTCCTGTATATATGTATGATCTCCTTACTCTCTCTGTGCCAGCGCCAGTATTCTACCAGCAGGTTTAGCAATCAGATACTTACTATTGGGGCGATTAGGCTGGACACTCACCCTCAGTATCAGGCAGCGGCAATTCTGGTGGACACATCAGTTACAGAGAGCACCTTACGGCAGCGCAAGTGTCACTTACTTCACAATTTTAGTGCCTAAAACATGCGGTCATGTGGTGAGTCACATGACCGAGCCATATGACCCGATGCCTGATTAAGGCTCCATTCACCCCTCCTCTAAATGGGTCCGTATCCATTCCGCAATTTTGCGGAACGGGTGCAGAACCATTCATTTTCTATGGGGACGGAATGGATGCGGACAGCACACAGTGTTCTGTCTGCATCCACATTTGCGGAGAGCGGCCCCGATCTTCAGGTCCGCAGCTCCGCAAAAGATAGAACATGTCCTATTCTTGTCCGCAGCTACGGACAAGAATAGGCATTTCTATAAGGGGGCCCGGCCGGTGTGTTGCGGATCCGCAATTTGCGGGTCCACAACACATCACGGATGTGTGAATAGAGCCTAAGGCTACATTCACACAACCGTAGTGTTTTGTGGTCCACAGTTTGCAGATCCGCAAAACACGGATACTGGCCCGTGTGCGCTCCACAATCTGGTTACCGCACATGGCTGGCAATTGCGGACAAGAATAGGACATGCTCTATCTTTTTTGCAGGGGCTGTGGAACGGAACAACGGATGCGGACAGCACAAGGTGTGCTATTTGCATCTTTTGCGGGCCTCATTTAAATGAATGGGTCCGCACCCGTTCCACAAAATTGTGGAACGGATGTGGACCCATTCATACGGTCATGAGAGCATCAGAGCTTTACCTGCCTGGCAGCCAAAATATTGGTTTGGGTGGCCCTCTATGCATCGACTCACCAGGAAATGTAGTTGTCTCTAATGGCAGTCCGCCCATGGCAAGACACCAGTGTTGACCACTGAGCCACCACGCTTGAATGAGGAGCTGGGAGTGCTCCTCCTTATGTGTGGTTTTTCATTTTTATCAGGACCTCCGTAGGAAGGTCTTATAGCTATTGCATAGGTTGCTGTGACAAAGGTTGTCTGTTTTGGTCAGGGCAGAATTATCAGATATCATTTGCATATCTCAGAGAAAGCTTTAATACGTAATACTCTTAAACCATAATGGAAATTACACGTCACCCCCCTCCCCTGCGTACCATCATCGCCGTTTAGATGATGAATGGTTGATCCAACAATATGAGAGCTCCACTTCCAGGAAATACAAACTTAATGTCACAAGTGCGATGACAATTAGCGGGATTGAGGGGCCGCTGCTCTTATACACAATCCCCATTCTAATGCAATGTGTTCCAGTCTGATGTTACATAAACAGAGCGTTTCTAACCAGTCTTAAGTGTTAAATCGCTGCTTAAACAAGAGGTGACAGAAAACAGATTCAGCTGATGCAAGTACAGTATGTCTGCGGTCAGTTTGTCACCATTAGGACTGGTTCACATCTGCGTTGGAGGATCAGTTTGTTTACAGGACTTCTTTCTTTCCTGAAAATAAACCAAATGGACCTCATGATAGTGAATGGGATCTGTTTTGCAATCTTGGGGTCAGTTATGTGCTAAATTCTTTGTTATTTTCGATGTACTGTTCCTCTAATAGAGAAGAACAACTGACATAAATAGCAGAGGTGTGAACTGACCCTTATTCATAGTTATATACCAATGATGGCAAACCTTTTACAGACCAAGTGTCCAAACTGCAACCCAAAACCCACTTATTTATCGCCAACACTGCAAATTACCATGAATACTGAGGTTTTAGTTTAGAGAAAATAATTAATGGTACTTTAGAGCAGCCCTGTCACACAAGCCTCACCAGCCCACCAACATAATATGGCTACACAGAGATTTGGGCTGCGACGATGATCTATGTATTATACTGCCCTGTATATGGATTCCATATACAGGGCAGTATAATACATAGCTCATAGTCTCCTTACATACATCCTGCATATACAGGGCAGTATAATACATAGCTCATCACCTCTCTACATACATCCTCCATATACAGGGCAGTATAATACATAGCTCATCACCTCTCTACATAAATCCTCCATATACAGGGCAGTATAATACTTAGCTCATCACCTCCTTACATACATCCTGCATATACAGGGCAGCATAAAACATAGCTCATCACCTCCTTTACATACATCCTCCATATACTGGGCAGCGCAGCAGAGTGTCCGACGTGCTGACTTCAGCACTCCTTCCTGCACACAGCAATGTTGCCGACAGATCGCACAAAGCTAGTGGAGGCCAGATGTGCTGCCAGCCTGGACGCGTCGCCATGCCTCATATTTACAAAATGGACTGGGTGGCCCCCAGATTGCTAGTCTAGGCCTGCCTATAATTCGTCCCTGTGCGTATGTCCACAGAAGAGGGCTCTGAGTGTCCCATCTGAAGCACATGCTATAGGTTCGCCACCACTGTTATATATGGTTATATACTGTAAATGCTTATACTATGACAGACATATCTATTTGATTCATGTACTTATTCAATGTTAATGTCTACTTCCAGTTTCAGAAAACTTTTGACATGACATTGTCACGGTGGGGAGTGGGGAAAACTCCCCACCGTACAATGTCACCAAATACTAGGCCATAGGCAGGAAAAAGGGAGCTGGTCACCTGTTAAAGCTTGCCTAAAGCAGCCCTAGTCTCCTGGCTGTATGAGCCACCTTCAACCACAAACCTAGAAGTCTAGGAATCCCTGCATCACCCTCAACATTGTGACAGGGCAGAGTCCTCCTGTTCATCCAACACCACAGATGAAAGGCATCTCCAAAGGCCCAGTAGCGGACAGGGAGAAAGACAATGCAGCAACTGCATAGCAGGTAAGTACACAGAGTAACAACCAACACTTACCTACCGCAGCAGAGATGGAGAAACGACACCAGACTCTACCCGGACCTCCATACGAACACCAGATGCACGGAAGCTCCAGGCAGGACAGCACACTGTCTTGTAGAGTAGTTCCCCCTCCGGGGAACCAGCCCCCTCATAGAGGAAACACACATCAAGGGAAACATCTTGCACAGATGCAGTGACAAACACCAACAACTTCCCAGACATGCAACAACAAACAAGACGTACAACAAACCCCCAACTCAAACCCACACCATAAACAACACACCAGGAGAGGAAGGAAGACATGGAGGAAACACACAGTATGACATTGCCGATGACATTGCTAAGAACATCGATGTCAAACTTGGATGGCCCTCACATCTCATCGATGCACAGAGCAAGCATCTCACATCCAAGGCTGACAAACCAAACTGATCTCAGTCTCCAAGCCAGAGTATATAAGAAGACCTGAGACCGTACCCAACTCACCAATTTGCTCCAGCCAGTGAATTAACCCCACACACACCACACAGCAAGGAGACACTAATTAAAGGGGAATTGCACATACAAGCAAAAGGCAACAGGTTGCTGCAGCATGCGTGGCCAGCAAGTCACGGCACACACAGCAAAATCTGTGACACTGCCACAACATGCCGAAACAGCAACATGTTGCCATCGGCAACAGCAAGCGTGGCAACAGTGTCACGGCGTACTCCATAGGCCGTGACAGACATATTGTTAGCACTAAACCCTTAGCACAATCAACCATCAGCAAGAGCGTAATGATGAATTCAGGTTGAATTTCAAAAATGCTCTGGAGGCAATTCCTCTTTGTCTCATGCATTTATAGTAAAACTATTATTGGTTGGTTACAATACAGTGTATCATTTTCATAGTCACACAAATGGATAAATACATTACAGAGATAAGCAACTTACATGACTGTGTCTAACACGTATGCCTGGAAAACTATGGGAATAAATCCAGTATGAGATAAAGATGGAAACATAATTAGACATCTCAAACATACACATTAAAATAGATACATAAATTGGATTTAGGTAAGCTTAGGAAAAAATTTGCAGTACTGCCGAGGCGCTAAAATAAAATTACACTTTATTTTAGTACAAACAAAATGATTGGGTCTTAGTTTAGCTACGTGTTTCACAGATGCTCTGTCGGCTTCTTCAGGCTGAGAAAGTTTGATTCAGAACCAAATCGGTTCGGGACGAACCGAAGTTGCTCCAATTCCCGTGAAAGTTGGCATATAATATAACCCCCTCTAGCTCCAAGGACCCGTTTTTTTTTTAAAATCTTTTTTTTAGGAAAAGCTGTTATCTTTTATTGTTTATTATTTATACTTTTTTTTTTCCTTTCCCCTGCACCCTCCCTAAGCTATGAAACACAATGAAGGGGTGTGGAGTAAATGGGGTCCACCGTTTTCGATACCCCCTGGTGCAATAACACGATCTCAAGTGGTTTTAGACAGTTCTTTTTTTATTATTTGAATATAGATGACAACGCTTTTCGGAGTTGAAAAACATTCCCTTTTCAAGTCTAAAAAATAGTAATACAATTCCATAGAAATAAAAATAAGACAAAATATAATTATATAATAATGCTAATAGGAATGAAATAAAATTAAAAAATATAATAATAATGACAGTAATAATAATAATGTCAGGTTCACATGGATCTAAATATATATATATACAGTACAGACCAAACGTTTGGACACACCTTCTCATTCAAAGAGTTTTCTTTATTTTCATGACTATGAAAATTGTAGATTCACAACGAAGGCATCAAAACTATGAATTAACACATGTGGAATTATATACATAACAAAAAAGTGTGAAACAACTGAAAATGTCATATTCTAGGTTCTTCAAAGTAGCCACCTTTTGCTTTGATTACTGCTTTGCACACTCTTGGCATTCTCTTGACGAGCTTCAAGAGGTAGAAGAGTTAACCCCATACGTCTATATACGTGCTATCTGAACATACCCCGTTCAGATAACACGTATATAAACGTTCTGGCAGCTCTTTAATCCAAGTCCTGCAAAGTGCTTGTATTAAAGCTTCTGCCCCTGCACTGCCGCTGTCAGGGACAGTGCAGAGTCCAGTAATGCCGGCAAGGGACCAATAAGAGTGATCCCTTGTCGGGGAGCGCAGCAGTGTAAAAATGCAAGTTTCAGGCCTGATCTGCTCCAAGGATTAGCTGATCTTTGCTCCCAATCTTCGGAATTCAGGCATTAGCTGATCTTTGCTCCCAATCTGTGCCCCCTGGCCTGATCTGAGCCATCATCTGTGCTCTGTATTGTGTCCTGCCGGCCCCTTTCGTACCCTCTGCCCGATTAGCTCCAGCTGCCCATCTGTGCCCCCTGCTTTTAACTTTGCCACCGTGCTCTGCATGTTTAGGCCCCTGACTTTAACTGTTCACTGCCTCCATCTGAGCCCCCCGCCCCTATCTGTGCCCCCTGTTGCGTTCCTCCTGAATGTGATGGCGGAGGCTCAGGAACTGAGCCACCGCCATCAGCAGAGAGTGTCAGCTATATGCTGACACTCTGCTATAACCCCTTAGATGCCTCGGCAGCGGCATCCATGGCGTTAGTAGAGGGAGGGGGCTCCCTCTCTCAACCATCGGGCTGCAGTGCTGCGATGGCAGCAGCTTAATGGTTGCCATGGCAACCGGACATCTTCCGAACGGCGTCCAGTGTTGCCATCAGGAAACCTGATAGTACTATACCTTGCAATGCAAAAGCATTGTAAGTATAGTACAGCCATCAGCCCTATTGGATCTTCAAGATCAAAGTGGAACTTCATTTTAAAAAAAGTGTGAAAATATAAAAAGTAAAGAAAAAAGTACATTCAAAATAAAATAAACAGAGTTTTCACATATCCGCTCATTTATAAGACCTAAAAAAATAAAAATAAAAAATTAATTACACATAACTGGTATCGCAACGTCCGTAATGACCAGATCAATAAAATGATAATGGTACTAATCTCTCATGGTAAACCCTGTGAAAATAAAAATGACTGAAATTGCGTGCTTACTTGCTCGATTTACCTGCATCGCATCTGGCACTGTCCAGTGACGCCCGTGTGAAGGGGGCCTTACAGCTACATTGATCGAAAAATCTAAAAATTATGGGTCTTCGATTTAGTGATGCAAAAAATAAAATGTTTCAGATATTTTATGATATAAAAGTGGTAGAACATAAATAAAGCAATATAAATTTGGTATCAACTCACAGAATAAAATGATCTTATCAAATATACCACATGGGGAACCCCCTAAAAAAAACACTGGCAGAATTACAATATTAGCCGACTTCACCAAATGTTTTAATAAAAATCAATCAAAAAGTCATATGTACTCAAACTACAGCCCATCCTGCAAAAAAATGAGCCCCTACACCGCTCATAAAAAAAAAGCTATGGCCCTTAAAATCTATTTCAGCAAATTTCACGTTAGAAAATGCACATGCCACTCCTTTCCTTTTCAATTCTGCCGTCTGCTCATACAGCAGTTTAGGACCACATATGGGGTGTTGCTGTATTCAGGAGAAAATGGGTAACAAATTATGGGGTGCATTTTCTCCTGTTATCCCTTGTTAAAATGAAAAATTTGAGCTTAAGCACTTTTTCTTGTAAAAAATATAATTTTTCATTTTGACAGCCAAGCGTTTCTAAATATTATAAAACACTTCTGAGGTAAAATTCTTTGAGGGGTGTAGTTTTCTAAATGGAGTCACATTTGGCAGATTTCTTCTGTTGGGGTGCCTCAAATATGACATGACACCCAAAAGCCATTCCACCAAAAGCCATATGTTGCTTATTTCCTTCTGAACCCTGCCCTGTGCCCATATAGCTGTTAACGAACATAAATGGGGTGTTTATGTAAACTCTAGAATCAGCGTAATAAATATTGAAGTTTGTTTTGCTGTTAACCCTTGCTGTGTTATAGGAAACATTGGATTAAAATTTAAAATCTGCACAAAAACTGAAATTTTTAAATTTTACCTTCATTTTCCTCTAATTCTTGTGGAACACCTAAAGGGCTAACATAGTTTGTCAAACCAGTTTTGAGTAATTTGACGGGCATATTTTCTTAAAATGGGGTAATTTATGGATGGTTTCTATTATGTAAGGACTTCAAAGTGACTAGTACTGAAGTGGTCCTTGAAAAAGTTGGTTTTGAAAATGTTATAGAACATTTGAAAAAATGCTTCTTAAATTCTAAGCCTTCTAACGTCCTAAAAAAATAAAATGTAATTTTTTTAAATGGTGCAAAACAAAAAGTAGACATATAGAAAATCTTAAGTAAAAACTCTGAGCTATCTTTTCTTTCCAAATTTTCAGTAAATTTTGGAATTTTTATAATATAAAGGTCAAAGTTATTGTCCCAAATTTACCCCTGACATCAAGTACGAGATTTCACGAGAAACCAGTCTCAGAATGGCTTAGATAAATAAAAGCATTCTAAAGTTATTAGCAAATAAAGTGACACATGTCAGGTTTGCTAAATTAAGCCTAGTCACAAAAGTGGTCTTGAAAGTGTTAAAGTTTGGTCTTGAAAGGGTTAAAGAGGAAATGCCAGATATGATCAGTCTCCCCAGGAAGGTTAAGCATGGCTTTGTGTACCTTTGGAAGGTAGTAAAACAAAGCTCAATTTGGATGATCAACAGTAATGTATTCTCTTTCTTTTTTTCATCAGCATCTGTTGTTTTTCAGCTTCCTCTAGTAGAAGTGTCAGATCTTTAGTGTCCTCTTTCAATGGATTTTCAGTCAAGATAGTAATCTTTATCTTTCAATATTCTATAGGCCTCTACTAAATAATCCACTTTATCTTGTATTGCAATACCTCCTCCTTTGTTCGCATTCCTAATTTTGATAGTTTCATTGGACATAAGATTTTTAAGGGCATCTTTTTCACTTTTACTGAGATTATTGGGAACTGTCAGATTGTTGATGTTTCTTAGATCCTTGGTGACCAGGGTGGAAAAGGTCTTAATATGACTGCCTCTGTGGTGAATGGGATTACATGAAGATTTTGGTTTTAGCCCTGTGTTGATCGCTTTGGGGGTTTTGTCCATAGCGGTTGAGGGATTTCCAGATATATTCTGAGGAGTAACTTGGGGTTTGAGAGCTTTGATCTCAAAATGTCTTTGTAGTGTCAATTTGCGTATAAACGTATTTAGATAAACCCGTTGAATTACCCCGTAGGGCAGAATGAGAGTCCTTTTTTTTATATAAAAGGCTAGCTTGTGCGTTACTGAGTTGATGTGAGGATAAATTAAAGATGTGTACTAGTTATCTTGTTCCTTTTGGGACTTTGGATGTTCGCATCTGGGATCTTGGTTGTATTTGGTCCTATTTTGAGATCTGTTGGTTGTTCTTTTCTCACCCCGTTGTCCTCTCCAAGGCTTTTTCTTCTTTTGAGGCCCTTTGCTTGGGTAGGTCGGAAGAAATATGTTATCATGGTGGTCCCTGATGGTTGGGCATATGCGACTTCAGGGTTCAGGGCCCTTGTCAGGTGTATAAAAAATACTGATTGATGTCCACACAGATCCAGAGGGTTATGAGTACTGTTGTTATGAATCATGATAAGTGAGTCCTTGGAGAGAGCAGAGTTGTCAAATTTGTAGCATGGTGTATTGTTATCCTGTGTTATCCTGTGGCTGAGTATTGTAAGTTGGTTAAAAATGGGGTGTCATGGCTCTGACTCAGCCGAGACAGAGAGACCAAATGTAGTTGGTGGGAAATTGAGATCATCCGCTTGAGGATTTTGGGGATCAAGTGTAGGCGAAATCATTGGGTCGTGACTAGGATCCAGTGCCTGAGTGGGTGTTATGTTTGAGCCATTGCATGGAGCGCCAATGTAAATGGACTGAGAAATTGGTAACTTTAGGATATCAGGTGGTTTGTTATGTGGTTTGGTGGCCATTCTCTGATGCCCATTGATTTTCTCTCATGATGGATTTGGAGTTTTAGGTCTATTACTGGTATAATCAATGTTTCTATTATATGATTTTTTGGTTTGGATAACGTATGAGATGCCTGTGGTTTGTGTGTATGATGACAGTGGGTGTCCTTTGAATAAATGTGTACATGGTTGCAGTTGGGAATGGCTGTATTTGTATTACACCTGGATGACATTAGACGTCTCCCCCCTTTATTCTAATATCCCACACGTTGCGGGTAAAGAAGCAATAAGACATTTTCTTCAACAAAATTCAACAATACCCACCTCACAAGGCCTGTTTGTACTAGAGGCAATAGATTTTATTCTAACCCACAACACCTTCACTTTTGAAAACAAAATATATAAACAAACCGAGGGTACTGCGATGAGTATGCGTTTCGCGCAGAGCTTTGCTAATTTATATATGGGACTCTTCGAAGAACAATATATCTATAACAAGCACCCTTGAACCAATAAGATAATATTGTACAAATGTTATATTGATGACCTATTATTTATCTGTCTCCACACTTAACTGATCACTTATCTCAACATGTCCTGAGATGTGTGTCACGAAATGATATTATATCTAAATTGGATAAATTGCAATACAACGTTTAGACAGCAGGTTGCGCTTTGTGTTACTACCTAAATACCTGAATTTAAGGTAAAGACCTGGTAATGGAATTACAATTGTGAAATGCCATATACTATGATTTATATACACTTGGTGTCAGTATACTGTACTAGTCTAGTATTATATTTATTATATTCAAAATAACACACCAACCACAGTATTATGCAGAGATTATTATATATTTTTAACAGTCCCATTACATGTTACAAATGCACATAATACAATTCAGACACATTGGGTGTCAGTATATACCGTGTGTGATACTCTCTGCTGAGCGGTGTATCTAATCTAATCCTGTGTGATACTGTCTGCTGAGCTGTGTATCTAATCCTATCATGTGTGATACTGTCTGCAGAGTGTGATACTGTCTGCAGAGTGTGATACTGTCTGCTAAGCTGCGTATTTAATCCTATCATTTGTGATACTGTCTACAGAGTCGTGTGTCTAAGCCTATTGTGTGTGATACTGCCTGCTGAGTTGTGTATCTAATCAGTGCAGTTTCTAGGTAAAATTTCTCTCAGGGCGAGTGTCAAAAAAACTCCCCCCCCCCCCCCCCCCAGTGCGTGAGGTACAGTGAGTGAGCGCCGCCGCCCGCACTGCCTGCCTGTGGGGGGACATTATTTTTAATAAGGATCACTATGGACATTATTTAGAATGGAGGATGGGTACATTATTATACTGGGCATGGGCAGGGTAATATAACTCAGCTCAGGACTAGGCCTATCAGACATTATACAGTTATAATGAGTAATGACACCAACAGCAGCCTCCATTCTAAATAATGTCCATAGTGATCCTTATTAAACTTAATGTCCCCCACAGTGACAGTGGCCCCCATTTTCATGTCTCCCACAGTGGCCCCCCCATTGTAATTAATTCCCCCCATTGTAATTAATGCCCCCCCATTGTAATAACCCCCATCCCCCCATTGTAATTAATGCCCCCCCCAGACCATCACTCGCCTCACAGCAGGCATCAGCACTGCTCAGGGGCTCAGGGCGGGCGGTAACAGGCAGGCAGTGCGGCGCTCACTCAGTCACTGTATGTCACGCGCCTGCGCCGCCTAGTGGGAGGAGCAGGCGCGTGACGTCAGTAAGTCTGACCAGGGCCGGTGCAAGGATTTTTGCCGCCCTAGGCAAGATAAAAATTGGCACCCCCGCCCCCCCCATTATCAGATCCGGAATTGCGGACCCGGATCCGCAATTCCGAACCTGAAAAAAAATAGTACATGTCCTATTCTTGTCCCCAATAACGGACAAGAATAGGCATATTCTCTTAGTGCCGGCAACGTGCGGTCCGCAAAATGTAGTATTAATAACTAAACAATTAAATAATACACATATTGCATTGTCTACTTACCACCAGGACAATTAGATGATCTGGTCTCTGGCTGCAGTCTGGCTCTGCGGACTCCCTTGTCACTCTCTTCTCCCCCCCCTCCCTTGTCACTCTCTTCTCCCCCCCCCCCTCCCTTGTCACTCTCTTCTCCCCCCCCCTCCCTTGTCACTCTCTTCTCCCCCCCCTCCCTTGTCACTCTCTTCTCCCCCCCCTCCCTTGTCACTCTCTTCTCCCACTCCCCCCCCCCTCCCTTGTCACTCTCATTCTACTACTCCCCCCCCTCCCTTGTCACTCTCATTCTACTACTCCCCCCCCCTCACTCTCATTCTACTACTCCCCCCCCTCTTGTCACTCTCATTCTACTACTCCCCCCCCCCCTCTTGTCACTCTCATTCTACTACTCCCCCCCCCCTTGTCACTCTCAGTCTCATTCTACTCCCCCCCTCACTCTCATTTCCTCCCCCTTGTCACCTCTAATGTAGCGTGGCCGAGCTCTGTTCGCTCCGCGGTACAGGAGCTTTTGTTTCCTGTACCCGGCTGACAGGAAGTGCTCACTTAGTGTGCACTTCCTTTCAGTCCGGCCGGGTACAAGAAACAAATGCTCCTGTACCCCGGGCCGGACCGAACAGAGCTCGGCCACGCTACACTAATAACTCAGCAGTCTGCAGCGCAGGCAGGCTGCGCAGCACTGAGCCGGCCGCTCAGGAGGCTCAGCATGAGGGGCGCCGCCGGCCGGCCGCCCGATCATTTACCTTCATAACGATTTTTTTTTTTTTTTTTTACTTCAACGGGCGCCCCCTGCTGCTGACAGCGCCCCGGGCGGCCGCCCGTCCCGCCCGCCCCTAGAAACGGCCCTGTATCTAATTATATCATGTGTGATACTGCCTGCTGAGCTGTGTATCTAATCCTACCATGTGTGATACTGTCTGCTGATCTGGGTATCTAATACTACCATGTGTGATACTGTTTATAAAGCTATTATATGTATGTTTATAGAGTGTGATACTGTCTGCTGAGCTGTGTATCTAATCCTATTCTGTGTGATATTGTCTATGAAGCTATTGTATGTATCTGTATAGAGTGTTATACAGATACAGAGATAAAGAGCTCTGTTTTGTGTCCATACTAGACACTCCAGCCACTGCTGAGAAAAGAGAGGTGGGGGAGGTGCTGATGGATTTCAGTCCCTGTATTTCCATGTCTTGTGGATGAGGCCTGATTACAAGTTTAATAAGTTATAGAAGCCCATTCATGTTACTATTGGAAAACATAATGCAAAACATTCTTATTGTCTTGGGTCCCTGAGGCAGTGCTTATTTTTAGAAATAAAATAAAAAATAATATAACAAAAAAGTAGAAAAAATTTACGTTACAATCAGAAGTGCAAAATACAGTTTTGGGACTATGAGTAATTTAACACTTTCCCAACATATTCTAAATTGGGAGGAGCGATGGCATTAGTGTTTGCTCCTCCCAATAGTATGAAGGAGATCGCTACATGTAATAGCAGCGGTCTCCTTCAATAACGAGCAACGCAACGATTCCCAAGTAATAATATCACCATAGTGCCCTCAGTATTTATAATGCCGCCCTTGCAGGTCCCCATGTAGTTCTAATGCCCTCTGCAGTTATAACTTCCCTGTACTGTTCCCTGTATTATAATGCCCCCTGAAGTGTCTGTATATATATATATATATATATATATATATATAAAAATAATAATAACAATAACAAAAAGGGCAGCACTCCAAAAAGTAAAAGATGAAAGAAATCTTGAATTACCCATATGGGACAAGCGACGTTTCGGCTCAATGTGTGAGCCTTTCTCAAGCTTGAGAAAGGCTCACACATTGAGCCGAAACGTCGCTTGTCCCATATGGGTAATTCAAGATTTCTTTCATCTTTTACTTTTTGGAGTGCTGCCCTTTTTGTTATTTTTATCTATCTGGATTGGCTTATATCCACACTGGGCCAGCTGCACCCATATTTTTCCATTGACGGTGCTGCCACTGAACTTTTTTGTTTCTGTGTATATATATATATATATATATATATATTTATTTAATGGCTCGAGTGTTTAATGCTCCTCCATTTCCACCAGTAGTGCCAGTATATAATCCTCTTGCGACCTCCCTCCTCATATTGTGTGCTTTGCCAATAAATATATATTGACCACCCTGTATTGCCAATGGAGAATTCCCCCTGCCAAACATACAAGAATAGGACAGGTTCTATATTCTTGGGGGGCTACAGAACAGCCATTTAGATGCAGGCAGCACATGGTGTTGTCCACATCTCTTTTGCCCCCATTGAAATGAATGGGTTCTCAAAAAATGTGGATCGGATGCAGACCAAAAATATAGTTATGTGAATGCACTAAGGCTAAATACACATAAAGTTTTTGGGATGAGGATTTGAGGCAGACCTGCCTACAGAAATGGATTGGAAAGGAATTATAAATATAGATACGAGGCTCAGCAGGCAGTATCACACATGATAGGATTAGATAGACAGCTCAGCAGAAAGTATCACACCCGACAGGATTAGATACACAGCTTAGCAGACAGTATCCCACATAATGGGATTAGATACACATCTAAGCAGACAGTATCACACATGATAGGATTAGATACACAGCTCAGCAGGCAGTATCACACACACAATAGGCTTAGATACACGACTCTGCAGACAGTATCACACATGATAAATTGTCACCACTTCCAGTTTGGAGATCAGGTAAGAGAGGACACAGCTGTACCTCCATCCACATTATCACAAGTTCTTTTCTATCAGGTAAATGCCACATTTTTGGGGCCTGTACTGGCCTATAGTATTTTTTTTTGCCAGAGACCGCTTAATGTACCTCCAGGCACATAATCACAAGTTCTTTTCTGTCAGGCGAATGCCTAATTTTTAGGGCTTGTACTGGCCTACAGTAAAATTGTTATCCACTGACCACCTAATATACCTCCACCTGCATAATCACTTGTTCTTTTTCTGTCTGGTGAATGTCTAATTTTTGGAGCCTATACTCCACTGGCCTACAGTAAAATTGTTATTCAGTGACCGCCTAATGTACCTTCAGCCACATTATCAATTGTTCTTTTCTGTCAGGTGAATGCCTAATGTTTGGGGCCTGTACTCCACTGGCCTACAGTAAGATTGTTATCTACTGACCGTCTAATAAACCTTCAACCACATAATCACTTTCCACCACAGTCTCTAGACATTTCCTACAAGTCCACAACAAGGACCCCACACAATTCACCATCATTCCCATAGAACCGATTTCAAATACCCACGCTGACTGCTTTCAGAGACTTAGACGCAAAGAGACGCATTGGATATTCAAGCTACAAACCATAGAACCATATGGTCTCAACGAATCTCTTGAAAGCTATTGCTTCTGATACAGGTTTCAATATGTTTTTTTCTCTCCCTTTCCAACTTTCTATCTCAGTCCATTACAATCTATCTCAATCCACTACTTCTCTCCTAAACACAAAAATATATATACCAATAAAAACAAAAATATACATAAATCAACTAACATCACAATATCAGCCATCATCACCAGTTCATGCAGTCATATCATAAACTATCTTTTTACAACATCATTACCATTAGTTCATGCAGCCACATCATAAACCATCAGTTCATGCAGTCATAACATAAACTATCTTTTTACAACATCATTACCATTAGTTCATGCAGCTATATCAGCCATCATCATCAGCTCATGCAGTTTCATCACAGTCCATCTATCTACAATATCAGCCATCATTATCGGTTTATGCAGTTATATCACAATCCATCTTTTTACATCAGTTATCATCATCATTTCATACAACCATATCACAATTCATACTTCCAACCATTACATTCTTAATATGTGTCTTCACCCCTCAAAACATTACATAAATACCTAATCTCTTCATCCTTTCATAACTGACCACCTTCATTTTACCCAGAACATATGGGGCATAATTCTCATTGTGTCAGTATAACCTCAGACCACCATTCACCAGTGACTCTCAGCCCATCGTTTAATACACATTTAAAAACTCTTGATTCAATATACACATAGTAGTCTTCTCACAAACCTCCTCATTCCATTCTTCTGTGGTCTTAAACCCTAATATCACTATTTCATTTCACATCACATTTAATACTAGCGATTACTTCCACCCTAAACGCTCAGAATCCTCTTTGCCTGTATTTACAGCGCTCATTCTTCTTCGCTCAGCATACAGCCGCTCCTCCAGGCTGTCAACCTTTAGTCACCCTCCCCTCCTGGCCCCTTTTTTGAGCCCACTTTTTTTTCTCACACACGCTGAGAATAACGCGCCACCTGCACAAGGAGACATGGGTCCAAGGTAAAAACCTTCATATAGTAACATAGAGTATAAGGTATAAGGTGAAAAAAAGACATTTGTCCATCTAGTTCGGCCTGTTATCCTACAAGTTGATCCAGAGGAAGTAAAAAAAAAAAAACTGTGAGGTAGAAGCCAATTTTCCTCATTTAAGGGGAAAAAAATCCTTCCCGGCTCCATTCAGGCAATCAGATAACTCCCTGGATCAACGACCCCTCTCTAGTAGCTAAAGCCTGTAATATTATTACACTACAGAAATACATCCAGGCCCCTCTTGAATTCCTTTATTGTACTCACCATCACCACCTCCTCAGGCAGAGAGTTCCATAGTCTCACTGCTCTTACCGCAAAGAATCCTCTTCTATGTTTGTGTACAAACCTTCTTTCCTCCAGACGCAGAGGATGTCCCCTCGTCACAGTCACAGTCCTGGGAATAAACAGATGATGGGAGAGATCTCTGTACTGACCCCTGATATATTTATACATAGTAATTAGATCTCCCCTCAGTCACCCCCCATTCCAGGTATTATATTAGTTGCCTCCCTCTGAACCCTCTCCAGCTCTGCTATGTCTGCCTTGTTCTATCCATGTGTGGTCTACCTAGTGATTTGTAAAGTGGTATCATTCATTTAGTTACACTGTTGCAATATAAACATCAGTGCAGCAATACTGTCATTACTACTACAATGTAGTCTCTTTACAAGCACGTCCACATGCAGCACAACATCTGCATTTGTCATCATATGTATTCAGAGATTATTTGATTGCCATGTCCAATATCAATTTTGTTATTTATACTTTGGATCTAGAGACACTTTTGTGTTCATATGCCCCATCATCCAATATATAAAGTTCTGCCATCTACATCCGCATATCAGTACAATCCCATCCCCTAACCCCCTCAGTTCAATCTGAACCTTTCACTATGAATTGCCACCATTTCTTATAATTTATAATTCATTGCACCATCAGATCAACTAGTCATTTTTAATATATTTATTAATCAATTATGATTATTATAGTTTTTAATAGTATTCTTTTAGGCAACATCATTGATTTCTGATGTGTTTTTGAAACATGATTCTATCATCAATTTAAGGACTTAATTTTTTTTTATATATATATCCATTGAACCTGACATCATTATTAGTGCTGTAATTATTATTATATTTTTTATTATTTCATTCCTATTAGCATTATTATATCATTATATTTTGTCTTTGTAACGGATCTCCTAGCACCCCGACCGGGTACCTCCGTCGATAGATGCTCCTAGTGCTTTCCGAGGACTCCAAGCACTCCACTTGACACCGTACGCCCTGCAGACCCCACGAACCGCCGCAGCTTGGTTGGGGTCTCACCGTCCTCCACCCACGCTGGACCTACGACAAGGCTCCAGGCTCCAGTGGGTGAACCTCTCCTACAGCCAGAGAGCAGGAACAGCTCTTACAAGAGCTAGTAGTTATGCCAGGGGAGTATAGCAAATCTTCAGCGTATAGCAATCCCCCAGTTTGATCAGTTATCCAAACACCAGTCTCAGCATGATGAAGGATAAAACAGGAACACTTTATTGAGGGCTACCCGCCCGTATTTATGCAGGTCCCCATCTGGTGGCCACGCCCTTAGGGGACCAGAATGGAGACTGCGACACAGGACAGATATGCAGAAATTCAGGATACACAGACACAACACATCCCCACAATGCATCATGGTTTCCTCCTCTCTGCCTGGCGACACCCGAGGAGCAATCCAATTATGTCTCAGGACAAAGGGAAAACACCAATACACACGTGGAGACAACAGGACAGGAATCACCACCCAAACACACAATGGCACACCCTCCCAGCAAACACAGACATTTAACATATCCCCAGATAGCTCAAGTCTGAGTGCATATCATTAGGTGAATGGCACTCAGAATACACGAATACAATAATATTAGCTATCTGGGTGCCCTCACATAACATACAATTTAACCGAACGCATAATAACATAAAACACAATTCCAAAGACAGATTTAAGCTGTGCGGCCGGCCTGTTTTCTTTAAAGTTAGTATGGGCCATAATCCTGAGGCAAGAGGCTAGCAACCAGCCCCCTCCAAAACACCGTGGCGAGGTTGGTTTCGCCACAGTCTTAATTTTATTTCTATGGAAATTTATTGCTATTTTTTAGACTTGAAAAAGGAGTGTTTTTCAACTCCAAAATTATACCTATATTTAAATAATACAAAAGAACTGTCTCCAACCATTTGAGGTCGTGTTACTGCGCCAGGAGGAATCGAAAACGGTGGACCCCATTTACTCCTCTCCCCTTTATTGTCTTTCATTACTCCTCCGGAGGACTGGCAACTCCATTAGTGAGGAGCAAACGGTACCGGCAGCATCGACCACTATCCAAATATATATATACGCCAACACTAGTGTTGTGCCTATGTTTACACAACACTAAAAGGTGAGCACATTCATTTCTTCCTTTAATTAATTGGCCAAAAAACGATTACCCTATGAGCGCCTCTCCCTCTTTTGCCACATAAGCTGTGGAACGTAATGGCAGAAATAGTAAATGCACATTTGACTGTGTTATACAGCGTGTTTATAATATCACACTGCACCAGGACATGTTTCATGCTTTCCCATATTCCAAAGCTTCCAAATATTGTCCCTTATTGGGGGCAGGTTATGTTTAAACATACATTGTGTTATGAGATTAAAAAAAAGTGTCTTTGGGTCATGTGATGGTTGCCAAGTGGCATTAGTGGCGTGATGCAGGCCGCAGCAGCCGTACAGAACGTGATGGTTGGCAAGTGGCATTAGTGTCACGATGCAGGCCATAGCAGCATCCGTACACAACATGATGGTAGGCAGGAACACAGCAAGAGTGGGAAGATGTTGCACCAGCAGCAAGGAGAGGTCCATCGAATGCATTGAGCCTGCCTGGACTGCATTAAAATTCCTATATTAATACAGTAATCATGTACATATGACGCCTCATGAAATTTAACTCCCCTCTCCCAATTTTTTTTTAACATTTCAATTATGTTAACAACCCCCCAACATTTTTTACATTTCCACTATGTTAAAATTTCAACCATGTGGAAAATGAATACACAGACACTGACATATTAGTGGCATGATGCATGCTCCAACATTGCCTGGACTGTGAGAAAATGTCGGTATAGAGGCAGCAATCACATACATTTATGCTGTGCCTTAAAGAAATATAACCCCTACAAAAAAAAAAAAAAAAGGTCAAATTTCATTCAGCTGGAGTAGTGTGAAAATCCTCCTGAATCCAGGCTTGGTTCATTTAAAAGTGATGTTTTGGACACTGGCGGGGGCCAACTTGGTCTGTTTATGTGTCACAACGCCCTCCGTGGTGCTGAAAACCCTCTTTGAGATAACACTGCCCAGAAATCCATGGGGTGTGGGAATTGCCTCAGCCGGGTGCGGAACATGGAAAAACTGCTGCATCATGTTGAGGAGACTAAAATGGCTGCTGCTGCTGCCACTGCTGCTTGCGGCAGCGGAAGGGAGGTGACTCTACGGGGGTGGAAGAGGGCCCCCTTTTCAGACACGCTGGCGGCAGATGTCTGCTCACCGTAAGCTGCATACACAGTATTTCCTGGTAGTAACTAGTGATGAGCGGCAGGGGTCATATTCGAATTCGCAATATTTTGCAAATATTTTGTAGAATATTCTTCGAAGATTCGCAAATTCAAATATTCGTCATATTCTACGATTTTTTTTACAAAAAAAATCGGCAAGGTAATGATCGTGTAATATGCTAATTTTCGTAATGCGAATTTTAGTAATGCGAATTTCTATTGCGAATTTTTCAACTTACAACTGTTTGACAAAGAAGATATAGCACTATTAGTAAAATTGCTCCATATTTATTGGTTTTTTTTCTAATATTCGCTATATTGCTATAACTTCCTTTTTTTGAATATTCGTAATATTCTAAAACAAGAATATATAGCAATATACCGAATATTCTAAAAAAAAAATAAGAATATAGAGCAATTTAGCTAATATAGTGCTATAATCTTCTTTGTCTAATAGTCTTCTTTGTCTGAAGTTCAGATTGGAAAACAATTACAACTATAAAAAAAAAAAAGATTAAAGCACTATATTAGCTAAATTGCTCTATATTCGTTTTTTTTCAAATATTCGCAATATTGCTATAACTTTGTTTTTTCCGATAATTCGTAATATTCTAAAACAAGAATATATAGCAATATAGCGAATATTAGAACACTATTAGACAAAGAAGATTATAGCACTATATTAGCTAAATTGCTCTATATTAGTTTTTTTTTTAATATTCGCTATATTACTATATATTCTTGTTTTAGAATATTACGAATATTCGAAAAAACGAAGTTATAGAAATATAGCGAATATTCGAAAAAAACTAAACGAATATAGAGCAATTTAGCTAATATAGTGCTATAATTTTCTTTGTCTAATAGTTGTAAGTTGAAAAATTCGCAATAAAAATTAGCATTACGAAAATTCGCAAACAACACTACTCCTAAAGTCAAATATACTGCAGCCTTCTCAATGGCCCACAAGCTAGAAACAGGGAGGGATCATGTGTACTGATTAAAAAAAATTGAATATTCGAAATTATGAATATATATCACTATATTCGAAATATTCTCAAATTTTTGAAGTACCTATAGTCGCGATAAAAATTCGAAATTTGAATATTCGTGATCAACACTAGTAGTAACGTGATTTGTCCTCCCTTTCTGCCAGAGGAAAACATTCCTTAATTTTGCCTTGGTAGTGAGGGTCTAAAAGCATGGCTATCCAATAATCATCAGACTGCTTGATTTCAATGATATGCTTATCACTGCGTATGCAAGGGAGCATACAGGTGGCCATTCTGGCCAGCATGCCCGAGAAGCCAGTTCTTTCTGGCTCTGCCCCCCATTGAGATGATTGGGTGCCTTGGTTGGTGCAATCCTCATCATCATCCTCTTGCTTCTCCACCTCTGACTCTTCCTCCTCCTCTTGCAGTGGCAGCTTCTCATCTTCCTGATCCGCATCTTCATAATCCCCCTCCATGGTAGATTCCCTTTGTATGTCCCCAACAGCTATAGAGCAGACTCAAAGATATGCCAGCTGCTCTTCTAAAGTCTTGGTCCCCTGCTGCATGAGCATCAGCATCTGTTAAATATAACAGGGATGACGAAGTTCATGCCGCAGTTGTCCCTGCTGACAAACTTTGTGGCCTCTTTAAAGGGCTACAGCACCCAACAGGCGTGCTTCCTGCCGCTGAGGCTGTCTCGTGCGTGACAAAATCTTTCACAACTTTCCACTGATCGTATAGATATGCATTGTTGAATTCCAGCAAGTTGGCAAGTCACGGATTAGGCAATGTAGCAGCAGGCCGTTCTGCCACTGCAGGTCCAGGAGAGTGTTCCTCACCACGTAAGGGTGGCTGAAGCGCTTGAACAGTCTCCTGGACTTTGCCAGCACCTTATGCAAGCCAGTATACTTATTTAGAAAGCACTGCACCACTAGGTTGATGTCGTGGGGGATCAAAAGGATCTGGCCTCATTGTCAGGGAGCTGCCTCGCTGCTGCCAGAAAAAACATTGACCCAGTGGGCTGTAATGACATGTACTGTTCCTGTCTGTAAGAGCTGCTCCAGGCGTCCCCTGGGGAACAGGCGAACCTTGTCGTACAGCGAGAATTGCAGGGAGCAGCCCACTTTGTGCACCACGTGAGACTAAAGGCAGAGATGACTTTTTATGAGAAATAATGCCGGCTAGGAATCTTCCAGCAAGACTGAGCATACACCATTAGCTTCCTAAAGGCAGCAGACTTGATTAAATGGTACGGTAACAATTGCACCGCCAGCAACTTGGCTAGGTGGGAATTAAGCTTGCGCACCATCGGATTGCTGGGTACATAGAGTTGTTTTCTAGCCACAAATTCTGTTATCGATGGCTGACGATGGAGTGGAGGAGGAAGAGTCTGAGCGGAAGAAGCGGAAAGGGATGATTACAATGTGAAAGACACAGTACTGCTCGTGGATGAGGCTTGTCTGGTGCAGTGGGGACCAGGAGAAGGAGGGAACTCCTGCTGTGGTGGCTGGCTGTTACCTCTGTTTGCCCACAGGATAGTGTGATGGAGCTTCATGTGGTCAAACAAAGCTGTGGTGACTATGTTTGTGTTTGCGTGTCCACAGCCTATTTTGTTGTTGCACAACTATCACAAGGCAATGCTTTTATCTTCTGGCAGTGTGGAGAAAAAATGGCAGATGGGAGATACTGCCCTTGCCTATTCTTTGGGAGGTATGAGGCCTCTGCTCTTTATGGCTGCCGCCATCATCCTCCACCTTTGATGCTGCCTCCTCCTCAGCAGCCTGATACAGCTCCCAGGTCCTTCCAACATACAATCGTCATCGGAGTCTTCACCCTCCCTTTTGCTTCTATCAGACTGTGGGATATCATGGAGGGTTTTTTGGTCCCCCTCCCCTGCTCCTCCCCGACTGCCACTGGCACTGTCCCCAACGCTAATAGTGCAGCTACGGATGCCACCACTACTACCACCACCAATAAGGCTATGCCTGGGGTCTGCAGCCTCCACCTCTTCCTCAGGGCAGTACAAACGTTGACTGTTCTCACACAAGTCGTCTACAGGGAGACTCTCTTGACTATCGGCCATAGAGCGTGGTGGGGTTTTCTGCAACTTCTTCTGGTTTAATTACATTTAACAATCCCAAAAAATTTAAATTCCAACTGTGTGTAAACTGAACATATGGAAACAGATAATTGAGCCTTGATGCTCAATTTCAACCTGGGAACCCAGCCGATCAGCTATGAGAGCCACGACATTCTCACTGCTTTTCCTAGGCCAGTGACATCACGTTCATCATTCACATGGCCTAGGAACAGCTCAGCCCCATTCAAGTGAATCAGGCTGAGAGCAAAACCAAGCACAGCTGCTATACAATGTACAATGCTGTGCTTAGAAAGCTGCGAGAAGGCAGCGGCGCTCACAGGAGAGCTGGTGCCTTCTCAAAACAGCTGATCGGCGGGGGTTCCGGGTATCGGACTCCTACCGATCATATACTGATGACCAATCCTATTAAAGTATCAGAAAGCATTTTTAAATTGCAACTGTGTGGAAACTGAAAATATGTTAAAGGATGCTCAGGTAGGTTGCTGCCACACTGTGGGTATTGCTGCAGCCATAACGTAAATATATATATATATGTATACATTTCACAAAAAAATGTCTGTTAACATTGGAAAACACAATGAAAGTATTTGCTTGCAGGTAGCTTTTGAGGTACACTTGCACTGATATCAGGCACAGCCACAGATTCCGTCTCCTCTCTCCCTGTCTGTCAGCTGCCGTGTTTCTCTTTATTGCACACAACACACACAATTTGCATTTAAAATCCTAGCCTTTCCCTTCACTCTCCCTTGCAATAAGCTTAATTAATTTCTGACTGCCCCTGATTGATTTTTCACTGTTTTCAATGTTTTCACTGTCCCTGCCTCCCTTAGATTGTTTTCCTGGCAGACACCATCACACACCACCCCTCTCATTCACAGCCCAACACAATATGGTATTCTGCTAGGGCACATCCCTGCCTGCTGCTGCACTGATTGGCTTATCCAGGCTGTCAGCTTGTAAGTCAATCAAGGCAAGTCCTCTCCCCCCACTTCCTCTCAGGGTCATGTGAGAACCCTTCTTATTCCTCCCTACTGCTTTTTTTCTGCCAATATGTGCACTAAAATGGCGCTAAGCGCTGTTTTAGCGGATTCGTCCAAATCGAACCTAGAAGGTTTCGGGTTCACCTGCTGTCCGAAAAATAGCTAAAAAAAAAGTTTGGTCCAAAATTGTTCGCTGATCATTAATATAGATATAAATTTGTAGGGAGGACAGTTTGGTTATCTGCCATAAACCTTGAAAAGGCAACTTTTAATGAGCTGGGGACTGGGAGTAATCATGTTCTGAGATTTTTTTTAAAACTGTACCAGAATTTAACCTTGAATTCACTACTTGTATTAAGTGTCTTCAGTCAATTTAATATATTTTTGTTAAGCACACATAAACGAAACCAGACAAAACGGAAGAAAGACAAAATAGCAGACAAATTACTGTAACAATAGTGACATGTCAAAAGTTTTGATTGGTGGGGTGTAGGTGCTAAGACCCCCACAATGACTGCTCGGCTGATCATCAATTGGCCATTGAATCCAAATTATCATTTAATCAGAAACTCTGCAGTTCCCTTGGGAGTCCTTGGAGTAGGTATGTAGCCATGGCTGATTCCACCTCATTACCTATTAGGTAGCAAGAAACCTCCCCCCCACCAAAAAAAGGGTGGTGAGTCAGCCCAAGGCTGAGTGAATAGGATGTGTAGGCATAAATATCCTTTTATCCGAGGTTTACAAAACATGATACCATAATGGGGTTCTTAGTTTGCGCTCTCTTCTAGGGATTGACTTTGATTTCAATCCTGGACAATAGATTGGTGCTGGTTCAAATGAATAGAGTCCTAATGCCAGACTAGGCAAAGTGGTCATCGGAGTCTTCAACCTCCCTTTTGATGTCCCAAAACATAGCTGGAGATTGGCTGCAAAGGATGCAAACATCAGGATTTAAGCAGCCCTCTTATACGTTATTAAGAAGCACTGATTACCAGGCCTTTATTAGACATAGGGAGAAGTCTTAAAAAATGATGGCTACCATGGTAATGGTGTTCACCAGAAGAAAAAGATTTTAACAGCTGTTTCTGAATGACGAAGAGCATAAAGACAGACATTCCCAATTCTGCAAACTAAGACAGTGATATACCAGGAAAAAATGCGCAACCCCTGGAGAAGCGATCAGAGACACACTTAGGCCTCATGCACACGATCGTATGTATTTTGCGGTCGGCAAAAAACGGATCCGCAAATAAAAATACTGCTCGTTCAGTGAAGGAGACCACTGCATTTACATGCAACCATCTTCTTCACAGTATGAAGACGAAAGGTCACTATTGTGATTCCTCATACCCATACAAAAATCATTGTTTCTCGGCAGTAGAAACAGTGTTTAGGCTGCATGATCTGCTGCCCATAAACGATGATTGATGTGCCTGCAAAACGATCGGATCACCCAATAAAAGAGTGCTTCGCTCATTCATCTGGTGGTTGGCTGCACATTTAGATGGGCATATTGTCGGGAACAAGCTTTTGCAGGAAAGGTCGTTCCCCATAATCTGCCCAAAAATTGGGCAGTGTAAATCCACCTTTAGCTCCCATTGGATTAACCATTTAGGTCATGCTTAAAGCGATTGTTTAGCTATGAATGCCATTGTGTTTTTTTTTATTTTTTATCCAAAATACAGTAGATCCAAATTCAGTGTGTATTAATTAGTAAGCTCCATTTAAGTAGTAGTTACTGCAGGTAGATAAGATTTTGTCATTTAACTGGTTTTCCATTTTTGGATTTTTGGTTTATTCACTCCCTGCCTTGCTGAATACATAACTTTTTTATTTTTCCATTCACATAGCAATATGAGGTCTTTTTTTTGTAGAACAAGTTGTACTTTATAATGGCACCATTTACTATTGCATACAATGTAGTGGGAAGCTAGAAAAGAAATTCCAAACAAAATTCTGGCACAGTTTTATGGGTTTTGTTTTTATGGCATTCCATTATTATTTTTATTATTACATGGGCTTATTTTTTGTGGGACAATCTATCATTTTTAGAAATACCTTCTTGGAGTGTTTATGACTTTTTGATACCTTTTTATACATCTGCAAATCAACCATTTAGATTTTTTTCCATTACAGCGTTCACTTACAATGGATATAAAAAGTCTACACACCCCTGTTAAAAGATAAATCATTTCAGAACTTTCTCCACCTTTAATGTGACCTATAAAATTGTATAATTCAATTGAAAAACAAACTGAAATCTTTTAGGTAGAGGGAAGAAAAAATATAAAAATAAAATAATATGGTTGCACCCTTAAACTAATACTTTTTTGAAGCACCTTTTGATTTTATTACAGCACTCAGTCTTTTTGGGTATGAGTCTATCAGCATGGCACATTTTGACTTGGCAACGTTTGTCCACTCTTCTTTGCAAAAACACTCCAAATCTGTCAGATTGCGAGGGCATCTCATGCACACAGCCCTCTTCAGATCACCCCACAGATTTTCAATCGGATTCAGGTCTGGGCTCTGGCTGAGCCATTCCAAAACTTGAGTCTTCTTCTGGTAAAGCCATTCCTTTGTATATTTGGATGTATGCTTTGGGTCGTTGTCATGCTGAAAGATGAAGTGCCTCTTCATGTACAGCTTTCTAGCAGAAGCCTGAAGGTTTTGTGCCAATATTGACTGGTATTTGGAACTGTTCATAATTCCCTCTAGCTTAACTAAGGCCCCAGTTCCAGCTGAATCAAAACAGCCCCAAAGCATGATGCTGCCACCACCATACTTCACTGTGGGTATAGTGTTCTATTGGTGGTGTGCAGAGTTGTTTTTGGGCTAAACATATCTTTTGGAATTATGGACAAAAAGATCAACCTTGGTTTCATCAGACCATAACACCTTTTCCCATATGCTTTTGGGAGACCTCAGATGTGTTTTTGCAAAATGTAGCCTGGCTTGGATGTTTTTCTTCGTAAGAAGAGGCTTTCGTCTTGCCACTCTACCCCATAGCCCAGACATATGATGAATACATGAGATTGTTGTCACATGTTCCACACAGCCAGTACTTGCCGGATATTCCTGCAGCTCCTTTAATGATGCTGTAGGCCTCTTGGTCGCCTCCCAGACCAGTTTTCTTCTCGTCTTTTCATCAATTTTGGAGGGAAGTCCAGTTCTTGGTAATGTCACTGTTGTGCCATATTTTCTCCACTTGATGATGACTGTCTTCACTGTGTTCCATGGTATATCTAATGGCTTGGAAATTCTTTTGTACCCTTTGCCTGACTGTTACCTTTTAACAATGAGATCCCGCTGATGCTTTGGAAGCTCTCTGTGGACCATGGCTTTTGCTGTGGGATGCGACTTCGAAAATTTCAGGAAAGGCCAACTAGAGCAGCTGAACTTTATTTAGGGTTAATCAGAGGCACTTTAAATGGCAGGTGTATGCTGACTCCTATTTAACATGGTTTTGAATGTGATTACTTAATTCTGAACACAGCTACATCCCCAATTATAAGAGGGTTATCTTTGTCTTATTTTTTTACAGCACAGAAACCTGACACACAGGGGTGTGTAGACTTTTTCTATCCACTGTATATCAAGTCTCCTTTAATATACAATCTTAAGATTGCTTGTCCCCAACACTACTGTAATTTAATTTAATTTATGGGAAATTCCTGGGAGAGCTGAACAATTGACTACGACATCTGAGGCATTAAATGTCCAAGTGGAGCTAATGTAGGCCTAATAGCTCAGATATTTAGAGGATCTGAGGATATGAACTGTAATGAGGTAGGGTGGTGGGACATGAGATCTAGGGGTGGAGAGAGAGAGAGGGGAAACTTTATTATTTTTTTTAATCTATTTTTATTGTAATTGTATTTTATTTTTATATAGCTATATAAAATATATATATTTTTTGTTTTTTTTGTATGTGTTTAATTGTTTTTTTTTTTCTTATGTCGTAACTGTGCGAAAAAAAAGGAAAATAAATAAGTAATAAAGAAATTAAAAACAAATGTCTAAGTGGGATACACATTTTCCCTTCATTTACTTACCTTGTTTTCTTGCAACTAGTTGATTGCTACAAATTCTTAAGGGATTGATACAGTTTTATAGCCAGTGACGATCTTAAAGAGAACCTGCAGGCAGTATGTTATAGAGCAGGAGGAGCTAAGCAGACTGATAATATAGTTTTGTTGGAAAATTGAAGCCTAAAACCACCCATACAACTCTCCATACAAGAGGTGCTATCAGTGATTGATAGCATTCTCTGTATAAAGCTGGATTTACTAGGCTAGGTCATCAATATGGGAAAACCGTAATTCTCATTTAAGCTAGAAAAATCTGAGATGCAAAAAGTATAAATTACAAGTTTTACTGAATCTTTTCCAACAAAACTACATATCAATCTGCTCCAGTCCTCTTGTTCAATAACATGCTGCCTGCAGATTGCATTGCATTTTATGGTGACGGGTTCTTTTTAACAAGTCAGTGCACAATAACTTAGCAGCAACACGCGCAGATAAACTGAATTGATCTACAGAAAAGGTCGCTGCAGGGTGCCGAGAAACTTCATCTCTGAAAATGATACTGTGCTCATTAGATGTTTGCAGACAGCCTTGTCATTTCCTCAGGTATTTGCTGTGCAAGTACATTGGTGATTAAATAAGAGGACATAGTGTCCAGGAGATAAAAGTGAATTTGTAACTGTTATTACTGAGCATATTTCTGTACTGAACAGCATGTACCAAACTTTTGATATTCAGACATGTATACTGTAGATCTGCTGCAGAATTGTTTCTTGGTAAATCTCCTGTGGCTCCGTACCCAGGAATTCTCTCCATATTCCCAGTATGAAAACATTCAATTCTCAATGATACAACATAGTAGAAGACTATATGAAATCATTCTCGCACTGATTTACCAGGGTTCCCTATCCGGGCAATGGATAAGGCAAGCTTTTTAAGAACATAGAAAGACACGACCTTCCAAAAATGTTGTATTTTTTTGTGGTGCGGATGGATCAGGGACCCATTCAAGTTGAATGTGTGTGCATCCATCTGCAGAAACCGAACGGATGTTGCCCGTGCATCCCCAATACACGGAACAGCCGGCACATGTTTGTGTGCATGAGCCCTAACTGTGTAAAGATACAATAAGGCCTCTTTCACATGAGCGAGTATTCCGCGCGGGTACAATGCGTGAGGTGAACGCATTGCACCCGCACTGAATCCGGACCCATTCATTTCTATGGAACTGTGCACATGAGCAGTGATTTTCACGCATCACTTGTGTGTTGCGTGAAAATCGCAGCATGTTCTATATTTAGCGTTATTCACGCAACACAGGCCCCATAGAAGTGAATGGGGCTGCGTGAAAATCGCAAGCATCTGCAAGCAAGTGCAGATGCGGTGCGATTTTCACGCACGGTTGCTAGGAGACGATCGGGATAGGGACCCGATCTTTATTATTTCCCCTTATCACATGGTTATAAGGGAAAATAATAGCATTCTGAATACAGAATGCATAGTACAATAGGGCTGGAGGGGTTAAAAAAAAGATAAAAATAATGTATCTCACCTTAATCCACTTGTTCGCACAGCTGGCATCTCTTCTGTCTTCTTCTTTGAGGAATAAGACCTTTGATGACGTCACAACGCTCATCACATGGTCAGTCACATGATACATCACCATGGTAAAAGATCATGTGATGGACCATGTGATGAGCACAGTGACGTCATCAAAGGTCCTATTCCTCAAAGAAGAAGTGTCATGGAACCATGAACCAGACGTACAACAAGAGATAAGTGGAAATAAGAAGGCTTTATTGAAAATCAAGCTGTAAGCAAAAGTCCAAACGGATGGCTAAACCGAAGCAGGGTCTTGCGTAGACAGAGGTCAGGAACCAGAAGGGTAGTCAGACGAAGCCTGGATCAGGAACCAGCAGGGTAGTCAGACGAAGCCAGGATCAGGAACCAACGGGGTAGTCAGACGAGGCCAGGATCAGGAACCAGAAGCAGCAGCAGTCTTAGAAGCATGTGAACACAGGAGGACCAAGCAAGGAACTGAAGCCACAGACCTCCTATATATATGAGCTAGGCATCCAGCTCCTCCCAGTGGGAAGGAGAAGCCGCAGGGTGGGAGGCTACAAGAAACCCAGAAACCAAGATGGCCGCCAGCACATGTCAAACGAAGGAGAACAGTGAGAAGGTAAGACCATGACAGTACCTCCCCCTCAAGGGCCCCTCCTCCGCGGAGTAAGGAACGGTTTCTGAGGGAAGCGTGCGTGGAAGGCTCGGAGCAAAGCAGGAGCATGGACATCTGCGGAGGGAACCCAGGAACGCTCCTCTGGACCATAACCACGCCAATGGACCAAAAACTGCAACCGACCGCGGACCAGGCGTGAGTCCAGGATATTGCTCACCTCATATTCCTCACGATTGCCCACTTGGACCGGACGGGGCCGAGGAACCGAGGAAGTGAAACGATTACACACCAATGGCTTCAACAGGGAGACATGAAACACGTTGGAGATCCGCATGCCAGGAGGAAGCGCAAGGGCATAGGCTACCGGGTTTACCCTGCGAAGCACTCGGAAGGGACCAACAAAGTGAGGCGCCAGCTTGGGAGTGGGCACTCGAAGGTTGAGGTTGCGGGTGGACAACCATACACGGTCTCCGACCTGGTAGGAAGGAGCGGGCGCTCGTCTGCGATCAGCCTGGAGTCTCTGGCGCTGCGCAGAGACCTCAAGGGACCTCTGGATCTGTACCCAAGAAGCACGTAGGACGGAAAGGTGATCCTCCACAGCCGGAATATCCTGGGGAGAGAATACCTCCGGTAACACGGCAGGTTGGAACCCATAATTGGCCATGAAGGGAGACGTCCCAGAGGAAGAGTTCACCGCCGTGTTCCTGGCAAACTCAGCCCAAGGCAGGAGGTCAACCCAATTGTCTTGGTGATCGGAGACATAGCAACGAAGGAATTGCTCCAAGGCCTGATTGGATCGTTCTGCGGCCCCATTGGACTGAGGGTGGTAGGCCGAGGAGAAAGAGAGATGAATCCCCAACTGGGAGCAAAAGGCGCGCCAGAACCTGGACACAAACTGACTCCCCCGATCCGACACAATCTCCTTGGGCAAACCGTGCAACCGGAAGACCTCCCTGGCGAAAATCGTGGCCAACTCTTGTGCAGAGGGTAACTTCTTGAGAGGAACACAGTGGCACATTTTGGAAAACCGATCCACAATCATGAGAATGACCGTATGGCCTCGGGATGCAGGGAGGTCCACAATGAAATCCATCCCCAGGTGTGACCATGGGCGCTCCCCGGTGGCTATGGGTTGCAAAAGGCCCAAAGGAAGGTGCCGAGGGGACTTACTCTGGGCACAAACGGAGCATGCCGCTACATATGCGGCGATGTCGGAACGTAGAGAAGGCCACCAGAACAGACGTGAAACAGCCCAGGACAGCTGATTCTTTCCAGGATGCCCCGCGGCCTTGGAGTTATGGTAGGTTCGCAACAACCGAGTGCGCAACTCTTCAGGCACAAAACACCTGCCGTTGGGTCTCCCAGAGGGAGCACCAGATTGAGCCGCCAAAATCTGCTCACCCAGGGGAGAGGTCAGGCTGGTGCGAATGGCGGCCAGGATCTGATTCGGAGGTATGACCGAAGTCGGAATCGACTCCTCCCCGGACAGCTCGGAGTACTGCCGTGATAAGGCATCCGCTCTGATGTTCTTGGAACCGGGTAGGTAGGAGACCACGTAATTAAAACGTGACAAGAACAGAGCCCATCTGGCCTGACGTGGTGTCAATCTCTTGGCCTCAGAAAGGTAGGTCAGATTCTTGTGGTCCGTCAGGATGAGAACCGGAACCACCGAACCCTCGAGCAAGTGCCTCCATTCTTTAAGGGCCTGCACGATGGCCAATAACTCCCTGTCACCAATCTGATAGTTGCACTCCGCGGAAGACAGTTTCCGGGAGTAAAACCCACAAGGAAGCAGAGGACCCTCTGGTGTTCTACGCTGAGACAGAAGGGCGCCTACTCCCGTCTCAGACGCGTCCACCTGGAGGACAAAGGGCAACCCAGGGTTGGGATGCGACAGAATCGGAGCCGACACAAAGGCGGACTTTAGAGCCTCAAAAGCTCGGATGGCCTCGAGCGGCCAGACCTGGAAATTACTGCCCTTCCTGGTCAGATCCGTGAGAGGCTTGGCTAGCATAGAAAAGTCCCTGATGAACTTCCGATAATAATTGGCGAAGCCCAAAAAGCGCTGCAGGGCACGGAGACCACTGGGCTGGAGCCACTGTAAGACAGCCGAAACCTTCTCAGGATCCATGGAGAACCCCTCAGCGGAAATGATGTAACCTAAGAAGGTTACCTGGGATCGGTGAAATTCGCATTTCTCAAGCTTACCGAACAGCCTGTTCTCTCGTAACCGTTGCAACACTCGTCTGACATCCATAATGTGGGCCTCCATGGATTCAGAATATACCAAGATGTCATCCAAATAGACCACCACACACTGCTGCAACAGGTCACGGAAAACATCGTTGATGAATTCCTGGAAGACTGCGGGCGCATTGCACAACCCAAAGGGCATAACCAAGGATTCATAATGACCGGTCCTGGTGTTAAACGCGGTCTTCCACTCATCGCCCGCCTTGATCCTTACCAGGTTATATGCCGCCCTCAGGTCGAGTTTGGTAAAGACCGTGGCCCCTTTGAGGCGATCGAACAGCTCGGAAATCAAGGGTATCGGGTAAGCGTTCTTGATCGTGATGCGATTGAGACCCCTGTAATCGATGCAAGGCCTCAACTCACCGCCCTTCTTTTTCACAAAGAAAAATCCAGCCCCTGCCGGGGACGAGGATTTGCGAATGTGTCCGCGTGAAAGCGCCTCCCTCACGTACTCCTCCATGGCCTCATTCTCCGCTACCGACAGTGGATAGACCTTGCCACGAGGAGGAACGGCACCAGATTGTAACTCTATGGCACAATCGTATGGGCGGTGCGGAGGTAGGGCAACCGCGCGCACCTTATCGAATACATCCCGGTACTCTTCGTATTCAGGAGGCAACAGAGAGTCCGAGGAAGTACACAGCAACTTGACAGGCCCATGGATGCAACTAGCCCCACACTGCGGTGACCACGAGAGGATCTCGGCCGATCTCCAATCGAAAGTCGGATTATGCTTCTGGAGCCAGGGGTACCCCAAGACCACCGAGTAGTGTGGAGACGAAATCACCTGGAGACAGACCGACTCTCTGTGAACGGCACCAATGGCTATCCCCACTGGAAGGGTCTCATGAGTCACGTGTGGCGGCAGAAGGGGTCTGCCGTCTATCGCCTCAAGAGCCAGTGGGGAACCTCGAGGCTGCAGAGGAATGGAATTGGCGGCAGCGAACACACTATCAATGAACAAACCACCAGCACCAGAGTCCACCAACGCCTGGGTCGTCACCGAGCCCCCGACCCAGGAGAGGACAACAGTGATCAGTGGTTTGTCAACACGGGAAACCGGGGACGAGGAGACTCCACCCAAGATCTGCCCCCGACAGGATCTCAGGTGCGAGCGTTTCCCGGACGGTTCGGACATGCCAACCGAAAATGCCCACCGAGACCACAGTACATGCATCGGCCCTCGCGTCTCCGGAGTACCCTCTCCCCCTCGGACAGGCGAGCAAACCCCAGCTGCATGGGTTCACCCCCAGACAAGTCATCCCCAGGAGGCGTGGGAGGAGAGGGAGGCACGGGTGGGACAGCAAACGTAGGCGCCAATCTGTTAGAAGACCTCCGCAGGCTCTCCTTAAAGGAAGGTCTCTCCCTGAGTCTGGTGTCAATCAAAATCAGGAAAGAAATAAGAGACTCGAGCTCCACTGGTAGGTCCTTAGCTGCAACCTCATCCTTCAAGGCATCCGAGAGACCATGAGAGAAAGCAGCGACCAGAGCCTCATTATTCCAGCCCACCTCTGCTGCCAGGGTACGAAACTCAATGGCGTATTCAGCTACGGATCGTGAACCCTGTCTGATGGACATAAGGAGCTTCGCAGCAGAGGCAGCACGAGCCGGCACATCGAATACCTTCCGAAGAGAAGCAACAAAACCGGAAAACTCGGCAACCACCGGATTGTTGTTCTCCCATAAAGGGCTGGCCCAGGCCAAGGCCTTGTCCAAGAGCAGCGAGATCAAGAAGCCCACCTTTGATCTCTCAGTAGGAAAGGCATGTGGCAGCAACTCGAAATAAATGCCCACCTGGTTAAGGAAACCTCGGCACTGAGTTGGCTCTCCCCCAAAGCGCTGTGGAAGGGGGGCAGAACCGATCATACCCCGAGACACCGCAGGCGCAGCAACAGGTGTCGGGGTAGACTCTGGCACAACAACCGGAGCGGCAGTAGGAGCGGGCCCAGGAACGACAACCGACCCATCGGCAACGGAAGCGAAATGAGCCGTGCGTTCAAGCAGGGTTTGCAACGCCACAGCGACCCGACCCAACAGGTGATCCTGCTGATCAAGTCTGGCAACCAGCATAGGTAGCGAGGATGGCCCTGTACCGTCGGAATTCATGGCTTGGTCCTAATGTCATGGAACCATGAACCAGACGTACAACAAGAGATAAGTGGAAATAAGAAGGCTTTATTGAAAATCAAGCTGTAAGCAAAAGTCCAAACGGATGGCTAAACCGAAGCAGGGTCTTGCGTAGACAGAGGTCAGGAACCAGAAGGGTAGTCAGACGAAGCCTGGATCAGGAACCAGCAAGGTAGTCAGACGAAGCCAGGATCAGGAACCAACGGGGTAGTCAGACGAGGCCAGGATCAGGAACCAGAAGCAGCAGCAGTCTTAGAAGCATGTGAACACAGGAGGACCAAGCAAGGAACTGAAGCCACAGACCTCCTATATATATGAGCTAGGCATCCAGCTCCTCCCAGTGGGAAGGAGAAGCCGCAGGGTGGGAGGCTACAAGAAACCCAGAAACCAAGATGGCTGCCAGCACATGTCAAACGAAGGAGAACAGTGAGAAGGTAAGACCATGACAAGAAGACAGAAGAGATGCCGGCTGCGCGAACAAGTGGATTAAGGTGAGTAAAAAAATAACATTTTAACCCCTTCAGCCCTATTGTACTATGCATTCTGTATTAAGAATGCTATTATTTTCCCTTATAACCATGTTATAAGGGAAAATAATACAATCTACACAACCTTGAACTCAAACCAGAACTTCTGTGAAGAAGTTCGGGTCTGGGTACCACATTCAGTTTTTTATCACACGCATGCAAAACACATTGCACCCGCTCAATAAAAACTGAACAACGGAACGCAATCGCAGTCCAAACTGCGGGTTTGCCGCAACACATCCGGACCTTATCCAGACACGCTCGTGTGAAAGAGGCCTAAGGGTGCCCGTACATGGTGTGGCCCGGCTGAGCGATCATGGCTAATTGCTGAACGTCACCTGTATTTGCCATTTCATTGATGGACTGCACCAATAGTTGCTCTTTGAATCAATGATATGTACAAATCTTCTGGCCAGGCCCCACCTTGCATGGGCCCCCCAGGGATACCTGCACATGGGTGAGGGATGTCTTGCAGACATTTCTCAACAATTTCCATGTGGATTTCCATGTGTTTTTGTATCCAAATCCACACCAAACCCCACATTTGTTGGGTCTTATTCACACATCTGTGTCCGTGATGGCATCCATGACAAGATGGTCAGTGGTTCGTCTGTGAAGAATCCATGTGTGGTCCATGTGTCAATTTTTTTATCCTCTGTGTATCATTTGTAATCTACGGACAATGCTACGTTGAAAATGTCCAGAGCACCTCCTAGTAATGATCGGTGAAAAACGGACAAACACAGATGACGTCCGTGTTTTGTCTATGTTTTTCATGGAGTCATAGATTATAATGAGCGTGATAAACACAGACAAAAATAGGACATGCTTCTATGGTGTAGCCCCAGACCCTGGGACCGTGGTGGATCACAGATGTGTGAATACACAGATTAAATTTAATGGGCACATGAACTGTCCATGGAGAACATGGATAGTATTCACTGATGTCTGACTAAGGCCTTACTTGGGGCTTTTGGGGCAGATTTGATGAAGATTTTCTGCAGATCTCACCCTAGCATTGAAAAGTGAAATCTGCACAGCAGGTCAATTTCCACAATGAAAGAAATAGCAGAGTGATCAGTGGCCTCTATTGTTCCTCCACATCTGCTGTTCTGATGCTGCCCTAGTCCTGGCTGCTGTGTGCTTTACCTCTTGATATGCTGGAAATGCTAGGAAAGGCCCTCTCAGTCAACAGGGTTTTTTGAGATTTAAAAACTTTGGCCACGAGAAGGACATGTGATACAATACTCACCTACTCAATCTCCCATCACCCCAGGGGTGCTCTGGTACTTCTCTGGTCTCATCAGTAGTGCTTAAATGTATGGCACAAGACAAGGAGACTTTGAAATTAACAACTTGTAGACTGCCCTTAGATTATAAATCCAGATGGTCTACATTTAACTCTGCAAGAACGTTATCAGCTGCATCTGCAGAAGCTGGCATCCAGTTGTCAGTGGCAGCTGGTCTTCCTATTGAAACTGCAGATAAGTTGTTTACTGTCCCTGCCTTCACTATCACTTCCTGTTCTGGTCCTAGCGATCACGTGATTGCTGGATCCCAGGTAACTACATAAGCTGCTGACCCAGATCAACTCTGCATTGCATTGTAATTTTAAATGGCCCACATAGGTCTTATATGACAAAGTGTAAATAGAAAAATAATAATTAATATACATCTAAATAAAACATAAAAAAAACACATCTAGCAAACACTCCATCTTCTTGCCCTGCCTCAAGTAATCATAAATTATATTTCCCTTATATCGAAACTTACATGAAGGTTCAGGGGAAATAATTTATAAAAGGATTTTAGTTGAACTTTGTGTCATTAATAAAAAAACAAATGAAAAAATGCAAAAATAGACTTTTATTTCTATTTTTTATATTTTTTCCTAGGTACAAAAAGTAAAAACAAAAAAAAACAAAAGTGGCAAAATTAAATCACTATGAATCACTGAAAAAGACACAGAATTATTTATATAGTCAAATGGTAAAAAGTTGCGACTTTTAAAGCTGTATTTACTGAAAAAGAAAAAAAATGGGCTAGATTTATCAAAACTGGTGTAAAGGAAAACTTTCTTAGTTGCCCATAGCAACCAATCAGATTCCACCTTTCATTTTCCAAAGGAGTTCTGAAAAATGAAAGGGCCAACTAAGCCAGTTTTCCTTTACCCCAGTTTGATAAATCTCCCACAATGTGTTGGGTCAAGAAGGGGAGATACTGTAAATATTCTAAACCTGAACTGGCTAACTTGTGAGCGCACAGTTGGATTCTACCCTCACTTCACCTGACTTAAAATATATTCTGAGCTCTAGCAGATCTTTAGGATTGTGTAAGGAAAGTATCTAGAATATTTCACAGTCCAATAAAAAATTGAAATGTAAAATCATCAACTGAATTGCCTTGTTAATGATGCAGAAAATATTCACAAAACACTGGAGGAGGTTTATCAGACTGGTGTAAAGGAAAACTTAGACCTGTTTCACACTTGCGTTGCTGTTTTCCGGTATTGAGATCCAGCAGAGGATCTCAATATTGTTTGCGTTTAGTCCTCATGCATTCTGAATGGGAAGTAGTTTTGTGTCTGGTCATAAAACTGGAAAAAAACTAATCCTGATTATGGAGCCTAAAAAAATGGATTTGTTACCAATAGACTTTCAATGTATTTAGTGACATATCAGTTTTTTTTTCCATTTTAATTCCACACAACCGCATCCTAACGGAACGGATGCATCCTGATGTGCAAAATCAAAAAGGATACGTTTAATTCTGGTATTGAGATCCTCTGCCGAATGTCAATACCGGAATTAACAGTGTGAAAGTAGCCTTAACTGGATTAACGAGAAAACTGAATTAATCCTTTCATTTTCCAAAGGAGCTCTGAAAAATGAAAGGTGAAACCTAATTGGTTGCTATGGGCAACTAGGCCAGTTTTGATAAATCTCTTTTTATGGCTTTAATTTCATATTGACAGATATATTTCTTTTATTTTTTTAACTATGAATTATTACTTTATGTATGGTGAGTGCAAATATTCTCATCAATTCAGGCAGCCTGGAGAGGTTTTGTTCTTCTGTGAACACTACAATTAGTCATGCAGAAAATAGGTATTTACATTGGCTCGTATAAATAGCACCCTTTGTACAATATATTTCGGAAGAGCTGTGTTTGTTCTTTTAGTTGGCTCAACGTCTGTTCCACAGGATCAGGGGCGTTTGCGTATGCTGACCTCAATTTTGTGCACCTGTACATTAAATAAGCTTTCAGAAGCAAGGTAGAACTTGAAATGAAGTATGAACATATTGTCATGCACTACTTTTAGTAACGCTTTTTATGCCAAATACCATTCCATGATTTATTTATTTTTGCCTAAAAGGGATTGTCTGGGATTTCAAGATAGTTGGCTAGCAGCAGGAAATGGTATAAAATAAAATAAATAACCATTACCTGCCCATAAAATTCCCCACTGCTCTAGCATCGCTGTTCCTGTGGTCCCGGCCAGTCCTGCAGCGATCGATGACGCTCACATGACTGGGAAGTTTAAAGGAAAAGAAATGAAAGTTGCTGAATGTTGTAGGCAAGTAAAATTTTACAGGTGAGGCCAAC
The DNA here is from genome assembly GCF_014858855.1 of Bufo gargarizans. Taxonomy (NCBI): domain Eukaryota; kingdom Metazoa; phylum Chordata; class Amphibia; order Anura; family Bufonidae; genus Bufo; species Bufo gargarizans. The sequence continues at coordinate 148,839,626 of NC_058086.1, read as the reverse complement.
ACATTTAGGCAGGGCCAGCAATACCACAGTGCAGCATAAAATACCGCCCCAGCAGAACCAAATACCACAGTAAAGTACAATATGCTTCCCCAGCAGAACCAAACACTACAGTGCAACAGAATATAGTACCCCAGAAGAACCAAATACTGCAATAGAGCACAAAATAGTGCCCCAGCAGTACAAAATACAAGTACAAAATACAATACCCAGAAACTACCCCTCTGTGGTGGCCAGCACTAGCTGCCACATTCTGTCCAGTTGTTCCTAATTAAGATATAGAGGAGGATGATATAGAGTAAGATGCAGACAACATCACCGAAAAACCCCTAACTTCAGCTTGCTGCGTGGTCCTTCATTGATACCAAACATGCAAGAGAATAAAGCACTACATACCTATTGCATCCAGTGATGTGGTTTCGTATATAGACATCCTCTTTCCTCATCTTCTCCTTTTATTCAGACCACTATGACGACTTCTTTCAACCATGTCTCATTTCTGCAGAGTTTGCCACACAAACATCCCGATCTTCTCAAAACTCTCCCTAGTGCCAGTAGCGTCTCTACCTGCGCTAATTTCACTGTAAAATGGCGGAGACAGGGCAGGAGGAGACATTTTATAGGGCTGTGACATCACTTTGTAACATGTGCAGCAGCCAATTTAGAAAAAATCCGATGCCACGAATTGCCAGGAAATTTTGATTCATGAAGAATTTCACTTTGTCAACTTCTAGTCGCTCAACACTAAGGCCTCCTGCACACGACCGTTGTGTGCACCCGTGGCCGTTGTGCCGTTCTCGTTTTTTTTTCGCTGACCCATTGACTTTCAATGGGTCCTTGGAAAAATCGGTAAATGCACCGTTTTGCAGCCGAGACCGTGATCCGTGTATCCTGTCCGTTCAAAGAAATATGACCTGTCCTATTTTTTTGACGGACAACGGTTCACGGACCCATTCAAGTCAATGGGTCCGTGAAAGAACACGGATGCACACAAGATTGGCATCCGTGTCCGTGATCCGTGGCCGTAGGTTACTTTCATACAGACGGATCCGAAGATCCGTCTGCATAAAAGCTTTTTCAGAGCTGAGTTTTCACTTCGTGAAAACTCAGATCCGACAGTATATTCTAACACAGAGGCGTTCCCATGGTGATGGGGATGCTTCTAGTTAGAATATACTACGAACTGTGTACATGACTGCGCCCTGCTGCCTGGCAGGTGCTGCCAGGCAGCAGGGGGCAGCAGGGGGAAGGGCCCCCCCCTGTAGTTAACACATTGGTGGCCAGTGCGGCCGGCCCCCCCCCCTCCCTCCCCTGTAGTTAACTCATTGGTGGCCAGTGGGCCCCCCCTCCCTCCCCTGTAGGTAACTCTTTGTTGTCCAGTGTGGCCGGTCCCCCCTCCCACCCCTGTAGTTAACTCGTTGGTGGACAGTGGGCCCTCCCCCCTCCCTCCCCCTCCTAATTAAAATCTCCCCCCCTATCATTGGTGGCAGCGGAGAGTACCGATCGGAGTCCCAGTTTAATCGCTGGGGCTCCGATCGGTAACCATGGCAACCAGGACGCTACTGCAGTCCCGGTTGCCATGGTTACTTAGCAATTTGTAGAAGCATTATACTTACCTGCGAGCTGCGATGTCTGTGTCCGGCCGGGACCACCTCCTACTGGTAAGTGACAGGTCTGTGCGGCGCATTGCTTAATGATCCCAAAGAGTTAACTACAGGGGAGGGAGGGGGGGGGGCCGGCCGCACTGGCCACCAATGTGTTAACTACGGGGGGGGCCTTCCCCCTGCTGCCCCCTGCTACCTGGCAGCACCTGCCAGGCAGCAGGGGGCAGTCATGTACACAGTTCGTAGTATATTCTAACTAGAAGTGTCCCCATCACCATGGGAACGCCTCTGTGTTAGAATATACTGTCGGATTTGAGTTTCACGATCTAACTCATATCCGACAGTATATTCTAACATAGAGGCGTTCCCATGGTGATGGGGACGCTTCAAGTTAAAATATACCATCGGATTGGAGAAAACTCCGATCCGATGGTATAAAAGGGACTCCTGACTTTACATTGAAAGTCAATGGGGGACGGATCCGTTTGCAATTGCACCATATTGTGTCAACATCAAATGGATCCGTCCCCATTGACTTGCATTGTAATTCAGGACGGATCCGTTTGGCTCCGCACGGCCAGGCGGACACCAAAACTACTTTTTTTTCATGTCCGTGGATTCTCCAAAAATCAAGGAAGACCCACGGATGAAAAAACAGTCACGGATCACAGACCTACGGACCCCGTTTTTGCGGACCGTAAAAAAAAACGGTTGTGTGCATGAGGCCTAACTATGATGCCTAAGGGCATAACAATATTGTAGTTTTGAATTGTTTAAATAAAAAAAAACTAAAAACTAAACTGTTTTCTGCTGCATAAAAAAACTATGAATAAACAGAAGTTATATTGTGTATAAAATGAATAATAATTGTTGTCTGTAAAGGTTCTCATTCATTCAGATCATGGTATATCAGTCAAAGCAACTGAACTTGCTGTATTTTCTCTTGAAGGCATTTAGCTAGTCATGTGACTAGGTTTTTCATTTAGAATGACTTGTACAAGTCAGTCAGCATAATCTATTTATCATAATCAACACACGATCAATGACCTCATGGAGGTAATATGTTATTTGCATTTACAGGAGTGAAGCTAATAACTGTGAGTAAACTGTCTTTGGAGAGGAGTTAGGACAGCATTGTAAGTGTACCCTACATCTTAAGAACAAAGAAAACTGGTGTGATGACTAGTGTTGATCACGAATATTCGAATTGCAAATTTTAATCGCGAATATCGGCACTTTGAGAATTTGCGAATATTTCGAATATCGCAAAATATATTCGTAATTGCAAATATTTGATTTTTGGGAAAATACCAATTCATGTGAATTTTATGCGAATTTCCGCAATCAAGAAAATAATGCCTGGATATCATGAATTTGCGAATTCTCGAATATATGGCGAATATTCGCGAAATATCGCGAATTCAAATATTGCCCCTGCCGCTCATCACTAGTGATGACAGCAAGATTTGCATCTTAAAACTCATCAATCATTTCCTTTTTCTTTTGCCCATTCCTCTATGCTTGGATCCCTGGGAGTTCAGTGCTTTAAACATCTTGTGCTTTGTGAAAATGAGACCAGGTATGTGAAAGTGCTGTAACAGAGAAGAGGAAAGCTCATCGAACCAAAGGAGGACTCCCTAAGGACACTAAACTAAGGAACTGGGTAAGCAATAAGGGTATTGGACCTGTGGTGGTACATCTAAAAACATTAGAGACTACTGTATTGTTTCAGAGTTTATTATCCAGTCCTGGTCACTGGGTAATGCGGTGCACTGAATGTCTATCATAGAAAGGCGCTGGTTTTTGTTAGACTTTTATTTGTGTTCACTCATGTTTTCAATGTCTTGCACTAAGTTTTTTTTGTAGATCTAAAATAGTTAATTATAGTAAGTATTCAGATATGATATTGATGGCATTGACACTGAATCAGACTTAAAACCATGGCATTTACGTGGGAAGAATCAAATAGGCTGCCCGGTAATAAGCACTCATTGACAGTAACAACATGTTGATTGGTACTTGTTACGTGCATTTTAATACTGCAATTATCTTTAGAGTGGTGATGACGACCAGTAACAGGATTGTTTGTCCTCTTATAGTTTCCATTTGCCGGAAGCACATCCCTTGTTTACAAATGATCTTTTCGGTGCTGCATAAAAAATGCAATCACCCAACAAACCAACATTTGCTTGTTGATCGGGGGCAAAGATTGGGAAGGAAACATCTTTTCTTTTATTCGTTGCGCTCCCTGGCTTTGGGGCTTTTGTCTGGCGTTAGGTGGGGTGTCCTTGTTGATGAGTTTTGAGGTGCAAGGCTAGGGTCCCACAAAGGAGCTGTGGCAATGAAAGTGGTGGAGCAGTGCAATTATGAGGCCTGTTTTAGTGCAGCAAATCCGCTGAACTTTACTGTGGCAGTTTTATGGGTGGTTGACAAAAGCACTGTATACATAAACACAGTCTTAGCAGCAATGGCGGATCCAGAGCCTGATCTTGGGAGGGGCACTTTCAGATTATTTTCTGTACGCCGCCACAAAACAATGGTGCTTATAGAACAGACTCCACAGTGTAGGCTATATGTGTATAACAAACATATTTCACATGAAAACTTACAGTTACTTGGCTTGGCCCTTGGGGATCTCGGACGCCACTTCCACACTTTGGCCGGGGGCTCGGCGGAGCTAATGTTCTGTTTTATCCTAATGAGAAAGATTTCATAATAAGGATTTGGAGAAGGGGCAGAGGGATAGCAGAGCAGGGAGAGGCCGGTGCTGCTACTTGGGGGTCATACCATGGGGGAGTAATAAAGCCCACCATAATGCCCCCCCCAGTAGTAATAATTCTCCTTATAATGTGACAGTGCAAAAAATACCCCCTTGTAATGCCCCCAGTTGAGCTAATGTCCACATAGTGCCCCCATAATGTGCCAGTATAAAATACCCCTATATAGTGCCCATAGTAAATGACCCCATAGTGCTCCACACCCTCCTTCCTCCTAGTGCCCCCCATAATGTACCAGTATAAAATGCTCCAGTAGATGCCCTCAGTGTCCCCTATAATTAGCAAGTATAAAATACCCCTTCTTAGTGCCCCCCGTAGATGACCCCATAGTACTCCTCTCCACCTTCCCCATAGTACCCACCATAATGTGTCCCAGTATAAAATTGTACAGTACAGAGAGCCCATATAAAATACCCCTTCTTTGTGGCCTCAGTAGATGCCCCTATAGTGCCCCCAATCATGTGCCAGTATTAACAGCCCCCCCTGCCAGTAATAATAGCCCCCTATGCCAGTAATAGCAGCCCCCAGTAATAACAGCCCCCCTGTGCCAGTAATAACAGCCCCTCTGTGCCAGTAATAACAGCCCCCAGTAATAAGAGCCCCTCTGTGTCAGTAATAACAGCCCCCAGTAATAAGAGCCCCTCTGTGTCAGTAATAACAGCCCCCAGTAATAAGAGCCCCTCTGTACCAGTAATAACAGCCCCCAGTAATAACAGCCCCCCTTTGCCAGTAATAACAGCCCCCAGTAATAACAGCCCCCCTTTGCCAGTAATAACAGCCCCCAGTAATAAAAGTCCCCCTTTGCCAGTAATAACAGCCCCCCTTTGCCAGTAATAACAGCCCCCAGGTGCCAGTAATAACAGCCCCCCCTTTGCCAGTAATAACAGCCCCCCCCCCCAGTAATACCAGCACCCCCTTTGCCAGTAATAACAGCCCCCCTTTGCCAGTAATAACAGCCCTCGCCAGTAATAACAGCCCCCGTTTGCCAGTAATAACAGCCCCCGCCAGTAATAACAGCCCCCAGGTGCCAGTAATAACAGCCCCCCCTTTGCCAGTAATAACAGCCACCCTTTGCCAGTAATAACAGCCCCCCTTTGCCAGTAATAACAGCCCCCAGTAATAAGAGCCCCTCTGTGCCAGTAATAACAGCCCCCAGTAATAACAGCCCCCCTTTGCCAGTAATAACAGCCCCCCTTTGCCAGTAATAACAGCCCCCAGTAATAACAGCCCCCCTTTGCCAGTAATAACAGCCCCAGTAATAAAAGCCCCCCTTTGCCAGTAATAACAGCCCCCCTTTGCCAGTAATAACAGCCCCCCCTTTGCCAGTAATAACAGCCCCCCGCCAGTAATAACAGCCCCCGCCAGTAATAACAGCCCCCCTTTTGCCAGTAATAACAGCCCCCCTTTGCCAGTAATAACAGCCCCCCCTTTGCCAGTAATAACAGCCCACCGCCAGTAATAACAGCACCCCCTTTGCCAGTAATAACAGCCCCCCTTTGCCAGTAATAACAGCCCCCCTTTGCCAGTAATAACAGCCCCCGCCAGTAATAACAGCCCCCAGGTGCCAGTAATAACAGCCCCCCCTTTGCCAGTAATAACAGCCCCACTTTGCCAGTAATAACAGCCCCCCGCCAGTAATAACAGCCCCCAGGTGCCAGTAATAACAGCCCCCTGACAGTAAAAGTATTGTATATAATAAAATAAAAAAAATACATACTTACCTCCATGTCAGTGATGCGATACAGGCCTCTTCTGGCCTGTGTCCCACGCTGTATGGCTCAGGCGACGCGATGATGTCATCGCGCCGCCGGCGCCGGCCTCTGATAGGCTGCAGGCACTAGGCCGGCAGCCTATCAGAGGAAGGGAAAGGGACACGCCTCTCCCTCCCCTACCGCAGCACAGGCAGGCATCTGTATCGCTGTCCTGAGGACGGCGATACAGATGACTGGAGATGAGCGCTCATCTCCCTGTGCCCAGCCGCCACCCGCCGCCAGCTCGGGGGGGGGGGGGGAAATTGCCCTGTTGCCCCCCCCTGGATCCGCCACTGCTTAGCAGTTGGCATATGCAATTTCCAAAGACTGTATATCAGGCATCTCAAACTGCGGCCCTCCAGCTGTTGCAAAACTACAACTCCCACAATGCCCTGCTGTAGGCTTATACCTGTAGACTGTCCGGGCATGCTGGGAGTTGTAGTTTTGCAACAGCTGGAGGGCTGCAGTTTGAGATCCCTGCTGTATATGCAAGGCAGTGTGCCCATTAGAGTTCCTTCTAAATCTCTTTGTTATAATCAGAAATATCTTCCCAAATTGACTAAGGGGTGCAACTTGTTTCTCTCTCACTCTTACCATGTTGGTATCTCCGCAGTATTCTCAGTGAAATACAGGCTCTCACCAGATGACTGTCATGGATGATGTTGCAGATAGCTGGAAGTTATGAATAAACGTCCGACTGGCTTGATCCCAAACTAAGGAGCATAAAGGTGACCCCTATAAAACCCTAAGAGTTCACCCTGATTGCTAAGCACATACAAGGGTCTCAGAGGTAGACGATTGCATGCCCACGTACCTAGACTGTGTGACACCTGAAAACCCTATAATAGTGAGGGGACACGACCACCGGCTCCCTACACTTCATACAGAGGGAGTCAGGGTCACCTAGAATCAAGCCAGCAAGGAAACACAATACAAGAAAAGGACTTATCTGAACAAGCAGCAGCAGAAGTCTCCAGCAGTGAACACTTCAATCCAGGAAGTAGTATAAACCACAAAGTGAGACGGTATGGGAGGGAATATAAAGGAAAGAGGATTAGTCTAAATAGGTGACACCTGGGAGAAGGAAATGAGATGAGAAAGTGAAACCAAAACAAAGAACATCATGCAAGAGGTAGAAAAGGACGTCTGTCAGACCTTCTCACAGAAGTGGCGGTGACAATGACCAGTCTGTTCTTTTACTATGTGGGTAACTTGAAGTTTATTGCACCTACCAACATGCAGAGAAGTCTGTAGCCTCAATGTAGATGTGTTACCTTCTCTGACAGATGTTCTGCACTTTCCCTTTCTATGGCTTCTAAACGTTTTGTTGAATCCAGTAGCTCTTACCCTCAAGGCCTTGCACATATGCTCTTACTTTCCTGTTTTTAATTCACAGGGCAATGAGTTTCCCTGTTTAGCTCCTCGCTGCTCACACATTTACAGCTTTCTCTAGACTGAACTACTTCCATCTAGAGAGAAAGGGTTGGAGACAGTCCATCCCTACAAACAGAAATCAGTAACCTTCCACTCTCTCTATATACAGCCTATGGGACATGCTGTGCATAAAGTACAGTTGCATTAGCCCCTTGCAGTTGAGCACTACATAGCATTGGCACACCGCATTCATTTCATCCACTACAACATGGCCTGAAATTAGTGGAAAAATCTGTGGTGAAATGTGCAGTGTTGCTAAGTTACCTAAGTCTATGTTTTCTCACATTTCGGCTGTATTGTTTATTGAAGATTTTATTAAAACTGTGACAAAAATCCCATGGTTTTGCAAAAGCATTCCAGTTTTGCAGTAAATATTTTGATCTAACGGCAAGATCTTCTATGCTTTTATGCAGCCTAGGGAATCCTCTTTGAGATAGATAACGTGGACTAAGCTAATGTAGAACAGGGAGATGCATGTGAGATCTAAGAGTGAATCAGTGTCCTTACACCTATTAACTTAGCTCTTATTTTTTGGCCATCTGTGTTTTTTGTGGAGTTTTCTGTGCACACTGTGGCTTACCACTAGAGTTTATGGCGTTTTTACCCTATAGAGAAGGTGCTGGCAAAATGCATGAAAAAATTACAAGAGCTACAGTATGCTGCATTTTTAAAAGAAGGCTGAAAGACAAAAAAACCCCACCTAATTAACAAAAATGCCAGACTATTTAGACCCTCAGCTAACACCTCGCGTTCGTGGTTTTGGTGCAAAAAATGCTACAAAACGCGCAGGTACAAAGAACACCACAAAAAAAAAAACGCCACTGAAAACTATGCTCGAAAGCACACTCAAAGTACTAATATAAGCATATTGATTTATCAAGCCCTACACTACAGAATTTTGTCTTCAAAACGTTGTGAAACAGGATTTTTTGAATTTCGTGGTTTATTTGCACAACCGTTTTGTTTGCAGTTTTACACCACTTGCTCTAGTTTTAAAAAGTGTTGGGACAGTGGTGTGGTTAAGCTGTCAAACTGAATAAAAGCACATTTATCAACTGCAACATTTTTAAAAAGTCACAAAAATTCAATTCAATTACAGTAAAGTCGGGGCTTGGAAAGTGGAGTAACAGCTGAAGAAAGACACATAATTTGACATGAAACAACACATTATAACTTACTAATAGTGATTGTTTATCTGTAATGCCCCATTTTCCTGCTTTGTATCATGGTCACGTGACGTTTTCCACTGTGTTGTTTCCCTATGCCAATGACATCATGTCTACATCAGAGGAGTGACAAGGCTTGTAACGGTTCTGACCTGTAGACACATCAGTGGCCTTGCCTTGCCTTTTAAGGTGTTCTGCACATTCTCCTGGACCATACCCCATGTGGGCGTGATGTCAGCAATGATGCTGGTTTTTCCAGCAGGGCCTAAAACAGGCTTGGATCCAGGACTTCCATCAGGAATTTCAGTGCTCCGAATAGAAAAACGGTATCCCCCATTTTAATTTACGCTGTTTACTATTTACCATAAATAATATGTTCACTATATTGTACGGGTTAATATCAGGACACGAATACCAAATATTGTTTTGTGATATTTAATAAATACGAAAGAAAGCATAAAAGTCAAATTTTTACAGCATAGTTTGTTTGTAGAGAAGTGAGTAAGGCAACTGTTTACTGTCCAGGAGGTCTGGGGTTCATATAAAATAATCTTCACAGTAAAAGTTATGGCAGAAACATAGAATTTTTAGTTGCCAATCTTTTCTTTTTTGGTAGAAGTTACAATTTTCTGCAAAGTTATTGCTACTAAAAAAAAAAAAAAAAAAAAAGCATTACATTTTTCGTAACATCCTTAAAGCGAAAAATGAAATATCACAAAACAATATGGCATATTTATGGCAGTTGGTAAATGGTGCAATTTTTTTCACCTTCATATCAGTAATATACTATTTATTTAGTGTTATGCCTGTGAAGAAAATGGCTTTTTAAGCCCAGACCCTCCAACAGAGTAGGTCTGTAATGTAATGGTAACTCTTGTCTGCCATATAGAAAGTCTGGTGTGCTGCATCATAAAATTGAGTGATTTTAGCTGTTTTGTCAGTGGAGTAGATATTTGAGCCATTTCTGGGGGGCATTGTGCAAGGCTAGGCAAATTGCATTGACTAAGGGTCAGACAGATGTTTCATTTTTATTCAGATTTATTATTGCAACTTTTTGACCAAAAAGTTGCAAATCACCTCAAAAAGTTGCAAGTGTACTCCAGTCCCCTGGCGGCATGCAGACTGTCGGAAACCTCTATAATAAATGAGGTTAGACTTTAGACTGAATGAGCTATAGGTATTCCATTCAACAAGTTTAACAAACCGTGTATGGCATTTTGTAAAAAAAATAAATAAAAAAAGTCTCAACTTGTCAAGCTAGAAGATAAATTCTACAAAATCATGTGCCAAATTTTGCCACATATTGGCGCAATTCACGTAAGCGGCCAGAACTGAAAACCCCTGCAATGAAACTGAATATTAAAGATATACACAAGTTTATAAATCAAGTCAGTCTTATCCATCTTCATATAAAATCCCATATTGCATGAAAGAGAGGCACTGTTCTTTCTAGCTGTAAGTTATCACAATGACGCAAAATTGATATGAACTCCTTTGAACTTTCACGTGCACTAAGCCTTGTGACTGCATCAGCGGAGCCTTGTGTTATTCTCTTCTGAACAATGAATGTAAGATTACATTCGGTATATAATAAGTTATCGTAGTTGTAAAGTTCTAATAACCTATTAGTCCGTTAATAACATTATATATGTATGAAGTGTCCTTGTACAGATACTGTAAATTCATCACCTACTCATGTAATCTCAACTATCTATGGAAGCAGAGTTAGGCTGAATGTACCCATACATATGAGAGTAAGGCCCCCTGCACACGAACGTGTGCTTCCCGTTGTCGTATTGCGGACCACATTTGCGGATCCGCAATACATGGGTGCCGTTCCGTGGGCATTCCACATATCGGATGCGGACCCATTCACTTGAATGGGTCCGCAAATCCAGAGATGCGGAATGGTGCGGAACGGAAGCACGGAACGGAACCCTACGGAAGCACTACGGAGTGCTTCCATTGTGTTTCATCCCGTACTTCCGTTCCGCAAAAAGATAGAACATGTCCTATCTTTTTGCGGAATGGCCGGATCGCTGACCCATTAAAGTGAATGGGTCTGCGAACCGCTGCGGCTACCCTATGGACGATGTTAGTGCATCGCGGCCGGGGGTGCACACGTTCGCGTGCAGGGGGCCTAAAGCTGTTTGAACTTGCCAGTGGCCCTAGCCAACTATCTTAGGTTGCTTTCACATCGGCGCTATTTCCGTTCTGTTTCGTTATAGAAGAACAAAAGTAATGGATGTGCCAAATTTGACACAAAAATTAACGAAACTGAGCCTAACAGATCCCATTGCCTATAATAGGATCTGTTAGGCTTCCATTTGGGAGAACTTTTTTGTTCAGCGGAGTAAAAAGTCCTGTATGCAGTATTTTTCTCTCCATTTATTTTTGAGGAACTCTGTGATGGAATCCTGGAACGGAGCATTCAATGCAGATGGATATGTAGCCTTAAAGTATGTGTATAGGGCAGTGCACAGGGGCGGTTGGTTGGTATGGGGGTAGCAATGGAACTCCCTCCTGGGTTAGGCCTCTTTCACACGGTCGAGCTTTCCGCGTGGGTGCAATGTGTGAGGTGAACGCCGCATTGCACCCGCACTGAATCCGGACCCATTCATTTCTATGGGGCTGTGCACATGAGCGGTGATTTTAGTGTTTAGAGTTACAACCACTGCATCTCCCACCGGTCTGCACCCCCTCTCCAGCAGTCAAGGCTCAACAATGTCAGCAGAAGGAAGTTGTCATTCTTTCTTATCGACTTCAATGTCGTCTATTGCTCCTGATGCTCCTCCTCCTCATCATCACTTGTTTTGACAGTAATCAATCACCAAGGCAATTTCAAAAAGTCAACACTATGCGTTCAGTCATCCAACAGTGCAGAAGCTGAACATGCACCTGGCCAAGTTGCTGGTGCTACAGTCCCTCCCTTTATATGTAGTTGACGCACATTTCAAAGAACTGATGGCTTGTGCCCACCCAAGGTGGAGAGTCCCAAGCCAACATTACTTGCAGCTCATGCATGACACGTGCAGTTTGCTCAGGCCCTTTGAGGAGGCCACTTTATTTGTAAGTTGGCAGAGCTACGGGATGAATTATGTCATTCCACTCCTTCACGTTCTGAAGGGAATGCTAATAAATTTGATTGATGATGGGACAGAAGACGTGACACCTACATTTCACGGCCACCTGAGCCCTGAGGAGGATGAACTGGCATAAGCGGAGGACATAAACGCCCAGGAATTTTATACACAACTAGTTGGTTTATCTGCCCAAGTGACAGGCAAGGAGCATGAGGTGCTGGAGGGCGACAATGAAGACGACGCAGATGACCCTGACAGACTGTGCCAGTATGCGGTGGAGATGGAGGCAACGAGGCTCTCAGTGTCACCGCCAAAATAAACTGGGGGACTACCAGACGTGTCTAAAACAACAGTTTGGATAACCCTACTGCATATGGGGCTCTGAAGCATCAGCAGAAAAGGCTTTAATTATCTCGCAGTATCAGAAATGGACCTCCACTCATTGGCAAAGGGTTGTCGTCTTCAATGTGTCATGTTTTCTGCTTTATCGAAAGAATGGATGTTGGTGTGGCAGACAAAAAAAATCGGAGAATAATAAAGAACAATATACAGTACTAGAACCAAGCCCACTTCCATTGCTGGAAGAACACAAGATGGTGGTGGCAGCGCTATGGTGTGGGGAATGTTTGCATGGCATTCTCTGGGCCTACTCATCCATGTGGAAGGCACTCTCAGACAATGTGGGTATGAATCCATCCTGGCCTGCACCTCGCCATATATTAGGCGCATCGCCCCAAAAAATCGCTGACATTAAATGCTGGTCTTTGATAAATCTCCTCCATAATGTGTAGTATCATTACGGTGCAACATTACAGTGCACGGTGTGCAACATTATGAGAATTATTTAGTAGCATACAGCATGAAGCGCAGTCAAAGACATCAGTGGCAAGCTTAGCAGTGATGAATTGTGGTGAGGAGAAGTTATAATGATGGTCTTGGTGGGATAAAGAAGAGAGAAGAGTCCCTAAATGTCATTCTTTATGCTTCATTTGACTGCTTGCATCAATACTGGATACCCTAAATGGTCTGTAGAGATGATGTTTGGTACTAATGTGTGTTACTAATCTAATCATACCTTGTTCTGGTCATAGTAGTTAATATGTTAGGAGTCTTTGTAGTGGGCTTGGTTCTAGTACTGTATATCTAAAATGAGCTAGCTACTAGTGCCATCTTGGTGAGCTTGGTTCTGATACTGTGTTTATGCAATTAGCTACCATATTTCTGTACTAAGCTTGATTTTTGTGCTGTATTGAGATCAGCTATGGTATGATATTTTTATAGTGAGCTTCGCTATATACGTTATTTATGCAGTGAGCTTGGTCCTGGGGATGTATTTATTTGTTGATTTGTACCTACAGTAGCTTTAATCTGAGGCTCTATTTTTATACTGAGCTTGTATCTGGGGCTGTATTTTTGTGCTGATCTTGATTCTGGTGCAATATTTGTGTAGTGATCTTGAATTGGGTGCTATCTTTATTAATTGAATTTGGTTTAAGTTAAAGATGAGGAAAATGATTATAAAAAAATTGGATTTGTCACAAATTCCACAAAAAAATTTCTTCCAAAGGAATCCAAAGTTTTGGTGATTCACTTCAGATGACTCGTACAAAACAGTGAGCAGCATTTTACTTTTAAAATTCAGTACACTATGAAAATAGATCAAGGAAGGTGAAGACATAGGATCACATGAAGCAACCTGCTCACAATGCTTTCCAGTCAGTCTGTCAGCCAATCTGGAGGGACGATATTGGCTGGGCTATCAGGCTCCATGCTATCTGCGACGAACAGACGTGTCTGCAATGCCTCGGACAGACACCAATCAGGGACAGAAGACATTATAGGGTCTTGCAAGTATAGTATAGTGATTGTAAAGAAGATATATTTAGTTAGGTAGATGGAATTTCTAGATAGAAAGTCAGGTTTTATCATTAGGGATAGCACAAGGACAGTTATGGTACAATGCGTCTTACATTAATGGCAGCCAGAGCTGTTAATAACTTTGTTTTCATTGCATAAAGATAATTTAAAAAGAAAGCACTTTTTTCTTTGCATAGCAAGCCTTTTTGTCCAAAAGTATTTTAAAGTCATATTTCCCAGCAGCATATATTTTATGACATATGCTCCCGGATCGCAAGTTTTTTTTTCCCCAAAACCTGTTGCACTTGTTCTACTCTATTCAAATGCGCAGTTAAGCTTATTTAGTGCATCAATAATTTCGTGTACAGTGTGGTCGCATTTAGGAGACATTGGGGCATTGCTTTTACGCCTAGAGACTCTGCTCTCTCTGCAACTTCTGTGCCTTCTCCAGTTTGATTGACAGGGCCAGATGTGATGACTTTACACTGACTGGCACTGTCAATCAAAGTGAAGATGGCATGGCTCATTTGCATACACTCACCTAAAGAATTATTAGGAACACCATACTAATATGGTGTTGGACCCCCTTTTGCCTTCAGAACTGCCTTAATTTTACATGGCATTGATTCAACAAGGTGCTGATAGCATTCTTTAGAAATGTTGGCCCATATTGATAGGATAGCATCTTGCAGTTGATGGAGATTTGAGGGATGCACATCCAGGGCACGAAGCTCCCGTTCCACCACATCCCAGAGATGCTCTATTGGGTTGAGATCTGGTGACTGTGGGGGCCATTTTAGTACAGTGAACTCATTGTCATGTTCAAGAAACCAATTTGAAATTATTCGAGCGTTGTGACATGGTGCATTATCCTGCTGAAAGTAGCCATCAGATAATAGGTACATGGTGGTCATGAAGGGATGGACATGGTCAGAAACAATGCTCAGGTAACCCATGGCATTTAAACGATGGCCAATTGGCACTAAGGGGCCTAAAGTGTGCCCAGAAAACATCCCCCACACCATTACACCACCACAACCAGCCTGCACAGTGGTAACAAGGCATGATGGATACATGTTCTCATTCTGTTTACACCAAATTCGGACTCTACTATTTGAATGTCTCAACATAAATCGAGACTCATCAGACCAGGCAACATTTTTCCAGTCTTCAACAGTCCAATTTTGGTGAACTTGTGCAAATTGTAGCCTCTTTTTCCTATTTGTAGTGGAGATGAGTGGTACCCAGTGAAGTCTTCTGCTGTTGTAGCCCACCTTTTTTTTCCCATTCTGACATTCAGTTTGGAGTTCAGGAGATTGTCTTGACCAGGACCACAACCCTACATGCATTGAAGCAACTGCCATGTGATTGGTTGAATAGACAATCGCATTAATGAGAAATAGAACAGGTGTTCCTAATAATTCTTTAGGTGAGTGTATATCAAAACTTCATTTTTCTCAGCAATGCAGGCACATATGAACATGGGACCAATACAGATGCCTTCAGCTGCCAAGTGCACATGCAATAGGTCAGCCAGTGTTATAGGTACAAATGCTGACAGATGCCCATTTTCTGGAATTTAGCACAAGGAAATTTGCTGTCACGGTGCCCTTTACGTGTCCTTGGTGGTGCTCACATTTCTCTTCTACCAAAGGTCAGAAAATAGCTGAGCATGCTTACTTAGCTATTTTCGAAACTCAGATATAACTCAGAACTATTTTTGGAACTCAAGTAGAAAGATTCACATGCTTAGTTATCCTTTAATTCACTACAGCTGTGAGATGTAGCCCATTCTTGACATAGAAAACTCCAGTTTTTCCCCATTATTCTGCACTTAATACAATTTTATTGAAAAGGAAAAACGAAAATCTTGTGTTGACATAAGTAGTCTCTTTGGCAGCGACTACAGCCTTTAGTCTTCCTGGATTTTCTGCCATTCTTCTATGTAGATCCTCTAAAGCTCTGTCAGGTAGGATGAGTATCGTTGGACAGCCATTTTCAGGTCTCTCCAGAGATGTGTGATTGGGCTCAGGTCAGGTCTCTGGCTGGGCCACTCAAGTACATTCAGAAAATTGTCCCTAGGCCACTCCTATGTTGTCTTGGCTGTTTGCTTAGGGCCCAGTCTGAGGTCCAGAGCACTCTGGATCAGGTTTCTATTAAGAAAATCTTTGTACTTTGCTCCACTCAGCTTTCCCAGAACCCTGACCAGTCTCCTCATCCCAGACACAAAAAAAAAAAAACACCCCTAGAGCATGATGCTGCCACCGCCTTGCTGCACTGTACGGATAGTATTGGGCAGGTGATAAGCAGTGCCTGGTTTCCTTCAGACATGAAAATTAGAATTGAGGCAAAAAACTTCAGTCTTGGTTTCATTCTCATAGACTGAAAGTACTTTAGATTATTTTTTTGCAAAATCCAGACTGTCTGGCCACTCTGCCATAAATCCTAGATTGATGAAGTGCTAGAGTGATGGTTGACCTTCTCGAAGTTTCTTCCAACTGCACATAGGATCTTTGGCACACAGGCAGTGACCATTTTTTTTTTTTTTGGTCACCTCTTTTGCCAAGGCCCTTCTTTTCTGATTGCTTAGCTTGGTGCTGCAGTTCTGTATAAGAATTATGGAGGCCACTGTGTGTTTGGGAACATTCAGTGCAGCAAAAATAGTTTTGTACCATTCTCCAGACCTGTGCCTCCACACAGATTTGTATCTGAGCTTCACAGACAGTTCTTTACTCCTTATGACTTGCTTTTTGCTCTGATATGAGTTGTCAGCTGTGAGGCCTTATATGGACAGGAGTGTGTTTCTTCAAATCACGTCCAGTCAACTGAATTTACCATAGGTGGACTCCAATTAAGGTGCAGAAACATCTCAAAGATGATCAAAGGAAATGCAAGGCCCCAAAGCTAAATTTCAAGTGTCATAGCAAAGGGTCCGAATACTTATGTCCATGTGGAATTAAAGTTTTTCCCTTTTTAATAATTTTGCAAAAATTTCTAAAACTCTGTTTTCAATTTCTTATTATGAGGTATTGACTGAAGAATAATGAGGGAAAACTTTAATTTGTTTTATTTAGCACAAGGTTGGAACATAACAAAACGTGACAAAAGTGAAAGGGCCTGAAGACTCTCTAAATCAATTGCCATATCATGTGACATTAAAGTCCAAATGGAAATATCCTTTAGGGTCCATTCACACGTCCTGGACCCATGCATTCTCTATGGAGCCGGAAAAGATCTTCCGGTCCGCGGCTCCCCCAAAAAATAGAACATGTTCTATTCTTGTCCGCAATTGCGGACAAGAATAGGCAGTTCTATGGGGGTGCTGGCCGGGTGTATTGCGGATCCGCAATTTGCGGATCTGCAATACACTATGGACATGTGAATGGACCCTTAAAACTTTTCCCACCCTCCGCTGTACATGTGTGGCAGAAGTGATGTCTTTAAAGATGGTGCCCCCTCCAGTGTGCCAAGTGCCAATATCCGCCGTGTTTCTGCTGTTTCTGCAGACACCCGAGGCTAATGCCTGCTGACAGCCCCTATGCCTTTCACAGGTATATCCCACAGGCCTGTAGATAGCAGCACTAAATTGCAATATACTGTATCTTCTATTTATCAATGGATTTATTTCCATTTATTAAACAGAAGTAGAAAACTAACAACTGCATGATGTATTAATAAGTAGAAAAAAGTTTTAAAAAAGTTATAAAAAAGGCATACACTCTCCACAATTGTATCAGCAAAAACTGCGTATCGTCCCGCAAAAAAAATGAGCATGAAGCTCTGTAGAAATAAATATAAAAAAGCTATGGGAGTCAGAATATGGCGATTAAACATCAGCATTAAAACATAAAAAAGCAATATAAATGTGGTGCTGTAATTGTACTAACCAAGAGAATGAAGGGCATGGGTCAGTTTTACCACATAGGGAACTTCGTAATAACAAAACCCACAAAACTGTGGTGGAATTAAGCACATTGTGTAAACATCAACATTGCAGGGAGAAAAAGTATTGTTCATTTCTAACGATAATTTGTTTTCCCTTAGTCCTAACAGCAGCACAGATGGGGTTAACTAGTCCACGCGGGGGGGGGGGGGGTTAACCCCATCTTTGCTGCTGGTAGGATGTAAGAGAAAGTAAGATTCTGTGTTAATTGTTTCTCCAACAGCAAATTGGCAAAAGGTGTTTTAGTTAAGGAGATGAGATTAGAAGTGTGAGTTTCGCAGGTACATTGCCCAAAGCCACATAAAGTCTGGTTACTGACAGGTCAGTTATTTTTAAGATGGATTGGTTAGTCTGAAAAAGGCCTCAATGCAAACAGTTTTTGGAAGACCTGAGAAGATGTGATATACAGACATGTGAAGCTGGAAAAAGGCTCCAAAAGCATTGCTAAAGACCTGGGTGTATATTAGTCCATCGTTAGACTACAGATAGAGAAAATTTTGGCGAGAGGGTGAGGATATACCCTTAAGTGGATCTTCAGGTGAACTGGGATTATTTGCAGGGTGCTCCTATGAAACACATAGGCTGCATTAGTTCAGTGTTAGGAACTTATAGACTGTTTTTCCCAGTAGTGCTAACTCCAGACACCAGATGCCACTGTTTCCTTGGTGAGCTGGGTTGGACTGTGTTCTAAGGCTGCAGAAAGTAAGAAAACTCTGTTTGTGCTGCAGGAGAGAGATTATTGAGTGTAAAGGATTTTCACTGAGGAGCTGTGCTGGAGTTCTGCTCTGTACAGCAACTGACACCAGTATCAGGAGCTTCCTTGCAATGACTTCAGGTAACGGAGGAAGAGTTCCGCTGGCACTGCGAGCCATAGCAGATCCGGATCTGATGAGTTGTGAACAGCGTGCATGCTAAAGGTAGAGGATCAACTTGTTTCTGTGTAGACCTACACCGGTGACAGTGCGTGCCCCAGGAACAACATTAGACTTTGCGGCGGATACCAACGTGTTAAGTGCCCCGCTACGGCTGTGAGTTCCTGCCGTGGCTACTACCGGTTAAGTCCATCTTCTCCAGCGGCATAGTATCGATTTTTATAGGCTCTGCTGTGCTGCGCCACCAGTTAGTTTTATTCTTTCTCGTGGAACAGTATAGACTTGGCTCTGCACGCCACCACTTCAGGTTGGTCCTGGCCGGACAGGAACAGTGACTTCACATCTGGAGTATAAGGTACTCTGTGTATCTCGGTATTGCTGTGTGGTGTTAACATCTATAGAGGTTCTGGCAGGTCTGAGTCTGATACTCTGCCGGGTGATAAGTTTGTGAACCCCGTGCTGTGCCACCAGCGGATGGCCCTACAGACATTATAGCGTATCTATAACGCTATGGGGAGATAATATAGTTTGGGCAGTCGTACACATGTTCTTGCTTATAGTTACATTTGGAAGCATCTTTCACTACATATATCGGCCGGTGGCGCAGCACCAGGGTGAGTACTCCCAGAACTGTAAATACATATATTACCATTGTTGTTTCTGTGTCGTTTCCCAGGTTTGATTTGTTAGGAATAAAAGTACAAAGTTTCCTTATCAACCCTTGTGGCCTTGCTGTATACTGCAGGGCCCACCCCGTACACGACTTACATGTTTATACTCTTCCTAGCAATCAATATCTTGTTAAGATGAATTCCCAAATTCAAACTGTTATGCATCGAGTGTAGACCCACTGTGTAATTTGAACAGATTTGCTTAGGACTACTCCCCCAGGCTTCACCATTTAACCCTTCTACAGGGATCTGGACTTTTTGCTGCAGGGGAACCACCAGGCTGCTACCTTTCCGGGAGTCAAGAGACCCGGATACAGAACACTGAGGAATCAGGTGAAACTGTGGTCAAGGACAGGCCAAGATCAATGCAGACAGAGTGCATGCAATCCAATAAACAGTTTGAGGACAAGATGGGAAGCTCAGGGTTAGTACTCAGGCAGAGGTCAAGTAGAGAATGGTCAAAACCGGGAAACAGGCAGAAATTGGTACACGGGCAAACACATATATGATAGCATACCTTTTCAGGACACTAGTAGAGTAGTACCTATTGCTCAGGCCTGCTCCCAAAGACAGGAGAAGGTACTTTAACCACCTCCTGTCCACTAGTTGACTATAAACGTCCAGGAGGTGGATCTCTATCTCTGAATAGACGTTTCTGAACGTCCATTCAAAAATCACAGCTGCACGCTAATTGTCAGTGACAGCGGGGCAACCCAGAGAGAAGGCAGGGACAGTTCCTAGGTGTCCCTGCCTTCTAGATTGCTGTATACACAGCGCTTACTGTTGCGCTTCCTGTCCCGGCCCGGCGGTCATGTGACCGCCGGGGCCAGAGGATTGCAGGAGCTGTCGGGTCTTCTACAGACCTTGATCAGCCCTGCACTGAGACTGTACAGAGTTGTATAGTGCTGTACAGCCTCTGTGGGGTGTGTATTTCCCCTGTAACTGCGGCTACTATGTCAGCCCCAGTTACAGGAGAAATCAATAGTGAAGAAAAAAGAACACCTAATGGTTAAACAAAGTTGGTAAAATCAGTTTTATGGGGGTATCCACTATGTAAGCCCCACAAAGTGACTTCAGACCTGAACTGGTCCTTAAAAAGTGGGTTTTGGCAATTTTCTTCTAACATCCTAAAAAAATTAATTGACATTTACAAAATGATTCCAACATGAAGTAGACATATGGGGAATGTTAAGTAATAAATATTTTTTTGTTTTAACCCCTTATGGACTGGGGTCATTTTCACCAAATTAGCAAATTTCCAAGTTTCAATTTCTCTACTTCTATAATACATAGTAATACCTCCAAAAATAGTTATTACTTTACATTCCCAATATGTCTACTTCACGTTTGGATCAATGTGGGAATGCCATTTTATTTTTTGGGGACGTTACAAGGCTTAGAAGTTTAGAAGCAAATCTTGAAATTTTTCTGAAATTTCCAAAAACCAACTTTTTAAGGACCAGTTCAGGTCTGAAGTCATTTTGTGAGGCTTACATAATAGAAAACACCCAAAAATGACCCCATTTTGGGAACTAAACCCTTCAAGGTATTCAAAACTGATTTTACAAACATTGTTAACCTTTTAGGTGTTCCACAAGAGTTATTAGCAAATGGAGATTAAATTTCAGAATTTAAATTTTTGGGCAAATTTTCCATTTTTTTTTTCCAGTAGCAAAGCAAGGGTTAACAGCCAAACAAAACTCAATATTTATTGCCTTGATTCTGTAGTTTATAGAAACTTCCCATATGTGGTCGTAAACTGCTGTATGACCAAGGGGCAGGGTGCAGAAGGAAAGGAACACCATATGGTTTCTGGAAGGCAGATTTTGATGGCCTTTTTTTTTACACCATGTCCCATTTGAAGAACCCCTGATGCACCCCTAGAGTAGAAATTCCATAAAAGTGACCACATCTAAGAAATTACACCCCTCAAGGTATTCAAAACTGATTTTTACAAGATTTATTGACCCTTTAGGTGTTCCATAAGGTTTAATGGAAAATGGAGATAAAATTTCAGAATTTCACATTTTTGGAAGATTTTCAATTTTAATATTTTTTTTCCAGTAACAAAGCAAGGGTTAACAGCCAAACAAAACTCAACATTTATTACTCTGATTCTGCAGTTTACAGAAACACCCCATATGTGGTCGTAACCTGCTGTACGAGCACACAGCAGGGCGCAGAAGGAAAGGAACGCCATTTGATTTTTGGAAGGCAGATTTTGCTGGATTGGTTTTTAGACACCATGTCCCATTTGAAGCCCCCTGATGCACCCCTAGAGTAGAAACTCCCAAAAATTGACCCCATTTTAGAAACTACAGGATAAGTTTGCAGTTTTGTTGGTACTATTTTAGGGTACATATGATTTTTGGTTGCTCTATATTACACTTTTTGTGAGGCAAAGTAACAAAAAATAGAAATTCTAAAATTTCACCTCCATTTGCCATTAACTCTTGTGGAACACTTAAAGGGTTAACAAAGTTTGTCAAATCAGTTTTGAATACCTTAAGGAGTGTAGTTTCTTAAATGGGGTCACTTTTTGGAGTTTCTACTCTAGGGGTGCATCAAATGGGACATGGTGTAAAAGAAAACAGCCCAGCAAAAACTGCCTTCCAAAAACCATATGGCGTTCCTTTCCTTCTGCGCCCTGCCGTGTGGCCATACAGCAGTTTACGACCACATATGGGGCATTTCTGTAAACTACAGAATCAAGGCAATAAATATTGAGTTTTGTTTGACTGTTACTTGCTTTGTTACGGCAAAAATTTTATTAAAATGAAAAATTTGCCAAAAAATAGCTGCTTTAGCACTGTTTTTATTTTGTATTATTTGCAATGTTCATCTGACAGGTTAGATCATGTGGTTGTTATAGAGCAGGTTATTACGGACGTGGTGATACCTAATATGTATACCTTTTTTTATTTATTTAGGTTTGCACAATAATATTTTTTAAACAAAATAAAATCATGTTTTAGTGTCTCCATAGCCTAAGAGCCATAGTTTTTTCAGTTTTTAGACGATTGTCTTAAGTAGGGTATAATTTTTGTGCGATGAGATGATGGTTAGATTGGCACAAATTTACAGTGTTCAATTGAGGGATTAGGTCATGTGGTATTTTTATATAGCAGGTTGTTACGGATGCGGTGATACCTAACATGTCTACTTTGTTTATTTTATTTTTAAGTTTAACATAAAAAAGCATTTGTGAAACAAAAAAATCATGTTTTAGTCTGAGAGCCATATTTTTTTTATTTTTTGGGCCATTGCCTCATGTAGGTGCTCATATTTTGCGGGATGAGGTGACGGTTTGATTAGTACTATTTTGGCGTACATACGACTTTTTTAATCACTTTTATTACCATTTTTGGGAAGCAAGGTGGGCAAAATTTCAATTTCATCATAGTTTTTATTTTATATTTATGGTGTTCACCGCGTGGGGAAATTAACATGACCGTTTTATAGATCAGGTCGCTACGGATGCAGTGATATCAAACATGTGTAGGGAATTTTATTTTTTTAATTTTTATTCAGTGATAAATGTGTTTTTTAATTTTTACTTATTTTTTTACTCATTTTTTTGACCCAGACCCACTTGGTTCTTGAAGATCCAGTGGGTCTGGAGTCTGTATAATACAATACAGTACACTATATAGTGTACTGTACTGTATTTTCTCTTTACACAGTCTGATCAGACTTCTGCCTTTAGCAGAAGTCTGATCAGCACCATGGAAAGCCGGGAACCTGTGAAGGCGTCCGGTTGCCATGGTAACCGTTACCCGCTGCCACAACAGAGCAGCGGGTGATGGGGAGGGAGGGTCCCCCTCCCTCTGTGATCCCATCAAGAATCGGGGGCTGAAAAGGCAAAGCAGCCCCCGATGGGAGAGGGAGGGAGCTCCCAGCCTTTGAAACCCCGTCCATACAGCGGTCCCTACGGAGAGGGGTTAAACAGCTGACATCTGTGTGATGATGTCAGCCATTTCAAGCAGAGTGTGAGAAATGTGCTGACACTCTGCTTTATAAGCTCGGCCATCCTGAAAATGAGAGGGAGGGCGGGCGGATGATCGCGCGCCCGCCCTGCCACTCGCACTTCCGCACCGGCCGCACCCCCCTGCTGCGCCCGCCGGCACATCACAAAGAGTTAAACACAAAAGAGTTAAACATAAAGAAAAATAATTTTTAACGTTTTTGATCCCCGCGGTCACGGGGATCAGAAACTTCCGAAAGTGCTGCAAACCACAGGTCTGAATTAACCTGCAGTTTACAGCGATCGCTGATAATACGGGGGGGGGTCACAGGACCCCTCTCGACATTGACCCAGGGTGCCTGCTGATTGATTTCAGCAAGCACCCAGTTCCGATCACCGGCCTTCTTGTGTGGCAATGATCGGAAATACACAGGGTGTACCTGTATGCCCTGTGTCCTTAAGTACCGGGACATAAGGGCATACAGGTTCGTGAAGTACAATGTGTCACGAGAAAACAGTCTCTGAATGGCTTGGATAAGTAAAAGCGTTCCAAAGCTATTACCACAAAATGTGACATAAGTCGGATTTGCTAAATTAGGCCTGGTCAGGAAGGGGGCAAATGGCCCTGATGTGAAGTGGTTAAGTATACCTGGGTGACCGGCCATAGACTAGGGGTTAGGTTGCGCATAAATTCTCTATGGTTAGAGAGAGACACAGCTGGCAAGAAACAGGCAGTGGACTGCAGGGACAAATTGTTACACTGATCCAGTAGTTGGGCCCACTGGGAAGAAGGAGAGGAAGACTGTCAGGTTCAGGCCACCAGAATGCAGGAGCAGGGTAGTTGGATAAGTAGCATGACAGCCATGCCCACCAGGGATGCCAGTCGGAACAGGCCACATCTGTAACATAGAGCACAACAGGCAATCCTGAAAGAGTTGAAAACAAACCCAAGGGTAAGAGTAAAAGACTTGTAGAAGAGTCCACAAACTGCAAAAGCCACTATTAAAATTAGATTGTTTGAGAGGATGTATTACTGAGATAATGTGCTAGTTACATGTCCCATGTCACCCTGATCCCAGAAGTGAGAAGCTGAAGGAGAACACAGGAAGCCTTGGTGCCTTTGAGTAGCTAAGCCAAGTAATGAAGGTGGACATATAGCAGTGAAGCTATGTTGGGTGATGCTGAGGTGCAGAGGCAAACAGAGTTATTGGAGGAGGGGAAGAAGCCAGGTGAAGCATATGAAGGAAGAAGGGGTAAGGCCCCTCAAGACTGAGTCTGCAGGAAGGAATTTTATGAAGTGAAGACTAGAATGAACAGGTTCTCTGTCTGTAGAGCATCAGAAAACAATAAAGCACCTTGAGCAAATAAATATGCAAAAATATGGAGGGAAATGTGGAGAGTACAATGGCCTCTACAAATCCAATGGAGGAAAGTGATAGTTGTGAAAGAGATGAAGTATGCTCACAGAATATCAAAATGTTTAGGAAAGAATTGAACTTGATGGTCGCTGAAATGTTGAAACTGTCAAATGAGAAGGGGCAATGTACATCAGCTGTTGGAAGATGAAATGGAGGTTATTGTAGCATTTCATATGATTAAAAATAAATCCAGGCTTATGAGGAGAGGTTGGATAGCCTTCAAGATAAAATAGCAGATCTTGAAAACAGATCTAGGAGAAGGAATATCAAAATAAGAGGCTTGCATGAAAGTGTTACTGATTTGAAAAATACATTCACCTAGGGCTGCAGCTAACGATTATTTGAATAATCGATTAGTTGCCGATTAATTTCTACGATTAATCGATTAATCGGGAAAAACGACAAAATTACAAAACAGAGAGGTTTATATGATCTTACTTGAAAAATTATGTTCAAAGGTCATATTAAAACAAATTGTGGACAACACTATTATGGGGGATCTGTGGACGACACTATTATGGGGGATCTGTGGACGACACTATTATGGGGGATCTGTGGACGACACTATTATGGGGGATCTGTGGACGACACTATTATGGGGGATCTGTGGACGACACTATTATGGGGGATCTGTGGACGACACTTATGGGGGATCTGTGGACGACACTATTATGGGGGATCTGTGGACGACACTATTATGGGGGATCTGTGGACGACACTATTATGGGGGATCTGTGGACGACACTATTATGGGGGATCTGTGGACGACACTATTATGGGGGATCTGTGGACGGCGTAGTTATGGAGAGGGGGATCTGTGGACGGCGTAGTTATGGAGAGGGGGATCTGTGGACGGCGTAGTTATGGAGAGGGGGATCTGTGGACGGCGTAGTTATGGAGAGGGGGATCTGTGGACGGCGTAGTTATGGAGAGGGGGATATGTGCACTGTTATGGGCATAACAGTGCACAGATCCCTTTCCTCATAACAGTGCACAGGCCCCCCTTCCCATAGCAGTGCCATACACAGACCCCCCTCCCCATAGCAGTGCCATAGACAGAGCCTCCCCCCTCCCCATAGCAGTGCTATACACAGACCCCCCTTCCCATAGCAGTGCCATAGACAGATCCCCCTTCCCATAGCAGTGCCATAGACAGATCCCCCCTCCCCCTAACAGCCCCGGCCCCGATGCTTGCATCTTTATTTTACCTTTTTACAATGACGCTCCCGCTCCTGTAACAGCCAGGCAGAGCGGACGGCGGCGTAACGTCACTCAATCACGTGACGCGCCTGCTCCGCCCATTTCATGAATGAAGGAGGCGGAGCAGGCGTGTCACGTGAGTGAGTGACGTTACGCCGCCGTCCGCTCTGCCTGGCTGTTACAGGAGCGGGAGCGTCATTGTAAAAAGGTAAAATAAAGATGCAGCGACCGCCCGCCCGCCCGAATAGCAACGAATCGGCGATTATTCGATAACTGGATTCGTCGACAACGAATCCAGTTATCGAATATAATCGATTACATCGATTAATCGTTGCAGCCCTACATTCACCAACATATGTTCATTAACCCCAAAGTGACCCTTTGGAACTTAGAGTGAATAGGATGCATAATGTTATGAGCTAAGAATACAAATTAGAGGTGGGACAACAAATCAGTTGAATACACAAATCCCTCGAACCTTGTTGGATCATCATAAAAGTGCCATCCAGAGATCCCCCATAACAGTGCCATCCAGAGATCCCCATAACAGTGCCATCCACAGATCCCCCATAACAGTGCCATCCACAGATCCCCCATAACAGTGCCATCCACAGATCCCTCCCATAACAGTGCCATCCACAGATCCCTCCCATAACAGTGCCATCCACAGATCCCCCCTATAGCAGTGTCATCCACGGATCTCCCCCATAAGTGTTTGGATCACTTTGTTTCTTACACCGTTCACAGAATTCTTATGCATAGGATTCGAGATTCAAAAGATTCAATATACTCGAGAACCTTTTCGGATTAAAAAAAATTTGGATTCGTCCCACCTCTAATACAAATCAACTAAGGTACATGGTGGCCAAACTTCATTACTCTGAAACTTGGGACCAACTATTGTCTGGAGCAATCTAATATCTAATATGCAGCTATTTTCAGAAATGTCTTTTGGGACATT
Source organism: Bufo gargarizans (assembly GCF_014858855.1). Taxonomy (NCBI): domain Eukaryota; kingdom Metazoa; phylum Chordata; class Amphibia; order Anura; family Bufonidae; genus Bufo; species Bufo gargarizans. Next base: position 148,812,928 of record NC_058086.1, on the reverse strand, counting down.
AGTCAGAATATGAACATTTGAAATATTCACCTTTTTGAATCCAGAGGGAAAACAAACAAGGCTGGTGTAGTGAGCTTTATTTATATTTATATAAGCAGATATATAACGCGAGTTTGACTGCGACACGTGGTTGATTAAGTGTGTGGTTGTGTAAGTGTGTGATTTAAGATTAAGTGACTTTAGATTCAGGGACATCAGTGGGGGACTGCAATTAGCCAGTTTCTTATTACTACATTATATTGTATTTTTCGCTTTTGTGGTGTAATCCCCATTTAGTATGTGTTGCACAATTGACGCAGTCCAGTGCACATCTTGCATGATGTATGCAGTCCTGGAACAGCCGTTCGAGGGTTTATATCTTTGTTCAAGATATGAGCAAATAACCCGTTTGGAATCGCAAATCGAGTCTCTAAACGGGCAAGTTGCAACACTGAGAGGCATTGACAATTTGTAAAAGAGTTTGCTTCTCACCGAGCAAGCACTCTTTGGGGTAGATAAGGGGGAGGGTGACAGAGAGGAGGCTGAGGAAAGTGAGGTAGCTAGCTGGGTAACAGTTAGAAAGCGGGATAGAGGGAAGATTGCCAGGGAGGCTAGCCCTGATCTGACACACCCCAACAAGTTCGCACGCTTGGCAGATGAGGGGGATGTCAGTCCAGGAACGGCACTGCTGCAGCCGGACACTTCCTCTACCAGTCAGGGGAATGTCAGCTCCAGTAAGCAGGGAACCAGGAGAGCAAGGCAGGTCAGACAGGTGCTGGTAGTGGGAGACTCCATTATTAGCAGAACAGATAGGGCAATCTGTCACAAAGACTGTGATCGCCGAACAGAGTGCTGTCTTCCTGGCGCTAGAGTTTGACACATTGCGGATCGGGTTGACAGATTACTTGGAGGGTCTGGAGAAGATTCAGCGGTCATGGTCCATATCAGAACCAATGACAAAGTTAGAGGTAGGTGGAGAGTCCTTAAAAATGATTTCAGGGATTTAAGTCAAAAGCTTAGGGCAAAGACCTCAAAGGTAGCATTTTCAGAAATACTGCCTGTACCACGGGCCACACAAGAAAGTCAGCGGGAGATTAGGGAGATTAACAAGTGGCTCAAGAACTGGTGTAGGAAGGAGGGTTTTGGGTTCCTGGAGAACTGGGCCGACTTCTCTATCGTCTACAGGCTCTATCGTAGGGACGGGCTGTACCTCAATGGGGAAGGGGCAGCTGTGTTGGGGAGAAATATGGCTAGAAGGTTGGAGGAATGTAACTAGGGACTGGGGGAGGGAAATTACATTATAGGAGGGGAATATAGTGCAGATAGAGACCGGGGGCAAGGTAGTGGGACTAGGGGAGGATTGGAAGGAGGGACTAGAACAGTTCAGAAGGAAAGGTGTAGGATAAAAAATATACATAAACCTCTCAAATGTATGTACAGTCGTGGCCAAAAGTTTTGAGAATTACATTAATATTGGAAATTGGAAAAGTTGCTGCTAAAGTTTTTATAATAGCAATTTTTATATACTCCAGAATGTTATGAAGAGTGATCAGATGAATTGCATAGTCCTTCTTTGCCATGAAAATTAACTTAATCCCCCAAAAAACTTTCCACTGCATTTCATTGCTGTCATTAAAGGACCTGCTGAGATCATTTCAGTAATCGTCTTGTTAACTCAGGTGAGAATGTTGACTAGCACAAGGCTGGCGATCATTATGTCAGGCTGATTGGGTTAAAATGGCAGACTTGACCTGTTAAAAGGAGGGTGATGCTTGAAATCATTGTTCTTCCATTGTTAACCATGGTGACCTGCAAAGAAACGCGTGCAGCCATCATTGCGTTGCATAAAAATGGCTTCACAGGCAAGGATATTGTGTCTACTAAGATTGCACCTCTATCAACAATTTATAGGATCATCAAGAACTTCAAGGGAAAGGTTCAATTCTTGTTAAGAAGGCTTCAGGGCATCCAAGAAAGTCCAGCAAGTGCCAGGATCGTCTCCTAAAAAGGATTCAGCTGCGGGATCGGAGTGCCCACCAGTACAGAGCTTGCTCAGGAATAGCAACAGGCAGGTGTGAGCGCATCTGCACGCACAGTGAGGCGAAGACTTTTGGAAGATGGCCTGGTGTCAAGAAGGGCAGTGTCACGGAATGTGTACAGGTAACAAGGCAAAACAACATGCATAAATGACTCGCTGGATCCAACAGCTAAGGAACAAAAGGGAGACCCCTGTAGAAGACCTGGCACTTTCCCTGGCTGCTTAGCCTATGCATAGATCCGAATGGTGGAGGTATGCATATCCACGTACCTTGACTATATAACCCCTGAGCACCCTACAATAGTGAGGGGACACGACCACCGGCTCCCTACACCAGACACGGAGGGAGTCAGGGTCACCTGGGATCCAGCAAACAGAAAATAACAGATAACAGTTTAACACTTAACTTTGTAGAGGAGAGGAGAACCAGATGGGCATGCACACACACTCCAGGAAGAAATATAAGCCGCCCAGAAAAGCCTTCTGGGGAAGAATTTAAAGGGAAGCAATTAGTCCAACACATGACAGCTGAGAGAGGCTAAGGAGAGGAGGAGCTGAATACCACAACACAGAAACTCAAAGAGGAGGTTCTGAAAGGCCTCTGTCAGAGCTTCTCAGCTGTCTGGTTGTGACAGTACCCCTCCCTCTACGAGTGGACTCCGGACACTCAGAACCCACCTTCTCAGGATGGGACCTATGGAAAGCCCTGATGAGACGAGAGGCTTTAATGTCCGTCACTGGGACCCACATCCTCTCCTCAGGACCATACCCCTCCCAGTGAACAAGGTACTGAAGAGAACCGCGGACAAGACGAGAATCCACAATCCCAGAGACCTGAAATTCAAGATTCCCATCAACCATAATCGGAGGAGGAGGCAAAGGCGAGGGTACAATGGGTTGAACATAAGGTTTCAATAAGGACTTATGAAAAACATTATGGATCTTCCAAGTCTGAGGAAGATCAAGACGGTATGCAACAGGATTGATGACAGACAGGATTTTGTAAGGCCCAATAAACCTAGGACCCAACTTCCAGGAGGGAACCTTCAATTTGATATTCTTGGTAGACAACCACACCAGATCACCAACATTCAGGTCCGGACCAAGCACACGTCTCTTATCAGCCACACGCTTATATCTCTCACTCATGCTCTTTAGATTATCTTGAATCTTTTGCCAAATAGATGACAAAGACGAGGAGAATCTGTCCTCATCAGGTAAACCAGAAGACCCCTCTCCCGAGAAAGTCCCAAACTGTGGATGAAACCCATATGCACCAAAAAATGGTGACTTATCAGAGGACTCCTGACGACGGTTATTTAAAGCAAACTCAGCAAGGGACAAAAAAGAACACCAATCCTCTTGATTCTCCGCCACAAAACAACGCAGATATGTCTCCAGATTCTGATTGACGCGCTCTGTCTGACCATTCGACTGCGGGTGGAAAGCAGAAGAGAATGACAACCGAACCCCCAAGCGAGAACAGAAAGCCTTCCAGAATCTGGAAACAAACTGCGTGCCCCTATCAGAGACTATGTCTGAAGGAATACCGTGCAATTTGACAATGTGATCAACAAATGCCTGCGCCAGCGTCTTAGCATTGGGCAAACCAGGAAAAGGGATGAAATGCACCATTTTGCTAAAACGGTCCACCACCACCAGAATCACAGTCTTCCCCGAGGAACGAGGCAGGTCCGTTATGAAGTCCATGGACAGATGTGTCCAAGGACGGGAAGGAATGGGTAAGGGAAGGAGAGGACCTGATGGCCGTGAATGAGGGACTTTGGCACGAGCGCAAGTCTCGCAGGCTGCCACAAAACCCTCAACCGACTTACGAAGCGCAGGCCACCAGAATCTCCGAGCGATGAGATCCAGTGTGGCTCTTACCCCCGGGTGCCCAGCAAGGACCGTATCGTGGTGTTCTTTAAAAATCTTGTGTCTTAAAGCGAGAGGCACAAACAACCTCCCAGGAGGACAAAGATCAGGAGCCTCTGACTGGGCTGCCTGCACCTCTGCCTCCAATTCAGGAAAAAGAGCAGAGACCACCACACCTTCAGCCAAAATGGGACCCGGGTCTTCAAAATTCCCGCCTCCCGGAAAACAACGTGACAGGGCATCTGCCTTCACATTCTTAACTCCAGGGCGGAACGTGACAACAAAATTAAACCTAGAAAAGAACAACGACCATCTGGCCTGTCTCGGGTTCAGACGCTTGGCTGACTCCAAGTAGGCCAGATTTTTATGGTCAGTAAATACGGTAATAGGGTGTCTGGCTCCCTCTAGCCAATGGCGCCATTCCTCAAAAGCCAACTTGATGGCCAACAATTCCCTATCTCCCACATCGTAATTTCTCTCTGCGGAGGAGAGTTTTCTTGAGAAAAAGGCACACGGTCGCCAATTGGCAGGAGAGGAACCCTGAGACAAGACCGCCCCCACACCCACCTCAGAAGCATCAACCTCAACTATGAAGGGTAACGAAACATCAGGTTGCACCAAGATGGGAGCGGAAGCAAAACTCTCCTTGATATCAGAAAAAGCCTTACGCGCCTCTACTGACCAAGAAGAAAAATCTACCCCCTTTCTGGTCATATCAGTGAGTGGTTTAACAATAGAAGAATAATTCAAAATGAACTTCCTGTAATAATTGGCAAAGCCCAAAAAACGCATCAGCGCCTTTTGATTCTCAGGAAGCTCCCACTCAAGCACAGCGCGGACCTTCTCGGGGTCCATGCGAAAACCAGAAGCGGAGAGAAGAAACCCCAGAAATTGAATTTCTGGAACCGCAAACACACATTTTTCCAGTTTCGCATATAATTTATTCTCCCGCAGAATGAGCAAGACCTGACGTAAATGTTCCTTATGAGTTTTGAAATCGGGAGAAAAAATCAAAATGTCATCCAAATACACCAATACAAATTTTCCCATCAAATGATAAAAAATGCTGTTCACGAAATGCTGAAAAACGGCTGGGGCATTCATCAAACCAAAAGGCATAACCAAGTTTTCAAAATGGCCCTCAGGGGTATTGAAGGCCGTCTTCCATTCGTCCCCTTCTCTGACCCTGACCAGGTTGTATGCCCCTCTTAAATCTAATTTGGAAAAGACTTTAGCCCCAACAACCTGGTTAAATAGGTCCGGGATCAGAGGAAGCGGATAAGGGTCACGAATTGTGATATTGTTCAGCTCCCTGAAATCCAGACAAGGTCTTAAAGAACCATCTTTTTTCTTAACAAAGAAAAAACCAGCGGCAACAGGTGACTTCGAGGGTCGTATGTGTCCCTTTCTCAGACTCTCAGAGATATAAGCACGCATAGCGATCCTCTCAGGTTGGGAAAGATTGTATAAACGAGATTTAGGCAGCTTGGCATCTGGGATGAGATTAATAGGGCAATCGTACTCCCTGTGCGGGGGCAAATCCTGAACTCCACTCTCAGAGAAGACATCCGAAAATTCAGAGAGAAAAGATGGTATAGTCTTAGTAGCAACCTCAGAAACAGATGTCATGAGGCAATTCTCTCTGCAAAAGTCACTCCAACCATTTATTTGCTTCGCTTGCCAATCAATGGTGGGGTTATGCTTAGTGAGCCAGGGCAGCCCCAACACCAGCGGGGTGGGCAAACCGCTAAGGACGAAACATGACACATCCTCAACATGAGCATCACTCACAATCAAACGGATATTGTGAACTATGCCCTTTAATGATTTCTGAGAAAGTGGAGCGGAATCGATAGCAAAAACAGGAATATCCTTTCTCAAAGCGCACACCTGGAAACCATGAGTTGTCGCAAATTGATTATCAATGAGATTGACCGCTGCTCCACTATCCACAAAAATCTCACAAAAAATGTTCTTGCTCTCTAGCGCCACCCTAGCCGGCAGGACAAAACGGGAACTACAAGCAAACGGAAAACCTTCAATTTCCGCCTCAACCCTGCCAATAGTAACAGACGGAACATTTTTCAAAGATTTTTTCCTCTTTGTTTCTTTATTATACCCAGAGACCTGCCTGAATCTCCTAGAGGGACAAATATTTGCCAAATGATTAATACCTCCACAACAAAAACAAACCGTCCCATGCGGGCTGAATCTTCTATTGTCAGAAGCAATCAACCCCAGCTGCATGGGCTCCTGCTCAGAAGGGGCTGACAGCGACTGAGACCCCTGCGCACAGAATGGGACCGCTGCACAGTCCTGGGACCGAGTATGACAGGAAGGAGAGATCTCTCCTCTCTCTCTAAGACGCCTGTCAATACGAACGGCCTGAGACATAGCAGAGTCCAAAGAAATAGGCCTTTCATGAAAGGCAAATGCATCTTTCAATCCCTCTGAAAGACCATGGCAAAATTGACTTCGGAGTGCAGCATCATTCCAACCAGTATCAGCTGCCCATCTCCGAAATTCTGAGCAGTATATTTCTGCGGATTGTTTACCCTGGCATAAGAGACGTAGTCTAGACTCCGCCAGAGCAATACGATCCGGATCATCATATATCTGACCCAGGGCTAAAAAGAATTCATCCACTGAACGGAGAGGCCGTGCCCCCTCCGGCAGCGAAAAGGCCCAGGACTGAGCGTTACCTCTGAGCAGCGATATAATGATCCCCACCCTCCGTTCCTCATCTCCAGAGGAAAGGGGAAGAAGGCGAAAATGGAGTTTGCAAGCCTCTCTAAAACGCACAAAATTCTCACTACCCCCGGAGAACGTATCCGGGAGCGAGATCTTAGGCTCAGAACAAGCTCCATGAACGCAAGCTGAACCGGTCACTTGAAGCTGAGAAAAAGTCTTACGGAGGTCAGCTACCTCCAATGAAAGACCCTGGAGGCGTTCAGCCAAAAGTGAAACCGGATCCATGCTTAAGACGGTTTTGGCGGCTTATAATGTCACGGAATGTGTACAGGTAACAAGGCAAAACAACATGCATAAATGACTCGCTGGATCCAACAGCTAAGGAACAAAAGGGAGACCCCTGTAGAAGACCTGGCACTTTCCCTGGCTGCTTAGCCTATGCATAGATCCGAATGGTGGAGGTATGCATATCCACGTACCTTGACTATATAACCCCTGAGCACCCTACAATAGTGAGGGGACACGACCACCGGCTCCCTACACCAGACACGGAGGGAGTCAGGGTCACCTGGGATCCAGCAAACAGAAAATAACAGATAACAGTTTAACACTTAACTTTGTAGAGGAGAGGAGAACCAGATGGGCATGCACACACACTCCAGGAAGAAATATAAGCCGCCCAGAAAAGCCTTCTGGGGAAGAATTTAAAGGGAAGCAATTAGTCCAACACATGACAGCTGAGAGAGGCTAAGGAGAGGAGGAGCTGAATACCACAACACAGAAACTCAAAGAGGAGGTTCTGAAAGGCCTCTGTCAGAGCTTCTCAGCTGTCTGGTTGTGACAGGCAGCAAAGAAGCCACTTCTCTCTAAAAAAAAACATCAGGGACAGATTGATCTTCTGCAGAAAATATGGTGAATGGACTGCTGAGGACTGGGGCAAAGTCATATTCTCCGATGAAGCCTCTTTCCGATTGTTTGGGGCATCAGGAAAAAGGCTTGTCCGGAGAAGAAAAGGTGACCGCTACCATCAGTCCTGTGTCATACCAACAGTAAAGCATCCTGAGACCATTCATGTGTGGGGTTGCTTTTCATCCAAGGGAGAGGGCTCACTCACAATTTTGCCCAAAAACACCCTCCAACAGCAACTTCTTCCAACAATTCAACAACAGTTTGGTGAAGAACAATGCATTTTCCAGCACGATGGAGCACCGTTCCATAAGGTAAAAGTGATAACTAAGTGGCTCGGGGACCAAAACATTGACATTTTGGGTCCATGGCCTGGAAACTCCCCAGATCTTAATCCCATTGAGAACTTGTGGTCAATCCTCAAGAGGCGGGTGGACAAACAAAAACCCACTAATTCTGACAAACTCCAAGAAGTGATTATGAAAGAATGGGTTGCTATCAGTCAGTCAGGAATTGGCCCAGAAGTTGATTGAGAGCATGCCCAGTCGAATTGCAGAGGTCCTGAAAAAGAAGGGCCAACACTGCAAATACTGACTCTTTGCATCAATGTCATGTTATTGTCGATAAAAGCCATTGAAACGTATGAAGTCCGTGTAATTATATTTCACTACATCACAGAAACAAAGATCTAAAAGCAGCTTAGCAGCAAACTTTGTAAAAACAAATATTTGTGTCATTCTCAAAACTTTTGGCCACGACTGTATACTAATGCCAGAAGCCTGACTAATTTGACTAATAAAACTGGGGAACTGGAATTAGTGATGTGTGAGGAGGACTATAACATAGTGGGAATAACGGAAACATGGCTGGATGATAGCTATGACTGGACAGTTAATGTACAAGGTTGCAGTCTGTTTAGAAAGGATCGTCAAAACTGGAGAGGGGGGTATTTATGTAAAGTCCTGTCTAAAGCCCACACTCCGGGAATAAATAAAAGTGAGGGACCTGAACATGTGGAGTCACTGTGGGTAGAGATACATGGAGCTAAAAACAATAATAAATTACTAATAGGAGTTTACTATAAACCACCTAATATACCAGAGTCCACAGAAAATCTACTACTAAACGAGATAGACAAGGTGGCAAATCATAATGAGCTGGTTATTGTGGGGGACTTCAACTACCCAGTTCTAGACTGGGAAACTGAAACTTGTATATCTCATAAAGGAAACAGGTTCTTGGCAATAACCAAAGACAATTATCTCTCCCAACTGGTTCAGGACCCGACTAGAGGGACGGCTATACTGGACTTAGTATTAACCAATAGGCCTGACAGAACAACAGACGTGCAGGTTGAGGGACACCTGGGAAATAGTGACCATAAAGTAATAACCTTCCAATTATCATTCAAAAGAGCGTTTCTACAGGGAGGAACAAAAATACCAAACTTCAAAATGTCCTCAAAAATAAAAATACAACCACAAAATGGGATATCTTTAAAAGTATCCTAAAATCTCATTGTGAGAGGTACATACCGTATGGGAATAAAAGGTTAAGGAACAAAAAGAAACCAATGTGGATAAATAGAACTGTAAAGAAAGCAATAAATTACAAAAAGAAAGAATATAAATCACTAAAACAGGAGGATAGCACAGAAGCACCGAAAAACAAGGAAAAAAATAGAACATGTAAAAAAACAAATAAAAGCGGCCAAACTAGAGACCGAGAGAGTAAAACTAACCCTAAAATGTTCTTCAATTATATAAATGTTAAAAAGTATAAATCTGAAAGTGTCGGCCTTTTACAGAGTAATGAGGGGGGAGTCGCAAAGAGCGACGAGGAGAAATCAAAGCTATTAAATATTTTTTTCTCCAATGTATTCACTGAGAAAAATAAACTGTCAAATGAAATGCTGAATGCGATGTCAGCCGTTTAACCCTTTCCATACCGCGGTCCGTACGGACCGCGGTATGGAAAAGGTTAACAGCTCAGGGAGCTCCCTCCCTCTCCCATCGGGGGTTGCTGTGCCTTTGCAGCCCCCCGATGGAGAGGGAGAGAGCCCCCAGACAGCCCCCCTCCTTACCCTTCCCCGTCTGCGCAGTTGTGGCCACAACTGAGCAGACGGGGAAGGTTCCCATGGCAACAGGACGCCTTCTCAGACATCCTGCTGTCCATGGTGCTGAACAGATCTGTGCTAAAGGCATAGATCTGTTCAGACAAAGTGTAAGTAAAATACAGTACAAAACACTATATAGTGTACTGTACTGTATTATACAGACATCAGACCCACTGGATCTTCAAGAACCAAGTGGGTCTGCATTAAAAAAAAAGTTAAAAAAAATGTAAAAATCAAAATACACATTTATCACTGATTAAAAATGAAAAAAATAAAATTCCCTACACATGTTTGGTATCGCCGCGTCCGTAACAACCTGATCTATAAAACGGTCATGTTACTTTTCCCGAAAGGTGAACGCCATAAAATAAAATTAAAAAAACTATGATGAAATTGAAATTTTTCCCACCTTACTTCCCAAAAAAGGTAATAAAAGAGATCAAAAAAGTCGCATGTACGCCAAAATTGTAACAATCAAACCGTCATCTCATCACGCAAAAATCATACCCTACCCAAGATAATCGCCCAAAAACTGAAAAAACTATGGCTCTTAGACTATGAAAACACTAAAACATGATTTTTTTTGTTTAAAAAATGAAATCATTGTGTAAACTTACATAAATAAAAAAAAAGTATACATATCAGGTATCGCCGCGTCCTTATCGACCGGCTCTATAAAAATATAACATGACCTAACCCCTGAGGTGACCACCGTAAAAAAAATTAAATAAAAACTGTGTAAAAAAAGCAATTTTATTTCATCTTACATCACAAAAAGTGTATATCAAGCGATCAAAAAGTCATATGCAATCAAACCGTCATTTCATCCCGCAAAAAATGAGACCCTACTTAACTGAAAAAACTATGGCTCTTAGACTATGGAGACACTAAAACATTTTTTTGGGTTTTAAAAATGAAATCATTGCGTAAAACTTACATACCGTAAATAAAAAAAATTGTATACATATTAGGTATCGCCGCGTCCGTATTAAAATACCACATGATCTAACCTCATCGATGAATGTTGTAAATAACAAAAAAAGTGCCAAAAAAGCTATTTCTTGTTACCTTGTTGCACAAAAAGTGTAATATAGAGCAACCAAAAATCATATGTACCCTAAACTAGTACCAACAAAACTGCCACCCTATCCCGTAGTTTCTTAGATGGGGTCACTTTTTGTGAGTTTCTACTCTAGGAGTGCATCAGGGGGGCTTCAAATGGGACATGGTGTCAAAAAAACCAATCCAGCAAAATCTGCCTTCCAAAAACCGTATGGCATTCCTTTACTTCTGCGCCCTGCCGTGTGCCCGTACAGCAGTTTACGACCACACATGGGGTGTTTCTGTAAACTACAGAATCAGGGCCATAACTAATGAGTTTTGTTTGGCTGTTAACCCTTGCTTTGTAACTGGAAAAAAAAATATTAAAATGGAAAATCTGCCAAAAAAGTGAAATTTTGAAATTGTATCTCTATTTTCCATTTAATCTTGTGCAACACCTAAAGGGTTAGCAAAGTTTGTAAAATCAGTTTTGAATACCTTGAGGGGTGTAGTTTCTTAGATGGGGTCACTTATATGGAGATTCTACTCTAGGGGTGCATCAGGGGGGCTTCAAATGGGACATGGTGTAAATAAACCAGCAAAATCTGCCTTCCAAAAAACCAACGGCGCATCTTTCACTCTACGCCCCGCTGTGTGGCCGTACAGTAGTTTACGGCCACATATGGGGTGTTTCTGTAAACGGCAGAGTCAGGGCAATAAAGATACAGTCTTGTTTGGCTGTTAACCCTTGCTTTGTTAGTGGGAAAAAAATGGGTTAAAATTGAAAATTAGGCAAAGAAATGAAATTCGTAAATTTCATCCCCATTTGCCAATAACTCTTGTGCAACACCTAAAGGGTTAACAAAGTTTGCAAAATCAGTTTTGAATACCTTGAGGGGTTTAGTTTCTAGAATGGGGTCATTTTTGGGTGGTTTCTATTATGTAAGCCTCGCAAAGTGACTTCAGGCCTTGTAAATTTCAGAAAAAATTCAAGATTTGCTTCTAAACTTCTAAGCCTTGTAACATCCCCAAAAAATTAAATATCATTCCCAAAATAATTCAAACATGAGACATATGGGGAATGTAAAGTCATCACAATTTTTGGGGGTATTACTATGTATTACAGAAGTAGAGAAACTGAAACTTTGAAATAAGCAAATTTTTCAATTTTTCTTGTAAATTAGGTATTTGTTTATGCATAAAAAAATTTTTGGGGGAATTTTTCCAGTGTCATGAAGTACAATATGTGACGAAAAAAACAATCTCAGAATGGCCTGGATAAGTCAAAGCGTTTTAAAGTTATCAGCACTTAAAGTGACACTGGTCAGATTTGCAAAAAATGGCCTGGTCCTAAGGTGAAAAAGGCTGTGTCCTGAAGGGGTAAAAGAGGACCTTTCATGGTTTTTTATTAATTGAGATAAATTCCTTTACTTGCGAGTATTTTCGTATTTTCTTAGTCACTAGATGAATAAATGTCTCTGCTGGATGGTAACTCCTGTGGGGGGGGGGGGGGGGGGGGAAATGTACTCTTTCTCAATGGGCGTCTCCTTCTCCCTGGCTGTGCCCCGATCCAATTACAGCGGAGAGTGTCACAGCCAGGGAGAAAAAAATAATCACCTTCTCCCTGGCTGTGACGCTCTCCGCTGTGATTGGACCACGCTACAGCCAGGGAGAAGGAGACGCCCATTGAGAAATCCTGTACCGATGCTAAGTATTAGCATACTGAGGGGGAAAACTACGGGGGAATACAGCGGGGCGCAGGAGCGATATTTCAAAAAAATCTGGCAGGTTGGCAGCATCAGCCCCCCATACCCCACAAGTAAAGGTATTTATCTTAATTAATAAAAAAACATGAAAGGTCCTCTTTAAGTTATATTTTAAAGTGAATATGATGAATAATATGGATTTGTAAATTATTTGGCTAGCACATAAGGCCTATATTAGGAGTATTTTGAAGTTAGGCGCTGCGAGAAAAAGGAACAGGGGGGGAGAAAGGGTTTACAGGGTAGATTGGAAAAGTTGATAAAAGAGAATCAAAGGTCTGTGGATGATGCACTGTTATGGGGGATCTGTGGATGATGCACTGTTATGGGGGATCTGTGGATGATGCACTGTTATGGGGGATCTGTGGATGATGCACTGTTATGGGGGATCTGTGGATGATGCACTGTTATGGGGGATCTGTGGATGACACTGATGGAGGATCTGTGGATGACACTGATGGGGGATCTGTGGATGACACTGGGGGATTTGTGGATGACACTGATGGGGGATTTGTGGATGACACTGATGGGGGATTTGTGGATGACACTGATGGGGGATCTGTGGATGACACTGATGGGGGATCTGTGGATTACACTGATGGTGGCATCTGTGGATTACACTGATGGGGATCTGTGAATGACACTTATAGGGCTCTGTGGATTACACTTATGTCATCCACAGATCCCCATAAGCGTCATCTACAGATCTCCCATCAGATGCATCAGTGTGGAGGGAGGAGGCGGGGACACTCATGGCGGGGCCCGATGCAGTGACTCTACTCTAATACACCGGGCCCCACAACTGTTAAATACATTCAATCTGATCTATATCTAAATGTATACGCTCTGTTCGGTACTTACTGTAGTACCGTAAGTATAGCATTAAGACAGCACAGACCGGCAGCTCCCTCGGTCATGCGCCGCCTGCTGCAGCTCCCTCCTCATGCGCTGCCTGCCCCAGCTCCCTCGGTCAAGCGCCACCTGCCCCAGCTCCCTCCTCATGCGCCGCCTGCCTGCTTATCTCACTTTATGAATGAACAGGCAGGCGGCGCATGACAGAGGGAGCTGTGGCAGGGGGCGCATGACCGAGGGAGATGCCGGTCTGCGCCGTCTTAATGCTACACTTACGGTACTACAGTAAGTACCGAACAGAGCGTATACATTTAGATATAGATCAGATTGAATGTATTTAACAGTTGCGGGGCCCAGGGTATTATAGTAGAGTCACTGCACCGGGCCCCGCCATGAGTGTCCCCGCCTCCTCCCTCCACACTGATACTTTGCTGGCATCACTGTGCAGCATAAGCATAGCGGCCAGCGAAGTATCCGCTTTATAAGACGCACGGCCATTTCCCCCCACTTATGGTGGGGGAAAAAGTGCGTCTTATAAAGCGAAAAATACGGTAATTTAACGATTAGTGTTGAGCGCGAATATTCGAATATCAAATTTTTTTGCGAATATCGGCACTTCGCTAATTCGTGAATATTTAGAAAATAGTGCTATAAATTCACTATTTCGAATATTCTTTATTTTTTTATTGTTATATTTTTTTCTTTCCCACTTCCCAAAAGTAGTTCTTACCTGCTCCAGTCAGTGCCCGTTGCCGCTTCTGCCGACTTCCGTGCTCGTGGAGCGTCCCCATCACCATGGGAACATCTCCATACTAGAATGTACTGTCAGATTTGAGAATTACGTTGAAATCGCAATGCGATTAATCTAACTTGAAGTAATCGCATTGCGATTTCAACTTAGCACTGCTATATTCCATATTCGTTAATTCTAGCCTAATATGGAAAATAGTAGTGCTAAGTTGTAATCGCAGTGCGATTAATATAATTAATTCAATATAACTTAAATTAATCGCATTGCGATTTCAACTTAGACCTGGTTTACTATGGTTGGCTTGGTAGAATTAGCGAAGATGGCGAATTATTCGTCATATTCCTCAAAACGAAGATAACAAAGTATTCTCCATCTTCGTTTTAGCTCCATATTCGTCAACTTCGCTAATTCTAGCAATCAAATAGGAAAGTTGACTATAGAGACATCTGTGTTTAATTCGCTATGCGATTATATTACTTAGCTTTTTTTTATAAATAGAATAATTATAATACTTGATAATTATTATAATTATTCTATTTATAAAAAAAAGTAATATAATCGCATAACGAATAGAGTTGAGCGAACACCTGGATGTTCGGGTTCGAGAAGTTCGGCCGAACTTCCCGAAAATGTTCGGGTTCGGGATCCGAACCCGATCCGAGCTTCGTCCGGAAACCCGAACCCCATTGAAGTCAATGGGGACCCGAACTTTTCGGCACTAAAAAGGCTGTAAAACAGCCCAGGAAAGGGCAAGAGGGCTGCAAAAGGCAGCAACATGTAGGTAAATCCCCTGCAAACAAATGTGTATAGGGAAATGAATTAAAATAAAAATTTAATAAATAAAAATTAACCAAAATCAATTGGAGAGAGGTCCCATAGCAGAGAATCTGGCTTCCCGTCACCCACCACTGGAACAGTCCATTCTCAGATATTTAGGCCCCGGAACCCAGGCAGAGGAGAGAGGTCCCGTAACAGAGAATCTGGCTTCATGTCAGCAGAGAATTAGTCTGCATGTCATAGCAGAGAATGAGGCTTCACGTCAGCCACCACTGCAACAGTCCATTGGCATATATTTAGGCCCAGCACCCAGGCAGAGGAGATAGGTCCCGTAACAGACAATCTGGCTTCATGTCAGCAGAGAATCAGTCTTCATGTCATAGCAGAGAATCAGGCTTCACGTCACCCACCACTGTAAGAGTCCATTTTCATAAATTTAGGCCCAGCACCCAGGCAGAGGAGAGAGGTCCCGTAACAGAGGATCTGGCTTCATGTCAGCAGAGAATTAGTCTGCATGTCATAGCAGAGAATGAGGCTTCACGTCAGCCACCACTGCAACAGTCCATTGGCATATATTTAGGCCCAGCACACAGGCAGAGGAGAGAGGTCCCGTAACAGACAATCTGGCTTCATGTCAGCAGAGAATCAGTCTTCATATCATAGCAGAGAATCAGGCTTCACGTCACCCACCACTGTAAGAGTCCATTTTCATAAATTTAGGCCCAGCACCCAGGCAGAGGAGAGAGGTCCCGTAACAGAGGATCTGGCTTCATGTCAGCAGAGAATCAGTCTGCATGTCATAGCAGAGAATCAGGCTTCACGTCACCCAACATTGGAACAGTCCATTGGCATATATTTAGGCCCCGGCACCCAGACAGAGGAGAGGTTCATTCAACTTTGGGTAGCCTCGCAATATAATGGTAAAATGAAAATAAAAATAGGATTGAATGAGGAAGTGCCCTGGAGTCCAATAATATATGGTTAAGGGGAGGTAGTTAATGTCTAATCTGGACAAGGGACGGACAGATCCTGTGGGATCCATGCCTGGTTCATTTTTATGAACGTCAGCTTGTCCACATTGGCTGTAGACAGGCGGCTGCGTTTGTCTGTAATGACGCCCCCTGCCGTGCTGAATACACGTTCAGACAAAACGCTGGCCGCCGGGCAGGCCAGCACCTCTAAGGCATAAAAGGCTAGCTCTGGCCACGTGGACAATTTAGAGACCCAGAAGTTGAATGGGGCCGAACCATCAGTCAGTACGTGGAGGGGTGTGCACATGTACTGTTCCACCATGTTAGTGAAATGTTGCCTCCTGCTAACACGTTGCGTATCAGGTGGTGGTGCAGTTAGCTGTGGCGTGTTGACAAAAGTTTTCCACATCTCTGCCATGCTAACCCTGCCCTCAGAGGAGCTGGCATTGACACAGCTGCCTTGGCGACCTCTTGCTCCTCCTCTGCCTTGGCCTTGGGCTTCCACTTGTTCCCCTGTGACATTTGGGAATGCTCTCAGTAGCGCGTCTAGCAACGTGCGCTTGTACTCGCGCATCTTCCTATCACGCTCCAGTGCAGGAAGTAAGGTGGGCACATTGTCTTTGTAGCGTGGATCCAGCAGGGTGGCAACCCAGTAGTCCGCACAGGTTAAAATGTGGGCAACTCTGCTGTCGTTGCGCAGGCACTGCAGCATGTAGTCGCTCATGTGTGCCAGGCTGCCCAGGGGTAAGGACAAGCTGTCCTCTGTGGGAGGCGTATCGTCATCGTCCTGCCTTTCCCCCCAGCCACGCACCAGTGATGGACCCGAGCTGCGTTGGGTGCCACCCCGCTGTGACCATGCTTCATCCTCATCCTCCTCCACCTCCTCCTCATCCTCGTCCTCCTCGTCCTCCAGTAGTGGGCCCTGGCTGGCCACATTTGTACCTGGCCTCTGCTGTTGCCAAAAACCTCCCTCTGAGTCACTTCGAAGAGACTGGCCTGAAAATGCTAAAAATGACCCCTCTTCCTCCTCCTCCTCCTCCTGGGCCACCTCCTCTTCCATCATCGCCCTAAGTGTTTTCTCAAGGAGACATAGAAGTGGTATTGTAACGCTGATAACGGCGTCATCGCCACTGGCCATGTTGGTGGAGTACTCGAAACAGCGCAACAGGGCACACAGGTCTCGCATGGAGGCCCAGTCAGTGGTGGTGAAGTGGTGCTGTTCTGTAGTGCGACTGACCCGTGCGTGCTGCAGCTGAAACTCCACTATGGCCTGCTGCTGCTCGCACAGTCTGTCCAGCATGTGCAAGGGGGAGTTCCACCTGGTGGGCACGTCGCATATGAGGCGGTGAGCGGGAAGGCCGAAGTTACGCTGTAGCGCAGACAGGCGAGCAGCAGCAGGATGTGAACGCCGGAAGCGCGAACAGACGGCCCGCACTTTATGCAGCAGCTCTGACATGTCGGGGTAGTTGTGAATGAACTTCTGCACCACCAAATTCAGCACATGCGCCAAGCAAGGGATGTGCGTCAAATTGGCTAGTCCCAGAGCTGCAACGAGATTTCGCCCATTATCACACACCACCAGGCCGGGCTTGAGGCTCACCGGCAGCAACCACTCGTCGGTCTGTTGTTCTATACCCCGCCACAACTCCTGTGCGGTGTGGGGCCTGTCCCCCAAACATATGAGTTTCAGAATGGCCTGCTGACGTTTACCCCGGGCTGTGCTGAAGTTGGTGGTGAAGGTGTGTGGCTGACTGGATGAGCAGGTGGAAGAAGAGGAGGAGGAAGCCGAGAAGGAGGAGGTGGCAACAGGAGGCAAAGAATGTTGCCCTGCGATCCTTGGCGGCGGAAGGACGTGCGCCAAACAGCTCTCCGTCTGGGGCCCAGCTGCCACTACATTTACCCAGTGTGCAGTTAGGGAGATATAGCGTCCCTGGCCGTGCTTACTGGTCCATGTATCTGTGGTTAGGTGGACCTTGCTACAGATGGCGTTGCGCAGTGCACACTTGATTTTATCGGATACTTGGTTGTGCAGGGAAGGCACGGCTCTCTTGGAGAAGTAGTGGCGGCTGGGAACAACATACTGTGGGACAGCAAGCGACATGAGCTGTTTGAAGCTGTCTGTGTCCACCAGCCTAAATGACAGCATTTCATAGGCCAGTAGTTTAGAAATGCTGGCATTCAGGGCCAAGGATCGAGGGTGGCTAGGTGGGAATTTACGCTTTCTCTCAAATGTTTGTGAGATGGAGAGCTGAACGCTGCCGTGTGACATGGTTGAGACGCTTGGTGACGGAGGTGGTGGTGGTGGTGTTGGTGGTACATCCCCTGTTTGCTGGGCGGCAGGTGCCAACGTTCCTTCAGAGGCGGAGGAAGAGGCCGAGGCGGCAGCAGCAGAAGAGGCCGAGGCGGCAGCAGCAGAAGAGGTAGCAGGGGGAGCCTGAGTGACTTCCTTGGTTTTAAGGTGTTTACTCCACTGCAGTTCATGCTTTGCATGCAGGTGCCTGGTCATGCAGGTTGTGCTCAGGTTCAGAACGTTAATGCCTTGCTTCAGGCTCTGATGGCACAGCGTGCAAACCACTCGGGTCTTGTCGTCAGCACATTGTTTGAAGAAGTGCCATGCCAGGGAACTCCTTGAAGCTGCCTTTGGGGTGCTCGGTCCCAGATGGCGGCGGTCAGTAGCAGGCGGAGTCTCTTGGCGGCGGGTGTTCTGCTTTTGCCCACTGCTCCCTCTTTTGCTATGCTGTTGGCTCGGTCTCACCACTGCCTCTTCCTCCGAACTGTGAAAGTCAGTGGCACGACCTTCATTCCATGTGGGGTCTAGGACCTCATCGTCCCCTGCATCGTCTTCCACCCAGTCTTGATCCCTGACCTCCTGTTCAGTCTGCACACTGCAGAAAGACGCAGCAGTTGGCACCTGTGTTTCGTCATCATCAGAGACATGCTGAGGTGGTATTCCCATATCCTCATCATCAGGAAACATAAGTGGTTGTGCGTCAGTGCATTCTATGTCTTTCACCGCTGGGGAAGGGCTAGGTGGATGCCCTTGGGAAACCCTGCCAGCGGAGTCTTCAAACAGCATAAGAGACTGCTGCATAACTTGAGGCTGAGACAGTTTCCCTGGTATGCATGGGGGTGATGTGACAGACTGATGGGGTTGGTTTTCAGGCGCCATCTGTGCGCTTTCTGCAGAAGACTGGGTGGGAGATAATGTGAACGTGCTGGATCCACTGTCGGCCACCCAATTGACTAATGCCTGTACCTGCTCAGGCCTTACCATCCTTAGAACGGCATTGGGCCCCACCATATATCGCTGTAAATTCTGGCGGCTACTGGGACCTGAGGTAGTTGGTACACTAGGATGTGTGGATGTGGCAGAACGGCCACGTCCTCTCCCAGCACCAGAGGGTCCACTAACACCACCACGACCATGTCCACGTCCGCGTCCCTTACTAGATGTTTTCCTCATTGTTATGGTTTACCACAACAACAAAAATATTATTTGGCCCAATGTATTGTATTCAAATTCAGCGGGATATAAATTTGAGGCCTAGTATTTAGGCGCTGGGTGACCGGTATGGATTTACTAACAGAATTAGACTTGGAAATGCACAGTAGCGTGTGTGTGAAGTTATTCTGAATGACCCTATGTGCACCTTGAATATTATATACCCTTTTAGGGATAGATTTCAAATAGCTCTGATATAGCAGAAACCACTAAATTATGAAATTGCTAAATTGGGAATTGTATTTCAACCCAGAACAAAAAATGTGCTTTGACGGACACTAAATAACTTTCCCAGCCACAACAGGACAGCGGTAACGAGAGATTTAGCGGGATATAAATTTGAGGCCTAGTATTTAGGCGCTGGGTGACCGGTATGGATTTACTAACAGAATTAGACTTGGAAATGCACAGTAGCGTGTGTGTGAAGTTATTCTGAATGACCCTATGTGCACCTTGAATATTATATACCCTTTTAGGGATAGATTTCAAATAGCTCTGATATAGCAGAAACCACTAAATTATGAAATTGCTAAATTGGGAATTGTATTTCAACCCAGAACAAAAAATGTGCTTTGACGGACACTAAATAACTTTCCCAGCCACAACAGGACAGCGGTAACGAGAGATTTAGCGGGATATAAATTTGAGGCCTAGTATTTAGGCGCTGGGTGACCGGTATGGATTTACTAACAGAATTGGACTTGGAAATGCACAGTAGCGTGTGTGTGAAGTTATTCTGAATGACCCTATGTGCACCTTGAATATTATATACCCTTTTAGGGATAGATTTCAAATAGCTCTGATATAGCAGGAACCACTAAATTATGAAATTGCTAAATTGGGAATTGTATTTCAACCCAGAACAAAAAATGTGCTTTGACGGACACTAAATAACTTTCCCAGCCACAACAGGACAGCGGTAACTGAGAGATTTAGCGGGATATAAATTTGAGGCCTAGTATTTAGGCGCTGGGTGACCGGTATGGATTTAGTGACAGAATTAGACTGGGATATGGCCAAAAAATAACCACACTATTGCTGGTTAAATGCACTTGGTGACGGGCGCAGCTTGCCCCTGATGTAGTATATGGCCAAAAAATGAACAGACTATTGCTGGTTAAATGCACTTGGTGTCACAGCTTGACCAACCACACTACTGAGGATTAAATGCACTTGGTGACGGGCGCAGCTTGCCCCTGATGTAGTATATGGCCAAAAAATGAACAGACTATTGCTGGTTAAATGCACTTGGTGACGGGCGCAGCTTGCCCCTGATTTAGTATATGGCCAAAAAATGAACAGACTATTGCTGGTTAAATGCACTTGGTGTGATAGCTTGACCAACCACACTACTGAGGGTTAAATGCACTTGGTGACGGGCGCAGCTTGCCCCTGATGTAGTATATGGCCAAAAAATGAACAGACTATTGCTGGTTAAATGCACTTGGTGTCACAGCTTGTCGAACCACACTACTGAGGGTTAAATGCACTTGGTGACGGGCGCAGCTTGCCCCTGATGTAGTATATGGCCAAAAAATGAACAGACTATTGCTGGTTAAATGCACTTGGTGACGGGCGCAGCTTGCCCCTGATTTAGTATATGGCCAAAAAATGAACAGACTATTGCTGGTTAAATGCACTTGGTGTGATAGCTTGACCAACCACACTACTGAGGGTTAAATGCACTTGGTGACGGGCGCAGCTTGCCCCTGATGTAGTATATGGCCAAAAAATGAACAGACTATTGCTGGTTAAATGCACTTGGTGTCACAGCTTGACCAACCACACTACTGAGGGTTAAATCCACTTGGTGACGGGCGCAGCTTGCCCCTGATGTAGTATATGGCCAAAAAATGAACAGACTATTGCTGGTTAAATGCACTTGGTGACGGGCGCAGCTTGCCCCTGATTTAGTATATGGCCAAAAAATGAACAGACTATTGCTGGTTAAATGCACTTGGTGTGATAGCTTGACCAACCACACTACTGAGGGTTAAATGCACTTGGTGACGGGCGCAGCTTGCCCCTGATGTAGTATATGGCCAAAAAATGAACAGACTATTGCTGGTTAAATGCACTTGGTGACGGGCGCAGCTTGCCCCTGATTTAGTATATGGCCAAAAAATGAACAGACTATTGCTGGTTAAATGCACTTGGTGTGATAGCTTGACCAACCACACTACTGAGGGTTAAATGCACTTGGTGACGGGCGCAGCTTGCCCCTGATGTAGTATATGGCCAAAAAATGAACAGACTATTGCTGGTTAAATGCACTTGGTGACGGGCGCAGCTTGCCCCTGATTTAGTATATGGCCAAAAAATGAACAGACTATTGCTGGTTAAATGCACTTGGTGTGATAGCTTGACCAACCACACTACTGAGGGTTAAATGCACTTGGTGACGGGCGCAGCTTGCCCCTGATGTAGTATATGGCCAAAAAATGAACAGACTATTGCTGGTTAAATGCACTTGGTGACGGGCGCAGCTTGCCCCTGATTTAGTATATGGCCAAAAAATGAACAGACTATTGCTGGTTAAATGCACTTGGTGTGATAGCTTGACCAACCACACTACTGAGGGTTAAATGCACTTGGTGACGGGCGCAGCTTGCCCCTGATGTAGTATATGGCCAAAAAATAAACAGACTATTGCTGGTTAAATGCACTTGGTGTGACAGCTTCACCCTGATGTAGGCTTTAGCCAAAAAACAACCACACCATTGAGGGTTAAATGCACTTGGTCGCAGCTTGTGCTAGCACACCACAAGACACTAAATGGCCGCCGATCACCCCAGAAAAATGTGACTGACAAACGGTCTGGGCAGCCTAAAAACAAGTGAGCAATTGAGTATCAGCAGCTCAATGACCCACAGCTGCAGATCGATCAATAATCAAGTCCTTTGGAGGAGTTAATCTGCCTAATCTCGCCCTACTGTCGCAGCCGCAACCTCTCCCTACGCTAATCAGAGCAGAGTGACGGGCGGCGCTATGTGACTCCAGCTTAAATAGAGGCTGGGTCACATGGTGCTCTGGCCAATCACGCTTGTTGATTGGCTGCTTTGCAGCCTTTCAAAAAGCGCCAAGAGAGCGTCACAAAAGCGCCAAGAAAGCGACGAACACCGAACCCGAACCCGGACTTTTACGAAAATGTCCGGGTTCGGGTCCGTGTCACGGACACCCCAAAATTCGGTACGAACCCGAACTATACAGTTCGAGTTCGCTCATCCCTAATAACGAATTAAACACAGCTGTCTCTATAGTCAACTTTCCTATTTGATTGTTAGAATTAGCGAAGTTGAATAGGTAGCTAAAATGAAGATGGAGAATACTTTGTTATCTTCGTTTTGAGGAATATGACGAATACATTCATCATATTTGTCATATTGTCATCTTCGCTAATTCTAGATATCAAACCAATAAAAAAGTAGCCTTAAGTTACAATTGCAATGCGTGATTATTTAAATCGCATATTAATCGCGATAACTAGAATAATGACAAATATTCGATTTAGACGAATATGAAACGAATATTCTAGCGAATATTTGCAAATTCCGTCAAAATCGAATATAACACCTCCTGCTCATCACTATTAAGGATATACACTCACCTAAAGAATTATTAGGAACACCTGTTCTATTTCTCATTAATGCGATTATCTAGTCAACCAATCACATGGCAGTTGCTTCAATGCATGTTGGGTTGTGGTCCTGGTCAAGACAATCTCCTGAACTCCAAACTGAATGTCAGAATGGGAAAGAGAGGTGATTTAAGCAATTTTGAGTGTGGCATGGTAGTTGGTGCCAGACGGGCCGGTCTGAGTATTTCACAATCTGCTCGGTTACTGGGATTTTCACGTACAAACATTTCTAGGGTTTACAATGAATGGTGTGAAAAGGGAAAAACATCCAGTGGGCGTAAATGCCTTGTTGATGCTAGAGGTCAGAGGAGATTGGGCCGACTGAATTAAGCTGATAGAAGAGCAACGTTGACTGAAATAACCACTCGTTACAACCGAGGTATGCAGCAAAGCCTTTGTGAAGCCACAACACGCACAACCTTGAGGCGGATGGGTTACAACAGCAGAAGACCCCTCCGGGTACCACTCATCTCCACTACAAATAGGAAAAAGAGGCTACAATTTGCACGAGCTCACCAAAATTGGACTGTTGAAGACTGGAAAAATGTTGCCTGGTCTGGTGAGTCTCGATCTCTGTTGATTCAAATGGTAGAGTTCGAATTTGGCGTAAACAGAATGAGAACATGTATCCATCATGCCTTGTTACCACTGTGCAGGCTGGTGGTGGTAGTGTAATGGTGTGGGGGATGTTTTCTGGGCACACTTTAGGCTCCTTAGTGCCAATTGGCCATTGTTTAAATGCCACAGACTACCTGAGCGGTTCTGAAGGCAAAAGGGGGTCCAACACCGTATAAGTATGGTGTTCCTAATAATTCTTTAGGTGAGTGTAATGTTTGAGTTAAATATACTGGTATCTAAAAAAGTACAAAAGCAATTAGCCGGACAAAAGAGAAGTATTATGAATACAGAAATAAAATAAGCCTTTGGTGAGGTTATTAAGAAAAGTGGAAAATAATAACATGATATATGCCTCTGGGATTTGTAAGTCAAATTCGGATAAAATATATAAGGAATTTCATAGAAATTAGCAAAAACTTTAAAGCGATCTGGGAGGGGTAAAAGTTGATAAAATAAAGAGCTTTCTGGATGGATTGCGTTTGTCTAGAATCAAAAACAAACAATTAGAAAGGTAGAATAAGGAAATAACAGGAGAAGAAGTTTTGATTCATATTAACTAAAGTTAGGAAACACCCCAGGCCCAGATGGGGTTTCAGCTGTTTATTTTAAGAAATGTAGGGATTTATTATATCCGTACTTAGTTAAACGTTATAATTATTCTATAGCGAGTGGAGATCTTTGGGATCTTTAATTTGAAGTGAACAAGTGGGATTTGTTCCATCTAGAGAGGCTCCAGATAATGTTAGAATGATTTTCATGTCATTTCTGTGATTAAAAATGAGAAAGTGCCTTCGGTAATTCTGGCATTAGATATGGAAAAGGCATTTGATTCAATCAGTTGGCCCTTTTTATTTATATTTTAGTAAAGATTGTTTTTTTTTTTTTAAATGCCTTAAAAGTTTTTTACTCTCATCCAGCTGCTAAACTAAAGTTGTCTACTAATAAGAGGGAGAAATTTGAGATTAGGAGAGGAACTAGGCAGGGGTATCTGCTTTTGCTGTCTATTTTTGCTTTGGCAATAGAGCCAGTGGTTAGAAGGATTGTGTTATGTAATTGCATGATTTTCCTATTGTATGACGTAAAGTCATGATTTTATTAAAGACACGGAGGCGAGTATTGCATAACACTTTCTTTACTTCATTCCCAGCAGCAAAGAGTTAACATAAAAAATTAAGGGCAAACCCCCAAATAACCCCTCCCATAATCAGTCCATAAATAGGTCTTCCTTCAACACATCTTCCTCTTTCTTTGATGTGACTAGCCAACCAAACACGAAACCGAACACACTTCCAAGCGAACTCCGGCTGGGATCCGCGGAATTAGAAACTGAACCTCAGAACTGAACCGGAACAGCGGTCAAGCAGAAACTACGAACTTCTCAGAACCATGACAGGCTGAAGATCAGGAATCAGCCTGAGAAGACAACAGAAATAGAAGACGGTAATACATGGAATCTGAAATCGCATCCAATCATGTGGCGAGAGGAATCAAATATAAAACACAAAAGGAATAAGCACCAAACACAAAACATAATATACATTGAAGAAGAAATATAAATACAGTAAATAAATAATATAAATACATTCAATAAATAATACGATAATATGAACCTCCGAATGCAACTATAAAAGGGTGGGAGAAAAAATAGGGTGGGCAATACTCGCCTCCGTGTCTTTAATAAAATCATGACTTTACGTCATACAATAGGAAAATCATGCAATTTTATAACAAGACACGGAGGCTTCGTGATGCAAGTTTAAAGTGACGACATTACAGAAGAAAAAGCATGAGGAGGCGGCCTTAAGTAGAACTCCCTAAACGTCGAAGCCCTAGACCAATCCGCCAACCGAAGTACATCCTCCAAGCGGGCGCCGGCGACAGTCATGGAGGTAGCAGCGACTCCTCGAACCGAATGAGCCGTGAAAATCAACGTATCCACGCCGGCCAGAGACAAAATCCACTTGACCCAACGGGATAAGGTGACAGTAGTGACCGGCAGAAAAGGCCTGCGGAAAGAAACGAAAAGTTGTGGGGAAAGCGGATTACGTAAGGAAGACGTGCGGCTTAAATACTCCTGGCAAACATTGCACCGGACAAAGGGAAATGTTATCCGGAAAAGCCGGATAGGAAACCGACCGGATATTCGTTTTTGGTGCGGCGAGAGATGTTAAAGGACACCCCGCCAGGAGTAAAAGACAAGGCATCGAAATCCAAGGCTCGCACGTCCGAGACCCTTTTGCAGGAAATCAAGCAAAAAAGGGTGACCAGCTTGGCCGAAAGTTGGCGAAGGGATAAATCCGAGTTAAGAGGCCAAGCCGAGAAAAAACGAAGTACCAGCATAACATCCAAGGAAGTAGTGAAACGGGGCCTGGGCGGACGAGATAGCCGAGAACCTTTAAGAAGACGACAGACCAAGGGATGTCGACCTGCCGGACAGCCCGCAAAACCCTGGTGGCGAGAAGATATGGCGGAACGGAAGAGGTTAATGGACCTATAGGCTTTACCTTCATCAAAAAGGGACGACAGGAACTCAAGCATGTCCGTCACAGGCGCTGAAAAGGGATCCAGACTCCGGCCTATGCACCAATCAGACCATCGCCTCCAGGCTGACTGATAAGCCCGTCGGGTGCCGGGGGCCCATGCGTTCTCCAAAAGGATATGAGCCGTTCTCGATAGGCCCGAGACATTCCACTGATCCCCGAAACTCTGCACGCGAGGAGAGTGAGGGAGCCGTCTGATACTAGCGGGTGACGTTGGTCCAGGGGTCCGCGAAGGAGATCCGGAAACGATGGAAGAAGCCGGAGGTCCTCCACTAGAAGTTCCAGGAGTTGAGGAAACCACGATTGGGCCTGCCAAAAGGGTACCACCAGCACCACTTCCGCCAGTTGACGCCGAACCTGTGACAGCACCCGCGGGATGAGAGCAAATGGAGGGAAAGCGTAAGCTTGATGATCTGACCAATCCTGTAGGAGGGCGTCCACCGCTTCCGAAAGGGGGTCTGGTCTCCAACTGTAGAAACGTGGAAGCTGCGCGTTCCATCGAGAGGCAAAAAGATCTATAGACAGGGGTCCCCAAATCGACAAGATGGAGGAGAATACCGTTGGATCTAACCTCCAGTCGCTGAAATCCGACGAGTGGCGAGAGCTCCAGTCCGCGAAGGTATTGTGAAGTCCTGGAATATGTTCCGCGACCACCGTGAAGCCTTTGTCAAGGCAAAAGGTCCAAAACTCCTTCGCCAGATGGGTCAGTATCGAAGAATGGGTGCCCCCCATGGCATTCACATAACGCACAGCAGACACGTTGTCCATCCTGAGCCTGATGCACGCCGATATCCTGTCGTTGGTGAAGCTGCGTATGGCGAAAGATCCTGCCAATAGTTCCAGAGCGTTTATATGGAGGTGAGTTTCGTTGCCTGACCAGGGACCTCCGGTGGAGACCCCATTGCAGTACGCACCCCAGCCGAAAAGGCTGGCATCTGACTCCACAATCATATCGGCTTGGGGTTCCACGATGGCCTTGCCGTTCCACGCGTCGAGGTTGGATATCCACCACGCCAGTTCGTCCCTCGTCTCGTGATCCAGAGACACCAGATCCGCATAAGAAGCCCCCGCTTGCAAGTGTGCAATCTTCAGCCGTTGCAACGCTCTGTAGTGAAGAGGAGCCCGATAATGCGAGCTAAGTGCCGAAGGGACAACTGAGGGAGCCTCAGAGCGTGACGAAGTTCCTTCCGTATGGATTTGACCTTGGCTCGAGGCAGGAAGAGGGATAGTTCGGTGGAGTTCACAACAAAACCCAGAAACTCTATTGACCTGGAAGGCTGCAGACAGGACTTCTCGGTGTTGATGGCAAAACCAAGACCTGTAATGAGGGACATCGCAGAGTGTAGGTGAGAAAGGAGCTCGGATGGGGATTGAGCCATGAAGAGGATGTCGTCCAGATAAATCACCAGGCGAACACCCTGACTGCGGAGCCAAGCTACAACTGGTCTCATCAACTTGGTAAAACACCAAGGGGCTGATGAGAGGCCAAACGGCAGGCACGTGAACTGCCAGAGGAGGCCGTGCCAGCGAAATTGCAGGAGAAGTCTGGACTGGGGGGAGATCGGTACCGTCAGGTAGGCATCCTTCAGGTCTAACTTCGCCAACCAGTCTCCTGGAAGAAGAAGGTCCCTGAGTAGATGAATCCCTTCCATTTTGAAATGGCGGTAACATACAAATCTGTTCAGACTCCGTAAATTTATTACTGGACCGAATTGGCCTCCCTTCTTTTCTACTAAAAAGATAGTGCTGATCACCCCGACTGAATGGGGAGGAGCTCTCTCTATCGCTCCTTTGACCATAAGGGAATGGAGTTCCAGGTCTAAGAGAGACCGGGCCGAGTCCGCCAAGACCAGCGGATGAGGTTCTGGAAGTGACAACTGCGCAACCACCAGCTATATCTGGAAACCTTGAACCGTGGCCAGCACCCACGGATCGGATGTGACACGGCTCCAGGCGGACAAAAAATGTCGGAGTCTGCCCCCGATACAATGGCTGGAAGAAAACCATAGATTTTGAGGACTTACCGAGTGGACGTCTGGAGCCAACAGCGCCTCTGAATCCCCTTGGACGGTAAGATTGGCCCCTAGAAGGGAAGAAGGAGGACTGCTGCCTCTGGTCCTGGAATGACGAACGTTGATGATAGGGGCCTCGAGCGTTTCCGCGCGACTGGAAATGGGCACGGCCGGACAGACGGCCCCTGAAGCTGCCGGCCCTGCTAGAGACACGCCCCTGGAAAACCCTGCGCATGGAGCTTTGTGCCTTGTCAAGAGCGGTAAACGCTCCCACAAACTTTCCTAAATCCTTGATGAAATTATCTCCAAAAAGGAGTCCCTGAGCCTCCTTGCCCGCCTCAGTCAGCGCCATATTGGACAATTTGGGCTCAATCTTCATAAGAAGAGCTTTCCTCCGTTCGATGGAGAGGGAGGAATTGACATTCCCTATCAAACAAATGGCGCGCTGCGCCCAGCCACTTAGTTCTTCTGGGTCTATGGCCGTACCCTCAGATCTGGCAGTTTCCGCCATTTCAAATTTTTTTGTCAGGGGTCCCAGGCTGTCTAGGAGCTTGTCCTGACAAGCCCGGAGGGCCGAATCAAGGCCTTTGCGGGGGTTAAAGCCCGACTTTGAAAGGAACTGGATCATTTTGGGATCCACATTTGGTGTTTCGCACACCTTATTTGGTATTAGGGGGCGGGGGCATTCTGCCTTCAACTTATTCCGGGTCTCTTTGGAGAGCGGTTTCCTCACTCTATTCTCCAAATATTGGGCAACGTGAGGGATGGGCAACCATTCAGCCGACCTGGGATGGTGCAGGCTGTCAGGGTCAAACAGGGGTTCACCCTGCGGATCAACAAGGGAGTCGGGACCCGAGGTACCAGCTTCTGGACCTGTGCCAGAAGGGGGGGGAGGGGGGGAGAAACCCGTAAACCCGTCAGCCACCTGGACCCCTTCTAGGTCCATATCAGAGGCGTAAAGATCCTCACTCAAATCCTCCTCATTTGACTCAATATCAGAGTCAGAACTAGGCTCGGGGCGAGACCGAGCGGACTTCCAGTGACGCGCTTTTTCCGCCTGGCGCGGGCAGGCTCTTTTACGTGACCTTGGCACGTCGTCTCTTGATGGAACTAAGCCATCTGCATCAACAGTTCTGGAGGTAACAGGAGCCGGGGCAGCAGCGGGAGTGGTGACTGGGTTCTGCGCTCTAAGCGCCTGAGAAACTGATTGAGAAATAATATTGGACATATTACCCATGGCGCTGGCAATAGCTGAAGAAATGGATTGATACAAATCCAGAATCTGAGGTTCAGCTTGCCTGGGGTTAGAATCAGTAGGTGGCGTAATGGGGCTGGGGGTAGGATTCACCAGGGGCAGGGGAACGTCACTGGGGAGAGACATGATAAGGAGTTAGTCACTCCTGTGGGACACACAGACCAACAAGAATAAAGCAGCCGAGACTAAGCGCAGACAGCCTCAGGCAACGATGCGGCGTGCAGGGACGGAGGACCGGAACAGGAAGAGGGAGGGGGGGGGGGAAGAAAACACGCCCCCCCTCAACAAGGTGTAATAAGATGGCGGTCGAAACCGCCTGCGCTGCCAGCAACAGAAGGAGGCAGACGGGTGAAGCAAGATGGCGCCCGAGAATCTCGGGCCCGGCGCGACCTGCCCCTCAAGTGAACGCCGCCGAAATCCCGCGATATCGCGAGATTTCGAACGGCAAGCAGCGCGAACACTGAAGAAGCAGAGGAGCAATGGCGCCGGCCAGACAAGGTACAGGAGGGAAAGGCACAAGGCGAAAAGGGGGGGGGGGGGAGCGAAAATGAAGGGAAAACAGTGCTCAACGAGCGAGAGAAGGAAACTTGAACTGGGCAAGAGAAAAGACAAAAAACGAAAATAGGCTAAAACAGAAGGACAGAAATATACTGGGCAAAGAGATTAAGGGCAAAATATCAATGATAAAACAACAAAGGTCGTAGGTTTACAAAAACTTCTAGCGCTTAAGCAATACAATAAAATCACAATAAGAATAAGAGGTACTCATCTGCTGGGGAGCAGCAAAGAAAGAGGAAGATGTGTTGAAGGAAGACCTATTTATGGACTGATTATGGGAGGGGTTATTTGGGGGTTTGCCCTTAATTTTTTATGTTAACTCTTTGCTGCTGGGAATGAAGTAAAGAAAGTGTTATGCAATACGAAGCCTCCGTGTCTTGTTATAAAATCATATTTCAGGCATAGGGAGAAAGAGTATAAATTAAGCTTTTTTGTGGACGATTTTTTGCTGACATAATCAAAACCTCTTACTTTTTTCCCTAATTTATTAGGATTTTGGAATATTATCAGAGCTGTGTTTAAATGTCAGAAATAATGTATTTTAATGTGTGGAAAATGGGCAGAAGCTTATAGAGTTAAATTTTGGTTTTGTACAAAGGGATAAATATTAATTTATCTCAATAAATTAGAATATCTTAAAAAAGTAAATTTATTTCTGTAATTGAATTAAAAAAATGAATATGTATTATATAGATTCATTATATTTTCATGAAATATTTAAGCGTTTATTTTTTTTTTTATGTTCATGATTATGGCTTACAGCTAATGAAAACCCCGGAAATTATAATACTATATAAGACCAATTAAAGAAATTATTTTTAATGCAGAAGAGTTGGCCTACTGAAAAGTATGTACAGTACATGCACTTAATATTTGGTCGGGGCTCCTTTTGCATGAATTGCTGCATCAATGTGGTGTGGCATGGAGGCGATCAGCCTGTGGTGCTGCTGAGGTGATATGAAAGCCCAGGTTGCTTTGATAGCAGCCTTCAGCTAATCTGCATTGTTGGGTCTGGTGTCTCTCATCTTCCCCTTGACAATACCCCATAGATTCTCTATTTAGGTTATATAGGATTTAGGTCAGGCAAGTTTGGTGGCCAATCAAGCACAATGCTACAGTGGTTATTAAGCCAGGTATTGGTACTTTTGGGTACTTTTGGCAGTGTGGGCAGGTGCCAAGTTCTGCTAGAAAATAAAATCAGCATCTCCAAAAAGTTTGGCAGCAGAGGAAAGCATGAAGTGCTCTAAAATATCCTGGTAGACGGCTACACTGACTTTTGATTTGAAAGAGCACTGTGGACCAACACCAGCAGATGACATGGCTTCCCAAACCATCACTGACTGTGGAAGCTTCACAGTGGATCTCAAGCAACAAGGACTGTATGCCTCTCCACTCTTCCTCCAGACTCTGGGACCTTGATTTCCAAATGAAATGCAGAATTTACATTTATTTGAAAACAGGACTTTGGACAACACTAGTCGCAGACCACTTCTTAGGAATCTCTCCCAAATCCTTAAATAGCCTTTTCTTGACAATTCTTTCAAGGCTGTGGTTACCCTGTTGCTTGTGCACATTTTTCACCACAGTTTTTCCTTACACTCAACTTTCTATGAATATGCTTGGTTACAGCACCCTGTGATCAGACAGATTCTTTAGCAGTGACCTTTGGTGGATTACCCTCCTTGTCGAGAGTGTCAATGACTGTCTTTGGGACTACTGTCAAGTTGTCAGTCTTCTCCATGTTTGTGTAGCCTACTGAACCAGACTGAGAGATCATTTGTACCAATGCCAATGTAATTATAGGACAGTGATGGTGAACCTTTTAGAGACCGAATGCCCAAACTGCAATCCAAAACTGACTTATTTATCGCGAAGTGCCAACATGGCCATTTACCCTGAATACTAATATAACATATCTTCCATGTACTTTATCATTTATCTATAATAGCCTGCCTACATTCAGTGAGCTGTCTGTGCCATTCATAGCATGCCCTGCGCTGATGAATGGGCAGAAAAAGTCTAAGGCATAGTGTTACACCTTGGACTTCTTCCAGGGTGCGGGTGGCCACAGAGAATAATTGCATGAAACAAGTATGCATTATGGGTAGGATTAAAGTAGTTAGCCTAAAAAAATGATTAGGGACTATTTGGATTTACTGCAAAGGGATTTCTTTACGTTTATATAGAATAATTAACGACCAAGAGCTTCAAGGAACGTAATAAATTGTTGAATCATTGTAAAGGAGCCTAGGCAGCATAGCTAATGAGGACAAGTACAGTAGGACTGAGGCCATTATGGGTGGATTTAGAAGAGGCTTTAATTTATCCATTAAAGTGTGAGGTAGTTTTAAGGGCATGGGAAAACCTAAAATAGAGTGCTTGGGAGAAGCCCCAGAGGTGGATTTTTCTTTAAATTTATGGGGGGGGGATTAACCCCTTCCCCACATTTGACACACCACGTGTCCTACCTTCTACCTCCCTACCTAAAGTCGTTGTCTAAGTGAACCCCTCATTCTTCACAGTACCCCTGATGGTGGGAATAGGCTTTCCCGAGAGGAACACCAGGTCGCTACCTCTTGAGAAGGATTGTCACAGGATGCAGCTGGTTCAGGCGGACCAGGAGTTACCAGGCTAGGTACCAGAGATACAGACATAGTCAGCAGGCCGAGCCGTAACCAGGAGCAACAGTGCAGGACCGAAGGATGAGGCAGAGACGAAGTCAAACAAGCAATAGGTCAGGGCAGACGGCACAGGTACAGGTCAGGCAATCCGGGAAGGCAACAGGAGAGTCAAGGCACGCAGGCAGGGATCAAACAGGTAGCGAAGTTCAGAAACACAAGCACGGGTCAGGTACACAGGAACACAAGAAGAGATATCAGCAACCTTTGCAGGACACAAGGACCTTGACACTTAGACATCTGGGAAGGGGGCTGAGCCACTTATAGACATGCAGTAGGGCTAGAATTGGTCAGCGAGGTCACATGATCTAACCCATAAAGCACAGGAAATGACGCATGCCATCCATTATGTAAGTGCTGCAGGGAAGAAGCAGCAAGCATGTTGTGGCCAGGGCTGAAAGGAAACTGTGGCGTGGATCCCAGAACAAACAGTACCTGCAAGGACAGAGCCCAGGACTGCAGCGGTGAATGGGGAAGCACAGGCAGCAGATCACTGCTGAACACGGCACCCAGGACCGCAGCGGTAAGCAGGAGAACAGCGGCGCACACCATTACTAATGGTAATGCCGATCATGGAATTTTAATCTCTCAGATGCTGTGGTATGCTCTGGCTTCCCCATGTGGCAATGGAGGAGCCAGAGCATGTATGCGGCAGCCCCTGTCTTTCAGACTGACAGGAGGCTGCTGCATAGTAGTTGCAAGGCACCATAGCAGCATAGTCAATTTCTCATAGACTCCAATGCTAATTCATTGGAGACTATGAAAATAGCAATCCATGATTGCTTGTTATAGTTTCCTATGAGAACTATAAAAAAAAGTGAAAAAAAAGTTTTATTGATATTTATTTTGGTTATTTTGATTAATATGGTTGAAAAAAAGACATAAGTCCATGAAGTTCAACCAAGGGATAGGTGGGGACGTGAATCCCAGAAGGAAATGAAACTAAGATTTCTACACATTTTCATAAGCATTAATGTTTTTAAGTTTTAAGAATTCATCTAAACCCTTTTTAAAACTGTCAACTGTTCCTGCTGTGACCACGTCCTAAGGAAGTCTTTTCCACAGAAGTTTTGATGCTTCTGGAGACTGAACTTTTTCTTCTCCAGTCGGAGGCAGTGCACCCTTGTCTTTTGAGGGCATTTTACATAGAACAGTTTTTCACTGTATTTTTTGTATTGCCCATTTATATATTGTCCACCCTTAGACGTCTCTTCTCAAGACTAAATACATTCAATTATTTTAGTATTTTTTCATAACTAAGACCCTCCATGCCCCTTATCAGTTTAGTCGCTCTCCTCTGTACTTTTTTCAGCTGCAGGGCGTCCTTTTTATGCACTGGTGCCCAGAACTGAACTGCATATTCCAGATGACGCCACACCAATGCGTGTTAAAGTTTGTAAAGTGGTAGTATTATATCACTGCCCCGCAAGTCCATGCATTGTTTAATGCATGACAATATCTTGGTGGCCTTAGAATCAGCTGATTGACATTGTATGCTGTTATTCAATCTATGATCTACAAGGACACCCAAATCCTTCTCTATAAGTGACTACCCAGTGTTACATCCCCTAGGACATATGAAGCACAAAGATTATTACTACCAAGATGCATAACTTTACATTCATCCACATTGAATCTGATTTGCCAAGTTGATGCCCAATAACTCAGAGTGTTCAAGTCAGCTTGTAGTTTATGGACATCTTCCATAGACTGTATAGTACTACACAGCTTAATGTCATCTGCAAAAATAAGAAAGGGTGCTATGAATCCTGTCCTCGATATCATTAATAAATAAATTAAATAATAGAGGACCCAGCACTGAACCTTGGGGTACACCACTTATAACCCAGGACCATTCTGAATAGGAATTATTGACCACAAAGCTCTGGACTCGATCCTTCAGCCAGTTTTCAATCCAATTACAAACTATACTTTCCAAGCCTATAGGTCTATCATTACCTGTGGAGGACCTAGATCCTTTTTTGAATATGGGCACCACATTTGCCTTGCGCCAAACACTTGGCACTGTACCAGTACCTAGAGAATCTTTAAAAACAGGGGCACAGCAATGACTGAACTGAGCTCTTTAAGCACTCTTGGGTGTAATCCATCTGGACCCGGAGCCTTGTTCACATTTACCTTATTTAACTTATCTTGGACCATATCTCTAGTTGCCAATTAAATATATAATTGATGTACTAACAGCCCCAACACCACAGATATCAGCTACTTTCTCTTCTTTTGTATAAACACAGCTAAAAAAAACATTTTGTAACTCTGCCTTTTCCTTATCTTCAGAGACTACCCCCTTTACTATTATTTAGGGACCTACCTGCTCAGACCTTGGGTTTTCAGCATTTATATATTGAAAGAATTTTTGGGATTCGTTTTGCTCTCTTTTGCCACCCTCTGTTCGCTTTGTATATTTGATAATTTTATCAAATTTCTACAGATTTTATTCAGCCTTTTGTAAACTTCAAACGCTACAGCTGACCCCTCAGATTTGTATTTTTTTAAATGCCCTTTTTTTTGTCTTTTATAGGAATACATTTTTTTGTGCAATGACTCTATGTGGATTCAAAGCTCTCCTATTTATCCTCAGTATTATTATGTGACAGTAGCTGCTCCCAGTCTAATCCCTGAAATGCTGTCCTCAACCCAGGGAAATTACACTTTTTAAAATTCAGTGTCTTTGCTCTGCCTGATACAGTTTGCTTCATATAGTTTAGGGGGAATACAATTATATAGTGGTCACTATTACCTAGTGTTTCTCAAACAATAACATTTCCAACAAGCTCTGCAGAATTAGAAATTACCAGATCCAACAGAGCATCGACCTCTAGTGGGAGCTTCTACAAACTTGCCCATAAAGTGGTCCTGCAGCAAGTTGTGGATATTTTTTTTTATCAAAACACAAGAAAAACTATACATATGTGGTATCACCAGATTCGTACTGACCTCGAGAATAAAGAGCACAAGTCAGTTTTACTGCATAATGAAAAAAAAAATACGTAAAGCTTTGGCAGAATTGCGTTTTTTTCCAATTCCAGCCCATTTGGAAATTTTTACCACTTCTCACTACCTTCTATGCACTATTAAATGGTGGCATTAGAAAGTACAACTTGTCCTTAAAAAAAAAAGTGAACTGAAAAATAAAAAAGTTATGGCTCTGGCAAGACAGGGAGCATAAAATGAAAACGTAAAAACTAAAAATCGCCTCATCAGGAAAGGGTTAATGGGAGAAGTAAATTTTTAATTGTAGGATCTATTGTTATGGGTATTTTTTGGAAATCATTTATTTGAGCCAGAGTTAAAGGAGGAGAATTTTAATTGGTGCATTGGGAAGGGTATTGTAAGATACTTATTTATCAAAATGGGAAGTTCTGGTTGGGGAGTTTTATAAGCTATTAAAGCTTTTTGATTTTGTGAAAAGAATCTGTGAAACATAGCTTGAGAAGTTATATGTATTGGACAGTATGAGTAGGGATATGATTGCGGGCTTGTACTCTGACATTTATTTATTCGCAAGACAATAACCTGGAGAATATGTTGAAATGAGAACAAGATTTAGGGTGTTATTGGACAAGAGAGAAATTGTATGAAATAAGGGTGAATTTGAGAAGGGGCAGTAAACAAATGTTGAAGGTCGAAATATCTTTGAAATTATTTCATAGAGCTTGTTTAACTCAAGGTACAATTTCTAGGATTTATAATGCTGAAGGAACCTTAACCCCATCAATACCAAGCCCCTTTGCCCGTAAATCGCAGCCATTCTGCGACATCGTACTTAATGTTAGTGGTAAATTTGAGTCAATATGTTTTACTCTTATTTATTAAAAAAATCCAAAATTTATAAAAAATTAGCAAAAATTAGCAATTTTAAAATTTTAATTTCTCTGCCTCTAAGGTGAATAGGGACACCTCATAAAATAGCTATTAACATTCCCCATATGTCTACTTTATGTTGGCATCATTTATTTTTTTATTTATATTTTTAAGATGTTTTTTAATTTTAAATAAAACTTCTAAAACACACTTTTTATAGAACCAGTTAATTTATGAAGTGACTTTGAGGGGACTACATAATTGAAACCACCCATAAATGACCCCATTTTAAAAACTACACCCCAAAATGTATTTAAAATGGATTTTTACAAACTTTGTTAACCCTTTAAGTGTTCCACAAGAATTAATGGAGTTGAAATTTCAAAATTTCCCTTTTTTTTTTACAGGGATCAAAAGGGAAAGAGTACCATATGATTTTTGGAGAGCAGATTTTGCATGAATAGTTTTTGGGTGCCACTCTATGTTGTATTTGAGGACATCCTGAGGTACCCCTACAGTTGAAGCCCCCAAAATGTGATCCCATTTTGGAACTTATACCTGTCACAGAATTTCTAAAGGGGTGCATTGAGCATTTTGGCATTTCGTAGAATTTAGAAACACTTGGCTGTGAAAATGAAAAATTACATATTGTACTAGAAAATATTGGGGAACAATTGCCATATGGATTTTGGAGGGCGAATTTCACTGGAATCATTTTCAGGTGCCATGTTGCATTTAAAGGCATCCTGAGGTACCCCTACAATGGAAGCCCCTAAGAACACTTGGCAGTAAAAATGAAAAATTTGTATTTTACAAAACATTTTGCTTTAGGCCAATTTTTTTTTACATTTACACGAGGGGTAACATAATGTGATGTCTGCCATAATTTGTAACCCATTTTCTCCTGCACATGACAAGACCCCATATGTGGTCAAAAAAGTGCTGTATGGACACACCACAGGGCTCAGAAGAGAAAAGGCACAATGTTTGGTAATTTATACAGCACTGACTGACAACTGCAGAAGCTCAACCACACCCCTCAGAGAATTTACCAAGTGGTGTAGTGAGCATTTTAATCCCACATGTGTTTTGCAAAAATAAATTCACAGCAGATGGTGCAAAGTGAAAATTGCTATTTTAACACAGATCTGTAATTTCAGTGCCTAATATGCTGTGCCCATTGTGTGCCAGTGTGAAAAGTGAGCCTTATTACTATTATGCCATGCTTCCTCGTTTTAGAAACACCCTACATGCGGCCCTAATCTTTTTCCTGGACATACCATAGGGCTCAGATGTAACAGAGCACCATGTGTATTTGAGGCACATTGTGGGGATTTACACATCTTATGCTGACAACTGTAGAGACATCTGGAGTGAAATAATAAATAAAAGTGATATCATAAACTACACCCCCAAGGTATTTTTTGAGCAGTGGAGTGAGCATTTTGACCCCACAGGTGTTTTGTATAAATTAACGAGCAGGGGACTGTGCGAAATTAAAATCCACAGATATGGCATTTCAGTACCCAATATATTGTGCCCAGTGTGTGCCATCTGAGACACAACATTCCCTTTAAATTCTTAGGCAGGTTCAGATGGATGCTAAAATACCATAAATATGGGTGTAAACTGCTGTTTGCACTGCAGGGTTTAGAAGGGAAAGACCGCCATTTGGCACAGATTTTGATTAATTTACGGGTGCCATGTAGCTATTGACCAGTCTCTGAGGCACCCGTACAGCCATTGTCTCAGTGGAGCTGTGTGAGGGCTTATTTTTTGTGGGATGAGTTGCCATCATCATTGGTTCTATTTTGGGGTACATACAACTTTTTGGTCACTTTTTATCTCTTTTTTCAAGTTTCAAGTAAAAAATAAACAAAAACGTCATTTTCCCCAAATAAAGTAAAAAACAATTGGTAAAAAATAGGGTGGGGTGAAGTATACATATTAGGTATCTCCGCGTTCTTTTCGACTAGCTCTATAAACATATCACATGACCTAACCCCTCGGATGAACACCGTAAAAAATAAGAAATAAAAACTGTGCTAAATAAAACATTTTTTGTCACCTTACATCACAAAAAGTACAACAGCAAGCGATCAAAAAGGTGTACACCCACCAAAATAGTACCAATATAACCGTCACCTCATCCCACAAAAAATGAGCCCCTACCTGAGACAATCGCCTAAAAAATAAAAAAAACTATGGCTCAGAATATGGAGACACTAAAAGATCATTTTTTTTGTTTTAAAAAAGCTTATTGTGTAAAACTTACATAAATAAAAAAAAAGTATACATATTAGGTATCGCTGGGTTCGTATCGCCCGGCTCTATAAAAATATCACATGACCTAACCCCTCAGATGAACACCGTAAAAAATAAAAACTGTGCTAAATTAAAAAAAATTGTCACCTTACATCACAAAAAGTGTAATAGCAAGCGATAAAAAAGTCATATGCACCCCAAAATAGTGCCAATCGAACCGTCATCTCATCCCGCAAAAAATT
Organism: Bufo gargarizans; assembly: GCF_014858855.1. NCBI lineage: Eukaryota > Metazoa > Chordata > Amphibia > Anura > Bufonidae > Bufo > Bufo gargarizans. The sequence continues at coordinate 148,774,036 of NC_058086.1, read as the reverse complement.
AGACCCTACCTAAGATAATCGCCCAAAAGCTGAAAAAACTATGGCTCTCAGACTATGGAGACATTAAAACATTATTTATTTATTTTTGTTTCAAAAATGATATTATTGTGTAAAACTTACATAAATAAAAAAAAGTATACATATTAGGTATCGCCACGTCCGTATTGACCGGCTCTATAAAAATATCACATGACCTAACCCCTCAGATGAACAACGTAAAAAATAAAAAATAAAAACTGTGCTAAATAAACAATTTATTGTCACCTTACATCACAAAAAGTGTAATAGCAAGCGATCAAAAAGTCACACGCACCCCAAAATAGTGCCAATAAAACCGTCATCTCATCCCGCAAAAATCATACCCTATACCAAGGTAATCGCCCAAATACTGACAAAATTATGGGTCTCAGACTATGGAAACACTAAAACATGATTTTTTTTGCATCAAAAATGAAATCATAGTGTAAAACTAACATGAATAAAAAAAAGTATACATATTAGGTATCGCCGCGTCCATATCGACTGGCTCTATAAAAATATTACATGACATAACCCCTAAGATGAACACCGTAAAAAAATTAAAGGGTTTCTACCACTTAGGAGTCACATATTTGGCTGTCAGACACTAGCGATCCGCTAGTGTCTGCTCTGGCCAACCATCCTAATATAATTGCTTTTGGGACGGTGGTTTGGCTAAAAAAACTACTTTTATTAATATGCTAATGAGCCTCTAGGTGCTATGGGGGCGTCATTAGCACCTAGAGGCTCCGTCTACCTTCAGAAACTGCCGCCCCCAGCGCGTCCCTCCAGCCCGCCCATCTCCTCCTGAATGCGATCCTCGTATGTATTCTGCGCATGCGCAGTAAATGTCTGACAGCTTCCCTGCTCAGACATCTCCACTGCGCCTGTTCCTCGGAGCACTATGGCGTCATCGCGCAGGCGCAGTGGAGATGTCTGAGCAAGGAAGCGGTCAGACATTCACTGCACATGCGCAGAATACATACGAGGATCGCATTCAGGAGGAGATGGGCGGGCTGGAGGGACGCGCTCGGCGGCGGCAGTTTCTGAAGGTAGACGGAGCCTCTAGGTGCTAATGACGCCCCCATAGCACCTAGAGGCTCATTAGCATATTAATAAAAGTAGTTTTTTTAGCCAAACCACCGTCCCAAAAGCAATTATATTAGGATGGTTGGCCAGAGCAGACACTAGCGGATCGCTAGTGTCTGACAGCCAAATATGTGACGCCTAAGTGGTAGAAACCCTTTAAAATAAAAACTGTGCTAAATAAACAATTTTTTGTCAGCTTACATCACAAAAAGTGTAATAGCAAGCGATCAAAAAGTCACACGCACCCCAAAATAGTGCCAATAAAACCATCATCAAAAATCATACCCTACCCAAGGAAATTGCCCAAAAACTGAAAAAATTATGTCTCTCAGACTATAGAAACACTAAAACATGATTTTTTTGCTTCAAAAATGAAATCATTGTGTAAACTTACATAAATAAATAAAAATTTGGTATCGCCGCGTCCGTGACAACCTGGTCTATAAAAATACCACATGCTCTAACCTGTCAGATTAATGTTGTAAATAACAAAAAATAAAAACGGTGCCAAAACAGCTATTTCTTGCTATCTTGCCTCACAAAAAGTGTAATATAGAGCAACCAAAAATCATATGTACCCTAAACTAGTACCAAAAAACTTCCACCCTATCCCGTAGTTATTAAAATGTGGTCACTTTTTTGGAGTTTCTACTCTAGGGGTGCATCAGGGGGGCTTCAAATGGGACATGGTGTAAAAAAAAATAGTCCAGCAAAATCTGCCTTCCAAAAACCGTATGGCATTCCTTTCCTTCTGCGCCCTGCCGTGTGCCCCTACACCGGTTATGACCACATATGGGGTGTTTCTGTAAACTACAGAATCAGGGCCATAAATATTGAGTTTTGTTTGGCTGTTAACCCTTGCTTTGTTACTGGAAAAAATGGATTAAAATGGAAAATTTGGCAACAAATTTAAATTCTGAAATTTCATCTCCATTTGCCAATAACTCTTGTGGAACACCTAAAGGGTATAAATTATTAAAATGGAAAATCTGCCAAAAAAGTGAAATTTTGAAATTGTATCTCTATTTTCCATTAATTCTTGTGGAACACCTAAAGGGTTAACAACGTTTGTAAAATCAGTTTTGAATACCTTGAGGGGTGTAGTTTCGTAGATGGAGTCACTTTTATGGAGTTTCTACTCTAGGGGTGCATCAGGGGGGCTTCAAATGGGACATGGTGTAAAAAAATAACAGTCCAGCAAAACCTGCCTTCCAAAAACATATGGCATTTCTTTCTTACTACGCCCTGCCATGTGCCCGTACAGCGGTTTACGACCACATATCGGGTGTTTCTGCAAACTACAGAATCAGGGCCATAAATATTGAGTTTGGTTTGGCTGCTAACCCTTGCTTTGTAACTGAAAAAATATATAAAAATGGAAAATCTGCCAAAAAAGTGAAATTTTGAAATTGTATCTCTATTTTCCAATTATTCTTGTGGAACACCTAAAGGGTTAACAAAGTTTGTAAAATCAGTTTTGAACACCTTGAGGGGTGTAGTTTCTTAGATGGGGTCATTTGTGGGTGGTTTCTATAATGTAAGCTTCGCAAAGTGACTTCAGACCTGAACTGGTCCCTAAAAATAGTTTTTGAAAATTTCAAGATTTGCTTCTAAACTTCTAAGCCTTGTAACATCCCCAAAAAATAAAATATCATTCCCAAAATGATCCAAACATGAAGTAGACATATGGGGAATATAAAGTAATAACTAGTTTTGGAGGTATTACTATGTATTATAGAAGTAGAGAAATTGAAACTTGGAAATTTGCAATTGTTAAAAAGTTTTTGGGTCAATTTTTTTAGAAATACATTTTTTTTTACTGCATTTTACCAGCTACATGAAGTACAATATGTGACGAAAAAACAATCTCAGAATGGCCTGGAGAAGTCAGAGCGTTTTAAAGTTATCACCACTTAAAGTGACACTGGTCAGATTTGCAAAAAATGGCCTGGTCCTTAAGGTGAAATAAGGCTGTGTCCCAAAGGGGTTAAAACAAGAGGAATAATTACATCCAAGAGTGCTTAAGGCCCCTTTCACACGAGCGAGTTTTCCTTGCGGGTGCAATGCGTGGTGTGAACGCATAGCACCCGCACTGAATCCGGACCCATTCATTTCTATGGGGCTGTGCACACGAGCTGTGATTTTCACGCATCACTTGTGCGTTGCGTGAAAATCGCAGCGTGTTCTATATTCTGCGTTTTTCACGCAACGTAGGCCCTTGTACAGCAAGCAAGTTCGGATGCAGTGCGATTTTCACGCACGGTTGCTAGGAGACGATCGGGATGGGGACCCTATCATTATTATTTTCCCTTATAACATGGTTATAAGGGAAAATAATAGTATTTGTAATACAGAATGCATAGTACAATAGGGCTGGAGGGGTTACATTTAAAAAAATATATATAACTCACCTTAATCCACTTGATCGTGCAGCCCTGCTTCTCTTCTGTCTTCTTCTTTGCTGTGCACAGGAAAAGGACCTTTGATGACGTCACTGCGCTCATCACACGGTTCGTCACATGATCCATTACCATGGTAAAAGATCATGTGATGGACCATGTGATGAGCGCAGAGACGTCAT